>NC_140592.1:176069951-176669951 GCF_964204655.1 Triturus cristatus | reverse complement strand
ACAGGTCTGAACTATGTGCAGATAATAATATGCAAATTAATGTTTGCAGTTTCTTGTTGTAGGGAAACAACAGCCCTGATAGCATCCAATTGTAAATATGTAATAGTATACTTGAATTGCACTTAAAAAATGAGGAGCTTGAAATTGAGTCAGATGCATTTCCCAGACCCTTCTTGTGATCACGGTATTCTGTGTATCCATCATTCCATTCAACCCCAAGTACAAAGCAGTTTGTGCTACTTTATATTTGCTGTTTAACCTCTCTGAGAAACATATTGTGCCCGCAATATCATTTTTACTCCTAGCGTTTGAAACATTTAATTGTTTGTTGCCTGCTTGCTAAAAAGATTCATTTTCATTATAGATTGTTTTATAATTAAATGAAACAGTATTGTGTTTTGTGGAGCCTGCGTTTGTCTGGTTTTCAGGAACTCATTGGCTTTTCTGCATTTGGTTATGGTACCTTTGATATTATGTTAGCATAATTTACAGTTTTTTACTCTATTGACCTGCTTTGCAGGATTTTCTGACACATTACCTTGCACATTTGAAGCAAGTTGTCTTGTGAATGTCACTGAGGATCCTGATATGAGATGTGGAGATGAGTGCTAACACCGCTCTTTTTTGATTGTTAAATTGGTATGAGTTACAAGATGTATTCCTGTCAAGGTACATATAGGTATGTAGAAGCATGCTCTGGATGGGCAGCCTGCAGTGCAGTATTCACTAAAGTGTTAGCGACTGTAACTTAACAGAGCACTGATACTGCTTCTGTCACATACAATATGTCAACCACAGCAGCTTCCGTGATGATGTTATACTGTATTCTGTGACTATTTCCCTTTTTGCAAACTGCCTCTTTCAGAGGTTCAGTGAAATTGGTGGTCCATGGTGTGAGGATCTTAGCATGACAGGCTTGGTGTAGAGGCCTGGGTTTGTGACAT
Source organism: Triturus cristatus (assembly GCF_964204655.1). Lineage (NCBI taxonomy): Eukaryota > Metazoa > Chordata > Amphibia > Caudata > Salamandridae > Triturus > Triturus cristatus. The sequence continues at coordinate 176,669,007 of NC_140592.1, read as the reverse complement.
TGGTGTCTGTGACTTCTTACCATTCTTCAACTGGTTGTTTCACCCTCAGGTCCTCCTCCACAGTAACTCTTATTACAAATCTGGAAAAGACAATTTGGCCCTTTCTTGTGCATATTGGTATTGAAATTGCTTTAGTAAATTTCCTAATCATTCCCAAGAGCCTTCTCCGGGGGCAAGAGCATTGAGTTATAGGAATAGCTGGCAACACGGTTGGGCTTCTTGTTTACATATGTCTTGTTTGGGTTGATGTTTATTGATCTTCCTACAGTTTTCTAGGATGGTCCTTAAGAATGACAGAAACAGATTTTTTGTATAATCTCGGAAATTCACTGTCAGTAGGCCATGCAGAGATGGTTCTGTACATTTTACATTGTTGTAATCACGAAGCTGGAGGATATCAGGTCTTCTGGGGTCCACATCTTTCTGTGTGTCAATCAGTTCAGCTCAATAGTATCATAAAGTGATATCTTGCATATACTTGTTTGTTTGTTGTTATGAACTGACAATATCTTCTAGGTCATTTTGATATTTGGGGGCTTTTATATTGAACCTGATGTGCTTTTTTTCTCAGTTGGAGTCCCAGGCTGACATCTCCATTTTCAGCTGCTTGATGTTTTTTACCCCTTGGTGGACTTCAAGCCTCTGCAGTTTTTGGTTTGGGTCTTCTCGTTCTTGGGTGCTTTACATCTTTTGGAAAGGTTGTCCTCCTGCTCTGGTCGGAAGGTCTCTTTGTATTACCTGAATTTGTCACTCTTCTATGCCATTGATTTTATAATTACTTAAATTGTGGCTGTTGTATCTTGTCATAGTAATGTAACTAGGCAGTAGTATCCTAGTTACCCTGGCTTCTGGTTGCCATCTCCACTGGATTCTGGAGTGGGGAATCCATGGCTCAGAGAGAGCAGGTAGTTGCTGAGGGTGAAGGACCCCATGGGCCTACCAAAAGAGAAACTTGATGATTTTTAAGAAGCAACTTGACGATTTTTTCCTAAAAGTGGAAAACAACCCCTGGGGCGAGCTGTGTCATTACGTCGTGAGGAAGCTCTTTCAAGCTATGTATGTGCTGTGCTATCGTGAATTCTGGTGAATTTATTTTTTCTGGATTTGTGTATGATTACAACGGAGGTAAAAGCCAAGGCTGGCCTGCATGTTATCATTTAAAAGAAGTACCTGCTGACATGGCAAACCGCAGCCGATCTTCGGTGCGCTACCATTCCTTTACATGGAATTTCCTGCACTGTGATGCCTGGGTCTTTGTTTGCGTATTGCTGAGCTTGAGGTTGGCGTGAATGTCATGGCACATTATGGCGTTGGTTGCCTGACCACCTCGCGGAAACCCGATGTGCCTTGAGGGAGCATGAAACGCGTCCGGACTACGTTCTCCTGTTGTCTGCCTGCATGAATTAGTGATGACCTTGAGAGGAGCGTCATGACACGTCACAACGCATTGAAGCAACGTTTCCTAGCAACCACCCAGCAACGTTTCGGAGCAAGTTTTCACACACGGTTTGTGGCGCGGATTGATCTGAGAGATTGAGGAAGCAACCTGTGGATTTGCATGTGTTCGGAGCACTGACAACATTGTTATTGTTGAATAGCAGTTCAGGTAAAATTATTGCAGAGACTACAGTGTTTACTTTATTTATTAAAAATGTTTGTGTTACCTGTAAGAATTTAAGGAATTACATACAGAATCCATCAGTTGCAGAGACATGCAGTGTCTACTTTATTTATTTTAATTTCTTGTGTTGCAAGTAAGAGTTCACGGAATTACATAGAGAGTCTACAGCGTTTTGGAATTTGTGCAAACCTTTTGGATTTTGTTTGCTTGCCAAAAGAAGCCTCACCATTCTCCAGAGTCCACGGTGGCTACTTTATTTATTTTAACTTCTTGTTTGCGAGACATTGTGAGAAGTGACTTGTGCATAACAATGTTGTGGGGAGTGTTTATACTTTCATTTTGGTTAGTGTTACATCTTTGTAGAGAGTTATGGATACCACATCAGTTATAGCCCCGCCCAAATTCTTACAGAATCCTGGCGTTCCACTCATGTTGTGGGAGGATTGGCAAGAATTGTTTGAAACCTATCTAGAGGCAATAGGTGGAGAAACTTTTGTAGCGTCTCGGAAAATAGCCTTATTAAAACATAACCTAGGGGTTGAGGACAGGAAAGTATTGAAAACCTTACCCAAACCCTTAGGTGCAAATTCGACCAGCCATGAAGGTGAGGGTGAAGAAGAGGGTTTTAATTCAGGAGAAGCTGTATTTGATGAGTATTTGGAGGCTTTAAAAGCTTTGGAAGACAATTATGGAAAAAAACAGCATTGTAGTTGAAAGACACAAGTTTTTTTCTAGAGCACAGTTATCTAGAGAAACGGTAGAACAATATGAAGCTGTATTGAGAACTTTAGCTTCTCCGTGCAGATTCAGGGATCTTCACAGAGAAATAATCAGAAATCAGTTCATAAATAGAACCAACAAATGCAAAATCCAAGAGAGATTATTGGAATTGAAGGAAACTATTGACATATCTAGGAGAGTAGAAAACACATCATGTTATGTCAAAGAACTTAATAGTGATCATGGAAAGGAGAAAGGTGATGTTAGTGTCGTCAGTAGTGCCATTCACAAAACCAGGAGTGTAAATGATGGTCTGAATGCTCAGGCTTGACCAAATTCTTACAGTGAAAGGGCGAACGTTCTGGTTCGAACAAAGTTTCCCAGTGAAGGAGCGTCTTCCGGCTTTAACAGACAAGTTTGCTTAAGGTGTGGTAGTTTTAGACACACTGCTGAAGCCACAAGGTGTCCAGCTGCTAATGTCACTTGCTTCAGATGTAACAAGCTAGGTTACTTTTCCAAAATGTGTAGATCCGGTAACAGTGAAGCTAGGAAACAGTCCGTGAACATGGTTTGTGTTAATCAGGATGCATCAGAGAACGAGTGTGTCAGTTATGTGGAAGTGTTAGTAATATGGGAAAATGAGGTAAATGAAGTTTCTGGGTTGGAAGGAGCAGAAAAATGTAGGCATTATACTTGATCCCAATCACCCAGATCAGGTTCCTCTAACACGATTTTGAGAAATCTAAGTGGCACACGAAATATCCAGACATGTTTAGTACAAAACTTGGATGTTTAAACAAATTTGAGCACCGGATTGTGTTAAAGGCAAATTGTAATCCTGTAGTTCATAAACTCAGGAATGTACCATTTGCTTTGCGACCACAACTCAGGCAAGAGTTAGAAAGGTTATGTGATGCCAAAGAGCCCATTGAGGTGTTGGAATGGTTAAGTCCGATTGTTTTGGCACGCAAATCGATTGTCAAGTTGCAAATGTGTGTGGACTGGAAAGATTTGAACAGCAATATTTGGGTCGACCGCCACCCATTACCACGTATTAAGGAAATGATGACTAGTGTAAAAAATGCTAAGTATTTTTCATCCATTGATCTTTCCAAAATGTACCATCAGGTTAAATTATACCCTGATTCTTGACACCTAACATCATTTATAACACATGAGGGTGCGTTCCAATTTTTACGAAAACCTTCGGGTTAGCTTCTGCTTCAGCAGTTTCCCAAAAATGTGTGAGCAGTGTTTTGTAGGGAATTGACAACATGATGGTATTTCAGGATGACATTTTAGTCTGGGGCGACAACACACATAACCATGATGCTGTTTTGGACAATGAATTGATGAAATTACAACATACAGGATTAACCCACCAGATTATTGGAATTACTGCATGAAGGACACAATGGTATGTTGGATATGAAGAGGAGAGCCAGATCTGATTTCTGATGGCCTAGCATGGATAATGACATTGAAAGATGCGTGTGCAATTGTGTAGCATGCATCTGTAGTGACAAATCCCACAAATCTCAGGAAACCACCATTTTGCCTACCAGTTTGCCTGACAAGCCTTGGCAAAAGCTTGCTATGGACATTTGTGGGCTGTTCAGTTCCAGAGGTATTGAAAACAAGTACGCTGTAGTCATGATGGACTATTTTACTAAATGGCCCGAAGTAGCGTTCGTAGGGGAAACTAAATCATCTAATGTGAAACTTTTGCGAGGAGGTTTTTCATAGAGAAGGTTATCCGGAGAGTGTCACGACTGACAATGGGCCACAATTTCTGGCGAATGATTTTGGTGAATATTTGAAGGGGTGTGGTGTGAAGCATTGTAGAAATGCTGTTTACAATCCTAGGGAAAATGGCATGGCGGAAAGGTTTAACCGCGTGTTGAAGGAATGTGTGCAGTTGGCTGATGCGGATGGGCTTGATTGTAAAAGAGCGGTGAAGGGAATGATATGGAGTTACTGCAATACACCCCATACTGCCACTCATGAAACCCCCGTCTGCCTTCTCAAGGGCCGTCTAGCATGCAACAAAGTAACACCGGTATGGATGTGCAGAGTGACTTGCAAATGTGTGAGTAAGCATGAGTTAGCATGCAGGGTTTATGAGTATCAAGAAAGGTATACTCACAGACACAATGCCAGAATAAAGAGCTGTGCTTGCAAATTCAGGGTAGGTGATTCGGTAAGGACTTTTGTTGTAGGGAATCAAAGGTTGGGTTTGTCTAAATGGTCCAAACACAAGGAGGTCATGAAATGTGTTGGGAACAGTGTTTGGTTGAATGATGGCAGGAGGTGGAACATACGGAAGATAGCTATGTGCAATGATTTGGAACGTGATGTCTGGTTAAAAAAGAAAAATGATTAGGGTTCTGTTGTTCCCAGTGAACTTGGTTGTGGTAGGAGGTCGGATCATATGAAGTTTAAACCAAGCTGGCACAAGGACTATTTATGTACATAGGTTTCTCATTCTATTCATACTTTGTCTTATAGTATATTTTGGATTCATGTTTTTTTCCCAGTTTTTATTAAGAGGGGAAGATGTGTTGTATCTTGTCATGATAATGTAACTAGGCAGTAGTATCCTTGTTACGCTGGCTTCTGGTTGCCATCTCCACTGGATTCTGCAGTGTGAAATCCAGGTGTCAGAAAGAGCAGGCAGTGGCTGAGGGTGAAGGACACCGGTGCCTCGGGGGTTGTATTTATGGCAATACACTTAATTTTGACATCTAAATTGACTTCTGTGGACTTTTAAAAGTGGCTTCTTCAGTAATGCTGTGGAGCAAAGTCAACCACAAAGTCCTGACAACTGCTGAGAGCTGTCAGACAAAAAAACAATGGCTCTTGATAAATACTCACAACGTGAGGCCTATAAGGAGCAGGAGAAATGAAAATGCTCTAAATACTTACTGGCAATCCGCATTACACTGACATCCACACTTGCTCATCACGGGCCTCAGTTGCTTTATCTCAGCACTCCTGTGCAGTCTGTATCTTGTTTCACTACTCGGGTATTACATAAATGTGCACTGCTGGAGAGGTCACATATTAAGGCCTGTGGGAAAGAAGATTAAATTTAAGGAGCCTTCTAGGTTGCTTCTTTTCCATAATGGAAAGAGTGTTATATGATGAAAAGTGGTACCCAGCAGTGGTTGCCAAACGATGCCAAACTTCATAAAATTACATGTTGCCCACAATGTTGGGTTGATCTCTGAGACTCACTTTATCATTATGATTTTATTTGGGCTAAATGAACACGTGCTTTGCTTTATTTTTGTAATGACGTCCTTTGTTGTGGACTAAATATACTTGATGGAGCTGAAACATTCTCTTAATAGGTAAGTATACGCTCCTCGATAAGAGCATGACCATATCTATAGCGTTAAAGGTCACGGGGCAGATTTGCGCATCATTTACGCCGCAGTTGCGTCACTTTTGTGATGCAGTGGCGGCGCAAATCCTGCGCCATGGTGCGGGGTACTTACAACGTGACGCATCTGTGAGATGCGTCACGTTGTAAAGCCCTGCGCCACATGTAGGCGTTCCTGCGCAGGGGGGGCGTTCTGGCGCAGGAACGCCTCCTAAAAGTGGCTGAGTGAAATCTACAAGATTTCACTCAGTCACTTTTAGGCCCATGCTGCGTCAAAACCCTGCGCCTGCCTGAAGCAGGCGTAAGGATTGACGCAGCATTAACAAGATAGGGCCCCCCAGACCATTGCTTCATGAGCAATGCGTCACTTTTACGGCACAGATGCGTCACGCATCTTTGCCGTTTTTGCCCCATGGTGCGCCGCATTGTAAATGCGGCGCATCCATGGTGGCGGAGCTGCGGCGCACAATAACTGGTGCATCCCTGCTGATATGCAGGGATGCGCCAGTTATTGTAAATATGCCCCCATATGTTTAGGTATGTATACCAAAAGAAACTAAAGCTCGGTTGCACTATTGACTGTACCCATGTCCAAGCGCCATTTAAACAGAAATAAATCAGAGGCGCATTTATCAATAGTGCAGCAGGCTCAGTGGCACCGGGACCCAGGGGCACGACAGGTCGTTCCCACTGAAATTCTGGTTGTTTTTAACTACCCAGGTGGGGATAGAGGGAGCCTATCTTCCTTGCCTGCTTGAGAGGGCCTCTCACCCTTGCTACACCGCTGAATACACGTGACCATGCCATGCACAGCAGGGGGAAGCTCTTACCTAAATGAATAGACAAACTGGTAATACAGTAGCTGAAACGGGCAACGTTAGACTGCTGCACAGTAATGATTTGAACCTCTTGGGGCCCTTGATTGGCATTTTAGAGCCTCCGACTTAAGTATACAATTCACTATACCAGCAACAGCAGGGCAGGCAGGCAGCTGCAGTCCCTTACTTTAAGACCTAATGAGTGATGGGAGCCTTCCACCCCCACCCCCCATAGAAATGAGGCAAGCGGTGACCTCATGCTTCCTGCAATTCCCACGGTGACCCTGCTGGGGAAGGCTTTACACCGAGAATGACTCCATCACAGCCCGGACGCAAAGGGAGGAAGTGTCGAGCGTCACGTGGGAGCCGAGGCGACCACGCTGCAGATTACCGGGACGGAGCTCATTGTCAGTCAGAATTCCTCTCTCGTCATTACTCGTGAAATTTGATTAATTGTGGTTATTGCGGCTCTTATCACAGCTGCGGGCACTCTTTCTGAAAAAAAATATCTTCATTACCGTGTTTATTGCGATCCTCAAAGTGTAGTCTGCTTCAATAATCTCACATAAGACTTTGTTAGGCAGTTGCCATGGTTACCACATTCAGTGATGATATTCTTGCAGAGAAACCAGGCCAAACAATTTATATTTCCATGTGGGTTTTCAGAGAACTGGAAGATGTAAACCAGCCTTCAGGGATCAGAGACTTTGGTCTGGTTTCTTTCTTTGAACCAGCATTGCAGGGGTCAGTGGGCCACGATTACTAATTATTCATGCAAGGCAGCCCAGCTGCAAACAAATGTATTACACATCTGTGGGCAGGAGTGGAAAACGTTCGGCCTGCTTCACAAAGGTAAACTTACACTTTGGTGTAAGTTTTCAATTTTTTTGTATTTCACAAACTACGAGTTAATAAGGGTGGGCGTAGTTCGCGAAGTAGCACTTCGCGAAGCTACGCAAAGTGAAGTTCGCACTACGCGAGCTACGCGTAGCACTTCGCGAACTGCGTAGTAACATGTTCGCACTGTGCAAGATGTTGTTTTCAATGATTGCACAGTGCGGACAAGCAACCGGCACTGTGCAATCATTGAAAATGGCATCTTGCACAGTGCGAGCTGTAGTTTTCTGCTGCTCGAGTAGATTTTTACTCGAGCGGCAGCTTTCTTAACGCGAACTGGTAGTTTCTCATCGCGAGCGGTCGCGAGCATACGCGACCTCTCGCAATGAGAAACCTGACCTCCTCGCGTTGGGAATCTCGCCGGGAGGTTTATTTTCCATGCTCGCGATCGCGAACAAGGAAAAAGTCTCTCCGGGATGTCATTTTGCTTGCTCGCGGTCGCCAACTTGACGTTGAGGACCGCGAGCAAGCAAAAAATTACCGCAGCACTACGCAACACTACGCTACGCGTGTTCGCACTGTGCTACGTGCAGTTCGCGTAGTGCGAAGTAGCGCGAACTTCGCAAACTACGCGAGCGTAGCGTAGTGCTTCGCCCAGGCCTAGTCAAGTTTGCGACTGTGGAGACTCTATAGTTGGGTCGGAGAGCACACATGAAAAGATAGGACAGGCCTATCAGAATGTTTTCTTCTGAGGAGTGATTGATTCCAAAGTAAAAATATATGATTCCATGATGCATAATAATAACACCCTATGCACGTTATATTAAGGTATTTAGCAACAAACCAAGGCATAATACAGGTTGTGATATATTGGTGTGATATACTCTTAAATTCATCACTTACTTCAAAGTGGCTGTACGAAATAGTATGGTGTTCATAAACCATTGAAATCCTTTGGAAATTTATTCAAATTTTAAGGTTGATGTATAAAAGCACTCACCCCATTCATGGTCAAATCTGACATGTAAAAGCACTTGCACCTTTCTTGGTAAACACTGTGGGGCATATTATCAAGAACGGCGTTAAAATTATCGCCACATTAGCGGCAGGAAACTGCCGCTACAGTGGCGATAATGGGCTTGATAATATGCCCTAGAGAATTCCAATAGAAGCTCAGGTTCACACCAGAACATGGGCTTCTATTGGAATTCTCAAGGGCATATTATCAAGCCCATTATCGCCGCTTTAGCGGCAGTTTCCTGCCGCTAATGCGGCGATAATTGTAATGCCGTTCTTGATAATATGAACCCCGTATTCTATACATACTCGAAGGAGTTTTGGCTTCACCTGAATTTGCCACTGGCTTCTTTGTCTCAAGAGCCTTACGCTTGACCTTGAGACAGTGTCGGCCACTTCTTGGATCAATACACAGTAGTGTTTCAGTTTCATCCTATTTTTTTTGTTTTTTAGCTGTATGCTGCACCCTAAATATTTTACATCTGAAAATGACACTGTCCAACACAAGGGGCATGGGGCAGGATGCACAAAGCAGTTTACCATGGGACCTCACACTACTCCTAAAAAGGTTTGTATAAATAATTTTTTTAATGCATCCCATTTTCCCTTAAGGAAAACAGTTTGTATTTTATTTTTAAAGATTGCTTTATTTAAAAGCAATCACTGACCTGGTGGTTGACTGACCCCAGGAGGACACCATCCCTATGATTAGGCCCAACACATAGGGGTCGAATACTATGGCGGAAGGACCGCCACCGCCAGCCATGCGGTGGCGGTCCTTCCGTACGCCGACCGCGAGTTTCCCCAGCCATATTAGGATGGCAGGGGGAATCTCACAGCGACCATGGCGGTCGCAAAGACCGTCCGCCATGGAAACACCACAGGCAATCCTCAGGATTGCCTGGTGTAGCAGTCACCACTGGTAAAATGGTGGCGGTGCCTAGCAGGCACCGTCTGCCAAATTACGATGATGGCTGTAGACAGCCTTTCCACAGCGGTGGAACCGCCATGGAAAGACTGGTGGGGATTGGGTTTGGGGACCCGTTGCTGGCCCCCCTTTTATTTGGGGAGGCGAGGGTGCACTTGGGGGGTACCCAAGGTACCCCGCTATATTTCACAGCACTATGTGGCAGGTACCGTGTAGTGCTGCCACGCAGTGCTGTGAAATGCACAACATGGCATTTTAGCATCGCAGCGGGTGCTGCTGTCAGCAGCAACCGCCGCAATGTTAAAATGCATGATCCGACTGCTACGGTGGCAGTCGCATCCTGATCCGGTGTGCGGGACCGCCGCATGCATGGCGGACGGTCACGGTTTACACCAGGATGGCGGACGGACTCCAGTCCATCCTAATGAGCCACATAGTTGCAATTTGGTCATTTTGCAAAATCGAAAACAATTTGGTAAAAGTAAATTGATTATTTGTACATGATGCCCTTAGATCTTTATCTCATCTTTGCATTGTATGCACCAACCAATCCTTAAGTCTTAGTATCAGACAGCTGTACCTTTTTTTAGGCAGGCATATTTTTTCTCATGATTGGATGGATTAATGTCTATCTCAGTTGTTGGCTTCTGATGCAGTTGTTTTCCTCCCTATTCTTTTGTTTGTCCTGCCCAGGAGCATTTCAGTGTCATAGTTTTCTGATTTGATGATCTATATCCTTTACGTGAATACTTTAGGTGACTTTTACTATTTTACATTCAGTGCTCCATCGGAATGCAAGTGCTTCCTTTCTCTGTTACTATTTTTCCTCTCTCTTCCTTTTGCACATTCTTCATTATTCTTTCATTCTTCCCCACTGCTCCCAACCCTGCTCCTGCGTGCTCCCATTTACAGTCAGTGAGTTAAACATAATTTTTTCTTACTTCTTATTTGACTGCACAGCAGCTGCGGGGCCACTCACATCCATTTTCAAACTTTGCGCATGCCTATTTTTATAATCTTTTTACATTTTAATTTACCATTTGAACATGGCTGCCCACCATTGGAGTATAGTAAATTAAATATAACTGCCTGCTTCATGGCGCATCGCAGGCATGTGTCATGATAAATTTGTGCAGATGCATGCGCAAGGGTGGTCTGATTTCAATAGATTTTGTTTAACATAAAATAATTCTCAAAATTGCCAGATATGCACGCCAAATCATAACCTATTGACTTACCAAACGCTTCTAGTTTTGTGCTGCTCTAGCCATTCTTAGGTCTGTGTTAGCCAAAACGTTTTGAGTTTACTAAAATGACTTGTATAATGTACTCACTTATAGGGACTTTCAGCCATTCTTCTTCATCCCATGGTCAGATATTTTGTCATTCATATTTTTTCTGCCCACTACAGCATAGAACCTTGGATCAGCCTACTTCAGCCATTAGACAACTTCTCTGTGAGTGATGACATTCTTCTGTAACATGGACCACTTCCACACACAAAGTAGTTCCTCTTAGAGTCAGTGATAACTATGGCAATGTGTACTTTATGAAACTAAAAACATATTCTTGCTTTTAGCCATTTTTGTTTTAGATTTTTAGATTGATGAGGAGCCGGCAGGTCCCTAATAAAACAAGGCTGGTTGCACACATGGCTTAAAGTGAAGACAAAAAGCTCTATGACGTGGCCATCATTTGCCACGTTATTAAGCTTTTAATTTTTTTAGGCTATGTTCTACAGTAGCTCACACTGATGTGCAATGTGTTAAAAAGAGTGTGGGAAAAGCCACTCAGGGGGCGGAATGGAGCAGCAATAACAGACAGCGGGAGGGGGATATGGGTAAAGCAAAATGAGGGAGCTGCTGGGAAGGAGGGATTGATCACCAGATGGGAGCAGAGGAAGTGGGAGGGGGAAGAAGAAATAATACCCGAATCACAGTGCAAGCAGCGGACAGCAAATAATTACGTTGAATCAATCTATGCTTGGTCCATGCTCCAAAGAAAGGAACAAAAGTGATGCTTTGTCTGTGCTGACCAAATAGGAGGAAACAAAGAAGAGTGACGCTGAAGCTAACAAATGGTAAACAATGGGTCAGATTGCAACTTGACCTTTCTTCTAAAGTAACTTCTGTGGAGTTCAAACTTCTGGGGACCCTATATTATTCGGACAAGTATCAAGTTTATGCCTTGCTTGGAGTAAAATAGACATTTGGAGAAACCACAGCCTTTGACATTGTATTAGTTTAATCTGGACTACAAAAGTGCCTGTCCCCAGCAAATTTCCTAGAGTGATGATCAACCTTTCTGCTTTATTTATTATATAAAAGAATGACAATTGCTTGCCCCTTCCTCCCTATCTCCCCAAAAATAATTATTTTATTTTTCTTCCTGTTTCCCAATCATATCTATGAGCAACACTGCTTTTAGCAACTAGGAGTATTCCAGTGGCCAGGGATCAAAGCTCTCCCTTGGGCTTTTTATGTTGTTATGACTAAACCATATTTTTTAGACTTAATCATTTTGAGTTAATTAGCAGAATTAGTGGCTTGGAATATTCTGATCTGTCATCTTCACCACATACCCTGATCAACATGGGCAAATGGGATTTGCCATAGTAAATCCATGATCCAAGCCAGCACAACACAAAAAGAAAACATAACCAATGCAAAGAAAATGCAGGGTGATGTTGGATAAACAAAGAAATCCAGAGAAGCTGGCACCTCAGGAGGAAAAATACAATTCTCAATTGCTCTCATTTATGTCTCTGTCCATCAAAACCTGAACCAATCTCCCTCCTATTCAATCTTGCTGCATCTATACCCAACTATTTACATTGTAATACTTCTTGCCACCAATGTGATTCCTCAGAAGGATGCTTAGATAAACAGGTCCTTAAAATAATGAAAAATAATAATTAATACATAAAAAACAAGTGGGAGTGAATAGGCTATTTGACTGCTGGAGCATTGTTATTCAAGGAAAAAAGAGTTCTGAGTTCCTTTTTTTTACCGCAGACCACCGAAAATTACATCAGATAGATTGGTGCTATTGTGGATCGGGAAATCCTAATCAAGATTTTATAGGTTGACGCTATCTTGGATTGGGAAGCTATATCCCATGTACGTTTACTAGAGAATTCTGGGAAGAAGATTGATTCTGGTAATGGAGATGCCAGAGGAGTGTCCGAGACGCTATGTACCCAAGACAAGACGCAGATGAAGGGGATTATACTGGTTGGCTGGCCGCCACCAGGAAAAGTGTCTGAGAGGAACTGGGCATTCCCTGCACCTTTCCTGCCCTCCTGCAAGTGCCATGGTAACTGATGTCGGGTGAGGCAGTTGCACAGTAATCTCACTCATGCCAGGCTTGGGCCCCACACCTCATTCCATCTGAGAAGGCTCTGGTTGGGTTTGTCCTTCGGGAGTTTGGAGGGCTCTTTTCCCTCCAGGCCATCCCATCTGGTGGCCAGAACACACTCACACCAGCAAATCTTTGTTAGATTCGATTGGTGTTTAGGATATACATCGTCCATTCTTCAAGAATGAGAGCGCAGGGAAATCGAGGGTGAGGGTTCGTTTTTTTCCTTATCCATTTCTGACACATACTTCAGTGACACTCATCTTGTGTGACAGAGAAATGCTATTGGAGCAGGGTCAAGGCAAAAGATCCTTATTGTAAGGTCAAAGGAAAGGGTCAACATTTCCTATGTATTCATGTTTTTACGTTCATTATATATTTTTTCTAAATAAAAAATTACAAAACAAAAAACTTCCACCACCAAAAGTGCACCCTAAGTGGTAGTTGGCCATCGCGTACAATAATTTAGAGTCTAAAAATAAATATAGGAGTGCTGTGTTCTTAATGAATAACAAGCACATAAAGACCGCCACATATTCCAAAGGAGTTCATTTTCAGTAAAGTAGATATCCAGAATAATTGCACAGGAAGAGAAGGCAGGAGCCAATGGAAACCCCGCTGTCCAGTTGAGCAGTCCAAGTTGGAATGCTAAATGAGCAACAGCAGAAACCAGGGCAACAGAACAGTCAAAACATAGCATCCAAAAGTAAATGGAACACATACAGAAGTACACCACTTACATTCATTCCCATTACATAAAGTATAACCCCAATACAACCTTGAGGCACTACACACAAATTTGAAGGTCCAAGAAACAATTGCTTTTAAATCAGAAGACAAAAGTTTATGTCATGAAAATAATTCGCATACTAAGGAAATACAAAAATTCCGTGGCAATTCCATAATATTGACACCAGGAACTCCGTTCAATAAGCATAGGGTACTCTTCCAGAACTGGCACAACCATTGATAGTGTACTTCGAATGGTTGTGCCATTCAAAGTACACCACCATTTCCAAAGAAAATAATGTATTTGTGGAGAAAGAAAAACAATGTTTTCATCACACCGTTTTTCTTCATACACATTACCACTAGAGGGAGAGAGAGAGAGATTTTTTTAACAACATTTTTATTTCAGTTTCAAAACAATTCAGAGTCCAATACTACATATATAGTCAATGAAATACAGTCAGTGCAGCAAAGGTAGACATGTTTTGCATTAAAAATCGTTAGGCTTGCAAAAAGTACAGACAATGGTATGCCGATTAGGCTCTTCCCCAACTTCGAAGAACAAGTCCCCAACCCCACCTCCCATAAACCCACCGCCCCATGCCATGCTGCCCCATAATATTATTACGATCATTTCCATAGTGTCTGTGCAACCTTCAGATGTGAGTGACTCTCACCAGACCCAGTGCAGCTCTGGTATAGAATACACCTACACAGTTCCCACATCTACGGTTTGCAGAGACCCCTCCAGGGTATGTAGTGGGAGAGGGAAAAGATAAAGTTTCAACAAAATCATCCACTATAAGAGAATTTCATAAACTGATAAATCTTGTTGCCACTTGTAGATCCAAAATGAAAACCACCACCTCGTTGTCTAAATCAAAACATATTGTAAAGACACCCATTTATTAGTATAACATGACTATAAATTGCATGTTTACTAGTACTAGACTGGAAGTCTCTCTGAGGAAGGCTCAACCAGCAAAATCGAAGATTTGGAAAAGGGACCTCAGAAATATCAATACAGCTGATCTAGGAACCCACTGTATATCTGCTCCCTCTCCACAAGCTGACATGACCGAGGTACATGCACTCACCAACTTCTACAACTCTACTATTACTAGCATCATGGATTCCATTGCTCCACTCCAACAAAAAAAGCCTCAACTAAAATTTCCAAACCATGGTTCAACGACAACTTAAACACGGAGCGCCGCCACCTTAGGGCGGTTGAACGTTCCTGGAAATCGAATCAATCCTCTGACCAACTAATAATCCTTAGAACGATAAGAAGCTCCAATGACAGACAAATCAAGATCGCTAAGGCCGACTACTTCAGATCCCAGCTTAATCTAGCCTTTAATCGCCCCAAGAAACTTTTTGAGCTGGTGAAACAACAATCGGTGGAAACACCAAACCGCTCTGTCTCTGAGGTCAACCCACCTTCATGCGATGATCTAGCCGCCTTCTTTACTGAGAAATCCAGACTCATCAATATTGATCTTGACTCCAGGAAGGCGCTTTTGCTAGCCGGGGTGTCTGCGCCCCCCTCGACCTTATCAGAGAAGTTCAAACCGACCAGCCTGAGCTCAAAGAACAATGCCTCATGGGGCACCTTCACTCCCCTCAGCGAAAGAGACACCAACAAGATTCTTCAGAGTATCAACCCAGCTAATCCTTTTAGCGGCCCGTTACCATCTTCAAAGAACTGAAGGAGGTCGTCAAACCCCATCTGGACAAAGATCGTCAATGCATCTCTCTCACAAGGTACGATCCTGGATTGTCTAAAAGCTGCTCAGGTAACACCTATCCTAAAAAAGCCTACAGCAGATAGTACGGACCATAACACCTTCTGTCCTATCTCTAACATGCCCACCCTTGCCAAACTCCTAGAAAAATGTGTCCAATCTCAACTCTATGCCCACATCGAGAATTTCCATCTCCTGGACCAACATCAATCTGGCTTCCGAAGTGGGCACAGCACCGAATCGGCTCTCACGCACGTTATGGATGACATTTTTAAAATGTTCGACCAAAATGAATCCTGCCTCCTTATCCTCCTGGATCTTTCCTCAGCTTTTGACACTGTTAATCACAACAACCTCCGATCCATTTTGAAGCACAGAATGGGCCTTTCTGGTTCGGTGCTGCAATGGATCTCGTCCTTCCTCCACCACAGATCCCAAAGAGTTAAGGCAAACCACTCTCTCTCCAATCCATCACTAGTATCCATGGGGGTCCCCTATACTCTTCAATTTATTCTTGGAACCTTTAGCTAATGCTCTAAATTCCGCTGACAAGCTCTTCCATATGTATGCAGATGATACGCAACTCTATCTGAAAATCTCCTCCCCGAATAACCTCATAGCACTCAACTCTGCCCTAATAAATATTCACAACTGGTTAACTGAGAACCACCTCTTGCTCAACACCTCCAAAACAGAATTCCTTCTCATTTCTCCCCCGAATCACATCCCCAAGAAAGACCTTTGGATGAACCACCTCACTGCCTTCAACTGCTCCCCCCTCATTGTTGACTAAGCCAAATCTCTCGGACTCACCCTAGACAAGCATCTGAACATGAAACTCATATCAGCAATATGTGTAAGGGAGTGAATCACCTTATGAGGATACTCAGGAATCTCAAACCTTTCCTCCCACAAGCTGACTTCAAGCAAGTGGTACAAGCGCTTGCTTTGCCGAGCCTAGACTATGACAGTGCTACGCTCTGTGGCCTCCCCAAATATACATTGGCCCCACTAAGAGCATCACTTAATGCGGCGGCCAGACTGGTCACGGGGACCAAAAGAAACAAGCACATCTCCCCAGTCTTAAAATCCCTAAATTGGTTGCCCTATGAATCAAGAATTCAGCTAAAGATTTACTGTCTATCTCACAAAGCACTCCATTTCAAAACCCCCAGTTATCTTGCGTAAAAGCTAGAATTATTCGAGTGGGTAGACCTTTTCAGAGTGCTAAATCACTCCTCCTGAAATCTCAGATCTTTTGCAAAAAGAGAACGTGTCATCGAGCTTTCTCCGGCTCTGCGCCAAGATCTGTAACTCTTTCCCACCGGAAATACGCAGAATCTACTCCAAGGTTGCCTTCAAGTTGGAAGTAAAAAGATTCCTCATGAACAAGTTCCTACCTTAAAAGGGTCTTGGATCCTCTGCTCTAATGCTTTGGACCTACACCCTAAGTCCTGTGTTTGGTGTTATTCTGCCTTACTAGTCACTTGCTCCCCTCCCAGTTCGCTATGTTCCAGTTTTTATCTTACCCTTTATTGTCCCTTTCGATTGTAACCTTTTGCTTGATATGCATATTGGATTTGTTTGGGTTGGTACCCCTTCTGATGATTGTACTGCAACTATTACCTTCCTTTCCCTCAAATTGTAAAGTGCTTTGATACCCTTCGGGATCATGTACGCGCCATATAAAAATCTTATAAATAAACCGTTGGAGGACAACATTTTGTGATGCCCACAATTCCATCTTGAACATGGGGAGATGGATAAAGCCCAGGCCATGGCACCTATAGATCAAGCTGATCAAGCTCAAGTCTTGCTTCAAACTGTCCAACAACAGACACAAGAATTGCAACAGTTACATGTGGAAAATCTGCTCTACAACAATCTCTAGTCTCTAGGGCTTCAGATGTTCTAATAGTTTCATTCGCAACTCCACACTTGTCCATGTACCCAAACAAGTTGAAGGAATTCATTGAGTCCCTGAAATTTTTCTTTGCCTTCCATGCAACTCAATTTGGTCAGGATAGAGCTAAGGTTGGATACCTCATTAGTGCCCTGTCTGGACCAGCCCTGGCTTGGGTGACCACTTTAATAGCTTCAGAATATCCACATCTTTCCAACTAGTTGACAGCATTGAGATAGATGTTTGAAAGACCAGATTTGGAGTTTTTGGCGGAGGAGCCCCTCTGCAAAATCCAGCAAGGAAATCAAAATCTATTGGATTATATTACCCGGTTTCGTCAGATGGCAGCAGGGATCACATGGGTTGAACGAACCATTGTCACACTGTTTCTCAGAGGTCTTAAAGAAGGGATAAAAGATGATCTTGTCCACTCTATTGACTATTATCACTTTAATGTATCAGGCCCCAGCAATCGGACATCGGCTTCAGGAGCGTAGATCTGAAAGAAGAAGGACCCTCGTCCTCTGTCTCATTTTGATGTACTCGGTTACCAGTTTGTAAAGTAAAATCATCTCCTGCCGGGCAAGTCGCTCCATCTGAAAAAAGCCAAATAATACTGGCATAGCATGTGGGGCACTATCTGAGGCGGAGAGAGAACCTCAAAATAAATTGGACTTTGCATATATTGTGAATCTGTAGAACATCTGGTCAGAACCTGTCCTGTTCACCCACCAAGGCCTTCAGGAAATGCCAGGTCCCATCCCTTGTGAAGGAGGAAAGAACTGGAGTGTCTCAAATCCCTTTTGTTAGAGCTTCGGAAGAGTCTTAAGCCTCTCTTTTCCTCTTACCAGTCCTATCAGAAACTCCAAATGGAATAAAGGAGAAAATACTGCCACTTCTAGACAGTGGTGCAACTGTTTTTTATTTGAATGAGAATTGGGCTGAAGAAATAGGTGCTCCCTAAAGTGACCAAGAAGATTGACAAGCAAGTTTGTATTGTCGACTGTACATTTTTGGTTTCCCGACCAGTTAAGGAAATGACATCTCCATTAAAGCTAACTTTCAGAAAACACCATTAAAATGCTTCTTTTAATATCATTGCCTACCAAAACCATATAATCATCTTGGGTGTACCATAGTTGTCCCATCATAATCTGTAAAACAATAGCAATATGCCCGTCCTCTCAGTTTTGCTACCAATTTTGTTATTTTTCAGAGGACTATTCGACCTCCAAGGAGAGGGTTATGGGTCCCACAGAAGGTCCTGGTTCAATCAATTTACTACAGGCCATACCAGAGCAATAGCAAGATTCTTCTGATATTTTTGAGAAACGTAAAAAGTTCTCTTTATCTCCCTCCACAATGAGAGTTTGATTGTGCCATTCCCTTCAAACCTGGATCAGTGGTTCCCTTCGGCAGAATATATTCTCTCTCGGAGTGTCAGAAAGAAGCTCTCAAGCTATATTTATATGAGAACTTACAGAATGGACCAATCAACTGATCTTCTCGTACAGGGGCCGATATGTTCTTCATCTCTGGAAAATCAAATGAACTCAGACCCTTCATAGTCTATAGAGACTTAAATAAGATGACCATCAACAATAGCTATTCTTTACCTCTAATCAAGGAGATCCTGGAATCCGTCAGGGGCGCTAAAATCTTTGTTAAATTATATCTTCATGGGGCCTACCATCTGTTGCATATCAAGGAGGGAGATGACTGGAAGGCAGCATTTTGGACTCTCCTAGGCCACTTTGAATATCAGGTAATGCCCTTTGGACTTAGTAATGCTTCTGCTGTATTCCAGCATTTTATGGAGCATGTTTTGTCTGACATACTAAACCAATTTGTAACAGTCTATATTGATGACATCTTGATATATTCCAAGGACCCCCTTGTACATCACAAACGTCAATCAAGTATTACACAGACTACATCAAAATCAGTTGTACTGTAAACTGGAAAAATGCTAATTTGACCAACTTGAAGTGGAATACTGAGGCTTTCATTTAAATTGCACGGGGTTTTCCAGTCCACGGATCAGATCAATGTTACAGCCACCCTAAACTGAGCTTCCCCTTCAATTGTAAAGGAGACTCATTGCTTCCTTGTGTTAGCCAATTTTTATCAGCAGTTTATCAGAGATTTCACTCAACTTTCTAGTGATATCAGCTGAATCCCAAAGGTGGACATGCTATGTCACAGTTTTCATTGGAACGCTTGAGTCAAGGAAGCCTTCATCAAACTAAAACAAGACTTTAGGTAAGCTCCAATCCTTCGACATCCGGATTCAACAAAAAGATTCATTCTGGAGACGAATGCTACTGACTGAGCTGTAGGGACTGTTCTTCTACATACTCAGGAAGATGATGGGTTCGAACACCCAATATCTTTTCTTTCTCATATTTTATCCAACTTAGAGAGAAACTCAATTCTAGAAAAAGAGCTCATGGCTATGAAGATGGCCTGTTCGAAGTGGAGTAATCTTCAATGTCTTAGAAATCGACAATGCAGAAATAGACAGGCTCGTGGGGGTTGCTTTTGTAATCACCACAACTTTTTTATTACACATTTCCCTAGATCTAGAAACACACTTGCAATGCTGACACCTTAGTTATCAGACCGATAACTGGAAACTCAGGCGACCTATGGTCAGAACATACTCCCTCCTCAAAGAATAATTAGCATTACAGAATAATTTCTCAAAAAGGTGCAAGCTGATTATGCCAAAGTTACTAAAGAGGAGTGGAAAACACTTCCACGAAAAATACATAAACAAGGAGACCTGGTGTCCAAAGAGAAGTCTTTATTTATCCCATGCAAAGCATTAAGGGAGGAGGTCTTTAATATATGTCATGATTCTCCAGTTGCAGGTCACAGATGAGGCAACTTTAGAACTCTTACTCCGCTCCTAGTGGTGGCCTTCTGTCGTATAGTTCCTACAAATGTATATAGGATCTTCGAGTTTAGACAACATAAACTAAGGGTTTGGTGTCCAGACTGATTCCAGACACCCCCAGAGGATATGTTAGTCTGTTAGCCCAGCTAGCTAACAGTGCCACTAAGAGCCCCTCTTACCAAGGAGCAAATAGCTTTGGGCAACTATCGAACATGACAACCCTGACCACTCAGGGATTGTGGAAACAGTACAGTACCTTTTGCTCAGTCACTCGTGTTCACTTTGTCTCAGAGAGATACACAGAATAAACGGTGGGGACGTTTTTAATAAGTATTTATTGAACTAGCGTCATTATAGTATAAAATACATGTGCTGCAACAACCATGGAACAGAAACAGATATATACGGTTATAAGAAACAATGAAGTAAAGAAAATGTAGAATTCTGGGAAACAACCTTTACAATGCGGTCATTACACCGCAATACCTTTACAACTTCCACTAGGGGGCGCTGAAGTATTGGAAATGAATTCCAACACCTTCCCTACAGTTGCGCAAACTGGAGTAGGAATAGTAAATGATATTATTCCTAAGTCCAGCGCGCCCCCTAGTGGAAGTCGTTGTAAAGACTTGCGATGTAAATGCATCGCGTACTAACAATGCGGTCATTGTAACGACCGCGTTGTAATAGCACGCGATGTAATACATCGCGTAGTAAAGTGCTATATTCTAGAATTCTACCATAGTGCCAAAAGAATGAATAAATGCAGGCATATAAATACATGGCAGTGAAAATGCACACTCCTATAATGCAGCCATAACTAGATGTACCTAAGTGCACTTAGCATGTATGTAGGTGTATAGCCAAGAATCCCCTTAGGATAAAGCCAACCTCATTAACTGATGTGGGAGAGCGAAGGACCCCGTCTTGGCCTCAAGAAGAACACCCCGCGAGGGATGTCAGACTACAGGTTGCTGGAGTGCCTGCGTGCAGGAACCTCAGCGTCTCACATCAGCGTGTCAGTATGGAAGTCTTTTTCTCCTCTGGTTTGCCCAGCAAAGAGGCAGTGCTTATATACCCGAAAGGTACCCTCAGTCACTCTAGCTAAAAGTGTACTATGGGCATGTCGGGCAAGGATGACAATAGAGATTACCCTTCTACAGAGTTATTATGCAGAAGGTGGTAATCCTGCTGTAATACTGAGAATCCTCATGCATCACACATGAGGCTAATTTTTGGTAGAAAACCACACAACAGTCATGTAGCATCTAACTAGGTAAAAGGTCAGCGCCAGACCCGTTATGTAGAACAATGGTAGGACCGATGTGGGTTAAAGGTCGTGTAACTATCTAGGCCTATATTGGGATACTTTGGGGTTCATAACACTTACATTTGTGAGGACATTGATCTCTATGTTACTTGCTTCCCAACTTGCGCTCAAACTAAGGCTTCTCACTCACGACCCTCTGGGCTTCTTCACCCCCTTCCAGCACTGTCTGACCTTGGCATACCATCTCTACCAACTTTATTGTAGCATTACCTTCCTCTGAGGGTAGTCAAGTCATTATCATAACAATTGACTACTTCTCCAAGATGGCTCATTTGAGGCCTTAAAGAAATTCCATCCACAAAAGACATGCAACAAATCTTTCATCCCCATGGGCTCCCTCATAATATTGTATTTGACCAAGGTCCTCAGTTTGTGTCCCATTTTTGGAAATCATTTTGCAAATCCTTTCAAACTGCGGTTTTCCTGTCCTCAGAGTTCCATTCTCAGACCAATGGTCAGAATGAATCTACCTCTGCCTGAGTCTTCCTATAACAATTCTGTGCATAGTTTCACTAAACCATCCCCATTATTTTGCCTTCAAGGGTTATATCCTAGGGCCTTTACTACTGTTCCTTTCGATTCTGTCCTTGTTCCTGCTGTTATTAGTTACCTTAGGCAGTTTCAGGCTATAAAACGTAGTGAACCTCTTAATCTCCATGATGCTAAGGTTAGGTAAAATCCTCTGCTGACAGTCACCGCTTCCTTTCTCCTAAGAATACTGTTGGGGATAACTTATCGCTGTCCTAAAAGTTTCTTACTGCTCATCTTTCCTTTAATAAATTCAAACTATAAAACTATGGCAATTTAAGATTGTCCAGGTCACCAATCCTGTGGTCTTCAAAGTCCACCTGGTTTCGTACTGGAAGATATATCCTGTATTTCACTTGTCCCAATTCAAACCTTATCTGGTGCCTCTTTCCTATTGCCTTTTGTTTCAGGCCTCCCCCTGGTAAATGATGTTTCTGAATATGGCAATGTGTGATTCTTAGTTCTTGCAAAAGGTACTGCAATTCTTTATTTATTGGAATGGGTACCCTCCTAGTGCAAGGTCTTGGGAAGATTCTTCCTCTGTTCATGCTTCAGATCTGGTTCATCGTTTTTTTCTTTGTTTCCTGGTAAGCTTGGGACCTCGAGGAAGGTGCATACTGTGGCACCACTGCCTAGCCCAATGCCTGTTACCATAGCATTTGCTGGAGGGGCAGAGTGCACTGTGCGGGTAGTGCATGAGAAGTGCAGAGAATGCCGGCTAGCCGGGGCGGTGTTCCTCTCAGACACTTACCTGGTGGCGGTAGGCCTGTCAGTATGATACCCTGCAACTGCACTCTTTTTCTGTGGGCATAGTGGCTCCTCTGGGGCCTCCATTACCAGAATCAATATTCTTCCCAGAATCCTCTAGTGAGGAACCAAGGGATATAGCTTCCCAATCCATGGTAGCGGCCATCCATAGATCATCAGTAGGTTTTCCCAATCCATCATGCAGCCAATCCTTCTGATGTCATTTCCTGGGGTCTGGGATATAAAAGGAACTCATAATTATTTTTTCCTTGCATTGCTGAGTGCCGGCAGTCATAGCCTTTTTGCTCCCAACTTGTTTGCAGTTAGTCCTGGTTCCTGTTGGTATTCTTCTCCCTGGTATTCCTACGTGTTCATAAGCTGCTCGATGTTGCTGGGCTGTTCCCTGGATGTATAGCCTGCTTCTGGAACCTATAGTCCACTCTTGGTCTTCTATGCTATTCTTGGAGTTTTTTTGACCACTGTTTTTTTCCCTCTGACATGAGCCTTTTCTGGGAGGCACTATCTGATTTGCTGATGTCTTCTACCGGCGGCATCGTGGTTATGAGCAGGGGTCAGCCTTACCTCTGTCAGACCAGGACCGTCAAGACCTGGACCTCTCGATCCAACCACCACCAAGGAACTTCAGCTAGCACCAATCTTCAGAGGATGAGCAAGATGGCACATACGTCAAAGGGGCCTAAAGGTACAGGAAACATCGGTTGAAATAAAAATGGAGCACTTGACAAGACAATTAAAGGTGCACTCGGACACGGAGGCCTGATAAATAAAAGGGTAGAAATTGTAAAACAAAAGTAGTGAATCCCCCTCCCCTCCGACATAGACAACTGCTGTGAACAGAGCTATGCAACAAGTGCATTACAATTGAAAGAGAGATCTGAGCGTGTCACAGTTCTGGCCGTGTGACCTAAAACCAAAACAATGTAAAATGAAAGTCCCTTATATGTACTTTTCTTTTTTTTTTAGCAGTTTTATATAGCGCGAACTTGACCGGAATCCAATCAGGTGTCAGAGCACTTTATATAGCACCAGTTACGTTACATGAGGACACACATTCATTTCTTTTGTTAGGCACGGGAGATTAAGTGATTTGCCCAGAATCACAGGATGTTTAGCGTCGTTACCGAGAGTCAAACCCAGTTCCCCCAGGTCCAAGGTCGAGCGCCCTAACCGTTATGCCAACTCCTGTCCCCTAATTGCACCATGACAGTGTGGGACGGCAGAAGATACAAGGTGAGGATACTAAACAGCAAACTACTTTAATACAAAACAAATATCTGGTAGGCTGGTACCATTGTTGGGGGAGTGCCGGCCAAATGTGAACCAACAAAGTAACAAATAAAACTGTGATGTGTGCAAATCTAGGTCTACTAAGTAAAGAGCTTCTGATAACTTATAGATCAAACTGGGCATACACCTTGAAAATAAGCAGCAGTGGCAAAATGGAGAAGAGTGACACCTGCCAATCTAAATTGCCATTTGAACTTAGAAAACAAACTGCATCAATTTCAGGTGACTCCATCACCACTTGTTTGGGAGCATCAAACAATGCCAATGCAGATGATGAATCCAGCAATAAGACAGTACTCCTTAAAATTAAGAAACGCCTCACAGTCATAGATATCAGACTAACATGCTTACTACCTGAGTTGATCAAAAGAAGAAACAGCTGTATGAACAATCCACAAAGATTGGCATGGTGGCATGCCACATCTCGAATGCAGAACATGTTCTATCAAACAACAAAGGAAAAACCCGTAAGCCGTAGAAAACAATTGAACTTGGATCAGAGACCCTTGCCAGGTGCTCCACCTAGACCTATAGTTGTTGAACTATAATACTGTCCTACCTCTAGCATGAGAAAAATGTAATATCAGCTTTTAAGTCTGTAAAATGTAATTATATTCACATTTCACACCAGCATTACAAAAGGCCAGACATGCATTCACAACTGTCAAGAGGAAATTACAGCAATACAACTGTAAAAGTTAGGTGCAACACTAAAGGCAAATTCCACTTTTCCAATGATCCCATGCAAGCATCTACATTTAAAAAAATTGGTTAAACCAGCAGACAGGAAAAACGAATTGAACAGAGCAATCTCACATCCAAAAGTGAGGATGACACAGAAGCATCAAAACACAGGTGGCTGAATTCTTATCTGCTCATAGCTTTCACTATCACATATGAACAAGAACAGTAAAAAACCTATCCTATTAAATTACTAGCACAGAGGTTAGAGCCACTGATTCCAGACATATTACTCCCGGATCAATCAGGATTCTTACCAGGGAGGTCTGCTTCCCACAACCTCTGAACAATCTTTCTCACAATTCACCATTTGATCCCACAAATAGAAGCGATGACACTAATACTAGATGTTGCCAAAGCAATTTTCTCTTTATGGTCCATAGTCGTATTCGACTGAACCTGATATTTCAGAGATGGACCAAAATCCTATACTGTAACCCAACAGCAAACATCCAAGTGAAGAACTCGTTATCGCCCCAGACTTCTATTAAAAAACATGCAAATGCAAACTTTGTATATTTGTGGTATCACCCCCCCCCTCAGCACTGAAAGATTTAGTGGTTGAAAAGGACTTTGCCACCCCATATCTTTAGAAAGATCAGAAGTTTCCTCAAGTCTATCTGCTCTAGAAATGACACAATTAGTTCCCAAACCCACCCACATCAAGGGCCACTTACTGGACCCTGTGTTCAGCAACAATGAGAATCTCTCGGTCGGAATCCCATCTCCTCTTCCCTGGTCAGATCACTTTCTGATTCCCCTACTATGGGCACCCGCCGTTTCCCATCCCCCCATCACAACTAACACCTGTAGAGTTCGCAACTGGTCTAACCTTCCATTAGATAAATGGCAGGCAACCCTTGACTCCACCAGACCCCCCCACAATCCCAACCCCACCATAGCAAACGAGGACTACAATCAGTGGATCTCTAATTCACTTGACTCTGTGCTCCCCATGAAATGCACCAAAACTAAGCGACCCACAAAAACAGCTCCCTGGTACTCCACCGAATTGCGCGATTTAAAACGCCAATGCAAGAGACTGGAAAGGCAGTGGTGGCTGGACTACTCTCCATCTAGGAAGATCGCCTACAGACAAGCGATCCGAACCTACAAATCTGAATTAAAAAACTCCCAATCCATTTTCTTTGAAGAAAAGATCAACGCAGCTGTGTCCCGCCCAAAAGAAATCTACTGCATCGCAAAAACCCTCCTTAAACTTCCGGACAAACCCCCCAACACTACTAATGTACAAACCCGTTGTAATGACTTGGCTGAGTTCTTCTACCAGAAAATCCAAACCATCTACACTTCCTTCCCCCCACCACTACCAACTCTGCCCCCCCTTCACCCGTTGAGTTAGGATCCCAGCCCAGGCAACCCTGGATTCCTTCCCCCCTCTTACTGCCACCACGCTAAAACCATTTCTGCGCCAGGTGAAATCTGGCTCCCCCAATGACCAGCACCCCCTCGCACTTTGCTGACGGCCACCGGGAACATCCTCCCCACCACACTCAACCTACTCAATGCATCCCTATCCACCGGCTTTGTCCCGCTGCCCTGGAAGCGTGCTATGGTAAAGGCGCTTTTGAAAAAACCCAATCTAGACCCAGACAACCCCACCAATTACCGCCCAATTTCTTTGCTGCCACGGCTGAGCAAAATTTTGGAATAATATGCCAATGCCACTCTGACCAAATTCCTTGAATCCAACCACCTACTCGACTCCACCCAGACTGGTTTCCGGCCCATGCACGGGACCTAAACCGCTCTGGTTGCAGTAACGGAGAAAGCGAAAAACATCCTGGACCGAGGAGGATGCGCGGCAATCATTCTCCTCGACCTAAGCGCAGCCTTCGACACGGTTAGCCATAATATCCTCCTACGTCGGCTCACCAACCTAGGAGTCTCATGGATTGCGCTGGATTGGCTCAAATCCTTTCTCTCTGACCGTTACTTCCAGGTCTTTGAGGGAGATTTTACCTCCCCGGACAAACCCCTCGGATGTGGAGTACCTCAGGGTTCCTCCTTAAGCCCTACCCTATTCAATATATACATGAGCCCCCTAGCTGAGATTGTCCGCCCTTACGGAATAAAAATTGTCACCTACGCCGACGACACTCAGCTAGTGGTGGCTATCAATCAATCCTCATCCCCACAAAATAACCTTAGGGACTGCCTCGAGGAGGTTACCAAATGGATGACTTCATCATGCCTCAAACTCAACAGGGACAAAACGGAATTGATGCTCTTAGGCAACTCCTCTCACTCCCCATCACCCTATCCTGGCCGATACCCCCCCCCCCCACCCCTAAAGACAAAATAAAGAGCCTTGGCATCTGGCTGGACAAGTCCCTTAACTTTAATGATCAAGCAGTCAAACTGTTCACCACCTGCTTCGGCCTACTACGGCTCCTACGTAAGATTCTACCCCTTCTGCCACCCCAACCTCGACAGATAATGGTCCAGGGTCTCATTCTGTCTCGGTTGGATTTCGGGAATGCTCTCTATCTAGGGGCACCCCAAGCCACTCTGCGCAAGCTTCAAACTCTTTAAAATTGCGCAGCCCGAACCCTGCTCCTGATACCCCGGCGGACTTCCACTAAACCCGGCCTAAGGAACCTCCGTTGGCTCCCAGTCAGGGAGAGGATCGACTTCAAGGCCCTATGTATTGCCCATCGAGCCTGCTCGAAAACCGGGGCGTCCATCAACCACTCTCTTATCACCCCCTATAAACCCTCCAGACCGCTCAGATCAGCCTCCTCCTTCCTCGCCACGGTACCTAGGATAAAAAGAACCAGGAGTGGAGGCCGCTCTTTCTCCTACAATGCGGCCATCCTTTGGAATTCCATTCCCCTCTCCCTTCGATCTGAGCCCAACCTTCTTCGGTTCCGTAAGCAACTGAAAACCCTGCTTTTCAATAGACCAGTATAGTACCCAGTTCCACACCTACCTGCTCTGTCTGTAGCGCTAGGACGCCTCAGGGTAGCTACCGTGCTCTATAAATTGTCTTTTCATTTCATTTCATCATTGCACATGCACACTACAAAACCCCCAGTTGCATTAACCTAGCTACATGCGCGATAACTCACAATACACAAACGAAGCGGGGTATGAGGTAGGTACTTGAATGCACTAAATCATTTAGTTAGGTCAAAGTTATCACTATTCTTCAGGTGCCACGGATCATGAGGTTAAATACCCCTAAACCCCCTTAGGATCAAAAGATCCCACAATATGTCAACAAAACACTGAGATCCAGCACTCCACAGAGTTATTTTATAATCATGCAATATATCAGTCCATTCAGCAGGTGTGATTTCACAATTATTTCTTTATTATGTTCTTCTTCTCTTTACAAATGTAAATGACATAAACAGCGTAGCCAACGCGTTTCGTCCCAGCGGACTTCTTCAGGGCCAATTACTCAAGTGTAAAGAAGGTTTCAACTTGTTCCCCTCCAACTTCAAGAAATATAGCTATGCCTCCCTCTAGTGGTCCGAGTCAAATACGTTTCCTTATTTTTTATTTGATCAGGCTTAGTCCTTCAAGTGTATTTTTTTCCTCTCATTAGTATATAGTTAAAATGATATCCGTATGTAGGAGCAGATTCCCTCCATCTAGAGGACTGATATATTGCATGATTATAAAATAACTCTGTGGAGTGCTGGATCTCAGTGTTTTGTTGACATGCGCGATAACTGCATGACAGGACACAGCCCACGAGACAGGGGCAGAACAAATATATTGACTTCACATAGCTTCACTGGCAATCAAGCAACCACCTTCACATTGGAACTCAGAGTATGTCAGTAGCTAAGAACATTGGCCATTCTAGAAACTGGAGACGTATTTAAGTCACTTCTGCACATGTTCTTATACTGCACGATGAAAACGACCATCAAGGCAAATTTAATCTTTCCCACAAGCCCCAGGAGAGCTGACCCAACTTACATACCTAATACTATCATCCAAGCCCGTACAAATGATCTCTGGAACATATGACACTATATTGAACACCAGAAGTGGAACCCAGTTAGGTCACAGAGCAAAATGGAAGACAGAGACTGGGCAGTCACCAAAGGATAAACATGGGAATACTGCTGTGTGCACAGCTAAGAGATTTCACTGAATCGCAGACGCAGAGACAGACATAAATACAAAATCTCTACATAGGGTAGATCGCACACCAGCAAGTCTTGAAAAATGAGCCTAGGTGTTAGATGTGCATGCTGTAACTGTACACTTTATCTAGTCTGTGCATGCCATTCAGTTGCCCCACATTGGAAACAATTGTTCAAAGATCTTTCTAGCATGATACAACTAGACACATAACCTAGCACGCTATTGGACCTAATAGTTTATATTCTAGAGCTTCCCAAATCAATCCATAAATTCACTGCAAATGGCTCCTATGTCAGCCAAATGATGAATCACTTTGCAATGGAGTAGGAGCCCTCCTTCCAAAATCACAGACTGACACAGAGTGACACAAAGATTTAGGGCCTTATTATGAGTATGGCGGTCCACAGGACCACCATACTTGCGGTGGTGGTCCGACCCCGCCCGCAGTATGCTTAGTGTGGCTGTTGGACCACCACAAGACTGCCGCCTCTGCCAGAATCCAGGCTCCAGCTAAGGTGGCGAAGCAGCCAGGAGCAGTAATATGCTGGCAGTGCTGCTGCCGCACCGCCAAGCATATTATGAGTTACCTGTCCTCCTTCCATTTCATGGCAGTGAGCCCACCATGAAAAGGGTGGCGGATGGGTGATCTGCCGCTCCTGGGGTTTGTATTCAGGGGGGCACATATTGTGCCTCCTGGGAATTGCACCTATGTTCCTGCATGGTGTGGCATGCATGACATGGTGCATGCCAAAATGTGTAGGAATGTGTAGTCGGCACTCTCATGGCATCGGTCTGCATGTAAGGCTCCCCTATGAGCCTAGCAGACCCCCGCAATGAGACCGTTGGAGCACTGCCCGCCCACCATGGATTGTACTGTTAATCCAGCAGGTAGGCGGGCGCCCTACAGGCTTTGCGGTCCTCTGGACAGGTGGACCACCAAGCTCATAATAAGTACCTTAATATGCTGCACCAAGAACAGCACCCTGTATGCAACTCTGCAAATCCCTACATCTAGGCCAAGAGGTATATGGGATTTCTTACACACTTTTCTCTTCAATAAAGAGGTGCCTCCCCATACTCATCAGCTCACAATTCTGCAAAAGAGGTGTGAATTAAGAAAAACAGTTTGGAATGTTGCATGTAGCATAATGTGGAACATTGATAACTAAGCAGCTGCTAAATACATTGATCCAAAATTCCTCCAGTGGTAAGGCAAACCTATCCTCGAAAATCTCACCCAAATAAAGGGATCCCCATTGTGAGAAGATATCAGAAAGGATATTAAGATGGCATCTGCCTCTAATCAGCATCCACATTCTACAATATGACTTCAAATTGTGAATAAGTATTTAAATGCTCAAGCAGATCCTCAAGATATACTATTTATCCTGTGTGTGACCAGAGGCTGAGTTTTACTAGAAAGAATTCATATTCGGCTCTTCAAGAAAAAGGAACAAAAATACTTGATTTTCTTTCATAAAATGTGAAAAGGCAAAAGTGTCCTTAAGTGCAAAGTGGTGAGTGGACAGCAGCCTCACACATCATGAGTTCCCCGAATGTATAATGGTATGCTTGACTGGATTGAAACCTGAGATGAAAGTTGTAGGAAATGAGTTCCGACCATTTAATCCCCCTGGATTTTTCTGGTTGTGGACCTTTACTGTGGGTGAGTCTCACCACCTGTGTATCACTAACGAAATTCTATAGAAATGGACTGAGAGTACTATCTGCCAGTGTTTGCCAGTTGCTGTGGCTGTGCATATAGTATAATAGGCTCTAGGCTGGATACACGCAAACAAATGAGCTCATTCAAGTGCACTACAGTCTAACTCAGCCCATGATCTGCACACAGATCGCCTGTTATTGAAGGACCCTTCAGGGATTGGTACTGACCTGGTGTAGGCCTTATAATATGGTTGGGCATTCATAGCATAGGTCTGTAGTGCTTACTGAAAGGGCTGTGTTCACCTCATTATACCTTATGGGAAAAATCTGTGCCGCCTCAGTTTCACTATACGTAGGCCTAACTATAGAGTCAAGTATCATTTTTAGGATAAACATGTACACCAAGTGAAAATTCAATGTTACTTCTTGTAATGACTGTAGTCCTCTTGGCATTTTAAGAATTTTCATCTTCATCTGGCTCAACCATACTTAGGTTCCATGCCTTTTCCCCCCTTCTAAGACAAGTAAATTCCTCTGTGGCAAGTAGGAGGATCCAAGTACTCCCAATGCAACAGAGCTATAAATAGTGCTTGGCTCAGCTCAGTGGTAAAGAAGGTGTGGGGAGGAAATACATCTACATCTGCCAATTAACTGTTCAAACAGCACCTGACCTGGACCAGTCCAAGCCCGCAAAATCAACAAGAGGAAGATCAGACTACTGTAGTCAAACTAAGAAGGGACTTTCCTTTGAAATTTTAGTGAGAAGGGATGAGGCAGCTGTGTCAGTCGGGGCCAGCACTAAAGCTCCCAGGGAAGGTCTTTTCATGATTAGAATGAATAGACAGGGGTGGAGGGATGATGTGGCACCCCAGCATTTGACAGACGTGCCTACCTTCCAGAGCTCTCCACCCCTACCAAGAAAAACCCTGCACAAGATTAAGACGCTTGAGAAGATGATGGACCTGTGGCTGGGATGCCAGAATAATGCCCAACTGGAAGGAAGGATACCCCTCAACTTCTTTAAGTATGAACTTTGCCACACTGAGACTGGGTTGGGTCTCTCCAGGGGAAGAGGTGCTAGCCCTCTTATAACCCCTGAGGAGCAGTAAGGGAATGGACCTGCTGGGGTGGGGAACAGCCATTACAACGCGGTTTTTACCACGCGCAGCTTTTACATCGCATGCGTTACAACGCATGCGATGTTACAACGCAATGCCATTACAACGCAAGTCTTTACATCGACTTGTGCTAGATGGCGTGCTAACATTACAAATAGTGTAGTTTACTATCCCAACACCTTCCCTACTGTTAAGTGGACTGGAGTTGGAATAGTAAATTACACTTTTCTAATGTTAGCACGCCATCTAGCGCAAGTCGATGTAAAGACTTGCGTTGTAATGGCATAGCGTTGTAACATCGCATGCGTTGTAACGCATGCGATGTAACTGCACGCGTTGTAATGACACGCGTTGTAATGTCATACATCCTGCTGGGGTACCCTGAAGTGTTTCCTTGGGACTTTAGTGGGCCGGCCCTTGGCTGAACTGACACACAAGGGCCAGGCAAGTAACCAGGAGGCTGTGTGACCTGGGAAGTATGGCAGGGAAGGTGTTGTGCTTGTTGCCTGTAGAGGGCCTGTGGAAGATGCCTCCAAGCAGAAGACAGCATTAGGAGCCCAGACAGAGGGTACGTCTAGCAAGGGAGCAGCAAAGTTAAGCTCCCCAACAAAAAGTAACTTTTAGAGGCCAGAAGGCATGTAGAGAATGCTCCTTCTGGCTAGAGCCAGCCACCAGGAGCAAGATAAATGAGACTAAATTCAGCAAATTCCGCCCTACACGGCCAGAAAAATTGACCTGAGAAGTTTGGTCCATCTTTGAGATTGAGCAGGAAAGAGATGGCTCTAGTACTCTGCTTCCAAGTCCCTTGGGGAGGGACAAGCTTCAGGGGTCAGTGTAACCTCTATTGTTTTCATTTTCAATGGGGAGGGGGGCTTGGCGATCCCACCTGTCATCCTCTTTGCCCTAAGGCACCCTATCTCCCTGGGACAGAGTGCACAAATTTGAGCATTGCTGCACTCCCCTTTCTGGTGGTTTATGGCTCCCTGTGCCTGTGTCTGGGAAAAAGGGCCCACTTCACACTAGCACCCTCTGCCTGCAAAGACGCAAGTGGGAGATATGAGCTGTCAGCTCCATAGCTGGCACCAGAAACAGTGCTGACTGGGAGCCTGCAGAGGGTGCAGGGGCATTGAATCACCCTGTGGTGGCCAAGAACAAAAAAGGCCTGTGTGTCCCCCAGGTGGCACCAGCAAAAAGAACAATTGATGGACACAATGCAGAACAATGTCATACATTCACCCCAGTACAGAGATCTGTGCCTAAATCCATCGTTTTTTTGCTCACCATGCCATTCCAGTTTGAACCCAGCCATATGCAAATCAGTCTTGACCCTGTACCCAATGGGAACAGTCCAGCCCGAACTGCCAGGCCAGGTCCTCCCTCGACTGGGAACAAGCATTCTAGGACCAGTTTCGGGGTTTCACCCCGCATCAGCCAGGACAGCTTGAATCCAGTAACACAAAAGATATGGTGCGAGGCTGCCTGTAAAATCACCAAAAGTAAACAATTTTCTACATCTGAAAAAGCCTGACTTGATGTTAATCAACTTTTTATTTTGCTCTAATGACATAATAAGTATTTCTAAATGCTTGTGCGTGTGGTACATGACCTATTTTTGTTTGATACTTATGAATGGACTATGACTGAATTTTCTCTTGAAAAGCGTATTTTAAGATGTTCCCTCCTATAGGATCTCCTTACATTGTGTTATTAGTGTTTACCCCACTTTCTAAGAAACTAAGGTAGCCCCACAGTTGCCCTACATAATTCCTCATCACTGCAGCATGAACCTTGGTTTTTTTTCCATAGCATACAGTTTCTCTTTTTTTATGTTACTCATTCACTGCAATTTGTGGTAACTGTAAATGGTTTCTTTGCAGTAGATCTCCATGTACATGTATTTTACTTCCATTCAAGCTTCGGCCCCGGGTCTTTCA
This sequence comes from Triturus cristatus, assembly GCF_964204655.1. NCBI lineage: Eukaryota > Metazoa > Chordata > Amphibia > Caudata > Salamandridae > Triturus > Triturus cristatus. The sequence goes on along the minus strand of NC_140592.1, from coordinate 176,635,549 downwards.
TATTGTGGGCAGCTTTCTCTTTGAAATTAAAAACAAGATGCCTTTATAAGTAACTTTGAACACAAATTTGAATGCTCAATAATTTCTCACCTCATAATATTTTGGGCTTTGTTAACAACCTAAACCCTGAATTCCATTCCTTTGAGAATTTCTTATAGTAGACGTCCTACCCTCTGAGCCCAGACCAGTGTCTTCATTGATTAAAAATATTTTACCTTAATATAGATGGGGTTCAAATAATTTCCCTGCTCATATTTGTTCACATAATTGCCCTATTTATTGGGACTTGGGAGCCAAATACAATACTAGCTTTCACCCTTTGCCTCCGTTGGCACATAGTTCACAGTCCAATAGACTTTCCTTATTGCTAGTTGCTTTACTGGGCTATGCTGTGCACATCAAGTAATGAATCGGCTTGACTGTGTGGGTTTATTATAAAAAATGTGTAATCTCTGGCCCAACATTACCTTGGAACAATGGTACTTTGATAACTTTAGGACACACTTAGCCTCCATACAACAACTCAATTAACCAAGCTGTCACAGTCACCAGTTAGCAACCAGGGTTCTTTGACAGTGATGCCTAATAGGATCCAGATAACCCAAATAAAAGGCAAACGTTTACATTTTATATCAGACTCACAGTAATTCACTATCACAAGTAGTGGCCCTACTGGTACAAGTTGGTACTGTGGTCTTGGACCCCGCTTATGCTACTGTTACAGCGGCTATACTTAAACCAAGTTCTAGCCTTTTTCTGAAGGAAGACCCCCTCAGGGGAATATGAAATGACAGTGATCGTCAATCAGAGCTTGGCAGTGTTTAGGTTTCTGAGGTGCATCCCTATTGTTTCAGTTTTGATAGCACTATCTTAATCCAGTTACTGGAAGATTTAGGAACACATAATGTTTCCAGTTGCAACTTGAAGGGGAACAACTTGTCAAAGTTGTTGTTTTTATTGACAACAGGTATTTCTAGGCTGAGGTGCTTCATTGATCTATTTTAGCTTTAATGTGATGTCTTGATGAATCCATAATGGTTTAGGTTGTTGTGTGGTCATCCAAGAATGTGATTGACTTCTCAAATGCTGTGATGGGTAGACTAGTGAAGCATATTTGAAACAGGGAGATTGCATATGAATGGTTTATGTATGTTTATGTTTGCTGCATAAAGTTTGCTTTGATATTGAGTGGGAATGCAACATTCAATTTATGGTGTGCCAAGTGTGTTAGACCTTTGACTTTGACTGAATCGTAGGTTATCTTGGCTTTACATGTGGTCCATAGATGGTGCTATTTAAAGTTATTAATCCACAGTCTAAAGCCACCTATTAGGTGGATTTTATGGGCTAAGATCTGCATGAACAAGTCCTGATTTCATTCTGGAAGGAGTGGTTGTAGAAAGGCAAGTGTTACATCATTGCTTGACTAAATCTGGTTTATTGTGCAGCATACTCAGTTGATGAGTATGGTGTGCTTAAAATTTATGTACAGTTAAGTACAGTCTGGTGTGTTAGATCTACATACACCTTCTCCGCTTCATGTGCCTCATTTTAAATGGTAGTTTATGGCCTCATTGGATTAACTCATTAAGATGATAATTGAGATAGTATATCACAGTAACATTAATCATATGATATATATTTCTGAATACTGTCCCTTTTGTGGCAAAAGTATGTGTGTGTGAAGATATTTATTGGGGAAAGAGTTTATGTAAATGTTTCAGTTTGGGTTGAGGAAATGCTTGTCACTTTTCAGCAAGAGATGTTTTGGGGGTTTGGAAAGATTCTCATTAATGGAAGCACAGACAGTCCCCATTGACTTGAGACAACATTGAGTTTTTGTGATAGGTCAGTGGGAGAACATGGCGGCCGGCTAGATGCAGGTCGCGGGAGTCGCTCCTAGTGTGCAACATTATAGGAAGTCTTCGGGGGAGCCAAATGGAGCCAAATAGAGGAAAATAATTAAGTGGAGAAACTGCCATCGGATGCCAGCGGAAATGGTAGCGAAAAAATCTTCAACTTTTTTTAACCTCTTTTGAACCGTGCACTGACCTGTTCGGGCCGCAAGTCCTGGCCAGGGTCACACTGGTAATCGGTAGCACTGTCATCGCGATTGGCGCCATCAGAAACAACTGTGAAGCAAGCAAAAATAAACATAACATTTTACACAAACTTGTTGCTTTGGTAAGCGGCAGCACTGGAGAGGAAGTTGGCGTGACGGACTGGGTGGCAAGAAAGGGTGAAGAGGAGCAGCCACGGTGGATGGTGGAGAGTAGGAACAGCGCTGGTCGAGGGCCGCGTTGGAGATTCACAGAGGACTGCGGGCGGCCTCCAGGATTCACTTCCGGGGGCTAGGAGGTGGAGACAGCCTCGGGAGATAAACTGAGTTGGAAGTTGACCTAAGGGTGTCGTCAGCACACAACAGGAACCACAAGCTCAGGTGCAAGAGGGGATTGAGAGACTGCAAAGACCGGCTCGAGGAAGTGCTGAGGCCGAGAAGAACAAGAGAAAAAGTAAGATTAACCGGGTTTATTTGGAGAGAGTGGAGGGGAGAAGTTTGAAGGGAGAAAAAGGCTGAGGAGTGCAAGATGGGGGAAAAACTTGTTCGATCAGGGAACGGATGGGGAAAAGCTGCTAGAAGGAGGAATTGGGGAGGGGAGAGCAGAAAAAATAGTCCCCATAGTGAAAACAACAACCAAGTAATACAGTGAGAAAAGAATAGAAAGGAGTCAGAGTAAAGTGGATCAGAGGATTACGTTTACGCCTTCCCTTAGAACCTTCTTCAAAGTGCTTCCAAAAACTTTGGTTTTAAGCGAAGTAGGTATGTCGGGCAGGGAGAACAGAGGAGGGTGGATGAGGAGGGGCAGCTAGAACGTCCAGGAGAGAATGTGATAGTTGGCTGGGGGAAAGACCGCAGCCTTAATAGATTTCAGGCGTTGGCAATGGATGATCTGGCTGTTTCAGAAGCAGGGTCAGACAAGCAGCTGTCAGCAAAGTTAGGGTCTGGTGAGACCCCCTCAGAGTGGTCTAGATGAAGAAGTTGCTCCCATGTCCCACTAATCTCCTAAATCGGTATTCGAGGCGTGGCAGCCCGCAAAGAAGAGAGATACTTAAGCGCTGGGAAGGAGGGAATATGGCTCTGTATATACTGTTCCCAAATAGGTACAGTGTGCACAGAGTCCACAGTCCCCAGAGGGTTGGCAGAGGCTAAAGTTAGATATAACCTTACTCTCTAAAGTGGTAGCTTGGTCGAGCAGTAAGGCAGTATCAGAGGACAGTGTAAAGCATTTGTTGTACACACTCAGTCAGCAAATGGTCTCACACACTCAACTGAACTCTAGGCCAACGGTTTGTATATAAAAATATATAGTAGTTTTATTTTAGAACCAACAATAGGTATCAAAATATTCTTTCTCAGAATGAGATGCTTTAGTTAAATACTTTCAATAGGCAATAGACTTTAGAATGCAATAGATACAGTTGTTGCAATACGCAACACTATTTCAAACACAATTATACATTGAGCTCAATGGGAATTTCTAGTTACATGCAATTGATTACTTTTTGGATTACTTTTCTTACCACAGGACTGGATCCTAGTCTCAGTCCAGGGACATCTCCTGTAAACAGTTGAGTAAAAACGTTTTGGTTACAGTTGTGATTTTTAAGGAATATTATTGTATTTTAAAAGTTGACACTTAAAAACTTTTTCACATAGAATCACCAATGTTATCCTATTGGAGGAAATTCACATAGCAGGTAAGTGGGGTTATCGTTACTTTTTCTAACTCAGTGTTGGATCGAGCATCCAGCACTCGTGCATCTCCTGTAAATAGTTGAAAGAATGCGTTTTTGTTATACAGGTGATTTTTACCGAATATTTAAAAGTTTGTAAAATCGAATTTCTGGCAAAAACCAGGCAATGTTATCCTATGGAGGAAAATCAAGTTAGCGGTAAGTACGGTTGTAATTACTTTGCAAGGTCAGTGCTGGGCTCAGGGAACTCCCAGGGTCAGGTAAGTACGGGGGCAGCCGGGTGCAGAGTGAGTTAGGCCCAATGTTATCCTATGGGAGGCAGGGGGCCTTTGGTTGGTGGCTGCTGGCTAGCAGGCCACGTGGCTGTGGGAGCTGGGCTCCTGGTCACTTGCTCAGGGCAAATGGGGAAGTAGATTAGGACAGAGGTTCCACTCCCAGGGGCACTCGGGCGGCTGTGTGCAGGGTACTTTTGAGCCGTGAGGCGCTCAATGGATTTCAATGGAGAAGCTCAAGAACGAACAAAGGCTGCAATATCGGGGACGAAGATTCTTCAGGTGCGACCACCACTTCGAGAGGTAAGTTGGGTAGTTGGAGGATAGGTAGGCACCCAGGAGTTGGGCACAGGGGGCCTCAGGGCGCCGGGTGCAGGGGTACCTTTTGGCATCGGGACACCTTACTCTCTGCTGGTCGCGGTTGGAGGGGTCCCTGGTTCTGAGGCTGCAGGTGTCGTTAGGAGCGTCGAGGTGGGTCCTTGGGTGCTGAATTCGGGGTCACAGTCACCAGGGGGACGTCCTCATGGTCTTTGTCCACTCCGGCACAGGCCAGGCTTGGTGGGTGCAGAGTGTGCAGGAGTCGCGGTTCCTGGCTGGTGCCAGGGGCTTGTTACTTGCTTTGAGCAGTACCACTGCTCGTGGGAGTCCCAGTTAGTTACAAGTCAGTCAGGTCCTCAGGGGTTTTTGAGGTTGCTGACCACTGGAGATGCCAGGGTTTAGCAGGAGCAGGTTCGAGGATCGAGAGGCCTGTAGGGCTGGGGCCAAATCAGTTGGTGTCTTCCTCTTGTTAGCAGTTGCACGGCAGGTCTTCTTGTTTCTTGTTCTTCTTTCTTGTTTTGGAATCTGGATCTCAGGAAGGAAGGTTTAGGGTGCCCCTAAATACTAAATTTAGGGGTGTTACAGGTAGGTAAAGGGCAGGGACCAATGGGTCTCTTCCCTGGGGTGGGCACACCTCCTATCCTGCCACTCTCCTGTGGGAGGGAGTCAGTAGCCTAGTCCTGATTGGGCAGGGCTCCCCATCTTCAAGATGGAGAGAGCCCGGAGATGTGCTTCACCTCGCCCCCCCCACCTGAGGGGTGGGGTTGGCAGAGGCTGGCACACCCCCTTTCCTTCCTTGGGGTATCCGGCCAGTCTTCCCGCCAGTGTGGGGGTCAGAACCAGTAGGGGCCAGTTGCTGAGTACAGCAAGTGTCCTGGAGAAGCTCACAAAGGCGGCATGCCTTTGAAGCTTCCCCTGCCCCTGGGGGAGGAGACCTAGAACTTCGCCCAGGATGTGCATTGTTGCAGGCCCAGGAGAGCGGATGGCTCTCAACCCAGGGGTCCAGCAACATGTCTGCTGTGTGGCAGCCTAGGCAGCCCCTCAGACATGACGTGAATTGTAGGTTAGGCTCAGGGGGCATCTCTAAGATGCCCTCTGTCGTGCATTGTACATTAAATACCACACTTGCATCAGTGTGGGTTTAATGTGCTGAGAAGTTTGATACCAAACTTCTCAGTCTTCAGTGTTGCCATTATGGTGCTGTGGAGTTCGTGTTGACGACCTCCCAGCACCATATTCTCTTAATGGCAGCACTGCACGTACAGTGTCCAGGAATGGACCTGGGTACTGTAGGGGACTCTCTGTTTTGTTCTGTACCCAGACTCAGCAAGGGCAGGGTGTGTGTGTCAGGGTACAGGGCCTCTAAGGGTGGCACAATAAGTGCCGCAGCCCTTAGGGGCCTTCTCTGCTCACAAGGCCCTGGGTACCTAGTGTACCATTTACCAGGGGCTGACATGTGGCCAGAGATGCCAATTGGGTTTAGGCATCAACACAGTTTTAGGGAAGGAACATAGGCCCTGGGTACCTGATTGGCAGAAGCCCAGGGCACACTCAGTCAAAGTACATCAGCAATTCAGCAAAAAGTGGGGGCATACCATGCAAGAAAGATGGCACTTTCTCACAGACATCATGGGCAATGAGGGACCGTCGGTAAGGGAGCTAATTACAGCTCTCTCCTGAGAGATTAAGAACAGGTTCCAGACCTCGGAAGGTAATCAGAGGGAGATCAGGACAGTCTATGAGAGCTTAGAAAAAAAGATTGATGATCTCGTAAACAGAACCACTTTCTTAGAGGAAAGGGTAGAAGAACTCAGGAATACTGTGCAAATTAATTAAGAGGACATCAAGGCCCTAAGAAAGAGAGAACAGGGACATCAGGAGTGGGTGGATAGAATGTAAATAACCAGAGAAGGAATAATTTGTGGATCTTCAACGTGCTGGAAGGAGCAGAACGGGAAGATCTGAAATCCTTCACAATAAGGCTGATTAAAAATGGACTAGAAATGAAAGAATCAGATCAATAAATTCTTAGAGATATTCAGAGAGTCCACAGGGACCCTTTTAGATCAAATCCAAACAGAAGCAAGCTGAGGAAGATTCTGATAAATGTTCTTACTTATATGCTATAAGAAGAAATACTATCAAGAGCTTTGAGAACAAAAGTAGTGAAGATTGATGGTGTCTCATGCGAGATCAGGTCACATATCTCCCACATCACGTCTAACAGGAAATGGGAATTCGGGAATAGGATTGACCTGCTGAAGAAATTGGGGCCTACTGTACAGATGAAGTTCACAGCAGTTTTTAAAGTAATGTTGAATAAAATGCATAGTTTCCGATTGGCAAGTGAAGTGGATGATTTCATGGAAAATTTGGAGAGGGCAGTGTGAGTTGGTTAATTGACAAAAATAAGGTTATAGGTATAGTCCTCTGATTATACATATTCTACTTGAGATAGGCACACTAGGAGAGTCAACCACAAGGATGAGGCCATGGTGAGAGGGGGCAGGTTCTCCAAAACAGAGGGAGGGGGGGGTTGAACACTGGGTGGGGAGCATCTGGGAAAAAAACAATAAAAGAAATCTCAGGCACTTCACATTCAACGGATGTTAATTTAAATACAAAAGGGAATGGCTGAGGATCAGAGGATACAACTTAAGATCCTGTCCTAGAATGTAAAAGTGTTAAGGGTAAGAGGAAGGAGGGAAAGGCTATTGCAGTATATTAAAGATTACCCCGCCCTGGTCAATAACTACAAGAGACACACTTAACGGAGTAAGAGTGTATGGAGGTATTCAAGTCAAGGAGATGGGTGCAGCAATTGGTGTGAACAAAACATAAAAACATACATCAGTTACAAAAGGGGTAGCTATCTTGCTAAAACAGAATGCTAAGACAGTTCAGGCTTTACATCGGCAAGGTAATATGGGCCTAACAAAGATGAAATAACGCCTCTAAAAGCAGAGCTACCGAATTTCCCTGAGCCTATTATTATCGCCTGAGACTTTAATGCAGTTTTAGATAGTACCTTAGATAGATCATCCAAAAGCAGACCAATAGTCAACCAAAATACGGTGGCACAGATAAAGTGGATTATGGAACAAATGGGTCTGTGTGACATATGGGCGGTGGCACAGATAAAGAGGATTATGGAACAAATGGGTCTATGTGACATATGGAGAGTTGGGGCTAGAAGAGGTTACACCTACAATAACAATAACAGGAAATGTCGGCATCAGTCCAGGATTGATTACTTTTTAATAGATATAGGCTTGAAAAGATCTGGTCCAAGATATTAAACATATGGGGGCCTATTTATCAGATCACTCTGCCATTCTATTCGATATAGCCCTATTAGAGAGGAACACACAGACCAGGTGGACAATGGATCACACTCTATTACTAGACCAACATTTGGTGGGAGGGCTGAACGAGGAGACAGTAGAATTCTTTCAGTTTAACCTAGGTTCTTCCCCAGCAGGATTAGTGTGGGACTCGTATAAGGCTTTCTTAAGGGGAAAGATAGGTAGCTTGTCGGCAGCTTGGAGAAGGGCATATTGGGAGTAAGTTATGAACTTAGAAAAAAGGAGGAGAATAATGGAAGAAGAAATAACTTCACTAAATTTAAGGCAGGAAGAGATAGCGCCCCTGCAGTCAGAGTCATTAGGCTTGAAAACAAAACTAATTAGTATTATCAAGAACAAGGTTAGAAAAAGATGGGAGGCTAGAGATTTAGCGCACTATGAATATGGGAAAAACTGTAGAAAATTATTAGCGAGGGAAACTAAAAAATATCAGGTGAGAAATCTGGTGAACTAAATTAAATGTAAGGATACTGGGGTGGTGCTAAGGAACAGGAAGGAGATTGAGGGTGTTTTCTACAGCTACTATGAACATTTGTATAAAAAAGATTTAAAGATTTTAGAAGAAGAGGTGAAAACCTGGATGAGTTAGGATCGTGCAGAGCCTTTAATGAAGAAAAAAGATTGCCTTAAATGGTCAAATAGCAATCTGGGAAGTGGAACAAGAGCTTAAGACTGGCAAGCAGGGGAAAGCCCGAGGCCCAGACAGCTTGCCACATGAAGTCTACAGAGCCTTAGCTGGTGTCCTAGCCCCAATTCTAATAAGACTGTAAAGAAATCTGTAAATATAGGGGATAGGTTCTACAAGGCACTTGACGAAATATACAATTCCCCAAGGGCGAAAGTACTTGTGAATGGAAGATCACTAGAGGGACGAGTCAAGGGTGTACTATGTAGCCTTTATTGTTTGATTTGTTTATTGAACCATCGGCCAGAAGAATCAGACGCGAGTCAGAGATCCTCCCCTTTAAAAGCAATGGATGGGAGAAAAGGGTAGCTCTGTATGCCGACGACCTCACGCCTGATCTACAGGCCACAATAGTGCATGTTGTTAAAATGGCCAAAGACGTCAGTAAGATCTCAGGCTACAAGATAAATTGAGGAAAAACTGAAATAATGGTTCGGCATGCTGAAGAGGGAAATGAGAAGATTAAAAAGGAGATGAGGTACCTAGGAGTCAGGGTAGCAGACAGTACATCACACAACTCCCAGAAGTAAATTCCAACAGAGCCAAGAAAGAAGTGTGTAACCTGATGGCAAGCTGGGCACATCTATCATTAACCATTTTTGGAAGAGCTAATCTGGTAAAAATGATTAATCTCCCGAAGCTCACTTTTCCATTCAATACAATACCTTTACCTTTTAAGGGCGATCGTTTTGGAAAGCTGCAGAGCCAGATCAGTAGTTTTATTTGTGCATCTAAAGGGACTCATATCACATGGAAGATGCTGAGGAGAAAAAAAGAGAGAGGGGTGTTGGCCCTTCCGGACTTACAATTCTATGCCTGGGCGTTTCCGCTTAAGAATGGAAAAATGCTCCTGGATAGACCCTCTGCTCAGAAATAGGCAGGATGTTTTCAGTAATGTTAAAGGAAGTGAAAGGAGGCAACATTGGATATATGTAAAAGTTTGCTGATCCCAAATATTTCAAAAAGGTGAGACTGAAAATTCTAGGTGGCCTGGCGGAAACATTGTACTGTGTTAAAACGAACAGAACGTTACTATGTTACAGTAATTTGGCTGCGATTTCGAACTCCCCAGCTACTCAGAATGGGCGAAGGACAAGCTGGCATGTCCTTTGAAAGAATCTGTTTTTTTAGATGGGAACATCCAATGGATGGAGGACAATTAATAATATGGGAGGAGTGCCAGGAGAGAACAAATAACATGGTATTAAGATTTAAATTTCTACAAATTCAAAGCTTGCACCAGTCCCTCAACACAAAGCCAGGTGGTCCCAACGAATTGGAGAAAAACTGATATTGGGCATACCAAAGAAGAAAGAAATTTCAATTTGATACTGGCTGATGATCGAGGAGACAGATGGGATGTTCACGCTGCCGCAAGAGCTATGGGGAGAACACTTGCCAGAGACCTCGCTGAAAAGTTTATGGCAAGTATCTTTGTCTATGATATATCAAGTGAATAAACCTCCCTATTTAAGAAAGAACCATTTGTTTTCAATCCATAGGGCATATTTGGACTCCCCTCAGTCTGTCAAAGTTTGGGAGTGGTGGAGTTGTAGCATGCCTCAAATGTGGGCAGACGATGTATACATATTTGCTGAATGTCCGGGAATACATTCAGTTTGGGAAGACATGAGTAAATCCTTATTCGATATTCTTAAGACTCAAATTCAGGTAAGCCTGTCTCGCGTCTTTTTTGGATTACTTACTCCACAAGAAAAAATTGATAGAGAAAAGTCAAAATTACTATTGTATTTAAAATTGTTGGCACAAATAGAGATTTGTGGAAAGTGGATGAATGCATCCCTCCGTGTAAAAGGATTGGTGATTGTCTTTGAAAAATATTATCAGATTAGATGTAGTATCTCCGGGGAAGAAAAGATTTGCTTTTTGGATACCTCTGACCAGTTGGATAGAGACAGAGGGGTAAGGGACAGGCGATATGTCTGATGATTACGCCTTAAAGCTTCAGTTTTGACATTTATTTTGCCAGGCAAAGTTTGCTTGGTGGACAATATAAGTGCAGAAGCAAGGTTTCGATCACAGGGCGGAACCAGAAACCTCTCTTCCAGCATAAGGGCAAGGTATCGAAAAGGTTGGCTATGGAAGGCGTATCTGAGGCATATTAGGATTAAAAAATGAATAAAAAGAAAATAAATATTTTCATTAATGAATTGCTCTGGTGGTAACCATGTAGTAGTTGTTGTGGGGAGCTAATGTCTTCCTGGTTTGACTTTTATTTAAGTTGCCTTTCAGTTGGTCATGCCTTGTGGTCTTGGTCGGGGAGGCATTACAGCAATTCAGGAACTCTGCAAGTAGTTTGAGGAATGGCTGAGCTTTGTTGGGAATCAGAAAAATCCATCTTAAGTAGTTTTTGAGTGTGGAAGATTTCCTCAGAAAATTTTGGAATTGTGTAAGTAACCTGATTGCTGTACTTCTAATTCAGGTGTTTATCATCTGCTTTATGTTTATGATTAAAGTGTGTGTGACAAACTGGGTAATTAATATAAGGCTTTTAGATGGAAATATTTGGAAACACAATTGTGAGATGACAACTTTATTGATTAGGTACTGTGTCTGACAATCCCAAAGCTCTTTTACTCAGTGTGGTGTGGTTGAGGCTCGAAAAGCGTGGCCTGATTTATCAAGCTGAAAGTATCAATCACTGCACAACTTGTGTTCCACACTTTATGTGCATCCCTTGGGTGCAATATTTTAACAGATCATGTGGTTCAAAAGAAAGGCAGTTATAAAATATATCACCCACATCCTAAATATTTTGTGTAGGGAAAGAAACTTCATATATCCGTAGTTGCCACTAAAAAACAATGGGATACTGTAGTGACCACGCACAGAAAAAAAGTAAGTAAATATGGTTAGTTCTAAGTAGACCGATGCAGCTAAGCCATCGCTCCTCACTCCAACTTCTCCACTCCTCTCTCACTGTCACCTCATCTCACATTATGATTCCATCACAACAATCCAACTAAAAGCCAATACTGCACATCCCTTCACCTTATAATAAAATGTGCATTTTTTCCTGAATACCAAATCAAAAAATAATTATAATAAGCTTATACTGTCAAATACAACAAAGTCATAAAAAGTGAAGAAACATAAAACCCTAAACCGAGTTAACTCTTCTTAAAAACAAATACAAATACATTAATAAATAAATGTAAATCTTATTCATGAGTAAACAATTATAATCGCAAACAAAGTCATCTAAGGCTTTAGAACACTTAGGTACTCTATTTGAACGTCTAACATTTCTTTCCGTGTTTCTATTTTCTATTCCCTATGGAACAGACACAAAAGCTTCTACGGAGGCTTCAGATTCCAAAATATTCAAGTGGACATTAGGATCAATATCGGAATCACATGTAGATACTTGCGGCTCACACGTCTAAGATCCTTCTTGACTTGAGGTTGATGAATCTGAAATGTCAGTACTTCCACTGAACTCTTGATTATCATACTCAGCATCAAAGTTATTATAAGTAACATCATCATCAAACTTTTGTATACGCCTAACGTTCTCCATTTAAACCAATTTATTTACGACTTGAATCCCTTTTTGAGTTCAAAAAACCATACTAACACTTTTTGAAATTGTACCCTCTTTCTTTATTCTAACTCAGTCACCCACCTTGATTTCATACTGTTTCACAAAGTGCCTCTTGTCATACTAACCCTCATATGCGCAATGTTTTTTCCATAGATTGTTTTGTACTTCTTCCACTGACCAATGCACCACTTCAGTACCTAATAATCAATCATGTTTAAATTAAACTTCGAACCAGTTTCGAAGTGTGGCTCAATGATTAGAGTGGCAGACCCTGATGCAGAGGTCTAGCCCGGGACCAGGGTTCAATTCCACGCCTCGGCGGGTCTTGGGCTAAAAAAAAAAAAATTCCACGGACCTGATAATTCTCGCCTCAGTGCCTATTCTAATCATGGAGTCCCACTCTGCAACTCTGGGCAATAGCTTGCTTAATCTCCACAACGGCCCCCACAACGCTAAGGATGCCTGGCCTCCACCTTGGGGGTGCCCAGGAGTGGACGCCTCACATGGAAAGCCAGGATGGGTTCCACAGCGGTATTCGTACAAGCGCCTTTAGACCCTTGCGGGTGAGTAGTGCGCTATACAAGTATCAATTTACAATATTATCACCTAAATGTGCATAGGTAAACCTCACATTGAAATAAATGGTCTAAAAAATTCAACACACAATGAGTGTCTTCTTTGTCATTTACCTTAACATTTGGCTATTTAGAAAATGCATCCATTCCAAAAAAGGGTACTTATTGTCAACACCAACGGGTTCCATAAAATCAACAGCAACGCTTTCCCAGGGTGCTTTTGGAATCTCAAATGCTGCCATGGGTGGCCTCAGCATCTTCAATGTTTTAGCAGCCGTTATACACACACCATGTTCTCTTACAACTCTCTCCACATACTTATCCACTCCAGGCCACCAATAAGTATTCCTCACTGCACGTTTGGTTTTCACAATCTATAAATGACCTGCGTGGTACGGTGAAATAATCCACTTCCTCAAAGCACTTGGGGGAACAATCTTACAGCTCATACATAATGTAGATTCACATTTGGATAATTTACTGCATACTTCCAAAAGTGATTTAAAATTACCTAATTTATTCTTGATTGGTCATCCACCTTCAACACATTCCATTACACTTTGTAATAACTCATCCTTACAACACTCCTCATCTCATAACATCTTATCAAAACTCTGAGTACCACACTCCCAAATTAATGCCACATTAATAGCCTCTTGGAATTCATCCTGACTTTCTGGTATGTCAGTTAGCATCCTAGACAAAAAATCAGCTACAGCATTCTTCTTTACTGAGATATACACAATTTTATACACAAAATCTAATAGCCACATTGATATCCGTGCTAACCGTGGAGAAGCTTTGGTTAGCGCCATCAGATGGCAACACCTTGATCAGCGGTTTATGGTCACATTTCACTATTACTTATTTTTACCCCACGCAGACGGACGAAAATATGCCATTGCCCAAACACAGTGCTTCTCTTTCAAAAAAAGCATAATTCTCTCCCACCGGAGTTAAACTTCGGGAAGCAAATGCCACTGCAACTACCACACCCTTCTCATTGTATTGTGAGAGAAATGCACCAATACTTTCATTACTGGCATCAGTGGTAATGTAGCTAGTACATTGTAGATCCAATCCTTGTAGAGCAAGCACAATATAGTTTTTGATCCCAACACATTCTCTTTCACATTCCTTAGACCATGTAAATTCAACTCTGGACTTAAACAACCTCCTTATAGTAGATGTTTTCATGGAAACATTTCTTACAATTCGACTAACCCTAGCAAGGACCTAAGATCCACTTATTTTGAGGTGCAGGCGCCTTTTTATTAACATTCACTAAAGAACTCCTAGGAGCAATACCTAGTTCACTGATTTCATGCCCTAAGTTTGTAACTTGGCGTTGTGAGAATTTACCTTTTGAATTTTCTACTGTTAACCCGTGATCATTTGAGATTCTAAGTACACTAGTCAATTTACTGCCATGGTCAGTCTTATTTTTTACATGACAAGAATGTCATCCAGAAAGAAGAACAAATATTCCATCTTCCCAAACAAAATAAAAATGAGTCTCTAGAAAGCAGCTGTCCCTGACGCTAAGCCAAACGGCATTCTTTTGAACAGGACTCACCCGTCCTGAGTTATAATGCAGTATACTTATTGCTGTCCTTATGGAAAGGTACTTGGTAGTATGCTGTGGACAGATCAACTGTTGAATTGGACATTGACAACATTTATCCTAGGTAAGGGGAGTCTGTTGATGATAATATTATTATTAAGGTCACGGAGGTCAACACAAAGCCTAATTTTACCATTGGCCTTGCGTGCTACAACTAAGGAAGCTAGCCCTTCAGCTGACTCAGTAGGCTGTATTATCCCAGCTTTAACCAATTGCAAAACCTCTTTGGATACTTCAGCCCTAAGTGACATGGGTATACTTCTAGCTTTATGCACCTTGGAATCAGCATTCTCTTTTAAAATGATTGTATGTTAAAAATCATTGAGTAATCCAACCATCTCCAAATACTTTGAGAAATGTATTCAACATGCATGGTCCAGTAATTTCAGAATCATCTAAAATTAAAACTTGTTCCTTACTGGTTGGATCTACAATTATATGTAAGTCTCTTTGATCCATTTATCCTAGAACTGAAGGACTCTTCTTTGTAATGTGCAGTTTACCTACGGATTCGTTATTCTTGAATCTAAAAATAAGTTTCCTGTAAACTAAAATGTCAATTGCTTCCTTACTATAATTTTCTGGAGCAATATCCGTTTGGATGAGTTTTGACCCAAGTATTTTCTCTAAATCCTCCCTCCACACACCTCCTCACTAATGATGGTGTAAGGAGACCCCGAATAAGCAACAATGTGGATATCCTCCAATTTCATTAAGCACAAATGTTTTTTTAGTTTAGGCTCATCATAAATATTTAAGACAATCCTTTATTTTATGTTCATTACTTTACAAGTACTATCTCCATCATTGAACGATCCCACTACCACCCTGCCTATGCATTTTACCTTATCATTTTTTTGGGTTTAATTTTACATACTCTCGCAACATGTCCTACTTCTCTACCGATTGTACACTTTTGTTTTAAAGAAGGACAGCATTTGCTAGAAGCCAAATGACTAGTAGCGTCACAACGATAACAATGCAAGGACTCTTTATATTTCTCCATACTTTGTTTCTCTGAATTGCCTTTCTTGTAAACATTATTAGAACAACCACATGATTTTACTCTTGCTACTACTTCATGTTCTAATGATCCACTGCTAGTTCTAATGCCTTAGCACATATACCTGACAATTCACTTTTCCTTGCAATCACTGTCATCTCTTTTAAATCTGCATCACCGTTCACTCACAAACCTACCTGAATTGCAGGTCATGGGTCAATTCTCCCTGCGAATCTCAAAAACCTGCAAACTAATTCTAACTTCCTCAAGGCTGTTACATACTCATCAACAGTTTCATTTTCTTCTTGAAATCTGCAAAACAAATTGTGACTTGTGATACCAATACTAACTCTAGAAGAAAAGTAATTGTCCAGGTGTGATAAAGCTTCAGTTAAAACATTACCATCACCAACCACTCCCTTCTTTGTTGATTGATTGTAAATGTAATAATAAACTTCCCTGTAAAATCAATGGTCGAAATAAAATATACTCCTTCCATTGTAGCCAAGCCAGAGGTACACCCCCAGGGACCCACATAAAATCCTTACGTGGATTGACCGTGATTTTTGTATTGGCCATGTTTAGCAAACTTGCCCTAAGGTGATGAACAACCGTAGTCCTTACTTCACCACGTAAAATTCCCAAGAATGTTGCAAGGCTCACCGATAATTCAGTTCAAGAATAAATGGCAGTTTCCTTCCTTAAATCAGATCAATGTGATTGCTGAATCCAGGATGGAGGAGACGTAACATAACCTCACGTGATTTGCGTGTAGCCCCAAGGTTGCCTAAGAAATATGTAGCGTAAGCTCAAATGCTGCCGGAGCTCACGCTGTGATTATGGCATCAAAAAAAACCACACACATGGAGGCTCACATGTGGAATATAAAATAGGTGGTCCTCACTCCAACTCCTCTCTCACCGTCACCCTCACCTTATCCCACATTCTAATTCCATCCCAACATTCAAAACTCCAACCCAACCCTACAAGTACAGAGAGGGACGCTAGGTCTGTAGGAGAACATCAGTCTTCTGCATTTAGCTATATATAGTTCTGTTGCAGACTTTTGTGAGAGTGTGTCAGGCAGTCAGCATTGCATTGATAACTCTATGAATTCTTCTCCGATAAAGAGCCCCTTTATGAGTGCCCGTCGAGCATTGCAGCGCCGGCTCGATGAGGAGCAGACCCATATGATGAAGCATGACACCTAGCTTGCTGGGTGTGTGAGGGTCCTAATTCCGAAAGGAGGTATTTCCCACCTCCGCACCACTCTGAGTACTCACCAGGTGCCCAACTTGCCACCCAGGAACACCGTACCTCTTTTGTCTTCCAGTTCTACCCAGGGCAAGTACGGTGGACCTTTATCAAGCCCTCATTGTCCCCCTTGTTGTTTACTAGGCAAAATATACCAACCAGTGAGTGAGATCAGTTACATAGGAAGACTTCAGATAGGTACCAGTATTACAAGGAGACTAAAGGGTATGCAACTTCCTAACGCGGAAACAGGAAAAGGAGTGGTATGTGGGGGGTTTAAGACCTGAGACACAACTGACAAAGTCAAAGAGGTCCTAGCCAGCAATAGTTGAGCTGAGATGGGAAAGGATAACATAGGAAAGAGAGTGAGGCCAGAGGTGATGTGTAGCCTGGAAAAGGCCAATGAATATTGGTAAAATGCCTTCTAATATGAAGAAAATGGCATTCAGAGAGTTGTTGCTGTCAGGAAGATTAAATGCACAGTCAACAGGTTCATATGCATAAACATCTGAGTTTTAAAAATGTTTCTCATCCACATGGTGATAGTTCTAGATTTTGACTTCTCCTTATCCCAGTGATCTCCAACAAGGATAGAGAGTGTCCCACGAGCAGGATGTGGCATAAGGGCCAGAGCTTCCAACTTTGGAGCTGGGGAACCAGGTTTGAGTCTTGGTGTCGACTCAACATTCTGTGATTCTCGGCAAATCACCCTATGCCTACCAAAAATGAATGCGTCCTTGTGTGATGTAACTGGTGCTCATATAAAGAGCTCCAATTCCTTCGGGTAGAGTTTGCACTATATAAAACTTCAAAAAAATAAAAGTACAACTGGCTGGAGGCAGCAGAAGCAAACTCAACTAACATTAAGAGAGGGAGAAAAAAATGCCCTGGCTCACATTGTGGATGGGCCAGTTAATGAGTGGGCTGGAAACCAAATAAATCAAACAGTTATGGCAACAATATCAAAAGCACCACTTTGTCCAGGAGGTGTGCACATGCTTTCACTATTGGCAAAATTAGGATTTTAAGTGTGAGAATATGTAATGCGCTGAAATGTCACAAGGTATTCTACGCCCATTGTTTAATGTAATGTATGTAATGTAAAGGACACTTGTATAGCACTCTGTTACTCCAAAGAGTGCCCTGGCATTTTGCACCTCAAAAGTTGACTGATTAAAAGACCCACAACTTTAATCCTGATTGAAGAGACATGTTTTCAATCTCTTCCGAAACTTGGCTGTGACTGAAATGGCCCACATCTCCAAGGAGATTCGTTCCATGCTGATGGTCCTAAAAAGGAAAAGGACCTCCCTCCAGCTGTAGAACACTAGATCTGAGGGATTTTGGCCAAAAACATTTGGGTTGAACAAAGGCATCTAGTCAGAGCAAATGGAATAATTATTGCTCTTAGGTACCCTGCACAAGTCTGATGGTGGGCCTTCTGTACCAGGGTCTGGAAGAGAATCCTCTTCTTCATAGGGAGCCAGTGCAATGTCCTCAAAAATGGAGACACATGTAATCTCAGTGGTAGACCCAACAGGGTACAGGCTGCAGCATTTTGGACCAACTGCAATTTATTGAAGCGATAGTCCGGAAGACCCAGGTACACTGCATTGCCGTAGTCAAGCCTTGATGTTATTAGGACCTGTACTACATGATTCCTGCCTTCGAGAGAAAGAAAGTGAAGACATTTTCTTAGCACAAGCAGAAGTCCAAACAAATCGCCACTACCACATTGACCTGTGTTACAAAAAAAAAGATGGTCATCAAATTTACTGCCAAGATTCTTTACTGAGCTAGCCTGGTGACCTGGAGGAGGGGCATATGCTGGCCAAAAGGATTGCCATGGCTCAAAGACCTTAAAATCAAAGAAAAGTAGCTTAGGTGCACATGCATCAACATTCTGAAAAGCGATTCCTTATTAGCGAGAAATAAGGAATCGCTAATAAGGATTCGCATTCCGGAATGCATGAACAGATTCGGTATAATTTAGCGTTTCCTTAAAAATCGCAAAAAATTACCGAAAACTCAATAGCGATTCCTTAAAATAAAGATTAGCAATTTTCGAATTCGGTATTACCGAATTCGGTATTAGCAAGTTCGGAAATAGCAAATTCGCAAAAAACGGGTCGCACAAGAAGCGAGCTGATGACATTACAACCAGGAAGTCATCCAGCCCATGCCTCATTCACCGCCCTGAGGAGCACTTAGGAGGAGGCAGAGCATACAAGCTGAGGCAAGAGACTTCACCCTCTGAACCCATCCACTCTACCCTCATCCAGGATGGACAAGGATGCACCTGCCACTTCAGACACGCCCAGGAAGAGGAAGAGGAAGAGAAAGTTCTCTGACAGGGAACTTGAGCATTTGATCGAGGGGGTGAGCAGCAAGCATGACAAGCTGTTTGGGAAGCTGTCACTCAAGGAGTCCGAAGCTGAGAAGCGGAAGATTTGGCTTCGCATCAGGGAGAGGGTGAATGCTGTCGGAGTGACGCACCGCAGCATCGACGACCTTAAGAAGAGGTGGTATGACCTCAGGAAGAGGGCAAAGGAACGCATTGCCGAAAGGGTCAAGGAGGCAGCTGGCACAGGAGGGGGGCCATCCAGAGTACCTGCCAACACTGCCCTGGAGGAGCTAGTTGAGGGGACCATTGAGCCAGAGGCAGTCGTCGGAGTAACCCAGATGGACACCTCCGGCGCAGTAACCACAGAACAAGGTAAGATGCATGCCTGCGCCTATACGCTGCGTATTGTATACCCATGCCCATCCCCCCAGGTCAATCACAGTGTGCAGGGAGAAGTGCATAACACAAATGCCCTCACATTAGTATTGCATCATAGGAGTCGTAGTCATGTTAGCCAAGTGTGCATGTATGATCACCAATGCACAATAAATGAGATCAGCAGTACAGGCCCAACAGAGTGTCAAATAATGTAATTTATTGTAGGAATAAAATGCTGAATGACAAACAGATGTAGTCACAAAATAAACTAACAATGCACTGTTTCACACACAGATGCATCTCCTGGGGAATCTGATGACAGTGAGCGCCTCATCATCTCCGAGACACCGGCAGATACCAATGGCGAGACTCCGCAGGAAGGTCAATCGCCACCACCGACAATACCACCAGCAACAAGACCACCACCACCACCGACAACACCACCAAGACGCAGGGCACATTTCCCCTCCCTGCAGGTGATGGATACAGACCCGAGTCCAGCACCCACAAGTGCCCACAGTCAGACACGTGTCACCGCCAGCCCCACCACCAGCACGTGTCCGAGTCACACAGCGGCGCAGGTCCATGCGCAGTACTGCCGAAGGAGCCGAACAGCCAAGGAACATCTATGGTGGTTTAGAGGCCCAGATGCTGCGTGTTCAGCGCCTGCAGGGGAGGCACATGGGGACAATGAACCTCAACATCTCCAAACTCGCCAAACACATGTGCACTCTGACAGACGCTGTGCGGCACATGACCACAGTTGTGGCTGAGGGCAATCGGGACATCAGTCAAAACCTCCAGGAGCTCACCCGTGCTATCCGAGCTGGACAACACAGCGAGCACAGGAGGCATAGGCAGAACTTGCTTCGTACCACTGCATCGACCAGGGCCATCACAAAGCTCTGCAATAGCACAGCAGTTTTGTCCGGCCGCTCCGTGTCACTGCAGGTGGACCTCGGCCATCACTGTGGGGATGTGGCGAAGGCCTTAGGTCAGGTGACCACTGCAGTGGAACACTTGCAGTCAGGGACATTCAATGGCAGCAACTTGGGAGGGGAGGAGGACAGTGAGGACGCATCCAGTGTGAGCAGTGTGTCGGTGCCGGAGATCTGCACCAGGAGGCGCAGTTCGCGCTGCTCCACAGCCACAGAGACACAGCGTGGTGAGGTAGAGGATACACGCGACAGGAGGCTGGGGGTACGTGGGAAGCGGCACTAGACATTCAGTCCTGCATCTCTGTCCATGGTGGTGTAACCATGGGCCACTTTAATTTTGCCTTAGCACTCCCGTGATGCCAACGGTTATGTTTTTTGCCACAATGTGTGGAAGCACTGTAATTTTGTATAGTAATGTTACATCACTTTCGCAAGTGCTCATGTGAAGTAAACAGTAGCACTCCAAAACATATAGTCATGGCTCATTCTTACCTGGCTCTGAAAGGATGTTGTGTGATGTATGTCTTCCTCCTTTGACCTTCAGCTGTGTTTGGCACGTGTGACTGTCGGTGTTGTGTGGGTGGTTGGTCATCCCGATAGTTGTCATTTCTGTCCACCTCTATGGGTATCCCCCTTCTGGTTGCAATGTTGTGCAGCATGGCACATACTGCTACAATCCTGCAGCAGGTGTCTGGTTTATATTGCAAAGCACCACCAGTCTTATGTAAGATCCGGAAGCGACTCTTCAGGTTCCCGAATGTTCTCTCTATCACATTTCTTGTGCTAATATGTGCCGCGTTGTAGCGTTGCTCCTGTGGTGTTGCTGGGTTGATGTAGGGGGTGAGGATATATTCCCGCAGGGCGTATGCAATGTCACCTACAGGGGGAAGCAAAGGCTTAGCGGTAGTAATGATGATACATGTGTGATACTGATGTAATGAATAGGTATGAGTATGTACCAAGCAGGAGTCCCTCTCCGAATTCTCCATTGGGCAGACGCCTGTGGATGCCACTCTGTCTGAATATATATGAGTCGTGTGTGCTCCCTGGAAATTGTGCCACTATGTCCGTGATGATGTGCTTGGCATCACACACAACCTGCACGTTGATGGAGTGATAGGACTTCCTGTTATGGAAGATGTACTCATTGGCTGAGGGGGGACAGATGGGGACATGCGTGCAGTCAATGCATCCTATGACATGGGGGAATCGGGCCACCTGGTAGAATTCCTGTTTGGTGTGGTCCATCTGCTGTGGGGTTGTGGGGAAGCTGATGTGGGAATGTATCATTCAATCAAACATTTATCATTGTCAGCATGGCATCAATGAATTTACGGAAGAAGTGTGAAAGTGCACTTTGTGATACGCCTCCCGCTACCGCTATGACCCCCTGGAAACTTCCAGATGCCAGTAGGTGCAGGCTGCATAGGACCTGGACGTGCGCAGGAATGGCATTGGTCCTATGTGTCTGGTGCTGCAGTAGTGGTTCCAGGTCAGCAATTAGGCGCATTATCATGGCACGATTGAGACGGTACTTGTCATATACTTCATCCTCATTTTGGCCCAGCAATGTAATGCGCACTCTGAATACCCTCTCCTGGATCCTCCTCCTGCGCTGTGCTGCTGCATTTATTCTCATCCTCCTTGCAAGCACGTAGAGGGCAGCCATTTTGTAAAAGGAAACGGGGTCTCCAAGCCCATTTTTTTAAGGCTTTCGGATTGATTATATCTGTGGTACACTTTGACTTTTTTTTTTAATTTTTGTGTGTCTGCAACTTTACCTCCTGGTTCTGATTCCCCTTATTCTGCTCATGCGAAATACTGATTTTGAAGCTTTTCGGTATTTTTGATGCATTCTTTTGCGATTCTTTATTTGCTAGTCGCTAATGCCAGGTGCAATTTTTGTTTTCGGTATTACCGATTCTTTATTTTGCGATTCTTTAATTTGACGGTGATTATTTTAGCGATTCTTTATTTTTTCGCTATTGGTGTTGATGCATTGGAATTGGTTGTTTGCCATTCTCTAACGGACGATTTTAGCGATTCGGTATTTTTGCGAGGAGATTTTTGCTTGATGCATGTGCCAGTTAGTCTTTTCTGCAGTGCATGTGAGCTTATGGTTTGTTAACCATTGAAAAACTGCTGAAAAACTGCTTCCAATACTCTGCCTCAAAAACCTATCTGATGTTTTTCCACCCTACTCCAGCATGCAAGGTTCATCGTTCCCTGTGTTAGACCTCCATGTTAAAACACATATATTTATTTAGGAATGATTTTTAGCGGAAGACAGAATTATTTAATATTTGAACAACATTTTGGTTAGAGAACAATCATATTTTAAAAGTTTAATTGGAATTTGATGGGATCTGTAAATTATATATAAGGGGAGAAAGTGTATAGACCAATTAGGGAGATACTCGTGCTTTTTATATGATTTCTTTGTACTTTACGAGCGGTTTAGGATGAAAAACGATTGTAATAAAAAATGAAGTGCTAATTTAGGACTGCGTTATGTGAAAACATTCATGAGTAACCTTGTTTTCACTCTGACGCTTCAATTAAACATGGCTCCAGACAATAGCTGCACTTTCATTCATTTATCATTGACGATGACAGTAGGCAACTGAGACAAGTTTGTGTAGTACATCTCTGCAGAAAGATGGAACACCAGGGGCACATTAAAGGTGAATGCTGTGATCACTGGCTGATTTAATAACAACACAAGCTGCACATCATCATGCTGAGTGAATAGCCTTAAAACTCTTGTTCGCTGCAGCCAGCAACCCCACAGCCTGAAGGGTGGGGAGTGTAGACAGGGCGAGCTGCTAATAAGATAGGACTTCCGCATGTCACTGCGGAAGGCCAGAAATGCCTGCTGGGAAACACAGGGTCCACTGGATTTTTATTTTTTATTTTTATAGTTTACATAATTTTTATTAGTTTCATTAAATAGACCTTTTTGCAATATGGACAGGCATATAATACAAATCATAAATGCTGTGCACTACATATACAGTAATTTGCTTTAAAAAGTTACACAGATAAATATAATAAATTGATTAAAATATAGGTTAAGGGGGGCGTGGCCAAGACACGCATAGAGTGAGACGTGTTTGCCTGGGTCTCCGCTCCATTGCGCTCTGTTTAAGCTGTTCACCCTGGCCACCGGGTTTGTTGACCGGTCAGGGCCGGCTTTAGCACTGGTGGCACCCTGTGCGACAATGCGTGTTGGTGCCCCCCCCCCATGATCACCTCTGCCACGGATTCCCTCACTAGCGCCCTTTAACAGTGCCCCTCAAGTCTCCATATGCACTATCTCTCAGATTCATTTAGTTTCATAGCACCACTTTATATCAGTGTAAGGTGTCAGAGCTCTTTACAACACACACACATTGGACAGAGACAATCATATATGTGTAAATCAGTGTATAGGAAATGTTACATCAGACAGGACTACAAAGTGTAATGTAGGAGTGACATGTCTTCGATACTCATAGGCAATCTAGTTTAAGAGTCCTTATTCTTTAAAGCACAAATTCAGAATTTAAAACGTAACACCATTGTTAGGGGTTCCATTTAAGAATAAGAATTATTTTCTACCCAAATGAACCCTTTTGGCAAGATTAGGATAATTAAAGACTGGGCAAAAGACACATTGCTCTAACATATACCTTGCAGTTTGGCATGCAGCTCTTTCATGACAGTTAATAGCTCAATGTTCTATATTAGGATTTTGACTTATAAATGACAAAGAACAAAAGGAGCTCTCTTACAGAAGCAGTAACCTACTGGCCTATTTACATTATATTCATTTCGTTATCCACACGGTACACGTTCTTAGCGACAGGCATTTTAAACCCTCTGCTCTACCTTAGGATGAGTCAAAGCTTCCACTAAACAAACCTCCGGTCTCTTTCCATGAAGACGATTAATCGGCGGAGTTATCTTGACATTTTAAAAGCTGCAGGTGCTCTTAAAATTCTATAATATACTTGTAAAAATAACGCCCCAAACCCAAGGCAGCGCCCGGTGCGGTAGCACCAATCGCACCGCCCTAGAGCCAGCCCTGTGACCGGTGCACCATGATCCGCTTGGTGGGGGGAGGAGCGGGGTTGCTACCGGATGTCCATGGGGGCCCCAGCTTGGCTCGGTGACCCTACATCCTGAGACTCCTATCCAGCGGAGGTTTGTTGCCGTCATCTTGGGCGAGGAGCTCCGGAGTGCTGACCTCGCTGGTCTGCGGTCCCGGGCCCAAGAATTTCAAGCGGTCACAGATAAGCTCCGGGACCTTAAAATCAAATATCAATGGGGCCACCCTTCGCTCACTGACGGAAGCAAAGCCGCTCTTGCAGCTCCGGCCTGAATCAGAGGGCCCTTCTCCTCTGGGCAGCCCGGTGGGGCCCTTATGCCCAGAATGGTCCACAGTCAAAACGCCTAAGCATAGACGATGACTCCAGGAAAGAGACTCTTCCCAGGCCAAACAGGAAATTATCAGTCACATAAGGACCTTGAGTGACTCTTCTCCGCCATCTTGATCACCGGCCCACATGGAATAACGTGGACATGTCTCACCTTTTTTCTTAGATTTCTCGCTACCGCCTTTATGATCAGGTCCTTGGTCACTCTGATGTGATGATCTTCTACATTTGATCCTGGTCTTCTTGTATCTACACAAGGGCTTCAACATTGTGGGACTACAAGTTCACCTCCTGGAACTTTATCCCTATTGGGGTGATCCGCTGGTCAATGAGTCGACTTTGGCTGAGTTGGTAACGCCCCGGTGGTGGATGGTCTTACTGCTCATCCTGTACTGCCACAAGCCACTGGATGCGGGGACCTACGAGATGCCCTGCGCTTGCCGCCCCCCCTTCTCTTTCAGGGTCCCTTTGGAGAGTGATTTTTCCAGAATGGCCTGTCCATTGGACTCTGGGCTGTTCCTGACAGACTCTGACACTGTTTGGCCCAGTTGGCCACGTATTATAGTGTTTTCTGCCTTTCTTCCTTTTCTATTCTTTCTCTTTCCTTTTCCTGATGCGCTACTATTGGGGGGATGGAGTCTAGATGGCTGCAGCCATGGGCCTTAGGTAGGTACTTAGCTCGTTCGGGGGATTCGGGCATGCTCCTGATTGTGCTGCTTCACTGCAGGATGATTGTGGGGAGGTGTATAAGCCTGCAAAGTTGGCGTAGTGGTTGCTGTTGGTGAGCTGACCGTTTAGACCTGCTATGACTAATCCCATGAAGTTTCTCTCCCTAAATGTAAAGGGGCTTAACTCTCCCAATTAAAAACACCAAGTTTGGCGATATCTTGTCCAACGGGACCCTGATATCATATTCCTTCAAGAGACTCACCTGCTCCCCTCCGACACTCACCTTATGATCCACCCCAAATATCCTCAGCAATTCTGGGCCTGCTCTTCTACCAAAATGGGTGGTGTGGCCATTCTCCTTAAAGCCGGATGGAGCGTGCAAGGCTCTAAAGCTATGAAAGACAAGAATGGGAGGTTGTTAAAAATCCAAATGCCCTGGGATGGGGTATCGCTGACTCTCGTAAATATATACGCCCCTAATCAGAGCTAGGATACATTCTTACGCTTTCATCGTAATGATCTTCTCCACTCAGTTACAACACCGATCATTCTTGGGGGGGGTGTTAACTTAGTATGGAATCCATTTGAAAGTGCTGGAGCAATGTCTGCCACTTTAAAAAAATGTATTACGGATTCAGGATTAATTGACGAATAGAGTTATTTACACCCAGACAATAAAGACTACTCCTTTTATTCCCACGCACATCGATCATACTCTTGCATCTATTATTGTTTTCTCTCTTTACCATTATTACACACTCTAGTCACTGCACAGATATCTGATATTTCTGTGTCAGACCATGCACATGCTTCAATATCTCTACAGCTCCCTAGACCCCATACAGAGGCTCATCCCAGGTGGAGGTTACTACCTCTGGTTCTCCGAGACTCTGTTGATGTGGCAGACGTTCGTAAGGAGATTGAGGCATTTTTTTAAGTGAATGACCGTACTGATACCTCTGAAGCTATCCGGTGGGATGCCTTTAAGGCTACCATTCGCTGGGTTATTTCCACTTTATCAATTGCCAGACCCGAGAATCCCGTCTCAAAGAGAATTCACTCTCTGAGGATATTAAAATGTTAGAACGAAAGGATCACCTGCAACCATCTCTTCGCAATAAACGTCTACTAGCAGAGCTACGGGGTCAACTACGATTGCACCGCACTAACTGCTTGCCCTTAAACAGGAATTGTATGCAGGAGGGGACAAAGTGGGGGTGTATTTGGTGCAACGCCTTTGGGGTAGGAATACGAGAGCACACATTGCTAAACTTAAATGCCCGGATGGTACTTGGGCTATCTTGGAGTCCGACAAGTGCTCGGTTCTGTCGGATTTTTATAGGGAACTTTACACAGACTCCCCTTGCTCTCTGGAGGCAGTCGCAGAATTTCTGGACTCTTGCCCTTGGGACCCTATCGATTCCCATCATAGGGGTCAGATGGAGGAACCCATTTCGCATGAGGAAATAGCGAAAGCTCTGAAACAGCTTCCAACGTGGAAAAGTCCGGGTCCCGATGGCTTGCCGGTGGCTTTTTATCGAGTTTTTTTAGCTGCAGCTTTGAGAGCACATGCTTCACACTCTTTAACAGTTTTACGGAGGTTTCGGGTCTTACTCCAACTATGGCGAAAGCGGAGATTGTCCTTGTCCCAAAACCGGGAAAAGACCACTTCTTGCGTACCCCATTGCCATCTTAAACACTGATGCTAATATCTACACTAAGATCCTGCCGAACCACCTGGAACTCCACCTTCCGGGCCTGATTGATCCTGATCAGGTTGGGTTTATCCACCATTATCAGGGGGCGGACAACATTAGCCGGATTGCCCATCTTATGGAAAAGAGATATACTGGCCTTTCTAGTGTCCCTTGATGCTGAGAAAGCCTTTGCACGGATGGATTGGCGCTTTCTCTGGGAGGTTCTACAGAGGGTGGGATTGGGCCCCCTGATGATCTCTAGATTGATGGCCTCTTATACACAACCCACTACCTGCATCCGTTTTAATGGCGGCCTCACTGCTTCCATCCCGATTTATCGAGGCATCAGACAGGGCTGCCTGCTGTCCCCTCTGTTATTTGCCCCAGTGGTGGAACCTCTTGCCTTTGCTATTCGACGTAAGTCTGAGATCCAGGGAATTCCTTTTCGGGGATATGACCACAAAGTTTCCCTCTTTGCAAATGATCTCCTTCTTTCTCTTTCCTCCCCATCCTCCTCCCTCCCAGCTCTAGCTACACTTTTGAGGTCGTTTGAGGAAGCTTTGTGATTCCGGATTAATCTTGCTAAATCTCATGCCCTCAATCTTACTCTTCGGGCCTCAGAGGTCCACGATCTGTAAAAATATGCTTCCATTACAGTGGTCCGACAAGTCGATAAGATACCTGGAATTAGATTTGACTCCCTCGTTTTCCTCCTGGACATCAGCTAACTGGCCAAGGTATGGGGGGCGATTTGGGAGGAACTACATAGATGGAGAGGCCTCCCTCTTGCATGGCTAGGACGTATTAATACTATAAAAATGTCACTTCTCCTGAAGATATTATATTTATTCCAGTACCTTCGCACCCCGGTACCTCAGGCTGACATCATGTCTCTCCAGCTAGATTTTACCACCTTTATATGGGGAAGGTCTAGTTTGCGCTTTTCTAATAAGATTCTGACGTCTCCCTGGGACCGGGGTGGTTTTGCATGCCTCAATCTCTTGGAATGCTACTGGGCCTGTCATCTTCGGCATATATCAGAGTGGGTGGTTCGCGAGAGCAAAAAACATTGGTTTGATATGGACCCGGCGGTCTGCTGTAGACCTCTGTGCGAACTGGCTTGGCTTCCCCGTGGGGCTTGCCCCATAGTGCATACATTGCTACTCCCACCAAAACGGTCCTGGAGATTTGGGATAAAGTGGCGGTCTCTCGTGGTCTGACTACATTCCCTTTCCCTAACACGCCTATTGTTCGCAATCTCATGTTCACTCCTACGTTACTGCCCGAGGATTTGGTGCATGGTCTGGCGGTGAATGGCGTGTCATCAGGACTTGTTTCAGGGTGACAAACTCCTCACTTTTGATAAATGCAAACAGTCCTTTCACCTTACGGAGGGAGCTCGGATGCAATATCGTTAGATACAGCATTGGCTGCTTTCTCAGGCCTATCTCTAAGGGGCCACTAGGCAACTCACGGCCTTTGAAACCTTAGTGCATCAATTTGAAGGGTTAAAGGGCCTGATCTCTCACACGTACACTGTTTTGCAACACTCGCACTGGCCCTTACCCCACGCTTATCAAAAGCAATGAAACACAGACTTAGGCGAAGACATATCCCCAAAGTGTTAGGCCCGATTATGGCAGGACATCCCGAAAATATACCATAGCATTCCGCAACGCGAATCAGCATATAAACTTGTGACACCATGGTACTTCACCCTGGCCCATCTACAACAGATGTTACCAAATTTCCCTTCGACGTGTTGGAGATGTCAGGGTAACAGAAGGGACTTTGTTGTTTGTTCATGTTTGGTGGTCATGCCCGAGTCTTACGATCTAAGATGGAACACTCCTGACTGGTTCCCCTAGCTACGAGCAGCTGTTTGATGATCCTCTCGAACCTTACTTGAGGGGTCACCGGTCAGAGTCCCCCGAGCCACCACCTCCATAGGAGACGACTTACCTCTTCCCTCATTGTGAGACTTCCGACCCCCGCCAGCAGCAGGATATTACGAGCAAAGTCTCCCCTCCTCCCACTCCCAGATGGGAGGTTAGATTCTCCCTCCTTCCTCTGTTCCTTCTTTTTCTTCTTTCTTTTCTTCTGTTAAATTTGATTAATATGCCCCTGATACTGGAAAGTCCGTAATATTAGAGTGCCTTCTAGATGGCACAGGTGAGCAGGGTATGTTATACGTAGCTTAATACGGATCACCCAATTGTTTTGACAAGGACAATATTCAATATGATTTCAACATTGGTGGATGCTTTCCTTTGGTCTGCCTCAAATGGAGAGGAAGTTCCTGATACCTTGGAAAGGGTTGTAGCATATTGTTTCGCTTTTCATTTTAGTCTTCCTCCTTTCTTCTATAATACTGGTCTGGGTGATAATGTACTGACTCTTTCTTATAAGTTCTGCTTGAAATACTCAGTCATCTAAAGTGGGTGGTGACATTCTTTTTATGCTCTTTGATGGGGTTATATTTCTTTAATCTGTTTGACTTTTTCTCTATGTCATATGTTCAATAAACAGATTTGAAAAAAAAAGGTTAAAAAGGAGAACGCCATATGGATAGAGCTTTGTAAACAGTACTCTTTAGCACTTGGAAGCCTTCGGGCAGCCATGCGCGTTTACAGATTCCTTAGCATAACATAAAATAACTACTCATATAACTATAATTTACAGATTAAAATTGATATCAATATATCTCATATGACATGCATCCACCAGCATTCAACCATATTCCAACCACTGTATATTTCATACATATTTTAAATCTACTAAAATTGGTACAATAAGACTGTACCATTCCCGGTTGTTTGTCTGGCCAGCGAATGCCCAAACTGAAGGTAAGAGGTCACAGAATGACAATATGCCAGGCGAGAGGGGCAGTCTATCAAAACACACTCATTGGTGTCCCAGGCCCAATGCATTATGCTAATTTATAGCATAAACCCTCCATTTCCTCGACTTCCCCACTCCCAGTGTCTATCTATATTGACATATTGCTTAAGGCTGTGCTGTCCCGAAGAGGGGCTGCTTTGTGCATTCTTTCTCTATGCACATGTATCATCTTCCATTTTCTGCAAATCACCTCTAATCCTACTGCTAAGTGTCATTTCGATCTAGCAAATGGGGCATCTTAGCCCATTCTGGAGGCAGCCATCAGAAAACATATGAAAAAGTGGCCCCCTTTTCATTTCTGATTGCAACAGTCTATGCATATGGATCTATATATGTCAATTCGTTCGGGAACGGGGTGTCTCGGACATCTCCGTGTACAGGAAGTGCGGTAAGTGTGTCTCTGTGTTCTGGTGTGGCCTGCCAAAAGGGCCGCAGCAGTCGATGTTGTAAAGTGGCATGCACCACCTCCAAACGGCACTATGATGGTGTAGTGGGAATGCAGCAGTACATGCGCAAATAGGCATTACAATGGTGTGCCGTATGAGTGCACGAGATACAACAGCGCACCGTACAAAAGTGTGGGAGCTCATGGGAGGGAGGAGCAGCTGTTTGCAACGTAACAGACAGTGAACTCGCCCATGTGCCACGTGCTGGGCATCTCATCCATGATGACCACGGTCACAGACATCCCACAACACCAACGACCTGCCTTTGTACACATCCTCTATGAATGCAGCGTGGAGTTCACTTCTATGCTCGTTCACTGGTGTGATGTTAGCGAGTTGTGTGACTTGTGCTCCTTGTTGGTGTATTTCATTTTGGCCATTGTTTGTCTATACTTGTGCTATACTTAATTGTGCATGTCTGCCATTCTGTCCATCTCCCCCGTCCCTGCTTCTTCCTCTTCCTGGTGATGTTCTGTCTATAATTTTGTTGCTCCACACATAAATACATGTAAAGAACAAATTAGAATAGTTCCTTGATTCTTTTAGGTTTCATAACTTCTCTCTCTTGGTTTCTTTTTAATTTTCCATATAAGCAGTTTTTAAAATATTCAACAATACATAGAAGTCAGAAGTGCAACGTATTCTATCAACACACTTTCTAGAACATTCTACAACATGTGCAGGTTAAAAGTTCATCAATCTTTTTAAACTTAACCACATTTTTTTGCCACATTTTCTCGAACATTTAACGGCACATGCAGGTTAAAAGTTCACAATTGTTTTAAGTTCGAACAGTGCCTTCCAAATGCAAGTAGCAGGTGTGGTTGAGTTGACAACTTTTATCCTATGATATGTACTCCACGTTGAAACTGCTTTTTCTTAACCAATCACAAAGATGCTTTTCCACAAAACGAATGTGCATCCTACTTTTAAAAAAGAATGCTTTTCGTCTCCCAATCACGTATTGTTTTGTATGGCAATAAAAAGTAGTTCTCCATCTTTAAACAAATCTCTTATTCTACCAAGGAACTGCATGAGCTACAGACATCGTTCCATACCTTCCAGCCATACCTTCAAAATGCTAGTGTGGATCATAGGACATAGCTATATTTTCTGGTGCAAGAGGTATGCAGAACAGAGACATATTGACTTAGACCTAGGTTTACAAAATGTGGATATTAAATGGTTTGCAGGGAGAGGATTGAAGTGGCACCAATTGTTGCCTTTGGTTAAAACCTGTTTGCATCTCCAACACCCTGACCTCATGATTGTGCACTGTGGCGGAAACAACCTAGGCACATTGACTGGGGTAGGTTTGGAAATGCTTATGAAGGACACCTTTGGACAATTGATGTTACTTTTCCCTCAAACTGTCTTTGTATATTCTAATATATGCCAAAGACAGAAGTGGAAATGGTCAAAAAAATATGTCCTCGTATTGAAAAATCTAGGAAGAAACTCAACAAAGCTGTGTCTGCATACCTCAGAGACCACAAAATGGGGTCCATCTACAACAACAACATACGTTTTGATATGGCTGATATCTACAGAAGTGATGGAGTACACTTCACAGATCACGGAAATCGAGTTTTCCTAAATAACTTGAAGCTGTGCATCCGCACTTATATGTTGCTCCAACTAATCAACACAGGGGCTCTTTTTAGAGCCACCCTATAACTGACAACTTAGGCCTGCTATTTTAGGGCCAGGTAACGGCAACTCCCGCACCCTCACCTAAATTTATTCTCCACACAGCTGTGACGCAGCGGCCAGACCATCTGACTTTGAAGCACAGAGCTCACGCTTTGATCACCATCTCTACTCCCCCATAGGGGTGAGTAGTTTGTGCTTTACAAATACCATATTGATTTACCTTCGCACTCCCTGTACAACACCCCCTAAGCACCATATACAAGTTGGACAAGTGTGGCACAGAGCCCAGAGCACATGACTTCACAGCATAGCAAACACAGGCTCACGGTTTCATACCCGAGTCCAGCAGCAGCTCAATTTAGCAGCATGACACTCTAGGAAATACCTCACTGAATTTCAGTGCCCAGCACTTTCAGACCAGTAGGGATCAGTAGTTCACCGGCTTTACCCCGAGTCCGTCAGCAGCTCAGCTTACGCCCCATACACAATGTTCGAAACAAAAATTCCTCTGAGTAGGTATAACTACATACTGACACTACTTGGACAGATGTGGCACAGCGGCAAGAGCACATGACTTCACAGCACATGACACACTGTTTGGACTCACTCTTTCATTCCCGAGTCCGGCAGCAGCTCAGCCTAGCACCATGAGACTGTACACAATACCTCACATATTTTCCGTACCCCAGGACTTTCAGACCAGTACGGGTCAGTAGTTCGTCCTAGTAGGTATAAACACATGCTGACACTACTTCCACAGGTGTAGTGCAGCGGCCACGGCACATGACTTCACAGCATAAGACACACAATTTGGGCTCACGCTTTAATCCCCGACTCCCACACCAGCACACCTTAGCAGCATCAGACTCTAGGCAATACCTCACTTAATTTCCGTAGTCCAGGACTTTCACACCGCTAGGGGTGAATACTTTGCTTCACACCCCGTCTATAGCACACCCTAAACACCCCACAGAGGTAACAGTGCACCTACCCTCCTCTTTCCCACTTTTTTTGCCCTTATTTCCCCTTACTCGCTTCGACGGAATCACAAAATGGCAGCCAACACTTCCTAGTTGCAACCGCTCGTAGCGCTTGCAGCCAATAAGCAGCAAGTTCGTGTTTGTAACGCCTCAGAAGGCAGAAATCCCAAATATCAATATCTGTAAATTTGGATATTTCTCAAAAACTACTCAACGGATTTACACCAAATAAACAAAAGCGTGCTTTCTAGCCCAAGACCCTTCTCCCTGCCATATTTGGGGTAATTCCGTTCACCCGTTCGACCTGTAGCCTTGTCTAAAGTTTCCTATGGAAATTAACATGGCAAAAACAAGTTTTGGGACCCCCCTATTTTTTTCGGCCCCTCCCTTGACGAATCACCCCCAAACTCCCCACATAGGACCTGATATGAACAAAGAATTCGTTTGGAAATTTTCATGAAGATTCATCAAACGACGCTAAAGTTATGAGCAAAACAAAAAATGTTCTTCCTATGGAAACTTGGTCCTAACTATAACTACCTACTGGCGACGCCAGTAGGTAGTTATAGTTAGGAACTATTTTCCATAGGAAATCCGCATCATTCTATTCCCAATAACTTTGGCACTGGTTGACGAATCTTCGCAAAATTTTCAAAACTTTTGGCCAGCTCCAGTCCGCTCCTATCCTGAAAGTCTCGGGGTGATTCATCAAGCGGGGCCGAGAAAAAAGGGGGTCCCAAAACATGTTTTCCCCGTGAAATTTTCCATAGGGACATTTAGTTGCAGCTACAGCCCGAACTGCTGAACGGAATGACACCAAATTTGGCAAAAAGGTAGCCCTTGGTTCAGAGTCGTGCCTTTTGGTTGAATGGTGCAAATCCGTTCAGTAGTTCCTGAGAAAATCAAAAGTAAAATCACATATATCTATAGGCACGGTGGATCCGCGCACCCTGAACGCACCCTGCGTGCACCCTCCCGATCACGAGCTGCATGTTAATTGGCTGTCAACTTGCTGTCAACACTCCAAACCAGGAAGTGTTGGCAGCCATTTTGTGCCTCTGTAGAACCGAGGCACAAGAAATCCTTGAAAAAAGTGCACAAAACGCAAAAAGGGGGCAGGGTAGAAACACCCTGATCCCTAGGCCTGCTTAGGGGGTCCCACAAGGACCCCCTGTGCCCACATTTTTTTTTCTTTTTTTTTTTAAAACGGGAAGATGCGCACAGGGTGCGAGGATCCTGCCGATTAAATAAAAAAAAAAACAAGCGCGGGCTCCCGCGTTTCATTGGTAATTAGCCCCCGGGGGGGCCAAGTCCCGGGGGCAATATTATTATGTGAATGGGGGACCCAGAGGGGCTCCCCAGCCCCGGGGATCACCACCCCTGGGGCTTTATAAAATTATGTACGGGGGCTCCTAGCCCCCCCAGCCCCAGTTTGAACAAAAAAAAAGAAAGGAAACAATATAAATATATTAAAAAAATATAAAACAAAAAAATTAGTTTCAATATTTTAAAAACATTTTTTGCCATTTATATTAAAAATATATAATGTAATTTAAAAAATATAATATGTAAAAATAAATAGTTAAAAAAAATGTAGAAAATCAGAATAAAAAATAAATATAACTATTATTACATATAAAAAATGTCATTTAAGAAATCTTTGAAATTCACTGAAAAAACCATAGGTTTCAGACATGTTATAGTTAGCAATTAACATTTAAAAAACCTTTGAAATTCACTGAAAAAACCATAGGTTTCCGACATGTTATAGTTAGGAATTAGCATTTAAAAAACCTCTGAAATTCACTGAAAAAACCATAGGTTTCAGACATGTTATAGTTAGGAATTAGCATTTAAAAAACCTTAGCAATTCACTGAAAAAAACATAGGTTTCAGGGGTGTTATAGGTAGCTGGACATTTCACTCGTACAAAACCATTGAAATTCCTTCGTTATAGTTAGTTCTACTAACTATAACTTGTGCTCCCACAATCCACTGCTGATGAAGTCACATATTATATCATTCATGACATGGTCAGTGACAGGTCAGGCCCCAGAGGATGGGCTCTCTGGGGCCAGAAGTGGCCCGGCAGGGGGGCCACGTGGCCCCCCTCCCCTCCAAAAAAATAAAGGCCGGCCCTGGGGAATGGGGTCCCCGGGGCCAATAGAGGCCTCAGGAGGGGGGCCCATGCAGTCCCCTTCCTGTTTAGATTTTTTTTCTTTAAAAAGGGGTCAGGCCCTGCGGGGTGGTGTCCCCAGGGCCCCAAACAAGGATTACGTTGGGGAATTAATTCCCCTTAAATACTGGGGGTCCGTGGGGGTCCTCAGTATGCGCCACAGGGCTGCCTTGCAGAGAGGTGGTCCGAGGCCACACCCCTTTTTATACCTCTCTGCAATACAGCTCTGTGGCGCTTACTGGAGGTACCTGGTGGGCTAGTTGGACCCCAGGGACCCTCAGGACTCAGGGGGATTTAAACACCCAATTTACAATGCACCAGAGGGAGCGTTTGCACAGTGGTGCAGGGAGGGGGCGTGGCCTGATATGACAAGTGGGCAAACGCTCCCTGTGGCGCAACTTAAGTTGGAGGATTAAGTCCCCTTCGTTCCTAAGGGTCCCTGGGGGCCAACTAGTCCACCAGGTACCTCCAGTAAGCGCCAGGGAGCGGCTTTGCAGAGTGGTGGTCCAAGGCCATGCCCCATTTGTACACCACTCTGCAACACAGCTATGTGGCACTTACTGGAGGTAGCTGGAGTGCTGGTTGGCCCTCAGGGACCCTCAGGATTCAAGGAAACTTAATCGCCCAACTTAAAACGCGACACAGGGCGCGTTTGCACACTTGTCACATCAGGCCCCGCCCCCTCCCTGCACCGCAGTGCAAACGGTCCCTTTGGCCATTTTAAGTTGGGGGATTAATTCCCCTTCAATCCTGACGGTCCCTGGGGGGCAACAGGGCTGCGTAGCAGAGAGGTGCTTCGAGGCCACGCCCCTTTTTACACCACTCTGCAAACGTGGCTTCTGGTGCACTGCTGGTGGGGCAATGAGGTCCTCTTGTGTCCTGAGGACCTCAAGACACAAGTGGACTTCATCGTCTGAGCAACAGTGTGCCAGAAGCCGCGTTTGCAGTGTGGTGTAAAAAAGGCCGTGGCCTCAGAACACCTCTCTGAAGCGCAGCTCTGTGGTGCTTACCGGATGCACCTGGTGGGCTACTTGGCCACCAGGGACCTTCAGGATTCAAGGGGACTTAATAGGGATGTCACAGTTAGAAATTAGGATTCAAAAAAACATTGCAATTCACTGAAAAAACCATAGGTTTCAGGTACGTTATAGTTAGAAATTAGCATTTAAAAAACCTTAGAAATTCACTGAAAAAAACATAGGTTTCAGGGACGTTATAGTTAGCTGGACATTTCACTCCATGGAAATTCCACTGTTATAGTTAGTTCAGCTAACTATAACTTGTGCACCCGCAATGCACTGCTCATGACGTCACATATTACATCATTCATGACATGGTCAGTGTGTTGACCAATAACAACCAAGTGCATGTGTGCATTGTCAATTTAAATAAATGTGGAAAAATACTAGTGGCAGCATCGTATTTTGCTTGTTGCAAAATAAATGTGGATAAATACAGATATAATGGCAAAAAAATAAAATCCACAAAACCGGTAACCCTAATCATGATCAATGCTAGATGGTTATTTAAACATGCCACCGAGGTGTGGGAAACCATCTCCTCCCTGGCCCCTGACATGACCTTCATTATAGAGAACTGGATCACTCCTGCATCGACCTCTGACATCGCCACCGCAACACTCATTGGCTACAAGATGAAACACTGTGACCGCGCCAACATACATGGAGGTGGCATTGCCATTGTACACAATAAATCGATCACCTGCACCTACGACGAAACATGCCAACCATAGAACACATGAACTTCCAGGTCCACACCACTAACAAAATCCCCATCAAATGCACCCTTGCTTACAGACCGCCAGGATTACGAACCAGCCTCAGCGATGCCATCACCGAATTCATCACCCTGCTCGCCATTGATTCCTCACACTATGTCTTTCTGGGAGACCTCAAATTCCACCTGGATGACCCCACCTACACCAACTCCACCAGCCTACTGGAAAGATTGGACAACATCGCCCTCAAGCGACTGGCCACAGACCCCATTCACAAAGCAAGACACACACTGGACCCCAACTTCACATTCAGCACAGATTCAGATACAGCCATACCATGGACATCACTCCATTGTACACTTAACCCTTGCTGAACCCCCATACCACCCACAACCACCACACTGCCCCACTCTGTAGCTGGACCAAGGTCACTCAGGACCAGTGGATCGACGCCCTCAGCATCACACAGCCCTCACCACCAACAAATTGAACCAAGCAGTAGTGCCTTGATCACCAGCATCACCAAACTAGATGCTACCGCTAAAACAGCCAAAACTAGCAGATCCACCAAACATGCCAATTGGTGCACCCCAGAGCTTAGCACTTTGAAGCGCAGATGCAAGCAACTGGAGAGTAAATGGCACACCAGCAGGAACCACACTGACCGAGCTACCTTTAAGTACACCCTCAACAACTACTGGCATGAAGAAACGAATAAGGAGGCTCTTACTCACCAGATAGAGACCAGTGCCAACCAAACCAAGGAGCTCTTCACCATCGTCAGGCTTCACCTGCCTGTCAGCCACCGAAAACACTATGACACCACTTGCAGTCCTCAACATCATGTCCTACGCCGATGATACACCACTAATCCTCTCCCTCTCAGCGGACTGCACCTTGACTATGACCAACTTTCACAACTGTATGAAGAACATCACAGCCTGGATGAAGACCGACTGCCAGAAGCTCAATACAGACAAAACCAAAATCCTGATCTTCAACAGACAGATCACACACTGGAACGACTCTTGGTGCCCATCGGAGCTCAGATCCACCTCTGCACTAAAAGACCACGCCCGAAACCTCAGCATCATCCTGAACAGCAAACTCTCCATGAAACATCAAGTCAATGCCATCTCCTCAGCCTGTTTCAACACTCTTCACATAATTCGCAAAGTCTTCAAGTGGCTCCCCTTCAGCACCAGGAAAACGGTAATTCATGCTCTAATCATCTGCCAGCTGGACTACTGAAATGCACTCTAAGCAGGCACCACCACCAAACTCATTAAAAGACTACAGACTATCCAGCACGCAGTAGCCAGACTGATCCTTAACCTACCCAAGAGGACCCACATCACCCAGCACCTGAAGGGCCTTCACTGACTCCCTAGCCAGAAGACATACCAATTCAAGCTTCTAATACATGCCTACAAAGCTCTCCACAGCCAAGGACCCGCTTACCTAAACCACTGCCTGAGTTTCCACCAACCTCCCAGGAACCTCCAGTCATTGCCACTCCGGAGGATGTACTTTCTTCCACCTCGCTGACAATGCTGGAACACCCTCCCCCTCTGCACTTCAATCTCACTGGTCAACTTCAGGAACGGACTCAAAATATGGCTCGTTGACTAAGACCCTCAGCACAGTGCCTGGATACCCTCTTGGGTGATAAGCTGCACCTTATAAATACCTCTTGATACAGTTCCATGCAGGTACTTTGTGTTACACTAAAAATGCCAGGTAAATAATCTAAAACCAATTCGAACCTAATATTCTCCTTGATTAGCCTTTTTGCTTTTTTGCAAATTCATCCTTACTCTTCCCTGCTGTTTGTGTCTGTATCTTCACCTGCAAACATTGAATTTTAGCTCCGAAATCTGGAGAGCTATCCTGTGGCTGAGCTCAAAGAATTTGGAAGGAAAGTTACTGCCCGCCAACAAGAGTACAAGAAAGGCAGAGCTCCAAAAGGTTCTGAGGGCATGGGCGAAGGGCGTTACAACAAACAAATGATGGACGGAATGCTGACAATGCAGACATTCTCCCCCAGTCAAGAGATCTGGGTTAAATCCATCGTTCTTTTGCCCACTACGCCACCCCAGTTTAGACATGGCCATATGCAAATCAGTCTTGACCCTGTGCCTCATGGGAACAGTCCAGCCCGAACTGCCAAGCCATTTCTTCCCTGGACCGGAATCAAGCATCCTAGGACCGGTTTCTGGCTATCAGCCGTCATCAGCCAGGATAGCTTGACTCCAGTGGCGTAGTGAGCACGGGTCCCACGTCTGGGAATACCCATCCCACTTAGGGCGAAAAGCGTTACAACAAACAAATGATGGACGGAATGCTGACAATGCAGACATTCTCCCCCAGTCAAGAGATCTGGGTTACATCCATCGTTCTTTTGCCCACTACGCCACCCCAGTTTAGACATGGCCATATGCAAATCAGTCTTGACCCTGTGCCTCATGGGAACAGTCCAGCCCGAACTGCCAAGCCATTTCTTCCCTGGACCGGAATCAAGCATCCTAGGACCGGTTTCTGGCTATCAGCCGTCATCAGCCAGGATAGCTTGACTCCAGTGGCGTAGTGAGCACGGGTCCCACGTCTGGGAATACCCATCCCACTTAGGGCGAAAAGCGTTACAACAAACAAATGATGGACGGAATGCTGACAATGCAGACATTCTCCCCCAGTCAAGAGATCTGGGTTAAATCCATCGTTCTTTTGCCCACTACGCCACCCCAGTTTAGACATGGCCATATGCAAATCAGTCTTGACCCTGTGCCTCATGGGAACAGTCCAGCCCGAACTGCCAAGCCATTTCTTCCCTGGACCGGAATCAAGCATCCTAGGACCGGTTTCTGGCTATCAGCCGTCATCAGCCAGGATAGCTTGACTCCAGTGGCGTAGTGAGCACGGGTCCCACGTCTGGGAATACCCATCCCACTTAGGGCGAAAAGCGTTACAACAAACAAATGATGGATGGAATGCTGACAATGCAGACATTCTCCCCCAGTTGCCAGTCACAACAAATTACCAGAATGGAGAGGAGGACGTGGAGGCATCAGAGCAATCAAATAATCAATCAGGATTTGTAGAGTGCGCTACCCACCCATGAGGATCTCAAGGCGCTGAGGGGTGGGGGCAGCAAATCTGTTCAGCCGAAAAGCCAGGTCTTGAGAGTCCTTCTGGTGTTCAGGGAAGGGCGCGTTCCTGATGTCTACCGGGAGTTAGTTCCATGTTCTGGTCGCGATTTGGGAAAAAGATCTTCTGCTGCTCTGGCTCTGTAGATTTGCGGGGTTTCGGCCAATGCGAGGTTGGAAGATCGGAGGTTCCTTTTGGGTACGTGGAAGTTGATTCAGTCATTGAGGCATTCGGGTCCGGTGTTGTGCAGGCATTTGTAGGCATGGGTTAGGATTTTGAAGGTGACTCTTTTCTCCACGGGGAGCCAGTGGAGCCTACGTAGGTATGGGCTGATGTGTTTGTGCTGGGGGATGTTGAGGACGAGTCTGGCGGCAGTGTTCTGTATCATCTGTAGTTTGTGAAGTAGGGACTTGTTGATGCTGGCGTAAAGTGCGTTTCCATAGTCCAGTCTGCTGGTGATGAGTGCATGAGTGACTGTCTTTCTTTACTCAGGAGGGAGCCACTTGAAAGTCTTTCGGAGGATTCGGAGGGTGTTGAAGCAGTTGGAGGTGACCGCGTGGACCTGTCGGTTCATGGTGAGGAATGAGTCGAGTACAATACAGAGGTTTTTGGCGTGGTCTGAGAGGGTTGGTGCGCTTCAGAGGGTGGACGGCCACCAGGTGTTGTCTCATGCCCAGGGCGTGGTTCCAAGGATGAGGACTTCAGTCTTCTCGGCGTTGAGCTTACGGCAGCTGTTGGACATCCAGATTGTTACTTCCTGCATCCCCTTTTGGAAGTTGAGTCTGGTGGTGGCGGTGTCTTTGGTGAGGGAGAGGATGAGTGGGTGTTGTCGGTGTAGGATACGATGTTGAGGCCATGTTGTCGGACGATGGCTGCGAGGGGGCCATGTAGACGTTGAATAGGGTTGGGCTCAGTGACGACCCCTATGGGACTCTGCATGTGATGATCGTGGGGTCAGAGAGGAAGGGTGGCAGTCTGATTCTTTGGCTTCTTCCGGTGAGGAATTATCGGATCCAGTCTAGGGCGTTTCCTTGTATGCTGGCGTCATGTAGTCTGGCGATGAGTGTACGGTGGGAGTCGGTGTCGAAGGCTGCTGATAGGTCGAGTGGAATGAGGGCGGTGGAGTGTCCTTGGTCCAGGAGGGTGCGGATGTCGTCTGTGGTGGCGAGTAGGGCAGTCTCGGTGCTGTGGTTGCCCCAGAATCCGGATTGGGACGGGTCGAGGATGGCGTTGTCTTCGATGAATCATGTTAGTTCCTTGTTGAGAGTTTTTTCTGCAACTGTGGCTGTGAAGGGGAGGGGTGAGATGGGCCGGTAGTTCTTGAGGTTGGTGGGGTCGGCTGTGGGCTTCTTGAGCAGGGGCCTGACTTCTGCATGTTTCCAGTCATCTGCAAAGGTGCCTGTTTTGAAGGAGGTGTTGTAGTTTGGGTGCAATGGAAGTGGTGGCTCTGTGGTAGATATGGGGGGCATGGGTCCGTGGAGGCTCCGAGTGGATGCCTTTCATGGTCAAGGTGGTGTCTTTGGCTGTGATTGGAGTCCAGGTGGAGATGGTGGGCTGGCTGGTTTGTATGGGGGCGGGCCAGCTGTGGCGTCTGATGGGTGGTTGGCGAAGTTTTCGTAGAGGTTTCTGATTTTGAGGTGGAAGATTCCAAGCTTGTTGCAGAGGTCTTGGGACGGGGTGATGTCTGTGGCTTCGCTGCGGGGGTTGGTGAGTTCCCGCATGACGTGAAGAGTTCCTTGGAGTTGGTGGAATTTGCAAGAATTTTGTTGTGGATGAAAGTCCTTTTGGTAGTTCTTATTTCGTTGTGGTAGTTTGTCATGGCATCCTTGTAGGTGGTGTGGTTTTCGGGTGTCTTGGCATTTCTCCAGTTCTTCTCCAGGCATCTGCAGGTGCGTCTGGCTTCTTGGAGATCGGTGGTGAACCAGACGGCTTTCCTGGGGCGGTGTTTGTTGGTGTTGCGTAGCGGGACGAGTTTGTCTGCAGTTGGCAATCCATGTGTGAAGTTCTCTGGCTGCGGCGTTGGCGTCGGATGCCGGGGTGTGGTTGTCTTGGGTAAGAGTGGAGTTGAGTTGCTCGTCTGTGACTTTGCTGCAGTTCCTTCGTGGTGGGCGTGGGGTTGGTTTGGGTGCTTTCGGTTTGTCAACAGCGAAGTGTATGCAGTGGTGGTCGGTCCATGGGGGTTGCATTGTGTGGCTGAAGTGGACGCTATTTCCTACTGTGAAGATGGGGCCGAGGGTGTGTCCTGCTCTGTGTGTCGGTGCGGTGACCAGTTGCTTAAGTCCGATGTTGACGAGGTTGTCCTGCAGGGTGGTGGAGTTGGGGTCGCTGGTGTTGTCGAGGTGGAAGTTCAGGTCGCCAATGAGTATGTAGTTCATTGAGGCTATGGCGTGGGGTGCGAAGAGGTCAGTGATATTTGTGGTGAAGGGGGCCCGGGGGCTGGGGGGTCTATAGACAAGGGTTCCACGGAGCATGGAGTAGAGGATGGTCTGGATCTGGAAGTGCAGGTGTTCAGCGGAGGGGAAGATTTTGCTGGAGGTAGTGGGCGGAGGGTGTTCTTGTGGGAAATGGTGAGGCCCCCTCCCGGGTGGTTGAGGCGATCCTTCCTCTGGATCTTGCATCCTTCTAGGATGGTGGTGCTGATTTCGGGGCAGGAGGAGGCATTGGTCTAGGTCTCCGTGAAGAAGGCGATGTCTGGCGAGAGAGTCAAGTAGGTTCCAGATATCTACGGAGTGTTTGCGCACGGAGCGCACGTTGAGGAGGATGCATCTGAGGGCGTCCCTGGTGTTGGTTTTGGTGGTGCTGAGTGGTGCAGCGTTGGTGGTGAAGGTGAGAATTTGGCGGCAGTGGAGGCAGGACCAGGGCCCAGGTGAGGGTCCTGAGATGCAGGAGTCAGCTGAGGGGGATGACTTGATCTGAGTTAGAATTACCTGCAGGGGCTAAGAGTTGTGTGTATTCTCGAGGCCTGTCCCCAGAGTAGCTTATTGTCACGGTCTCCTTTGATCCTCTCCTCAGGATGACGCCGATGCTATATAAGGGTCCACCTCCCATCCGCCCCCAGTCCGGAATAAGTGTAATACCCGCGGACTCAGAAGACAGGTGGGTGAGGGAAGGAAGGACAGGAACTGCTGGGAGAGAGACCTGAAAGAGACAAGTAGATGGTTTAGCCACAATGCTTGCTCGCTCCCCTTCCCAAGACACAAACCCTTGCCTGACTCCTCCCCGTACCTGAGGCTCCTTCCTCTCCCTGTCTGGATCTCTCTGGTCAATGCGAGATGTAGCCTTGGCCCAGTTACTCTCACTGGGCGGTGGTTCAGGGTGGCAGGGCGCTCTCCTCCCGCACCGTCCCGTTCATTTCACGGGAAAGCAAGGAAAGAGCAGAAAGACACCGGAGGAGCCGGTGACGAGTGTGGCCGGTGCTGCAACTCTACGCCCAGAAATCCTGGGGCGGAGGAGCGCCGATTCGGCTGAAGTGCTCACCTCCCGCACCGTCCCGTTACCTCACGGGAAGGTAAGGAGTGATTAGACAGGCACCGGAGGAGCCGGTGGCGAGTGTTGCCGGCGCTGCGACTCTACGCCCGGAAATCCTGGGACGGAGGAGCGCCGAGTCGGCAAGGTAGTCTCTCCGACGGGGTTTAGTTTCTAGCGGAGAGGTCCACTCAGTCGTGCTGACCCCTGGGGGAGTCTGAGGAAAGGGTGTGAGGAAGGCGGCTCGGCCCGGAATTCCAGGGGCGTTCGGGAAACTGAGCACGTCAGTCACTCACCTCGTTCGCTGCCGCTGGTAGAGCCGAGGCGCGCACAACCAGGAACTCCGGAGCTCCTCCAACGGGTCAAGGCGGGTCAGGAACTCGGGAGCTGTGGAGGAGGCAATCCGTTGGGCGGTAGCTGCGGGACCGTTGATCTGGAACTGTAAGTCGGGAATCATTGGCAACGCCCCCTAGGTCGTCACGATCTTTATCCGTTTCCGGGGCACGCGGGACGTCACGTGACGCGGGTGTTCGCTGCGCCACCTGGGAATTGGAGTCCCTTCCTTCGCGGAGGAGCGCCGTCGCGCACGGGATCATGACACTTATGGACCGGAAGGCCAAAAGGGAGTTTAGGCTGCAGATGGCCCAGTTAAAAGTGGAGGAAAAGAAACAGGCCATGAGGAAAGAAAGGCAGATAGAGCCTTGGAGGCTCATGAAATGAGTCATCAGGAGCGGGACATCAAGGCTATACAGGCAGGGCTTAGCAGTGATGGTGGCAGCGTACCTACAGTGCCCTCTGGAGACAAGTGGGTTCACATTCCTAAAGGTCTGGTGCCTGACTTTGTTGTGGAGGATGGCATTGACAAGTGGTATGAAGCTTATGAGGTAGCTTTGCCGATGCATAGGATCCTTGAGGAGGATTGGGTGGCTAGCCTTTGAAAGCATATCCCCAGTGTGGGGAAGGATGCCCTACTTCCCCTAGAGAAGGGGGACAGGATGAGGTATCCCACCATAAATTTAACCCTTGTCAGGAACTATGGTTTTACTCCTGAAATGTTTAGGGACAGTCAGAAGCTGGCCCAATAGTCCTGATTGAATTCTGTAAATTCCTTTTGCAAGCCACTGGATGGTTGAGTGAAGTGCAGTGTAGTGCAGTGAAGGATTACCACAGGTAGTATAACTTGATTGCAAGAGAGCACATGTTCAGGCTTTGTTTTGCAAGTCTGCACCAAAACCTTATTGATAGTAAACTCATTGACCCCAGGGAGCTTGTTAAGGAGGTGGATCGTTGGCTCAGCACCATGGTCCACATTAGAAAGAGGAAGGGGGAGGCAAGCATGAAAACAAGGAGTTCTCTGAAGGTCCTGAGGTCAGATCTCCCAAGCCCCACCTCAGCAAAAGAAGAAATGATTTCCTGGCCAGAAGTGTTCAGGGACGGCACCCCAAAGTGCTAAGAGTGGCAACAGGTTGGGCACTACAAGGGGAATGCCAAGTGTCTTAAGTGGGCACAGCCCCCAC
This sequence comes from Triturus cristatus, assembly GCF_964204655.1. Lineage (NCBI taxonomy): Eukaryota > Metazoa > Chordata > Amphibia > Caudata > Salamandridae > Triturus > Triturus cristatus. The sequence goes on along the minus strand of NC_140592.1, from coordinate 176,590,668 downwards.
TGGTGGGGAGACTGGGGCTCGTGAGTGTAGCACTTGGGGAAGAGATTCCCCCAGATAGTGTAGGGGGTAGTGCACAGGTTTCCTAGTGTACCTGAGTAACGGAGAGATGGTGCCAAGAGTTCCCATTTCTAAGAATACTAAGAAGTATAGGCAGTGAGTCACCATCAATTAGCAGAGGGTGGAGGCTCTGAGAAACACTGGAGCCTGTATGATAACTGTCAGATGTCATCCGGTGACACAAGAGCATGTAGACCATAATGCATTTCAACAGGTTTTTGTAGCTGACACCAATGAGAGTCACTACCCAGTGGCTCTGGTTCCCTTTCCGTGGAGGGGTTCTCAGGTTCCTTAAGGGTAGCTGTAAGTCCCTCAATGCCTGTGGATTGTCTACTTGGAAATGACCTAGAGCACACCTTCTGGTACATTTAATTTACTTGTAAGCCCGTAGTATATGGTACTACCAGTATCCAGGGCCTGTAAATTAAATGCTGCTAGTGGGCAACATCACTCATTGTGCCATCCACTAAAATAGCACAGTAAAACATGTCTCTTGCCTGCCACTGAGGCATGTGTTTTGAGTTTTAAACTGTCATTTTGACTTTGCTAAAATAAACCTATTGCCATAAGACAGGCGTTAAAGGCTCTTAAGGCAGTATGCATGTTATTTAAAAAGTAGAACATTTATTCTTAAGTTTCACATTCCCCAGCAGTAAAATAACCCAGAATTAGTTTTTCACAGATGTCAGGCCTATTTCTCCTATCGACTAACAGTGGGTTACCTTGCTAAATTTAATAAGGGCTAATCTTGGATTGGGAGCTAGTAGAGACATGCTTTTTACACTCAAATGAATTGTAATTTAAAATCCTCTTTAATTGGTAAAGTTGAATTTTAGGTCACAATTCAAAAAATGCCACATGACTGTGAATGGCCCTGCGGTTGGGATTTGTGTATAGCTTCCAGACAGTAACACAAAGGAGGCTTAGGTATGGACAGGATGATTTGGAGGGTCTGCCCCCTGCCCCACTTCCACTACAAAGGGCTTTGCCTCCTGCACACACTAACGAACCTGACACCAGGCCTGCCCTGCCTTGTGCCACCCTATGCAAACCACTAGATGGTTGGGTGAAGTGCAGTGATGTGAAGGATTACCACGGGTAGTGTAGCTTGACTAAGTTAATGTATTAGATGGCACTGAGAAATCCACCAGACAGATGGGAAAGGAGTGTTTAAAAGCTACATTAGGAACTAAATATAGCTATTTATATTGAGAAATTAAATCATGTGTCATGTGTAAAACACAGAAAACACCTAATCTTTAGAGATGCAAAATGAGCAATAAAAGTACTCATACTCAACCCCTTAACTGCTGGGCCTTTCCCTTCTCCCAGGGCTAGGCCCTCTTTTGTCTATTTGGAGTAGTTTGTGATTATGATTCCATAACTTTTTTCTACATAGGATATCCAGGCCAAATTTGCATCCCTTTTTTTCAGATTTCTGGGGATTCTAAAGATACCCAGGATTTGTAGATTCTCCTAGAGGGAACTGAGAAAATAGACAAAATATAGCAAACGTTTGAGTTGTTGGGGGCAAAAATAGGAACAAACAAGCCCCTTTCGCCACAGGAATGTGACTTCTAACGATGTTCCTGTGGCATTAGGGGCTTTGCCTTATTTACAAGGTGGCGTTAAGTTACACTACCTTGTAAATAAGGCCCCCTTTCACGCTACAAGTAGCTTGAAAGAGGTGGGCAATAGGTGTTGTGGTGTGTGTTCTGCTCAAACACCAATTGATTATGACTCTGCCCCCTATTTGCCAGAGTGGTGTATATAGGAGGCAGCGCCAAAATTAAGACCAGGGAAATCCTGGTGTTAACATGGCAAAACAAGGAGAAGTGCTTTATTTCTCCTCGTTTTTGTTGTTTCATGGTTTGAGGCATTGTGCAGCACACATAGAAACAGCCAAATGCCATGAATGATTGTTTATGTGCAGGAAGACGTCCCTTCCTGCACATAAATGACTATTTAAACAAGCATTGGCATAGCCAATAGGTCTCGCCTTTGGGACCTTATAAGTGTTTAGCCATGCAACAGTTGCATAACTAAATACTTAGAAGGTCCCAATAGCGAGACCTATTGGTTATGCCAAGCGGCCGTGAAAGAGATCGTGATCAAACATCAAAGCGGCAAAAGTGAAAGTAATTGCGGTAAAGCGCGGCACGCGCCCCCGCGCACTTGCACTGTAGCTCTAGGCTGGCCTGGTAGCACTTTTTGGAGCCCTCTCAATAAGTCTTGCCAGACCAGCGCATGCGCTGGGTCAGGCGAGACCTAAAAATGACGATTTGCAACTTCTGTGTGTGCTGCACAATGCTGCACACATGGGAGTTACAAATCGCCATTTTGAATTGTTTGTGTGCAGGAAGGGACACCTTCCTGCACATAAACAATCATTCCCTCGACGCAGGCACCTTTGCACTATGGTGCAAGGGTGCCTGCATTGGTGCTAGGCAACTGATTTTAGTGCCAGCACAGGGAGAAACGCTGGGGTGAGCCGTATTATTGTAAATTCAACACATCCCTCCGTTTCTAAAGTGACGACGGCGCTGAGTTAGCAATTTTGGAGCTAAGCCTCGCTCCTTCACTTGCTTGTAAATATGCCCCAAATTGCTTTTGGATAGAAGTGTCTGATTTTTTTCTTTAAAATGTTGTCCTAGAACTGGCATCAACAAACAGTTTGCTGTGCAATATCACCATATTCCCAGTTTTCAGAAACAGGCAGTGCTGAATTAAAAAAAAAAAAAATACCAGTTTTGGCATTTTTCGAAGAGGTAGGCCACTATACCTGTTTTGTTGGTTCTCAATCTACTTCCAGCTTGTGGTGGAAACTAGTGCAAAATCCATGGATGATCCAGGAAAGCTGTACATTTATGAAAATTAGACAAAATGCCAAATTCAGGAAGGGGTAATATGTGTAGCTCCCTCAAGTTTATCCCCAAAGAAACTAACTGTTGAAATAAAGAAATGTTGAAAATGAGTAGGAAAAAACAACCATTTGTGACAATCTTTTCATCTGTAACTTTTTGTCACAATGGCTAATTTACAAAAGCAATATACCATTAAATCTGCTAGATCCGTCTGGTTGCAGGGTTATGTAGGGTTTGTAGATTCTCTAAGAACCCAAGGTACCTAGAGCCGCACTGCACCATGGCTATTCACTGTGTACTGAGTATAGACCAATTCATATGGTGAAATAAGTACAGTGAAAAATGGGTATCAAGGACACCTATGTATTTCTGAAATGGGCACAAGATATGGAGCTAAGATGCAATGGTTATTTGCACATCTCTTAATTTTTGGGTAGCTGTTATAGCATATTATTTAGGGAGTATTTTTCAAAATGTCTTCGTTCTTACACACTGGCTTACATTTGGAAGGTACAAATGCAGCAAAATCTAATTGGTAACAAAAAAAATTCTACTATTCCATGCTCCCACATATCTTCCGATAAAAATGGTACCTCACTTGTGTGGGTAGGCCAATGCCCTCGACAGGAAATGGACCAATACACAACATAGACGCATCACATTTTTCCACTGTAAACTGACCCTTTTTGCCTATGTGGGTGGCTGTGGATTTTGGACACTATCTCAGCCGGCACTTAGGGAAACAGAGCAAACCTATACATTTTTGAAAACTAGACACCCAGGGGAATCCAGAATGGGGTGACTTGTGTGCTTCTCACCAGGTTCTGTTACCCAGAATCCCTTGCAAACCTCAAACTTTGTGAAAAAAAGCAAATTTTCCTACATACCTAGAGTAATCCAGGGTGGGTTGACTGGAATGGCTCTCACCAGGTTTTTTACCTAGAGTGCCTTGCAAACCTCAAACTTTGACTGAAAAAACATAATTTCCTCACATTCCTCTGATGGAAAGGTCTGGAATCTGTGGGGAGCCATAAACTTTCTTCCATCCAGCATTACCCCATGTCTCCTGATAAAAATGACACCTCAGTTGTGTGTGTAGGCCTAGTGCCTGAGACAGGAAACGGCCCAAAACACAACCTGGATGCATCACATTTTTGCACTCCAAACTGACACTTTTTTCTTGCAAAGTGGGCAGCTGTGTAGCCCTCGCTCAGCCGACGCCTAGGGAAACCTAGCAAACTGACCTCTTTTTGAAAACTAGACAAATTGGGAAATCCAGGGCAGGGTGGCTTGCGTGGCTCTCACCAGGAATCCCTAGCATAGCACAATTTCCTCACATTTCTGTGATAGAAAGTTCTGAAATCTACGGGGAGTCACAAACTTTCTTGCACACATCATTCCCCCAAGTCTTTGGATAACAATTATAACACACGTGTGTTCATAGGTCTAGGGCCTGCATCAGGAAACAATCCAAAACGCACCAGGGATACATGACACTTTCCACACAAAACTGACCTTTTTTTTGCAAAGTAAGTAGATGTGGATTTTGCGCCCTAGCTCAGCCGGCACCAGGAGAAACCTAGCAAATTTGCAAATTTCTGAAACCTAGACAATGGGGGAATCCAGGGTGGGTGACTAGTATAGCTCTCACCAGGTTTTTTAACCAAGAATAATTTGCAAACCTCAAATGTTGACTAAAATACACATTTTCTTCACATTTCTGTGAATGAAAGGTATGGAATCTGTGGGGAACCACAAATGTCCTTCCTCCCAGCATTTCCCCAAGTCTCCCAATAAAAATGGTACCTCATTTGTGTGGGTAGGCCTAGTGCCTGCAAAACAAAACGGTCCAAAACGCAACATGGCTACATCACTTTTTCGCTCCCACAACTACCCCTTTTTTTCCAAAGTGGATAGCTTGGCATTTGGGGCCCTAGCTCAGCTGGAACCTTGGGAAACCTAGCCAACTTGAACATTTTTCAAAACTGACTTGCTTGGCTCTCACCAGGTTTTTCTTTTTTACCCAGAATCCCTTGAAAACCTCAGACTTTGACAAAAAAGCAAATTTTCCTCACATTTCTGCAATGGAAAGCTCTGGAATCTGCAAAGAGCCAAAAACTTCCTAACACCCAGCATTCCCCAAAGTCTTCTGATAAAAATGTTACCTCACTTGTGTGAGTAGACCTAGTGCCCATGACACAAAATGGCCATAAATAGAAAATGGATACATCAATATTTTCCACTCAAAACTTACCTTTTTTTGCAAAGTGGGTCGCTGTGGATTTTGGGCCGTAGCTCAGCTGGAGCCTAGGAAAACCTATCAAACCTGCACATTTTTGAAAAGTATAAAATCAGGGAAGTGCAGGGGTGCATGGCTTGCATGGATCTTACTAAATAACTTTACCCAGAAGCCTTTGCAAGCCTAAAAAGGCTACTAAACACATTTTCTACAATTTTCTATGTGGAAAACTTCTGGAATCTGTGGAGAGCCACAAATTCCCTACCACTCTGAGTTCCCACATATCTCCCAATAAGAATGGTACCCCACTTGTGTGGATGGGCCAAGAGACTGCAACATAAAAGGCCCTAAAGTGCTACATTGGGTGATAAGCAATAAGAGCAGCTGCTGTATTTGACGCTGTGCTGTGGCTCCACCAATGCAAACCTAGAAACCACTGATATTTATAAAAACTAGACAACAAGGGGAGTCCAGGTTGGTGTGTCTTGCATGGATCCCATGAGGTTTTGTTACCCATAAACCTCAAACATTGCCTAAAACAATGCATTTTCCTTACATCTCTGAGATGGAAACTTCCTGAAGCTGCATTATTCTGCAAAATTCCTACCACCCAGCATTACTCCATTTGTGACAAAACTATGCTGCACTTGTGTGGGTGGGCCTAGTGACCGATACAGAAACGGATCAAACCAAAGTCAATTGGCCGAGGGCTCTCATTGATCTTAGTTTGATCTGTTCCCAAGATTCTACGGTTTCCAGAGAACTTTATTCAGACAACTTTTGTCCTGTTGAGACCCAAAGACTAACTATAGGTTGAATCGACTTCCCCTCTATAAGTTGTTTTCAAAACATGTTATGATTCGCAAGGAGATATGATATATAAACAGAAAGGATCTCCACTTACGTTTGTTTGATATAAAATCATATACAACTTTGGAATCTGTTCACTGACTTATTCTATGTTGTTCTAAACATATCAGTTCACTGTCTGAGCACTGCGTCCTCTGCACTAATATTGATACTGAAATGTATATTGTCCTAATACTAAAAATTACCATCATGCAAGAAATTGTGTCCTCTACCCTTTTTCAGTAAAATTGGTTATGATACAAGTTACTAATTGAGTTTTCACACTTTCAAAGCAAGTAGAAGCGTTGGTGATTGAGACCCACAGGACATTTGTTTGACTTACTACATTTACTCTGGCTCTTGTGGGCAACAAGGGAGGTCCTTGTGCTAAATATATAAGTTCCCTAAAAAGCTATTAAAAAACTAGTCAAGACTTTACATTTTTACCACACAAGGTACAGTGTCGAGACTATAATGTACATGTCAATCAGAAAACAGAAGGCTTACAATGTTATGACAGCAGATGAAGGTGTTGAGCAATCGATAAGCAAGTCCATGATTTCTCCAAGTAGAGGAACAAACATTCTGTTGGTGCTTGACTAGTGAAGTAGTGGCCCATGGAAGGTAGGCATCTATGCACAGCCATTGAAAGGTTTACCTCACGGCAGCTCCACCGGAGTCTATTTCCCGATACTTCACATGTGTACAGTACAACACAAAGCAAGAAGGCAAACATGACTCTCCTGCCTCCTTCTTTGCTTAGAACAGACTACATGGTTGAGTCTTTTAAGTTGTATCAGGAATGTGATTGGCAAAGTGTTGATCTTACAGCCTTGCCATGTCCTAAAGAGCATATGAAGTTCAGGCTGCTGCTTCTGTAGCAGCAAGGCGTTCAATGACAGTCTACTGAAAGTCAAGGAAAGACATGAGTCTTCCTATGGTGGTCTAAGGATAAACAACATGCTGGATCAGGTGGGTAAACAGCGTCTTGCACCAAGTGCAAGTGTTACGACTCGCATTCTATGGCTGAAGAACCTGGTCATTCCCATCCACTTCGCCCATGTAGTTGCTGCACTCAAGCACACAGATGGGCTTATGAACTTCGGCCATCTGACCCCAAACAGTGACGGGGTAAGTGCTCTTATCATGAATTGTAGTGAGCACATACACATCATGCCGGTCAGAGAACTTGACTGTGAGTAGTTTGTTGGAACACGCCAAACAAGCTCCTGCAGCAATCCTTTGTGGTGACAATGAACTGTACCACACGCCACAGTGCCAGCTTTGTACAGCTCACACACAATGAAGTGTACGACAGGCCACAGTGCCAGCTTTGTACAGCTCACTGAACAGCTCTACTCTAGCATAGAAGTTGTCCACATAAAGGGTATATACTTGATGAAATCATGGATTTGCTTATAAACAATCTTTTCCAGGGACTCCTGGAATGGGAGGGCAAGCTACAGGGTTTAGAGTGCAGTCTTTCCCTGAATACACTCTCATGCTGTACATGCCATGTGAGAGCCAGTAGAGCTCTCGCATGGCATGTACAACTTGATGCCATAATAAGCTCTTTTGTTCACCTGAACAACGCCACCCTTTGTACAGGATCAAGGACCTACCAATATTTATTCTTTACAGGGGTATAAAACTCTGGAAACCTGACAGACAAATGTTCCACAAAAGGCCAAATTTTGAAAAACCTGCATGGTCTGGATGGTCCTGGGACAAAGTAGCAGAATTGGTGCACAAAGATGGCCGACTGAAGGGAGCTGCCTCTGCAGGCTCCCGGGGCGAGGAATCGCTTGAAGCATAAATCCCCAGTTAGGCCAAGCCCTTCGTCCATCCCTTGGTTGCCGAGCTCCTGTCGACCCTGTGGACTTGTCGAAGGTCCTCCCCTGGGGCTGCAGTGGAAGTCTCTTGGATCAGCTGAGAACGCTGGAGCCGAGAGAAGACAATCCCCCACCAGCAGAGTCTATGCCAGCAGACCCTCCGGTGATTGCAGTGGGGTCCAGTCGTGACACCCCCCACTCACGGACTCCAGCCTGAGAAGCTCTGACCACCACGCAATTTTGAACACATGGGCTGCAATCTCTTTGCTGGCCCCAAATCGTGGAAGTAGAGGAGGTAGGTTGTGCTGTGCCTGGGGACATCCCCTCCCTGCAAGAAACTCCATCTGAACACTAGAAAGATACTGGGGACCCCAGCTGTCCCTGACCCAAATCGCATCTTACCTGGCCTTATTGATGCTCCAGTTCACAGGGTTTTGTCCGAGAGGCTGCACTCAAGACAAACCAACGCACTCCACTCCCCTTCGGCAGCATGCTGAAGGGGGAGGGTCGCCTGCCACCACCCTGATTGTGGGTCGCTTGGCTCCCGGCTTGAGAAGAGTGAGCTTGCCAATTCGAAGTCGAAAAAAAACACAAGGGAAAAAGAAAGAGGAAAGGGTCTATGGAGAAAGAGAAGGCAGACATCTTAGTTCGTCCTGTGCCCCTCACAGCCTGAAGTCTGGCCTGTCTGAACACTGTATTTTTTCCCCATGGGAGGCTGGATCAATGCATAGAGGGACGGAAGATGTTTGGCTGGGCTGTGGCTCCCTAATCTGTTGCCCTGAGCCGAGGCTTATTGATTAGATTTCACCCTCTGGGCTTTGGCCACCCCTTAGTAGGGAAGTTGTGCTACCCTTCTTAATGCACCATATTTTTGGGCTACTACTCATTAGAAAACTGTCTATTTGGACTATCCTCAAGCACAATGAAATCAGACCTTTGTACTGTTTCGTCCTAACTCTGTATGCTTACTGCATTTTGCACACAGAGTCACTTGCGCATATCTTGTGTAGCATATATTTTAACCTTAAGTATATATTGTCCACCTTTACCCTGCATGCTTACAGCTATTCCAACACAGTGTTACCTGTTACTATCTTGGACGGTATATATTGTAACCATAATTATATATTATCTAACACGTTCCTGGGCATACGCTGATAATCTTAAACATTTTAAAATAATATTCAATATTTGTCTAGATTTATGCTGTTAATTATCGCTGTCTAGTTACCAACACTAATGTCTGTTTGTGGACATTGGGACTACCTGATCATTTTAAACATAATTACATAGGTGCCGATCACAATCCGGTAAAAACCGGGTACGAACCGTCGGACGGAGCATATTCTCCGTCCGACGCGTACCCGGTCGTCAAAATATACAAACATGGAATTACGATTCGCACGGGTACACCATTACCGTACGAATCGTAAAAAAGACCGACCGAACAAAAAACACCTACCAATGCGAACCGGGAAAGCGCCGACCTGACGTCGGGACGCACGCAGCCAGCCATTCACGACCCAGGAATCACGATTCGCACCGACGTCACCCCGCACGGTGAATATTTTGCGGCAGCCAAAAACTGCCGGGAAATCAGGACGACGCGAACAAGGACCACCAGTACACGACGGACAGACGGCGACGCGAACAAGGAGGACCAGTACGTGACGGACACACAGGACGACGCCACCAAGGAGGACCCGTACGCGACAGGACGACGCGATCACGGAGGACCCGTACGCGACAGGACGACGCGAGCAAGGAGTACCAGTACGCGACGGACAGACATGGACCCGAACCTACGAGTCATCCCTGCCCTCATAGCAGTACACCTCCTCTACAGGTTACGACGCAGACGCCGCAGAAGGTCAGAATAACTAAGGGAGGGGGGAAAGTGGGGTGGGGTGGGGGTGGCACGACCAGGGCAGGCCACAAAACAACCACATGAGTGACACACTACACATGGCCTGGACATACCTGACTCCCATGCCCTGGTCACCACGAGGGGGTGGGGGCGTGTCCTGATAATCCAGCGACCGCCACAACGGAAGTCCGTCACCACGCGAACCGGCAACACAACCAGACAGGTACGTCCCGTACCCACGCCTGAAGAGCGTGGGTACGAGTCGGACCACGCCCACACACGTCACCCCAACAATGGCGGGACGGATCGCACCCACGTGGCAAAGGCCTGGGTACGGGCCGCACAAACATCACATAGCGTGGGGACGGATATGTACAGACCCTACCCCCACCCCGTATGCAAGGAGCGTACCCCCCAGCCCAACAGTGCAAGTACGACCCGTACCCCCACCCGCGGACGTACGGAGCGTACCCCCAGCCCAACAGTGTAAGTACGACCCGTACCCCCACCCGCGGACGTACGGAGCGTACCCCCAGCCCAACAGTGTAAGTACGACCCGTACCCCCACCCGCGGACGTACGGAGCGTACCCCCAGCCCAACAGTGTAAGTACGACCCGTACCCCCACCCGCGGACGTACGGAGCGTACCCCCAGCCCAACAGTGTAAGTACGACCCGTACCCCCACCCGCGGACGTACGGAGCGTACCCCCAGCCCAACAGTGTAAGTACGACCCGTACCCCCACCCGCGGACGTACGGAGCGTACCCCCAGCCCAACAGTGTAAGTACGACCCGTACCCCCACCCGCGGACGCACGGAGCGTACCCCCAGCCCAACAGTGTAAGTACGACCCGTACCCCCACCCGCGGACGTACGGAGCGTACCCCCAGCCCAACAGTGTAAGTACGACCCGTACCCCCACCCGCGGACGCACGGAGCGTACCCCCAGCCCAACAGTGTAAGTACGACCCGTACCCCCACCCGCGAATGCAAGGAGCGTACCCCCCTGCCCAACAGTGTAAGTACGACCCGTACCCCCACCCGCGTATGCATGGAGTGTACCCCCCATGCCAACAGTGTAAGTACGACTCGAACCCCCACCCACGAATGCAAGGAGCGTACCCCCCTGCCCAACAGTGTAAGTACGACCCGTACCCACACCCGCGGACGTACGGAGCGTACCCCCACCACACCAGTGTCAGTAGACTCGTACCCTCACCTCTAATGCAGTGTGCGTAACCCCACCGTGTATGTGCCAAGCGCACATATCCAGAAATCGGAGGTGTGTGTGCAGAGTCCACCCAGCAGTGCCCTGAGACAGGAGTGGTGGGTGTGGAGTCCTCCCAGCAGTGCCCTGAGACAGGAGGGGTGGGTGCCCATCACTCCCAGCAGTGCCCAGAGACAGGAGGGGTGTGTGCAGAGTCCTCCCAGCAGTGCCCTGAGACAGGAGGGGTGGGTGCAGAGTCCTCCCAGCAGTGCCCTGAGACAGGAGGGGTGGGTGTGGAGTCCTCCCAGCAGTGCCCTGACACAGGAGGGGTGGGTGCAGAGTCCTCCCAGCAGTGCCCTGACACAGGAGGGGTGGGTGCAGAGTCCTCCCAGCAGTGCCCTGACACAGGAGGGGTGGGTGCAGAGTCCTCCCAGCAGTGCCCTGACACAGGAGGGGTGGGTGCAGAGTCCTCCCAGCAGTGCCCTGACACAGGAGGGGTGGGTGCAGAGTCCTCCCAGCAGTGCCCAGACACAGGAGGGGTGGGTGCGGAGTCCTCCCAGCAGTGCCCTGACACAGGAGGGGTGGGTGCAGAGTCCTCCCAGCAGTGCCCTGACACAGGAGGGGTGGGTGCAGAGTCCTCCCAGCAGTGCCCTGACACAGGAGGGGTGGGTGCAGAGTCCTCCCAGCAGTGTCCAGACCCAGGAGGGGTGTGTGCAGAGACCTCCCAGCAGTGCCCAGAGACAGGAGGGGTGTGTGCAGAGTCCTCCCAGCAGTGTCCAGACCCAGGAGGGGTGTGTGCAGAGTCCTCCCAGCAGTGTCCAGACCCAGGAGGGGTGTGTGCAGAGTCCTCCCAGCAGTGTCCAGACCCAGGAGGGGTGGGTGGTGAGTCCTCCCAGCAGTGCCCTGACACAGGAGGGGTGGGTGCAGAGTCCTCCCAGCAGTGTCCAGACCCAGGAGGGGTGTGTGCAGAGACCTCCCAGCAGTGCCCAGAGACAGGAGGGGTGTGTGCAGAGTCCTCCCAGCAGTGTCCAGACCCAGGAGGGGTGTGTGCAGAGTCCTCCCAGCAGTGTCCAGACCCAGGAGGGGTGTGTGCAGAGTCCTCCCAGCAGTGTCCAGACCCAGGAGGGGTGTGTGCAGAGTCCTCCCAGCAGTGTCCAGACCCAGGAGAGGTGGGTGGTGAGTCCTCCCAGCAGTGCCCTGAGACAGGAGGGGTGGGTGCAGAGACCTCCCAGCAGTGCCCAGACACAGGAGGGGTGGGTGTGGAGTCCTCCCAGCAGTGCCCTGACACAGGAGGGGTGGGTGCAGAGTCCTCCCAGCAGTGCCCTGACACAGGAGGGGTGGGTGCAGAGTCCTCCCAGCAGTGTCCACACCCAGGAGGGGTGTAACACATGTGTGTGATGCCACAATTACCCACATCCACACTGCCTACAAGGGAACATGTCCCCATGAACTCATGTCAACTGACTCCACACACAAGTACAGTGATCACCAAGGATGCCACGATTGTTGCAGGTGGAGACATGGCCATGCATGCATGGCCAAAGTAGAAGGGCTCCGTCACACACACAGCTCATGTACACACAGCTCTGCGCTAAACATTGGGAACACCCTGCAGGGAAGAAACTGGGTACACAGAGGAAGGAATACACCCTGGGACAATTGAACCATGCAGTAACTGCTGACATGACCTAAGGAAGTTAGCCAACACCTTGTGATGGCACACAGATCCTAGGGTGGCCCCAAAGAGCAGAACACTACTACAAATCCCACACACCCAAAGCCTTAAACACCACCCAAAACAATGTAGCAGCCCCACCAACACCAATACCACCATAGCAGGAGTGTGAGAATGACAACAAAAATAAGCTTTATTCAGCATGAGCACAATGTCCGTGGATCAAAGGCAGTTCAAAGTCAACAAAGGCCATAGGGCAGTCAATGATTCCCAGCTGCATGGGGGACACAGTGGGATGTGTGTCCCCTACCTTGCCTGCACAGTCAAATGGCATCGTCTTCCATACTGGTGAGGGCATCAGGGGGGGGGAAGCAACAGGCACCGCAGGGACATCAGGGCAAAGGGGCGGCGTTGTGGGTGCAGGGATGGAGGACTCAACCACAGGGGGTGTGTCATGGCCAAAGGCGGAGGCCAGGATGGCACTACACACCTTAGCAAGGTCCTCCAGGGAGTCCCCTGCACCCGAAGTGACCTCAGGCCCCAAGGAGGGGAGGGGTTCAGAGGGATGGGTTGCAGCGCCACCGGGGGAGGGTGGAGACAGGGGGGGAGACTCAACCACCCTGACCGAGGACTTCCTTGACCGCTTGCGTGGTGGCGTAACTGTGGGGCTCAGGGACAGAGCGGCCATGAAGGAGTCCTTGGGGGAGATGTGGCCAGGAGAGCTGAGGGGAGGGGATTTGGAGGGAGTGGATTGTGTGGAATGCGGACTCCCACTCTGGCTGCGTGTCACACGTTTGCCCCCCGACCCAGTGGGTGTGCCTATCTCACCCTGTGTGTGCGTGTCAGGAGGAGTGCGGTGGACCTTCCCTGCTGGTGTGGTGCCTGTGTCTGTTGTGGTGGGTGCATGCCGACGTCTGGGTGTACGTGGGACAGGCATGGAAGTGGGAAGTGTGGATGGGGCAGGGGTAGGTGGGGGGAGGTCGCGCTGCAGGAGACCCACTGCTGCAGTCAGTGTGGAGTCTAGGGACCTCAGCAAGTTGCGTTGGTCAGCCTGCAAAGAATGAATGCCCTCCAAGAATGCCTCGATGTTGGTGAGGGTTTTCCCGTGGGAATGGAGGACATTCAGGATCGCAGCCTGACCAACCTGCATTTGCCGCTGGATGTCCATAGACTCAGCATTGGCGGCAGCAGTGGAGACAGGGGCAGGGGGTGCGGTGCCTGGCAGGAAGGAGACATGCGGTGACCGGGCACGCTGGGAAGGGACACGAGCAAGTGGGAGGCGGTTGGTGGGAACTGAGGGGGCGGTGGCAGGTGTTGTTCCACTGTCAGCTGCTGGTGCAGCCTCCGCCAACTCTGAGACATCCTCCTCGGACCTGTCAGCTTCGTAGTCTGATGTGCCAGTCGACAGGTCCTCGGCCACACTATCCTCCGCCTCTGTCCCACTCGATGTGCCAGCCCCGATGTCACGGCTGCCACTGGTGCTCGGTCCCTCCGCCTGGTCCGTGTCCATGTCTCCCTCTGTGTCCCCCGACGATGCTGTGGGCAGGGTGGAGAGACAGAAATTAATCAGACACCTGTACACATCTGTCACATGAGTCCAATCTACATAGTCAACATTGCATAGCCTGAAGAGGCAGATCCCTAACATCTGCAAAACAAGGTACCGATGTAGGGCATGAAACACAGTTGGTTGAGCCACCATGCCACTGAAATACCATGGAGAGCATGAGACAATAGCTGATGACAGGAAACGGAGTCTGACATAGCACCCAGGCCCTGGGGACAATCCTGCACTGCCTCTGCACCACACAGCGTTTGTGAAAATACCTATGACCAGGGACAATATCCATGAACTTGAGACACATGCTGCATAGGTAATGCTGCAAACATGCCCAACATAACTCGGTCACTGCACCTTGCGTGTGTGTCCAGTAACATCACACACTGTCCAGACCCAGCAATTAGGAATCAGGATTTGACACATAGGCATTGCCCGCCCCAAGCAACCCCCACACGATGCTAATTGCTGAGACACAGGTGGCACCAACATCTCATAGTCTGGGTGATAAACACAGTGGCAGGCAAAAGGCAAGATTGGACGCAAAACAGCAAAGGTGCGCCTGTACAAATAATGAGGTACCAGTGCCCATCCTCAGATGAGTATAACAAGACACACAGGCACTGGCAACTGTGAGTATGAAGAGGGACAATCAGGTCAGGCTGCACAGTGGACACCTGTACATAATAGCACGTCTATATACATGGTGACAGGGGACAATGGCACAGAGCACAACCTACGCTGTAGACAGTGAGAGTGTCCACGTTGATGATGACACAAACAACACTGAGGATAAGGTGCCCCAGGGGACAGTATTGGGCACGCAACTACATGCTACTGAATGGGAATGACTGCTACACACGTCACCATCCCTGCACTATGCGTAGCGCACACTCATGCACATCATGTCACAGGCCACTACATAGGACATGCGCGCTGTAAGGCATGACACATGAGAGACCAACTCCCATGTCTGGAGCCAGCATCAGTGCCAACTGACATGGAACCCACATGCAGTGAACTTGACAGTTCACAGGCAAGGTCCCACAACCTGTTACCCACCACCACCACCCATGATGCTACAGTCATTGTTCTCGTGGACAAAGCGCCAGCCTACATTACCTTGTGAAGGAGTGACTACACACAGACCAGGGAACACATTGCAAGGAGGGGAAGGGTGGCAGGGGCGCAGCGCTACACTTGGGCAAACTGGATGGGCACAGCACCTTTAAACCCTGCCAGTGAATTAATGCCACTGTGCCCTTACAAATGCCGGTGACACACAACAAACGCACATGTACCTACCCCCTTCCGCCTGCTGCATCGCCTGTAAGCGCCTCTCCAGGTCTGGAAAGACCACCGGCAGCACACGCCTGTGGAGGTGGGTCAGACGGCGGCGGCCGCGGTTCTTGTGGCTCTCAGGTGAGTCCCCCAGCAGGAGCCGTGCAATCCTCCGCGTCCAGCACCGGATATCCTGCCAGCGTTTCCTCACCTGGGACAGGCTCCGCCTCCGACCATCCACACGCCTCACGGCACTGACGGCGGTCAGCCAGATCTGCTCCTTGGCAGTGGCGCCTACCTGTGAGGGAGTACAAGTGACACCACATCAATACACCAGCCACATGTCACAGAGAGACATATGTGAACATAATAGCTGGTTACTACATGGCATGTAATGCAGCCAACGCATTGCACCTCTGTCATAGGGACATCATCCTCTGGTGAGGGAAAAGGCAGTACGTGCCATAGTGGGTACTCAGGTGGAATGATGGCAATGTCACAATCAATGATCAAGGCTCACACTGTGCATCACACCCACACCTCCTGTCTCAGGGCACTGCTGGGAGGACTCTGCACACACACCTCCTGTCTCAGGGCACTGCTGGGAGGACTCTGCACACACACCTCCTGTCTCAGGGCACTGCTGGGAGGACTCTGCACACACCCCTCCTGTCTCAGGGCACTGCTGGGAGGACTCTGCACACACCCCTCCTGTCTCAGGGCACTGCTGGGAGACATCAGGCACCCCCCCCCTGGTACCCCCCCGACAGTACATGGCATGTGTGTAACACCGGGTCACAATGCCTGAAGACACAGTCACAACATAGGGACAGTCTGTGGCAGTGGCCTATGCACTCACCTGATACCCTGGTCGCCCATACAGCATGGGGTACTGTGGGAGGATCACATCCAGCAGAGCCATGTTCTCCTCCAGGGTGAATGGCTGTGTCCTCTCCACAGCCCTTGACATGGTTCCAGGGAATCAGTAGCAGCAGCTTGGTCGACAAATGCAAAGATGTGCAGGCAAGTAATCCCTCATGGGACCTGGCTGCCTTATATGTGGCCTTCTGCCCAGTCTCATGCACAGGAGTACAGAGTGATTGGTCACTCACATTTGCATCCTATGTTTCCACCAATCCCTTCAAACCTAGCAGTCTGTGGGTTCTCTATCGGTTTCATTCTCCTGCATGATGTCAGCCCCACAAACACATTGCAACAAAGTAGAAGAATTCCAACTGACTTCTGCTGTGCACCTTCCAGAACAAAATCGAAATTTGAACCTGGTCGCCATGACAACCAGCATGCATGTAGGCCTTAATACTTGTCCCCTATGTAATTAGGAGAATCACACACAGGTACGGTGCGTTTCCGGGCCCTAGGGCACCCCAAATGCATGGCAACGGCCCGTACATGCATGCCTACGTTCAAAATCACTATGGGTCTGCACGCGTATGCGTACACGTAGTGGTACGGACCGTACAAATGCCTGTACGCTCACTATCACTATGGTTCTGCACGCGTATGCGTACTCGTTGTGGTACGGACCGTACAAATGCCTGTACGCTCACTATCACTATGGGTCTGTGTACCCGTAGTGATAGTGAGCGTACATGCGAGTGTACGGTCCGTACCACTACGTGTACGCATACGCGTGCAGAACCATAGTGATAGTGAGCGTACATGCGAGTGTACGGTCCGTACCACTACGTGTACGCATACGCGTGCAGAACCATAGTGATAGTGAGCGTAGATGCGAGTGTACGGTCCGTACCACTACGGGTACGCATACGCGTGCAGACCCATAGTGAGAGGGCCGTACACTCGCATGTACGCTCACTATCACTATGGGTCTGCACGCGTATGCGTACTCGTTGTGGTACGGACCGTACAAATGCCTGTACGCTCACTATCACTATGGTTCTGCACGCGTATGCGTACTCGTTGTGGTACGGACCGTACAAATGCCTGTACGCTCGCCATCACGATGGGTACACATACGGCAGCACTCCCACAGTGATTGGGGAACATACACAGGCCCTCTTAGCAGCAGTACGCCGGTTTGTACACATCACTGTGGTGATAGTCGACACACAGGTAGGAATAGGGCGGACATACTTGTCCGTGGATGGACATACTTGTCCAGGAATGGACATCAAGGCATCGTCTGTGCATTACTACATGTGTGGGGCACAGGTGTGACAGGCTGTGATGTGGAACATGCCTCCTGAGTGGAGGAGGCACCAGATGTATGATGAGATGTGTACAGGTGTACTGTGTGAGGGTGCAATGTGTGCCAGGCATGCCCTTGACTCCTTTGACATGTGTGCATGTCGTACTGCGCACTTGGGGTGAGCGTCACTGGCATGGCACGGACACCAACACACTGAAGTGTCCCATGATGCCCGGTACAGGGGTCATGACACCTGACTTGTCACTACCCACAGTGCACAATGTGACTATGTCATTTATGTGTCCGGGATTTACATCAGGTTGATGTTGTAGCACCCTCAAAAGCTGCAGCCGTTGCAGCAACCAACATGTGTCTGTGTGTAGATTGTCATTGCACACTGTTCCGCACACCATGCCACATGTGGTATCTGATGTGAGGTGCACATGTATGCATGGGACACGGAGTAGTGTGACAAGGCCATGTCAGCAAACTCACAAGGAATGTGTGGGGAGTCATGACATGTGCACCTTCATGGCAAGGTGTGTGGGCTGGACTAGTGTAATGTCATGTGACCTGTGGCTCAAGTGTTCCGCTGCCAGTCTCTGCAATCAGCATCACACTTCTGCTGATGTGTGGGTGTATGTCACTCCTGTCTTGCGTCGGGCAGTGCACTTGCACTGGGACACAGCTATTCCCATGGCGTGGCATGGGGAGGTTCTCAATCACCGTGTGTAGCTGGGTCTTGGAAGGAGTGTCACCTTGCATCCATACGTGTCCTGGGCATGTAGCACATGCCTGACTCCCTATGTGGCATGTGTGTATTGGCAGATTTACATGTGCTCAGTAGACATGAGTTGTTCTCGTAGTGCACTCACTCTTCCTTGTCACTTCCAAATTACTGCAGAGCGCCTCCTGTTGCCCGAAGAATTCCAGACTTGGCCACCATGCAGGAGAATGACAGGATCCGGCTCTACCGCTTCACCCAACCGTTGATTCTGGAGCTGACGGCGAGACTGGCACCACACCTGCAACCGCAGCACAGGTATCCTACGGCACTGACACCCCAGCTGAAGGTAATGGCTGCCCTACATTTCCTTGCCACGGGTACCTTCCAATATACCATAGCTCATGTTGGTGGCATGTCCCAGAGCATGTTCAGCGGTGTGCTGCATGATTTCTTGGAGGCCATGTTGATTCACCTGGATGACTTCATCAAGTTCCCAACCCCTGAACAGATGACTGAGGTCAAACGTGGTTTCTATGCCCTGGGAGGGATGCCCCATGTCATTGGGTCCATAGATGGGACACATGTAGGTTTGGTACCACCACACGCACGGGAGGTGGCGTACCGCAATCGGAAGCACTACCACTCCATCAATGCCCTTGTGGTGTGTCTGTCCAACATGGTGATTTCACATGTCTGTGCACGTTTTCCAGGATCAGCACACGATGCCTACATCATGAGGCGTAGCGGGATGCCTGATATGATGATGCAGCTGCGCAACGAACGTGCATGTGTTGTTGGTGGGTACAGTCTGTCTGTCCTGTATTCTGTTTGGCCGAGCAGCACTACCGCTTCGCCTGTTCTAACGATATCCATGTGCTTTCCATTTAGGGGACGCTGGCTATCCCAACATGCCTTGGCTGCTGACACCTCTCCGCAACCCCATCACGCCGGCCCAGCTCCGCTACAACACCGCCCATGGCCGGACAAGGCGAGTGATAGAGAGGACGTTTGGCATGCTGAAGAGCCGATTCCGGTGCCTCCACAAGACCGGCGGCGCACTCCCATATGCCCCGGCGAAGGTCTGCAAGATCTTCATGGTCTGCTGCATGCTGCACAACATGGCAGTTGAAAGAGCTGTGCCCCTCATCCTGGATCAAGATGACGAGGACCATCCACCCGTGGAGGACGAAGGGCTTGGCAATGGGGCTAGTGATGTGGAGGATGTGGAGCCGCAAGAGGACATCCGGACTCGGCTCATACGCGACTTCTTTGCTTAGTGGTGAGTACCAGGGTCTGAGTGTGCACGCATTGGTCCCCGTGTGGCATGCGTTGTGATGTGTGTCTCCACCTGCATGTATGGCACGTGGGTCAGAGGTGTGTGTGGGTGTGTCACTGGAGTGATGGTGGCAGTGATGGTAGTATTTCCCCAGGCATAATTGTGACCTAGCATGTTGTCATACATACATGTGTCGAGTACATGCACATGCAAGTGGCTGTGCTTCTTGTGGCTGACTTCTTGTGTGTCTCTCTTCCCCAGGTACCTGCGCATGCCGTTTGCTGGTTGCATTGTTGTGGCACTGCTATTCCTCATGGACATGGCATCGTGGGCTGACTCAGCGTTACAGGCACGGACACGTTTGGAAGTCTCCATGGGGTAAGGGATGCATCTGGGATGTATTGGGTGTGGCAGTTGTTCACGATGTGTGCACACTGCCCCGGTCGGGGTTTGGGTCCTCTGCAGACATGTGGCATCCCCATGGGACACGACATGCAGCTGGGTACACCTGAATAGATGGGCTGCCTGGTTGTCAGTCATCAGTGATGGGATGGTGGATTGTGATGAAGGCATCAATGTGTGTGACACTGCCCTCGGACACATACGGTTAACATTGTCTTGACATGGCGTGGGACTTCCACATCAGCGGATGTATGGTGTATGGCAGGCTCTCCGTGAGCAGCTGTGGGTATTTAGCTATTATCCGACACTTGTGTGCCAGTTCCATGGCTATCACGCATTTGTGCTGCAGAAGGGGGGTGCCAGTGTTGGAGCCACATGTTACTCCACATGATGTGTTCATGTGTACTTCAAGTTGCCTCTGCAATCCCAAACACATGACTATTAAAGGTGTCCCTATGCCTCCAAGGTGCCTCTTCTCAGTCAATGCTGGTGTGTTGGCACGGTGCATCCTGCATGTCTGGCATGGTATTCCCTGATTGTGGCTATGTGTCAATGTGTCGAGTGGCAAGATGCAAGCTGTGTGTGTGTGCTGAGACTGTGTAATGGGCATGATGTCCATGACTGTGTGGGTATTGTGACATGTGCCATCCCCATGCATCCAACGTTGTCCATGACCCCATTCTCTGCATCCACCGGACTCAAGCTTGCAGGACATGGTTCTGCCACCTGTCTACACGTACCTGGGTGCCCCCCAGGACACGGGCCAGGATCCCTGACCTCTGCGCATGACTGTTGCTGTACTCAATGTGTCTGTCAGCACGGTTGTTCGGCCACCCCCTCAGCTGGTTCTGACCATCACGGGTGTGTATGGTGCTCCATGTCTGTCTTGCCTAGAAAACTGTGACCCATGTGTCCTGTGCCAGACTCAGGCCCCAGGGTGTGGATGGTTGAAGTGAACAGATGACTCAGGCATGTTTAGACTGTACAAGACACATGTTAGGTAATAATGCTACCAGCAGGCATCTACTCTTAATAGTGTGATTTATTATTGGGGGGGGGGGGCAAGTGAGGGCCTTTCCGGGATTAGGGAATCCAAAGTTCAGTAGGGGAGTTGGTGTCCTTGCCATTGGAAATCCTCAGAGTCCATGCCACAGTCTTTGTCAACATTGGTCAGCCAGTGACCAGCAGGGCCATGTGGCAGAGAATGTCTCTTGATGCTGTGATGCTGTTGCTCCAGTGGGCCAGGTGCCAGGCCAGGTGTCCTGGGAGATGGTGATGTAGCAGCCACCCTCACGGTCCTTTCCGTGGACGACCCGGCTTCCTGCGGGGAACCTCAGCAGCAGGCCGTGACGACGTCTGGGATGCTCCGTCGGATGTTTCCTCCTCCTCCTCATGATCCCTCCCTGTGGGTGGTGATGTTCTCCGCCTTCTGGCACAGGGAGGGTCGGCCATGGTGTCGGCCATCCGACGGAGTTCAGCGTGAATCCCCTGGGACGCCGTCACTTGCTCAGCCTGTCTGTCCTCCATCCTCCGTTGGTGTAGCTGTAGACAGGCTATTAGCTCCGCATGTTGCTGGGCCTGCTGGACCTTGATCCCCTCGAGGACGGACACAACCTGGGCCATGCCCGTGGTGTCCTGCCGGTATGAGTCCAGGATGTTACGGACATGGGAAAATACCGGATCCCCAGCCAACTGGTCAGGCTCGCGCCTCCGCCGCTCTCCACTCCCACCACCCCTGCCCACTTGCGCCTGGCCTGCACTTGTGGGCACATGGGGTCTCCGGGACCCCTGAGGGGTGGCATTGGCGTTGTCGCCTGCCTCCTCCTGGGTGCCCGGGACACCGTGTCCCTCCTGGCGAGCCTGGCTGCATTGTGGTGTTGGGGCAGGGATCCTGGGTGTCTCCTGGGATGTGGCAGGAGTGGGGGTGGTGGTTGGCACGGTTGTACCTGACGCAGGTGCTGCAGGTGGTTGGACACCAGAGGGGCCAGGTCGGTCGGGGTCGTCCGCAGAGTGGTGAGAGTGGTCGCTGCCGGTGGGATCGGTCTCCTGCAGATCCGGGTCCTGTGAGTGTTCCCCCCCAGTGTTGGGGGGTGCAGCACGACGTTGACCTGTGTGTGAGAGAGACAATGTTACTTTTGATCCATGCAACATCCATGTTTCATCCGTTACAAAGTTGGCACATTTCCTCTTGGAATTAGGATCTGTCTTGCATTCCACTCACAGTGCACTTGTGCATGTGTGTGTCCCTTGGGCACCAATTTGGCCCCTTTAACTATGTGTGGCACAGTCTTACTTGCTGCGTCAAGTGTGACTGCAGTCAGCAGTGGAGTGTGCATGTGTGCCGAGCTATGCGTTTGCGCCTTCCTTGTAGCACTGTACATGTGCACATGGAGTGGATCCACACACTCATATGATGCAGGTGGCTGTCCTTGTGCTCGTGTACAGGTTGTAACATGGCCCTGCGTTTTGCCATGATGAAGAGGGGGGGTTCTGGCACTGGGCACCCTTGTCTACATGCACGCAGTCCACCTGCTGACAAGCAGACATTCCCACACACCAAAGGACTGATTTGCTCTCCCTGTGTCTCCCTCCTTCTCTGTCCCCCTCTCCCTCCTTCTCTGTCCCCCTCTCCCTCCCTCTCTGTCCCCCTCTCCCTCCCTCTGTGTCCCCCTCTCCCTCCCTCTGTGTCCCCCTCTCCCTCCCTCTGTGTCCCCCTCTCCCTCCCTCTGTGTGTCAGCCTCCTCCCTCTGTCCATCTTCCTGAGTCTCCCTCCCTCTGTGTCCCCCTCTCCCTCCCTCTGTGTGTCAGCCTCCTCCCTCTGTCCATCTTCCTGTGTCTCCCTCCCTCTGTGTCCCCCTCTCCCTCCCTCTGTGTGTCAGCCTCCTCCCTCTGTCCATCTTCCTGTGTCTCCCTCCCTCTCTGTCCCCCTCTCCCTCCCTCTCTGTCCCCCTCTCCCTCCCTCTGTGTGTCAGCCTCCTCCCTCTGTCCATCTTCCTGTGTCCCCCTCCCTCTCTGTCCCCCTCTCCCTCCCTCTCTGTCCCCCTCTCCCTCCCTCTGTGTGTCAGCCTCCTCCCTCTGTCCATCTTCCTGTGTCTCCCTCCCTCTCAGTCCCCCTCTCCCTCCCTCTGTGTCCCCCTCTCCCTCCCTCCGTGTGTCACCCTCTGTCACCTTGGCCCAGCTTCCTGGGCACACACTGTTAGCAGATCTTTGAGTGGCCCTTGGCCTGTTGATGTGAGTTTGTTTCTGATCTCCAGGCACCCATTTTGTCTGCTGTGTGTCTGTGCGCTGCTGCTGTGGTGGTGTGTGCTGCCACTCTTTCACACTGTTGGCTGTTCATTAGCTGCTGGCATGTGCAAAACAGTGCCTTCACCCCCATGTGTTGATGCAAGGCATCCGCCATTTGCTGGCAAGTCATTCCTGTGTTGGGACACAGTGTTTGTCTGGCTGTGACCTAGGCCATATGGGCAGAGGGCATTGTTGTCTGCTTTGGAGTCGCACTATGTGATTCTTGGTGCCCACACTCCCGCCATCCGGGTTATCGTGTCATGTGTTGTTGTCTTCTGTGGCCTGTGACTTGACATTGTCCAGCTGGGTGCATGGGGCATGGTGGCAGCAGTGGCATGTGCCTGCTCATGGAGTGTGGTTGAGTAATGCGATGGCTTGTGGTGTTTGCGTGCCTGTTATTAATTTTGGTTGTGGTTGCAGTTCCCCCCATGTGAGGTGCGTTGTTTGTGTACTCACCCGGGTCTCGGAGTCCTTCTACTCCTTCAACTGCCTCCACCGGCAGTATGGCCATCACCCTCTCCTCCCAGGGATGGTACTGTACGGGTCTGCGGGAGGGCCCTCCTCCGGTGGCGTTGGCCTGGTCGTGTTCCTCCTGTCTCTTGGCTCTGACCCTCCTCCGCAGATCGTACCACCTGTTCTGGCAATCCTGCTTGGTCCTCCTGGTGTCCGCAACAGCATTCACAGCATCGACGATGGTCTGCCACATGGCTGTTTTGGCTGCCTGGCTGGTGCTTCTGACCAATGTTCCAAAGATCTGTGGCTCGACTCTGAGGATTTGATCAACAAGGACCTCCAACTCTCGGTGACTGAACTTTGGATTCTTGGTAGTGGGCATGGTGAGGGGTGTGGGTGGGGATGGTGTGGGTGTGGGGGGTGTGTGGATGTTGGGGGGGGGTGTGGATGGTTGTGTGTGTGTGTGAATGTGATGAGAGGGTGTTTGTGAGGGTGGTCGTGTGAAGGTGTGCAAGTGTAAGATGTGGTGTCGCTTGTAGTCTGGTTCTGTGGTGTCTGGCAGCAGTGGGTCTGTTGCAAAGGCTCATGGTTTGTGTGTGTGGGCCCTTTTTATTGGTCCATGGGTGGGTGTGGCAGTGTTTGAATTTTGGGTGGGTGTGTTATAAGGAGTGGTGGTGTATTGGGCCTCTGTTTGTTTTTGACAGTTGCAGGTCAGTGATTGTGTTATTTTAGTGGTTGTTGGCCATGTTTAGTGGCTGTGTGCCTTTCGAATGGTGTATTGTTGAGTTGTTTTGTTTTGTCCTTGTTGTGTACGTGCGTTTTGAGCGTGTGTACGGTGTGTACATGGGCCATTTGGTTGTACGATTTGGTCCTTGTGTGTGGCTTTGTACGACTCGTACATGCGGTTGTGATGTTGGGGCATGGGGTACGCTCCGTACTTAGGAGGTTGTGTTGGGGGTGCGCCAGGAACGTACTGGGGTGGGGGTACGACTGGAACGTACTGGGGTGTACATAGACGGTGGTACGACACGTACAGGGGTGGGGGGGTGTACATTGACGGTGGTACGACACGTACTGGGGTGGGGGTACGACTGGAACGTACTGGGGTGTACATAGACGGTGGTACGACACGTACAGGGGTGGGGGGGTGTACATAGACGGTGGTACGACACGTACAGGGGTGGGGGGTGTACATTGACGGTGGTACGACACGTACAGGGGTGGGGGGGTGTACATTGACGGTGGTACGACACGTACTGGGGTGGGGGGGTGTACATTGACGGTGGTACGACACGTACAGGGGTGGGGGGGTGTACATTGACGGTGGTACGACACGTACTGGGGTGGGGGTACGACTGGAACGTACTGGGGTGTACATAGACGGTGGTACGACACGTACTGGGGTGGGGGGGTGTACATTGACGGTGGTACGACACGTACAGGGGTGGGGGGGTGTACATTGACGGTGGTACGACACGTACTGGGGTGGGGGTACGACTGGAACGTACTGGGGTGTACATAGACGGTGGTACGACACGTACAGGGGTGGGGGGGTGTACATTGACGGTGGTACGACACGTACTGGGGTGGGGGTACGACTGGAACGTACTGGGGTGTACATAGACGGTGGTACGACACGTACAGGGGTGGGGGGGTGTACATTGACGGTGGTACGACACGTACAGGGGTGGGGGGGTGTACATTGACGGTGGTACGACACGTACTGGGGTGGGGGTACGACTGGAACGTACTGGGGTGTACATAGACGGTGGTACGACACGTACAGGGGTGGGGGGGTGTACATTGACGGTGGTACGACACGTACAGGGGTGGGGGGTTGTACATTGACGGTGGTACGACACGTACTGGGGTGGGGGTACGACTGGAACGTACTGGGGTGTAGGTAGACGGGGCTGTGACACGTACTGGGGTGGGGGTGTGGCTCGAACGTACTGGGGTGTAGGTACACGGGGGGTACGACACGTACTGGGGTGGGGGTGCGACTGGAACGTACTGGGGTGTACATAGACGGGTGGGGGTATACATATACGGGGGGTACGTGTCGGACGTACGGGGGCTGGGGGGAGTGTTGGGCGCGTATGCGGGCACATGTCTCCATGGTTGCTATTGGTGTTCGGTGCGGACGGTGTTTTTTCCATACGGTTGTAGGCTCGGACGCACGGGATGGATCGTGATTCCTCGGTCGGACTTGGCTTTTTACGTTTGTAAGGTAAATCGTCCGAGGACGTGTCGGACACATTTTCCGACCCGAGGACGTGTGGGGAATGATTCCCGGTGCGGGTCGTATGGACTTTTTACCATGCGAATCGTGATTGCCAGTTCGTACGGCACTTGTACGATTCGTACGGTAAAAAGACCCGATACGAGTCGCACGGGGGAATTTTTTACCGGATCGTGATCGGCACCATAATATACAATATGTGCTTAAGTTTATGCTGTTAATTGTCATTGTCCACTAACCAACATAGTGTCTGTAGGTGGACATTGGCACTGCCTGCCCCCCTCAGTCACAAGCGCGTATGCGACTCCTCAGCAAAAACAGTTGCCTTCCTTCCTGACGGCAGACAGAAACCAATTCTCCCTGAATGTCAGACCACTCCTTGCAATAGATCATCTCAACAAGGGCACACAGCAACAGCCTCATGAAAAGACATGGCCCCAGCTCGTTCTGCATTAGATTCCCAGGAAACCTGTCAAAACCTGCTGCAAAGAAATCCAAGCATAACTTTCTCAAAGATTACCCTGAAACACTAATAACAGACATCTACTACAGTCTGTCCCATGGGGATCGAAAAATGGACTTCATTCTCTACACAAAGAAATCCGCCAAATGTAGAATGAACCTCTGTCAACACCGCCACATAACCAACACTACCAAACTTCCCCATGGATTAAAGCTTGACATATCCCTATCGCAATCCTTTAGAGGGGAAGTATCCATAACCGTTTATAAATCTGGGAACATACTAATTCATGCCTCTGAACAAAATCTAGCCATCTTTGACCGTCACTCCCCCACTTTCTGCAACTCCTAGCTGTAGGTCCCTACACCCACTACTCTCTCCACTCCTAAGGAACCAAGCCCTCCATGAACATCAGTCCCTAGATCTGCCCCCCCTCCCACAGAGGTCTAACCTCACCACCAATTTCCGGCCCATTTACCACCCGATCCCGTCACTAATGAACCAACTGCCACTTTAATACCCTTGCCAGTTCTTACTCCCCACCCATCTTCTAGAGAACAACCATCCCCTCCCTCGGCTAGAGGATGGAGCCATGCACCAGCACCATCCCCTGAGCAGCCCTCTACCACATCACAATAACCCCCTGAATTTGACCCGTACAACACCCTATAACGTCAGCCTACAGGACCCTACGATACACTAACAGAATTACCTCCCCCTTGTGCCTGTCTCTCATCTACTGCCCATCCAGAACTTTCTCCCACACTCTCCCCCTCACAACCCACCATCTCAAACAGGATGGGTCTTTTCCAGCCAAACTTAACTCCGGACTCAGATGTGCTCCTACACACCCACTTAGGCTCCTTACAATAGCCTGCTTAGAACTAAAAGTCAACACTATACTAGAAGAAATCTCACACCTTTACATGGAGGTGAGGGCTAAGAACTCCATCCCCCATACCTTGCATCCACATCAGACTCCAGCCCTGCATATCATACCCATTCTGACCCCACAGACCACACCACCAACAAATCTACCTCCCATACGCACCAGTACCCTAATACCAAAAACAACACTGCAGGATCGCCACACCAAGCTGTGAATCTACTGAGCAACACCTCTTACAGTGCCCCTAACCAGCCAGGCTACCACAAGATCCAAGGTTGTCATCAATCCAACAGGACCACTCATCTGCAGCAACCGCCAAGGACGCACGGGGGGGGTGGGGGGGGGGGGGAATTGCCGTTATTCACAAAAATGATCTTTGCCTGGCACTCTTCCAAATTACTAACTACCTCTCCTTTGAATACTTAGGAGTTCATCTTTCCACAAAAGGCCCCACCCCCATTAAATTTCATCTCATTTATCACCCTCCAGGCGATAACCCTTGATTTCTTAAAGACCTACCTGACCTCCCTAAAGGACAATACTGACATTTTATTAGGTGACCTTAACCTCCACCTGAACAAAACAAAAGATCCTCCAGTATAAACCCTTACCTCCCTCTTGGAAGCAAACGATCTCACCCAGAACTGCAATGATCAAACCCATAACAAGGGCTCTACCCACGACGCAATCATCACTAAGCACGACACACTATCCCTACATGCCATCTTTCTATCCGACTAGACCGACCATCATCTATTACTCTTTCAAATCTATACCTTCCACCCAGAGGCCTGCCTCATACCGGGACGTCCTAGGCGCTGGGTAAGGAACATCCACATAATCCCCCATGAAGAGTTAGAAGTACTTGTCAACTCCCAAATACTGTCTCCTCCTGACCTCTCCTCCACCAATGACTTCACCAATCACTACAACACAAAAATGACAGAACTCATGGAAGCAGTCACACTGCTGAAACTTAAGAAGTCAAGAAGTATCACCCTGAGATCTTGGTTTAACATCGACCTCAACAATGAAAGGCATCAACTATATGTTCAGCAGAAAGATCCTAGAGACAGGAACCATCCGAATGCAATCTCTCGATCCTCCAGGCCGAACACCTTAAATATAAAAAATACATCTTCATAGTGATATCCTCCTTTTTCCAACAACAACTGGACTGGTCAAAGAACAGGCCCAAAGAATTATTCAACATCATCAAGCAGCAAACATCATCTTTCCCTCAACACGCTACCAACAATTCAACAAATAAATGTGAAGAATTTGCATCATTCTTCTCTGAAAAAGTCTCAAGTATCAAACTCCCTCTTGAGCCTCTAAACCCCCTACCTTGCATCATAGATGCCCCCCGTGATATAGACTCTCTGCCCAACACTACCTGTCCGCTCCCCCAATCAACACAGCCACCAATAGCGGCTCGTGGAGGGAGTGCTGTGGGGCGGTGGGCAGGGTGAGGGAGGAGCAGAGTGAGGGGTAGTAAACTATGGCATACGGCCGAACGGAGGTAAGTAAACAAATACATAAATAAAACAATTTCATTGCACGAGCTGCATTGCCAAATGCGATACAGCACGCGCAAGAAAATTCGTTTTATTTATTCATTTGTTTACTTACCTCCGTTCTGCCGTATTCTGTAGTTTACTACCTCCCACCCTGCTTTTCCCCTGCCCCGTCCCACCGCCCCGCAGCACTCCCTCCACAAGCCGCTACTGACAGCCACCCCACCCCTCAATAAAGCCCTCCAACCCCAACTCGCTGCAACTGAAAAACAATGCAATCTAGTCTGGACTTTACCCTGTCCGTGAAGAAGAAGTCTGCAAAATTCTCAAGAAAATTAAGCCTACATCTCACATCCCAAACCCTCTTCCGGTGACTCTTCTAAAGAATTCGGCCACATCATCTCCCCTGTATGGACCAAAATCATCAATTGCTTCCTATCGAGCAGTTCCATGCCATCCCCTCTCAAACTAGGCCAAGTAACTCCCCTCAACATCAAAACGGACTCTGACTCAAATGACCTGAAGAACTTCAGACCCATAACTAACCTCCCTCTGCTCACCAAAACCATCGAAAAATGTGTTCTCGCTCAACTCAACACCCACATACAACTTATACAATACCTTCCAGGCAGGCTTTAGAAAAGGCTGCAGTACAGAACGGCCATTCTTAACATCATAGATGATTTCCACAGAGCACTTGGCGATGGATAGGTATGCGTCCTAGTCCTCCTGGACCTATCATCTGCTTTCAATACTGCCAACCACTACATCCTCCTAAACACCCTCTTGAAAAGAGTAGGCATCAAAGGAACTGTCCTCAGATGGTTCACGTCTATCCTAATCAGGTGCGCGCAGTTAATCAAATTCAACAATAAAATCTCTGAGGCATCTCCAGTCTCACCAGCTGTCCCACAAGGGCCACCCTATCTCCAGCACTATTCAACCTCTACATGGACCTCCCTGCAATGATCCTGAAGCAAGTTAGAATTTCCTACCACCTCTATGCAGATGATACCCAACTCTACATGAAAATCTCATCAGTCAGTGACATCCAACACCTAAACAACACTCTACACATAGTTCAATCCTGGCTAGCCAGAAACCACCTCAAACTCAACCCCAACAAAACAGAACTCCCCCTCATCCAACCCAAAGAAAAAACCCTTCCTACAGCACAATGGCTTAACAACCTCACCAAATTAAACTGCAAACTTTCCATCTCTGACTCCGTTATATCCCTGGGAATCACACTCGACAGTCACATAAGCATGAAGGAACACATCAAAACCTCTGCAAAGAATGCCCGCTAAGCACTGAGGCCCCTAAAAAAAGTCAAACCTTTCATACCCAGCAAAGAACTAAGGACTGTGGTGCAAGCCCTCGGCCTCCCCAAGTTGGACTATGGCAACGCTACATTCATAGGCTCCCCAAAACATACCTAGCCCCTCTGAAAGCCACACTCCACACGGCAGCCATGCTACCATCAGGAGAGAGACTCCAGGACCACATCACTCCCACTCTCAAACAACTCAAGTAGCTTCCAATAGAGGCAAGAGCTATATTCAAAACTGCTTGCATAACTCACAAAGCTCTACACATGAATAAACCACTCTACCTCTCAAACAAAACCACTCCGAAGTTAAAATGGCCTTCTCCTGATCGCACCAAAGTTCAAGAAAGAAAAATCCCGATCCTGCTCCTTCTCAGGTAATGCCTCCAGAATCTGGAATACTCTGCCTCAAGACTTACGCAGCAATCAATCCCTCCCCAACTTCAATTTGAAATTGAAACTCCATCTCCTTAACAAATATCTAAACCGGTAAACAGACATAATATCGAATTCAAAATATCGATAGGACAGAATATCGAGTTTTTAATATAGAATGGACAGAATATTGAATTGCCAAAATATAGTGGTGAAGAATATCGAAAATCAGGTAAGAAATAAAATATCGATTTAAATAATATAGAAGTAAGTAATATCGACAGTCATAATATAGTTGTTAAAAATATCGAATTTTTTTATAGTCTTTTAAGTGTTAGTATAGGTGTTAAAAGTATGCATAAATTTTGGAATGTATGTTTGAATATTTTTAAAGTAATGAATTTTATGTTATTTAATTTTTGTGTAATTTAATTCCGTAGCGGGTTGTGGGTTTATAGGGGATTAGGGTGGGAAGTAATTTAATTATAGTACATTAAATAATAATTTTTAGGAATTATTAATTATTTGTAATTTAATTTTGCGTTTTACTTCTGTAGCGGGTCGTGGGTTTATAGGGGAATAGGGTGGGAAGTAATTTAATTGTTATTAGGTAATTATTAATTGGTATTGAAAATTAATTGGTTGTTGAATAATTATTAATTGGTAAATAATTAGTATTAATTGGTAATTAATTAGTATTAATTGTTTAATTGATAATTATGTTAATTGTATTAATTTCTTATTTGTAGCGGGTTGTGGGTTTATAGGGGAATATGGTGGGAATTAATTTAATTGTAAATAAGTGATTATTGAAATAATTTTTGTATATTGCTAATTAATTTATTCTTAATTAATTATTAATTGGCATTAATTTTATTGATTAATTTTTGGTAGTGAAAATTAATCGGTTGTTAATTAATTATTAATAGGTTATTAATAAATTAAAAAAACATTGGTATTTATAATACATTAATTATTAAATATTGTGTGATTGGTAAGTAATTTTAATATTTGTATTTGGTATTAATAATTTATTTATTTTTAATAAAATATAAAATTATTATTTTCCCTACTATTGCACTCACTGGAGTGGAAATAGTAATTTTTACCCCTACGCTATCCAATGCTTTCCCTACTATTGCACTCACTGGAGTGGGAATAATAATTTTTACCCCTACGGTATCCAACGCTTACCCTAGAGTTGCACTCACTGGAGTGTGAATAGTAAATGTTACCCTCCCGCTATCCAGCGCTTTCCCTACTGTTGCACTCTCTGGAGTGGGAATAGTAAATTTTACCCCTACGCTGTCCAACGCTTTCCCTACTGTTGCACTCTTTGGAGTGGGAATAGTAATTTTTACCCCTACGCTATCCAACGCTTTCCCTACTGTTGCACTCTTTGGAGTGGGAATAGTAATTTTTACCCTCCCGCTATCCAACGCTTTCCCTACTGTTGCACTCTCTGGAGTGGGAATAGTAATTTTTACCACTATGCTATCGAACGCTTACCCTACAGTTGCACTCACTGGAGTGGGAATAGTAATTTTTACCCCTACGCTATCCAACGCTTTCTCTACTGTTGCACTCTTTGGAGTGGGAATAGTACTTTTTACCCCTACACTATCCAACGCTTTCCCTACTGTTGCACTCTTTGGAGTGGGAATAGTAATTTTTACCCTCCCGCTATCCAACGCTTTCCCTACTGTTGCACTCTCTGGAGTGGGAATAGTAATTTTTACCCCTATGCTATCCAACGCTTACCCTACAGTTGCACTCACTGGAGTGGGAATAGTAATTTTTACCCCTACGCTATCCAACGCTTTCCCTACTGTTGCACTCTTTGGAGTGGTAATAGTAATTTTTACCCCTACACTATCCAACGCTTTCCCTACTGTTGCACTCTCTGGAGAGGGAATAGTAATTTTTACCCCTACGCTCTCCAACGCTTTCCCTACTGTTGCACTCTTTGGAGTGGGAATAGTTATTTTTACCCCTACGCCATCTGACGTTTTCCCTACTGTTGCACTCACTGGAGTGGGAATAGTAAATTTTGCCCTCCCACTATCCAACGCTTTCCCTACTGTTGCACTCTCTGAAGTGGGAAAAGTAATTTTTACCCCTACGCTATCCCACGCTTTCCCTACTGTTGCACTCTCTGGAGTGGGAATAGTAATTTTTAGCCCTACTCTATCCAACGCTTTCCCTACTGTTGCACTCTTTGGAGTGGGAATAGTAATTTTTACCCCTACGCTATCCAATGCTTTCCCTACTGTTGAACTCACTGGAGTGGGAATAGTAAATTTTACCCTCCCGCTATCCAACGCTTTCCCTACTGTTGCACTCTCTGGAGTGTGAATATTAATTTTTACCCCTACGCTATCCAATGCTGTCCCTATTATTTCACTGTCTGGAGTGGGAATACTACTTTTTACCCTCCCGCTATCCAACGCTTTCCCTACTGTTGCACTCTCTGGAGTGGGAATAGTAATTTTTACCCTCCCGCTATCCAACGTTTTCCCTACTATTGCACTTACTGGAGTGGTAACAGTAAATTTTACCCGCCCGCTATCCTACGCAAAAAATATTGCATTTTTTTAAATAAATATTACGTTAATATATATGTATTACATTTTTTTTTACTTACATTAATTATTTATTAATTTTAAAGTAATTTAAGTATTTTTAAGTATGTTTCAGTTAATTATATGTTTTATTTCATTAATTTTACATTAATTTTAAGACATTAAAAAAAAATCGATATTGTGACTAACTATATTTTTTACAACGATATTTAGGATTCTATATTTTTGTACTTACCTGTTTGGAGATAGGGCTTCGATATTTTGGCATTCTATATTTTTCCTTCGATATTTTGGGAATTCGATATTCTTCTTCTCGATATTTCGTCAGTGATCCATCTAAACCATCACCCCTAAAATTTGCCCACTCTGCCATCCACTAAGCCAAGATCTAGGCCAGCATTATGATCCCCGGGGAACTTTTCATCTACCGACTCCCCCCATGCTTCCAATGAAGCTCTCTCCTTGCTTCCCCTGAGCTACCTCACCCCTCCACTCGACAGCAGGCCGCATTCCAGTTCTCTTATTTGGCCCCATGTGCGCTCACCATTTTTCCCCAATGTTACACCATATAAATGTAGCTATGCACGGCTAGAACACTAGGTATACATCTTTTGTGCTCATGTATTGTACGAAGATGGGGGTTACCCAAATCATGTGAGTAGATAAGTGGGACTGCAAGCTTGGTTTGTGCACTAACCCCATTTTGAGCGTAGTGGCCATAAATTTGTTCAACTTCTCAAGTGAAGTGGGAGTCCACTTGTGTGCCCTAGAATGAGGGCCTTGAGTGTCTCCATGCTCCCTCAGAAATTGTTTGGCATGCAAATTTGTTTTCTGCACAATTTGCTAAAGGAAGTCATCATTCAAAAAGAGATGAACATGGTCAATTGGCAAATAATTGCCCGTATCGACCTTACTTCTGGTGTTGCCAGTGAAAGTTGGAACTTGGGGCTGAACCAAATTGGAGGGCTGCCAAGAGAGCACTTCGCCTTTACTTGCCTCTGCAAGTGCCTGTTCTCTGGGTTGGTATAACCTGCTACGGTTGCTCCGCTGCACAGACTGTGTTTGTGAAGGGATAGCACGACTCCCATCATCATGACCCTCAGAATCGCTGTAAGATCAGTCGTTGGATGGAACTCTACCGACTGAAAAATCACTTCCAGGTTCTGCTCCATTTTCTCTCTCAGTATCTGTTGTCTCACTCTCTCATCCTGCCTCCGAGCTTCCCTCCATAACCAGAGTTAGGGCCTGGGCAGCAGTCATCCACTGAGACTCCACCTCTGCTGACTGGCTAAAACCTTCCTGCTTATACACTGTCCTTTGTAGAAGGTAGAAGTATTTTTCTAAATCAGTTGGTGGGTGTTTGCATGTGAGATGTGTGCAACAGTAAATAAACACAAAATTACTTATCTGGTTTTCTGAATCTACAGGTACTCCAAAGATACAAGCAAGCAAAAAACAGACACAGTATTTCTTTACTTTGCCAAATACCTAATACCACACCAGACTGTCATGGCTTATCCAATAATAATTGTTGGGAGACCTGCATGGTTATTACCAGTATAAAAGCAATTTCCTGAAACCAAAAATCTACTGTTGTTGTCAAAAAGTGCACAAATGCGCAGTAGCCCCTCCATCCTTGTGAACATTCATAGTACTATCACCAGGGTCACTGAAATTTTGCGGTGGAAGAGTACCATATTGTGTGACAGGGTTGACAAAATTATGCAGCAAGAAAAGCCAAATCATTTAATTCACATTTTTGACAGTATTACCTTTTTTGTGATTGGAAAACATAATATTGCCTGGGCAAAGATTTCTCAGTAATTGCACCAGTATAGCAACCAAATACATAAATAAGCAACTGAATGATGACCAGTTAACCTTTAAGTAGGGTCTCCACTGTGTGAGAAAATGTCATCATGTTTGTACTCACTTTTGACTCATTTGAGCTACAAACGTTTTTTTTTATATAAATCTGCAGATTATGCAGGGTTGGCAGATTAAATAACATTTTTTTTATATAAATGTGTGTTTTTCCCCAGGAAGTGCAATGGCCCCCCAGGTGAAAACATATATTTAAAAAAAATTGCCATATAATCTATAATTTCTCCATATTCTGAAGATTTACATATAAAAAACAGTTTGCACCTCAAATAAGCCAAAACAACCCAGTGACTCTTATTTTGATTTTTTGTGAAATGTGTGGTCTCCCACAGGAGCCACGTTCGACTCACGTGGGAAAACATCTTTGTACAAAAACAAATTAGTTCCCACAGGGGGTAATCCTGGATGGCAGTAGGGCTGACCCTCTGTGGGCCCTAATTTTTTTCATTTTTTGTTTTTTATTTGTTCATTCCCCCAGGGGAATGATTGCACCCCTAGAAGCAAAAAAACACTTATTCAAAAAAAAATGTTGAGCCCCTGGTGGGGGTTGGCCCACTACCACAATGGCCAAACCACCAAATAAGGTCCCTGGTGGCCTAGAGGGTTTCCTGGCTGTGAATCACAGTTGCACTGCGATTCAAAGTCAGAAAAACATGTCAGGAAGGTATTGTTGGAAATGAGAGACTCTTCCCTTCTCAAAGATGCCTCCATGAAACCTGGGGAGGCCTTGTGGCACCCTAAATCCCCACTAAATGATGGAGCAAGAACTCACTTCTTGTCTTCTCCACTGGTGGTGGGAATCTATGATGTCAGCACACCTTACGGCTTGCTGACATCACAGATGAGCAGTAGGTGGGCTGATGCGGAAGCAATTCCACGTCACACCACAATTTTGTAAAAACAAAAAGGAATGCTCCGGTGCTTGCACCAGAGCATCCTTCATAACCCTCCCCAGTGTTGGCCAATGGCTGACAGATGCAGTGGGAAGGGAGTGCGGCCGTCGGCCCTTTGCTGATGGCCGCACTTATAAGGTTAAGTGTTCCTGATTCTGTCGCAGAGTAGTCTATAATCTTTTATGCATTCCGCTGTCTTGAATTAGCCAGACTCCTCTGTTCAACAGGGACAAAGGGGTAATAGGATTTGCCAAGATCAAAAATTCTTAGTAAAGTAGGTGAACCAAAACTGCAGTGCAGTGCTGCACTGCTTGATCCACGGCCTGTAACTTTCTCACTATAGCACATTTTGCAGATGCGGGCATGTCTAGTTACGTGGCTAAAACGTACTCACAGGAATACAAATAGTTATTGGTGGTGCTTACTTCCTTCCTTATTGAATTACCCAGTGCCCATATTGTTTAGGATAGTACTCACTACTTGTATAGATCCTGTTTCTAAGTGCTGCCAGTTTTTGATGATTAGTTAATAAAGACAGAAGGAGTTTGCAACACAGATGCAGTACAACACTGGAATCCCATTAATAAGCACAATCTCAGATGAGGCCTACATCTTTTAATCAGACCAAGGGCTGATTTTGAAGAGGATCTTATAGAGTTAAACCCCATAAATTTGCTCCTTTGCTTGCATTTTACCAATTTTCAATAAACATCATTGTGTTTCTGTGCGCACAAGTCTCTGAGAAGCGATAAAAGAAAGTTGGCAATCTTATGCACTTCCCGCCCTCCCAATCCTTGTCAGGACTACGTTTTTTAGTATCCAGTATAATAGTATGTCTCATACGCTCAAAAGAGGAGAGAGATATGAAGAAAATGTGACTTTCATATTGTTTCTATAAAGTTTGATCCATTTTAAATGAAGCGAAAGGGAGAAATGAAAATGTGAGTATGAATTGACTCTGCGAAGGGGCAATAACTCAAGGACCTGTTCAGGAAGGGAGGAAAGAAGCAGTCGAACCCCCTGAGCTCCCTTCACCTACCCTCAGTCATTCCCCACCACAGCCATTCCTAATCCACTCTCCATAAGGCAAGTGGTACCTCCCCCAAAGCACCGGCTCCCACAGTAAGGCCTGTGTCAATAACCACTGACACTGTCCATGGGGATGAGACGAGAGGAGTGCTATGTCTAGAGAGACTAAGGCACAGGGCTGGACTGAGAACACAAACCAGCCCTGACATTTCAGTTGGAGTGGCCCGGGGTGGTGGGGGTTTAGGGGGGCTAGAGGGGGGTGCTAAATGAGAAGCACTGCTGCAGCTTTTGCGAGAGGAGACCAATATTGCACTGCTGCAAAACCGTCCCCAGTAACAAAAACAGCCCCCACCACTCAAAAAACTGTCCCCCACCGGTCCGGCCCGCCGGGAAAACACCCGATGCCTGCTACGGCCAGTCCGGCCCTGCCAAGGCAGTGCCACTTGATAGCCATCTTTTCCTCTATTGTGCAGCTGTAGCAGGCCTCCCTTCAGTTTCCTGCTGCCTGGGGGTCAGAGCCTTGCTCCTCTGTTTGCTGGGTGAAGAAGATTAATTTACACCCCAAAGCCACCATCCTTGGCCTCAAAATAGGAAAGGAATTGTTACGATGGGAAATTCAGCCATATGAACTCGATTTTTACAAAGCGATGTCTCGAAGGGAAGATCTGCAAAGAAACAAGGAACTGCAGCTGTGGATTGTTCTCCTGCGTGGTTTCTAACTGGACACACTACAAGGATAAACGGAATATCCACCCATTCTTCGAAGAAGAGATTGCAAGCATGCTGTAGAGTGTCAGTGTATGACGTCATCAAAATCCATAGACTCAGATATGAAACTATACCGCAACACTTTTCCTAACAAAGAGTTTTAAATCAAGAAAAATCCGGGATTTTGTGGGAGTTTCATAATTGCACCTTTTATTACCTTCTCTTTTAAAAAAAATACTTGGATGTGTTACTGTAACGTGGTTACTATTAGAGAGCCGATTTACAAAAAAGAGTGGAGAAATTGAGAGGGACATGAGAGAGGGTAAAGATCAAAAGCCACTGATAAAGCAATCAAAAGCTAAACAATGAAAAAGGGAGACGCAGACAGACCGAGAAAGCATAGCCAGAGATTATTGGTTCCAGAAATACTTTCTCATACACTGGCCCCAATTTGAGGAAAGTAGGAGGTCTCTTATGGAGTTTTTGGCTCATGGATAATGGACTCCGCAAGCCTTGAAGGTGAACCAAACATCTGCTCTCCTCTGGAAGTGTTGAGAGAAAAGGCAATAATGTACCGATAGACATGGGACCAGAGACTCGAAAATAGATGCCAATGCAAGATTAGCAAGACCTGCAAAATCCATAAACATTTGCCGACGGCTGCAAACTACGTCGTGCCAATGCAACATTATTGAATTCAATGGAAGTGTAGTGACAGAGGAGAGGAGAAAGATATCAAGGCACAGAGAAAAAGAGATAGAAGAAAGAGAGAGGAGAGACAGTGGTGGAGGTATATAGACAGAAGGGGGCTACATCCTCTGGTGTGTAACCTCTTGTTGCTCCTCTCTTTTCTGAGTTGGAGCCCTAACACCTCCCCTGCTCCACTTTTATGTCCCAGTTTGTGATGGTCACTGGAACATAAATGGAGGGAGAGCTTACTTTTAGAACCATTAGAGGAACAGTATTTCAAGTAACTAATCTCTCCTTTTTCGAAAGGATATAAACAAACATAAAAAGATGGCAAACTGGTGCTGGTGCTACACTTAAGAGTTGACAAAACCTCAAGTGATATACACAGAGTGAAATGGGGAGGCAGAAATATGTCGATAAGAAGGAGAGGGGCTGAGTGAGAGAAAAATTGTAAGAGAGGGGGAGCACTGCTGGCCGTGGTAAGGGCTACGGCCCAATCTCTTTAGGTCTGATGACGTGTGGAGTATCTTCAGCCTCTGCAGTGATAGATGCTGTGGATATTGTGAGGGTGGACATGATAGATGTGGTGGAGGTAGTGGAGATGGATGTGGTGGACATAGCAGAAATTAAATTGAAGAAATTGAAACATTTCAGTCATTTGGATTGCCCCAAAGATCAAGACCACTGCCTCAGCTGATACAAAGAAATGGTGCATCAATAGCTCATTCTACACCATATGACTACCTTTGAAGCACTCTGCCACACTAATGAGTTGATTCGATTGTGAACATAACTCTTACAATGCACACAAGAATCATGGCAGGAACATTGCTTGTTCTACCCATGAGCAGCACCAAATTCTAGCACACTATTTACTGCTCCTCGGATTTGATTTGTTTTGGGGAGTATTCAATAAAGTGTGTTCAGTGTGATATACGGTATATCTGCCAAAGAACAAAATAACAACAGAGAGATGTACTGTTTTCTGGCCCTGTGCTCTGCAGCTCCACTACTAGTGAGTCTTGAAATAATTTTCTGTCCACTTAAGGTTATAGACTATAATCTCTTCAAAAATGCTATTGTACAGTCACTATTTGCAGCCATCGGATTTACTTAATATTTTTCCCAATATTTGACCCTAGGCTTTCACAAGTGTAAATCAAAGGGGTTAAGTGGCCTGCATACAAACGAGGCCTCCATGATCCGCGGAGTTCCGCCAGTGGCGGAGTCTGTTAATTTGCGCTGCTTGCACTGATTTTTAGCACCAGGAGTTTGCAAGCCGCTCGAGAGAAAAAATTCTGCATCATTTTGCAGGGTTTTTCTGAGTTTTTCGGAACCCCGCCCCCCGAGGAGTAGGCAAAACTCTGCAAACTCCAGCGGTGGAGCTGGATTCTTCGTGCACCCCTAACATAAACCATAGGAGTTTGGCCTGTACACATATAAGGTTCCACAAATCAGGAAGTGATCTATTTAGTAATATTGCTGATAGCTTGAAAAAGATTAGAAGTAACAGTTGTTTCACAAATTCAGCAAATTCAGTTCTAAGCTATAAAACAGCCTAAGACTGGCATGATTAACAGAACTGGTTCTGGCCATGAGCAGTGG
Organism: Triturus cristatus; assembly: GCF_964204655.1. Lineage (NCBI taxonomy): Eukaryota > Metazoa > Chordata > Amphibia > Caudata > Salamandridae > Triturus > Triturus cristatus. The sequence continues at coordinate 176,550,719 of NC_140592.1, read as the reverse complement.
AGGCAACTGCCCTGGACACTGTGCTCATCTGTTACCACCATGGAGCACCACACCAGTGCACCACAGCTTTTCACACCTGTTTCTTTCTCTTCGTCTTTTTCTCTTTCCATCTATGTCGCTCCCGTCTGTCCATAATTTGCTTTTTGAGATGCGTACATCTTATTCTACTGTAGGCCAAGGTGTGCCCTGTCTGGTCCCTCTGACCTCTCAGGGCTGGACAACAGCATTAAGGCCAAGAGGAGTGGGCCCCTGTCCCTAAACCGCACATCTCTGGTTCATAGTTGTGAGACCCAACTCTTTATGGTATTGGCAACTGTTCCTTCAGGATTTAATATGAGAAAAAATATAATAGTGGCATTACAATACAGGTGCGTAGACTGTACACATATCTCCATTACTTGCCTGACTTCAGAGTACACGGAGTCCAATCCAAGGTCCACATGGCATCAGGAGGTGTTAAACCCCATCCCCCAATTCAGTGCATTCACAATTTCCTACTGCTTTAGGATGCCAGAACCGAGGCTGTTAGCACACAGCCAACAACCTGTCTATAGCAAGGAATCACCAGATGGGAGCTTTGACTCTGAGAAGCTTTACTCCCTTCATCCAGAAGCACCTATGACGACTGCCCATGATATGGTAGGTATAGTAAACTTCAGAAGTCACAAAGACATAGGGGGTGATTACGATGGCGGGCAGACTTGGTCCACCCGCCACTGTAGCGGTGATTGGGACCGCCCGCCAGACATGTGACGGTCCCACCACTGTGATTAGGATGTGCCCACCATACTGGTGGGCGCATCCTGGTGTTTAACATTGCAGGCTGTGCTGCTGGCTGCAGCACCGTCCACAGTGTTAAAGGTGCTTGCACCGCATTTCCCTGCACCACGTGGCAGGCACCACGTGACGCCTGCCACTTGGTGCAAGGCAGTGCAGTGACACCACCCCCAAACAAGGGGGGCCTGGAACGGACCCCCAAACCCAATCCCTGCCAACCTTTTCATGGTGGCCTCGCCGCCATGGAAAGGCCTCTTCCAGGACACATCCTAATATGGCGGACGGTGCCTGCTAGGCACCGCCACCATATTAGTGGCCCTTTATCTTCCGCCAGGCAATCAGTGTGATTTCCGTCTTAAGACAAAATCCTAACTTATGTTTAACTTAAGTTAGGATTTTGTCTTAAGACCAAAACTGAAGACAAACTTAAGACAAAATCCTAACTTTACAGCTCCTAAATGCCTTTTGTGAATACCAAAGGATGTAAAGTTAGGATTTTGTCTCAGATTACTTTTGTCATTCGGGCCCTACATAGTGAAAGAAATACCAAAGGTCGATCCTCCTCCTCCAACTTGTCTTTGCCATCCAAATCTAAAGCAGGCCTAGACTCGCCAACACCTAGAATCAAACAAGGCCCCTCTACTGCTCTGGCTCACCTTTGAAGTGTGTGGAGGTCAAAGCACTCTCAACAAAACAACGCAAGCCATTAAAAGCCCATTGGGCTTTGTCCACATCTGCAAATGTTGGGGTCCTCTCAGGATGTAGAAAATGACTCCTCCTACTGCTGGATAGATCATGACTGCCACACACCATCTGTTCTGGTTTCAGGGCTTAATTTGTAAAAGAATGAATGCCGGTGCCTAAAGCTCTGTTTAGAAGCTGTTGCTTCATTGAAGTCAGGGGTCGCCAGGGGTCGCAGCCGCGACCCCTGGCTTGCCGCTTGCTACCACTGGCACTTTCCTTGCAACCCATAGCCTCAGCGACTGCAGAAGCAGCACTAGGAATAGAGGGAACCTGTAGTGCTAGGAGGAAACTGTGGATCATTAACAAACAGAGAAAGTTGAACTGCGTAGGCCCCAGCCATGACCTTGTTCTGCTTTTCAGTCTAACTGAAGAAAACGAGTTTTCCAGGTTCTGGAGGTTTGAGTTTTAGACCCTTTTTTTACATTGTATAAAATGTCTGATTTGAAAGCCCAAACACTCCAAGCCTTCCTGCAATTAACACCTGAAATTTTGTAATGGATCCAACTGATTTTTATGTTTCTAAATATGAATAGGATGCACATTGAAATGCGATGTTTGCAGTAACCCAGGCCATGGCTGTCTAAAGCTATAACCCACTGAGCTATCAGCAAATAAAACACACCCACTGTAATCAATATTAGAACTACAAATACAACATGTGATGATGCTGCTCCTGGACCAGACCAGACTCCGGTCTTTGGAAGCTTCAAAGTGCAAACCATGGATGGACTGTACCAGACCCAGCGAGCGCTGCGAGGCCCTGCTGATACTTAAATGTCCATTTTAATAAAATCGTATTTTTTCAATTTTAACATAGCCTTTCTGTCTTTCCTTACTTTAATTATCAGTCAGGTATAATTAAGGGTGCTCTAGAACACTCTTTAAGGTGCGTTTTTAAATATATTTATTGAATTAATTATGTACTGATAAGGGGAAAAAATACGGACTTTCAGCGATTTTTATCCTAATTATTGAACCTGCTGGGGCATGATAATACTGTTCATAACGGTAAATAACAGCCAAGTTTCAACCCTACCAGAAGAAGATGAGTTTTGAAATCTTATTCAGTAAAACACAAAGAAATAGCACCCGTTAAAAAGCTTTATCCAGTCAGGGCTAAATAGTAGAGGTCATTTTACAGTAACTTGTAGAAAAGCTCAAATAAATATGGACCTATTAACTTCTGCTATGGGAATACAAACCCAAACAATTTAATAGTGCTTAGGAAGTGAGCTACGGGTCTAAATAACATGAACAGCTACGCACAATGTTATTTTAAGTAGGAAAGATTTTGGACCTCATTAATAAAGCTATTTGCAAGTGTGAATCAGACTTCGTGAGGTCAATAAGATGAGTATCATTGACTTAGCTAGCAAAGTTAGAGGTATTTTCATTTTTGAAACTATTATTTTGCTGTTTTGGCAATCTATTATCTATTTTCTTATGGCTGTATCAGCTGCCCCAGGCAATGGCTACTCCAAACGTTATAATTGCAGCTCCCTAGTTAATATATGAGTGGTAACTAAACTCAAGAAACTAGATTTTAGCTGTGTTAGTAACTTTCTTGCTAGTTCACCCATCTTCAACTCATTGTCTTATTGCATTAAAAAACAAAAATAACTTTAGTGGTGTCTCTTCCTCAAAGGTCACGTGACATCACTTATTTGAATGTCATCGGGTCAAAGGGTATGTGATGTCACTTCCGCTACCCCTGGCATTTTGGTGAATTGACACATATGCGTGGCCAGCGCAATTAAATGTCAGTACACGGATTACCAAGGTTGCCTCTCCAATCCACTTCCACACAATCACTGCCCCTTTAGCTCACTGGTGCATGTTCCCGCTTTCTCCTTTTAAGAAGGCTTTTACCTGCCCCTTTGTGTATTTTCCCTTCTTTTCTTCCTGTAATTGTCGGATAGAGACTAAAAGTGCTGGTCCGAAAAAATGAGTTCTCACTGCCCCCACCGGCAACCACCTGGCTCAAATTAAGCACTGCCTGGTTTGAAATCTTGCTCCCACACTGGGCCCAAATATACAGAGCCAGAAGAACATTTAGACACAGTAGCTGTCAGGTAGCCCGGTCATGTTAGGAAAGGGCTCAGTTAATGATATAGCCGCAAGCATTTCAAGGCGTCACAGCTTGTTTCAATTCGTTTTTAGGCTATTACCTTTTTTAAACGGCATCATTTCAGACATTTATCGTATTGCATAGTGCCACTCAAAGTGTCACACATAAAGCATACAAAATGTCAAACATAAGCGCACTCAAAATATGGAAATGTTTCACATAAGCGAACTAAAAATCTAGCAGCATTGCGCCAAGGGAAGGGGCCTCCTCCGCTGGCCATTGCAGCGCTTGACTGTGGCAGAGAGGCACTGAAATCCTTCTAGCCCAGATTCAAACGGACTCACTCTGGATCGGAGCTTTACCTCCTCTATCCACTCCCTACATTATGGCATTCACTCAAGAGGTAAACGTCCTGTTGGCACCTTTCTCAGAGAAAAATACTGTAATGTTTTGTGATTCTGGAAAGGTCAGGAACTGGCACTTTCAAAAGGTTTATGTAAAATCATCTTTGCTCTTTTCTAACACTCCAATTCTACCCCTGCTTGGTCTAATAATTATGAAGGATGATTCTCCTAAATTACTTCTCGAAGTCTTGTATGATTGAATTTGCTGTGTTAGGTTTTTGTTTCAAAAGGGAAAATACCAGAGTTTCACATTGTTTGCAGGTTGTTTAACTGTCTCTGCCATAAACTACAGACAATGCCGGTAAAATACTGGCGAGGTGCCAACCCTTGGTGAAAGTGTTGTCCTGATGTGATCCTGCAATGGAATCTCCACACTCCTACGATGACAAAGGGTGTCTCTGTGAGGCTGCAGTGTCTCTGTGGCTCAGTGCTGCGAGGCCCAGGGGAGCGTCCCCACCCCCTGTGTGCTGCATGTCTTATCTTGCACTGGCTATCTGTACCTCTGTTACAGGTCCGTTTATTGTAGTCAAAACACAAACCCTTCCTCCCTGTGCCCCCTCTCTTCCCTGCGGAGCCCCCCGGGTTTCCCGTGGGGCCTGAACGAAAGGGCTGGTACCTCACGTTGTCTGGTGCCTGCCCCCGACTGTCAGATGGCCCATGAACCAGATGCCTCAGATGAATAAACATGTAGGTCTGATTCCATCCTAATGATGGATCCTGCGCCTTTGCCCTTCTGAATTCCTTATCATACTCCTTCCACCCATTGCCCCCTTGTGTGGCATGTGCAACAGTGATCCTATTCTGATAACAAGCCATCTCAGACCCAACTTCTGGGAAACGCTCCAGCATGATTGCCATGTATATAGTGAAACCTTGTATCCAATTGGCTAGATTCTCCTCTACTCTGTACTTTAAAATTATGTTTGACCACTCCTTATGATGTGTTCACTCCTTATTCTTCCTTGTTTCCTCCCTTTCAGTCTCATCTATCAAAAGGGAAAAAGTGCTAACATATGCCCCCTTCTAGATCTTTTCTTTTGTCTCCTGGGACAAATGTCGCCCCAAATGTTCCCTGCCTGAACGCATCTCCCCCAAACCTAAAGGAGGCAATGGCTTACTCACACCTGCTGGTGCCGTTGTATCAACCGGCGTTGGCGCTCCTGGATCCTCTGGTTCCCGCACTGGTACTACCAGGCTTCTGCCACCACCTACTGGTACTACTGGTATTGTGCCCACAGGCGTTGCACCCACAACCGGTAATGCCGGTATCCCATTTGGCACTGGTGCATTTACTGGTATTCCCGGACCTCCACCACTACCTATTGGTACTGTGACCACAGGTGTTTCACCACCACTCGGTATTGGTATTGGCTGATCTTTCCCCAACTGAGCCATAATTTGTCTGGCCTTCTCAAGTGCATCACCCTTGTTGCCAGATGCCCCTGCTGCAGGAGACCATCCCCCCACCGTCTCCAGCCACGGAAGTACCGCCGTCAGACTGGACACCATGTCCGGCTGATCCGGCGCAGCCCCTCTTGGCCCACCCAACAGAGGAACCGATGGGACCAAAGGCTGTCCCTCTAACGGCACCGTGAGCCCCGGGGCAGTAGGCTTCCCATTTCCCTGCGGGTTTGGCAATGGCGCCTGTGGTATAGGTATCACCTCCCTGGGAACCAGCTCTGGGGCACACCCTGCCCTTCTACCATTGTTCTTGGGCCTGCTTCGCTTGGGCAACGGTGGAGAAAAAGATATTGAAGGCACAAAAACCCGCCTGGGCCTCCCCTCCTCCCCTTCAGGACCATCCACCTTCTCTTGTAAACGATTTAAGGCCTGTCCCATAACCTGAACCTGCTGCATCAGAGCCTCAAGCATGACGTCAGTCCATGAACGCTTCTCACTTTGCTTCACCTTAGGGGCCATTGCAGTTCAAAATGCGCTTTTATACCCACAATACAGTGAGACTCTGCGCACCAACCCGCCCCAATGTACCCACCCCTACCTGGAAGTTGTAGCAGCCACCGGCCAGCCTCTGCACCCACGAAACCAGAGCCACGGCCTACTGGCTAACCTAGTGAGCTTAGGTGAGTCGCCCACTCATACCCTGCGTGGCTCCCGGAACCGATGAAGTGCTGGCCTGCCGGTGCCGCCGTCATGAGCGATCCACAGCCTCCTCTGATAATCCTCCTTGTCACTGGTATCTTGAGGAAGTGCCGCACTCCGCTGCGTATCTTTTGTCCCCAAATCTCGCTGCATCTGTTGGACACAGAAGAGAGTATTTCGTGTTGCGCAGCACGCGCCCCCTACCCAATGTGTGATGCCAAAGATACCCGCAAAACCAGTAGCCCCCAACACACAGCAGCCCTTTTGCACCAAACACAAACTCAACAGTAGCGCAGACCAATGCTAAAATATCTGTTTCTTCCCGTATGTAAACAATTAGTGATGGCGAGGAAAACAGTCTGTACAATGACACTCCCTGCCCCCCTACGCTCCTATTGTTAAAACTTTTGCTCACTGATTTTTTTTTAAATGTGCGGTAATTGTCCCCCTAGTAAATGCAACCACCAGCGGCTCGCCCAGCCAGGCCCACACCACTGAGGCAGAACCACCCTGTTGTGTCTGTCTTTTATTATTATTAGTCATTTGCATGTAGGTATTCCATAGCTTACATCATTGATGACACATGGAACTTCCAGGTGTCATCAATGATCAGTTGGAGACTTCTAGCCGAGAGCAGCTGTTCCTGTGTATGCTGTGTTGGCCTTTATCCTGTATACTCAATAAATGCCTTTTCAACTGCGATGTTCCTGATGGTTATTGACGTAACAAAATTGGCGACGATTTGAGGAGGATACCTAAGTTTTTATTAACGTCGAGTCAACACGGATTCGACAACGAAAGATTTCATGCAAATTAACCGGTACAAAGGTCGGAACTTATCGGGAAACGGAGGATTGTGAGTACATGAACTATTTCTACATGGGGCCAACACAGCGAGTTTAATTATTTACCAGGAGTTGAATTAATTAGGCTGTATTTTTCAAACTGCCGAACATTCCTTCAACGTACCTGGAATCCGCGTGAGCTCGAACGCGGCAGCTGCTCAGAGTTCTTTAGGCGAGTTGTCTTCATTGCGGTGTGACGTTACACGCTTTCTCAGTGAACCTTCAACTCGCGTCTCTACGTAACGACGCTGTACGTGCCGCCATATTGGATTTACATGCGCATTGTAAGATTAGCGGCATACGGAAGGCATTGTCGCATTGCAAGATTAGCGGTATACTGAAGGTACTGTTGATTTAATTCTGGTTGAGTTTCAACATTAATTGCTTGTTGCCACGGTGACAGGCACACCATGAACTAAGGATAACTTTCTTCGTGCAAACATCGTAATACTCAATTTCCATTGCATTTTTTTTTGTGAGAGATTGTTGTTGTGTGTCATTACGGTGACAAGCACACAAGGGGATTATTGCACCAGGGGATTATTAGCATAATTGGTGATAGGCACACTAGTGGGGTAAGAACAATAATCAGCATAATTTTTTTTTGTGTGGGTCAAGCTCACGTTACATGTTATTATTCATATATTTTTTTTTGTTGTATTTGTACACTGTTGATAATTTTGCTGGGGACTACAAGTGTTACATGCGGTGAAGCACTCTATTAATGCGATAGTAAGTAAAATTGTTGCATAAGTATAGTACTTACCCCGTTATCCCTCCCTTCAGACTCTTTTCAGGCCTTACATTTCAAAATTACTTCTGCGCTCTCTGCCCCTTTTTCGGGTATACTGATCTATAGACCTCCTGGACCAAGAACGGAATTTAGTCAGAACGTACTTAATCTTCTAGAACCCTATTTTGGTTGTGAGCATCTGACGATCCTGGGGGATTTTAACTTCCATCTGGATAATTTTGATTCTAGGGACTCCCTCTCCCTCTTGGACTCGATGTCTGCCTGTGGCCTTACTCAAATGGTTGATTTTCCTACTCATTGGGCAAGATATATCCTGGATGGGGTTTTTTCTAATGATCCCAGAATTTCCACGGGCCGCCCTATCCCTCTGGTCTGGTCCGACCACCAGGCCGTCCCTCTGGAGCTTCAGGGTCCTTCTGCTGTTTCTATCTTTAGCAGTCCTAGTAGTAGGAAACCTAAACGGAACTATAACCTGATTTCCAATGAGACTCTGGCACCCCTGATGCCTAATAATCATTAATGTCAGAGATGTCAGCTTGGCGGCCTGTGAGTTGGACTCCTCCATGTATAGGGCGGTGAATATTCTGGCCCCCGTCTCTCTGCGTTACTCGGCGAGGAAGAGTCCATCGGCCCCCTGATTTACTGACTCTTTGAGACGCCTAAGACAGGGCTGTAGGAAACAGGAGAGACTATGGAGGGCAAGTTGGGATAATAAAGATAGGGAGAAACATAAACTTTCTCTCAAAAGGTACAAGGCGGAGGTAATCAAACAAAAGCAGGTCTACTTCGCTAATTTAACCACGGATCTTTCGTCCCCCAGAGATCGCTTCCGAATTGCTGATTCTCTGTGTACATTGCAAATGCCCGACCCTATTGTAAGTTCTCAAGATCTCTGCGATAGGATTGCCCTGTTCTTTCACTCCAAAATAGCCGATATTTATTCCACATTGGAATTGCAAAGGGCCTCCCTGCCCCCCTCCACTACTCCCGCTATACCTGGCAATATAATTGAAAACCGGGCCTCTAAGGCGAGTCTGTCTAGCTTTCCTCTGCTCGCCCTAGGCCAACAAGACAGGTTGCTGAGTAAAACCAGGTCGGGATCGCCCTTAGATCCATTCCCTCTTAAAGTCTTCAAGGACTGCAGGGAAACTTTACGGCCTCCCCTTTTGGACATTATGAACAGGGTAATACAGGAGGGTGTGTACCCGTCCTTGTGGAAGAGGGCGGTTGTCAAGCCTCTTTTAAAAAAGCCCACCCTTGATCCTGAAATTCTAATGAACTACCGACCCATTTCACTGCTTCCGGCTCCAGCTAAAATGCTCGAGACTCACTTAAATGAACATCTCACGGCCTTTCTAGACTCCTCTGGGCTCCTCGATCAGGCCCAGCATGGTTTTCGGAAGTTCTATAGCACTGAGTCCGCTCTTACAGTTGTGCTAAATAATATCCGCAAGGAGGTGGATTAGGGCCATACTACTCTTTTGGTCCTGCTAGACTTAACAGCAGCCTTTGACACCCTGTCCCCTGTGACTTTGACATCTCGTCTGAGGGAGATGGGGGTGGAAGGCTCGGCTCTGAGTCTTTTGGCCTCTTTCCTGGATCATAGGGAACAGAGGGTTAAACTAGGGGAATTCTTATCCCCATCCCTGCCTGTTCAATGTGGGGTTCCACAGGGTTCGGCTCTCAGTCCGACCCTTTTTAATATCTATGTGACCCCACTTGCCAAGCTTATAAGATCTTATGGGATGGAGGTAGTGTCCTACGCGGACGACACGCAGATCATGGTGTCTCTCTCACACCCTGGCAATTCCACGGCATCCAGCTTCAGGAATTGCATGGAGGCAGTTTCTAATTGGATGGTCCTTAATTCTTTGAAACTGAATGGTGAAAAAACGGAGGTTCTTGTCTTTGGTGGTGGGAGTGACGTATGGTCGGCTGAGTGGTGGCCCCCCTCTTTGGGAACGTGTCCTACACCCACGGACTCAGCTCAGAATCTGGGAGTTTTGATTGACCCCTTTCTTTCCATGAATCTACAGATAAATAGAACGGTTTCTACTTGCTGGGGCATTATCAGAATCCTAAGGAAAATAAAACATTACCTTGCTCCCCCAGCACGCAAACAAATTGTGGTTGCCCTTGTGATCTCTCGGCTCGATTATTGTAATGCCCTTTACTCTGGTATTGATAGGGGTCTGGTGCAACGGCTACAAATTGTCCAGAACGCAGCTGCCAAACTTTTTGTTAGGGCATATCCGTGAACTGGGTTTCTGTTGTTTTGATCTTATTGTTAGGCGCCTTGATGCCTTTGGGCTTAGTTTGCGCGGTATAAATCGTCATTCATTCATTCATTAGTATTTATTTAGAATTGGCAGAATGTGTGCTGCGCAAACATTTTCTTTAACTCCACCTCAAGCATTCCTGTCTACCAAAGGAGATCCCCCAATTAAATGGAAAGAGTGGAAAGAGTATTTTTTAAATTATATAGATGCACTCGAAGATGGAGAAGATGAACAGACACAACCAAGGAAAAAGAACATTTTACTTCACTCTCTTAGTCCTCAAGGGTTGATAGTGTATAACTCAATGAACAAGAAAAGTCATGCTACAGATGATGCGAATGTATTCCCTCATGCCTTAGAAGACCTTGATATCTACTATTCCACGTCAGTGTGCATTGCCATTGACAGACACAAATTTTTTGGAAGGAAACAAGAGAAAAAAGAATCTGTTGAGGATTTTGTGTCAGATTTAAAGAAACTGGCCTTGACTTGTAGATTTGGCATACTTGAAGAGGAACTCATTTGTGACCAAATTATAATGTTTGTGAACAATGAACATGTTCAATTACGTCTTTGGGTACATGGTGAGGCAGCGTTAGCAGATGTAGTTGCTTTAGTTAAAAAGGCAGAAATTACTAACAAATGTGCAAAGGCCATTTCCGAACCGCCTAAAGAGAATGAAAAAGCTACGGTGAATAAAATAAAATGTTCTCAGTCTCAAGCAGCTTGACTATAAAGCGTTGGTTACTGATGCTGCCAAAGTGATGAGTAGAGAGCAACAAGGGCGCTTATACGATGTGGGGGATAAGGCTGGAAAATTGATTGCATGGTTGGACAAGAAGGAGAGAGCGAGTCGAGTGGTGCCGGTTATTAAGAGAACGGATGGCGTGCGTGTGACTGACCCTGTGGAAATTGTTGAATGTTTCGCGACTTATTTCCGCGAAGTATATTCTCCAGTCTCGGATGGCCTTGAGGATGACTCTCATCTGTTGCTGAGAGATATTGCGTTGCCGTCTTTGTCAGAGGCGGACAGGGTACTGATGATGCGACGTTGTCGCCTGATGAGATTGCTTTGGCTATTCGCTCGGTCGCTTCTGGCAAGGCCATGGGTCCCAACGGCCTTCCCATCGAACTGTATAAGCTGCGCCCAGATAAGATGGCGCCTCATCTCTGCGACATGTTTCTTGAGGCACGTGACGTGGGCTCACTCCCCTATGATCAGCGTCTCGCTACAATAGTCGTGATTCACAAGGAGGGGAAGCCGCAGGATCGGTGTATTTCTTACAGGCCCATCTCATTGTTAAATGCTGAGCCTAAAATTCTGGCTAAGGTTTTGGCTAATCGTCTGGTTAGGGTCGTTGGCGACTTGATCCATCCGGACCAGTCCGGTTTCATACCTCACCGTAATACGGCTCTGAACCTGAGACGTCTTCATGGAGTGCTCGCCAGAGCGGCGTACATACGTGAACCGGCCGTTTTGGCGTCCTTGGATGCCACAATGGCGTTTGATACCCTAGAATGGCCGTATCTTTGGGCGGCGCTCGCGAAATTTGGTTTTGGCCCCGGGTTTATTGGTTGGGTGAAGTTGCTGTATGAGGAACCGTTGGCTCAGGTGGTGGTGAATGGCAGAGCGTCGGCACCCTTCGAGTTGGGAAGAGGTACGCGGCAGGGTTGTCCATTGTCGCCCCTCCTCTTCGCACTTGCATTGGAGCCTCTGGCTGCCTGGTTACGATGGGAGCCCTCATTGCGCGGCATTCGGTGGACGCCTGAATTTGAGGACCGCATCTCTCTTTATGCGGACGACATTCTCCTGTACCTCACGTCTCCACGGCAGTCCCTGATTGTACTAGTTGATGTTCTGACCTCATTTGGTCGCAACTCCGGTTTGGTCATTAACCGGGCCAAGTCATGCGTCTATGTTCTCTCTGGGGATGCTCCTCTCCTCCCGCGTGGCTGCCCTATCCAGATTTCGCAGTCAGGGTTTAAGTACCTGGGGGTGTTCATAACATTAGACCCTGTGGCCCGTTATGAGCGGAACTTACTCCCCCCACTCCAACGACTGAGGGCCGACGTCTCGGGGTGGCGACGGCTCCCGCTTTCGCCGCTCAGATGTGCGGCGTTGTTTAAAATGATGTCGCTACCACGATTCCTGTATGCACTGCAAAATACACTCGACGTCATACCGGCCCGCTACTTCCGTGAGGTGGAGAGCTTGCAGAGGCAGTTGTTTTGGGACGGGCGATCGCGAATCGCTTTTTCAAAATTGACACTCCCTTGGTATGATGGGGGTATTGCACTCCCCGATATCAAGCGATACTCTTGGGCGTCCCAATTGGCGGCGGTGAACCACGGGATGTACGGACCGGCCCTGAACCCGGCGTTCGAGACGGATAAAATGCTATTGCATGGGGGGGATTATAATAGAGCACTCTATTCGAAGTCTCCTGGTGTGCAGTTGACAGGCCCAACCAAGATAGCAGTACGTGTGTGGCATGCTGCTAATGCTGCGATGGGTTGGAAGGACCGCCTGACTCGAGCGACTCCACTGTATGCCTCAGAAAGGCTGGGCTGTTTGTGGAGAACTAAAGGATTTGAGAAATGGGATATGATTGGCATATGTAAGGTGAGTGATCTCTGGGTGAAAGGGGAGTTTAAAACGTTTGAAATGCTGAAAGCGGAATATAAGCTGAATGATAGGGAGTACTTCCGGTATGCTCAGGTCCGTCATGCGTTGTGCTCGGTTTTGCCTGATGCTACTGCTATCCCGGAAAATTCCCCACTGGAGGACAGGGTGCTCGATGGCTACGTGCCTGACAGCACAATCTCCTTGATCTATAAAAAGCTTATCAACGACCTGGCAGACCTGTTGACCCACTTGAGGGAGATCTGGGTGGCTGACGGTTTGGAATTAGATGATGAGGACTGGGTCTCGGCAATAGCCTCCCCGAGGGAGGTGGCAATTCCGTCCCGCCTTCGGTTTGTACAACTAAAGATACTCCATAGAGTGTATGTCACTGGTCCCCGCCTGATGCGCATGGGTTTCTCCGTGGATGGGATGTGTAAGCGTGGCTGTGGCTCGCTGGGTACTTTCCTTCACATTATATGGGAATGCCCTGAGGTGGCTCGCTTTTGGCGTTGGGTGCATGCTGTAATGGAAGAGGTCACTCATGTTGCTCTGCTTCCAGAAGCTAGGAGATGCCTGCTGAATGTGTGGGAGCCAAACGATTATAATGTGGCGCAGACGCAGTGGGCGACTTTGGGAAATATGGTGGCTAAACGCAACATCGCTCAGTTATGGGGTTCCCAGAGGTCGCCCACGGTCTCGGTGTGGAAGGAGAATATGGATTGGTGCATGTTTAGGGAAAAGACGGTGTATGTAGCGAGAGGCAAGCCTAGGAAATGGACTGGGGTGTGGGGTCCGTGGAATTCTTATCGCGGAGACATCTGTGCCCCTCCTCTGGCTATTGTATTGGATGTCCCTTTGTCCCCCTAGCTGACCATTCCTCATCTGTTAGGTTATGAGTAGGTAACAGTTTGATTTTTCCTCTGTTCCCAGGCCCCCCTCCCTTCTCTACCGCAGGTCATTGATTTCCTACCCCGGGGAGCGCGTCCCGATATTCACACTGCCTATTGCCTTGTTTGTGTGTAATGTTTATTCGTTTTAAATTGAAAACCGAAACCGTATTTAATATTGTCACTCAACTACTGCTTGTGCCTTCACTGAGAGTGCTGATGGACTGACGGGATCTTCGGATTGACCAATCTGTATAACGGTGAAAGGATAATTAGTGGCCGGCCCAAGGGGTTGTAGGCCCATGTCTGTAACTCTTTGAAGTCAAATAAAGGTTTCTTTTAAAAAAATAAAAAATAAATAATAAAAATAAATAAATAAAGGTAAATTCCAGAGACCTCCTCATCTAAAGAAACTGATAACAGTCAAACAAAATCTACAGTATTAAGATGTTATAGGTGTGGAAGTAAAAACCATTTGGCCAATTTCAAAAATCGTCCGGCTAGGAAACAGAAGTGTTTACAATGTGGAGTTGTTGGTCATTTTACGAAGGTGTGCAGACGTAACTTGAACAAAAAGAAAAAGGTTAATTTATTGAAGGAGGATTACAATGGATCTTCATTCTCATCTTCGTGTGATGACACACCTACAAAGAATGTTGACTGTGTATTAGGAGTGTCTGACAGTGTCAACTCGTTAAGCATTAATTGTAAATCTAAACCTGTTTGTAAAATGTCCATTGGTGGGGTTACAACACTCATTGTAGCAGACTCAGGATCTCCGTATACGATTATTGACAAGATACAGTGGGAAAAAGATTTTGCTCCTAATATAGGGTCCACTTTAGCTCCGCCAGGCATTTCTCCTGAAAGTTTCACTGGAGAAAAAATTGATTTAATGGGTTTTAGGGAACTCATTTTTTAATTCAAAGGGAGGTCTTCGGTAGGGAAACTTTATGTGGCATTAGAAGGTCCTCCGGTACTAGGTTGGATTGATCAGAGGAATCTTAATATCATTTTAAACCCGAATGGGGTGGAACAAGTCATGATTTTAGACCACAGTACAAATTATCAAATTGATCTTAAGGATAAATTTCCAGAAGTATTTAATGATAAAGTAGGTCAGTTAAATGGTTATGTTCATAAAATAGTTTTTAAAGAAAATGCACAACCTAAGGTACAAAAATCTAGACATATCCCTTGGGCTGCTCGTGAAGAAGTAGTTAAGGAGTTAAAACGTCTCTTGGATGATAAGATTATTGAGGAGGTTGAAGCTTCAAATTGGGTTGCTCCATTGGTCGTTGTTCGCAAGGCTAATGGCAAAGTCCGCCTATGTATTGACTTGAGGTCTGAAGTACTGGGTTTTTGAGAACCAACCCAGCGGTGCCAGGGGACACACCCGAAGACTTCGAGTTCTTCCTGTTTTAGACCACAGAAACACAGAGTCTTCTAGGTGAAGTCAAAGAACGTATTTATTGGCTGCAGACCAATCACAGGTATCCGAGAAGTACAACACGATGTATGTTCTCAGGAGACTGCCCCAAACCAAAAACCAGTCTTTTCTTATATACAGAATATTACGCTCTGGGCAACACCGCCCCTATTTTACAAGTGGTCGTTCACATATTTCCGCTTCAAAGAAACAGCACAGTCATGATGATAATCCCACATTTCAGCTCGGTCAGCACATAATTATTTTCCCAGCGAGGCTCAGAACCCTCATCAGATATCAGCAGACCCCAATAAAGCGGACACCTCCTACTCGTAAAACAAGCAATAAAGTAGAAAACAGAGTCAGGTGTGAAAGAGGTTAGTCAGAGTTTGTGTGGGAAGAACGACTTTATGGTGTGTCAAGCCCTGGTGCTAATCTCATTTGGCCGCAGTAAAAGGAACCGGTCGAACAAGACTGACCTCGGGCTGAAGCCGGGTTTGCACGGGTCAACAAGAAGGCACAGAAGGTGTGCGTGTCCTTTAGTCCTAAGTATGGCCTTAAACAACTGCCTATGTGAGGGCAACCACTGATCACAGTTACCGTTCTAAGAAATGGAACCCGAGGGTACGATATGTCGTATCGTATACACGGTGAATTCATCGGTGAATCATGACGAAAACACTCATATATACCGCATTAGTCATTTGCGGTTCGCTGATACCAAAATCAGCAGGGTAAGGCCATGCCACCAACGTGGTTCCGAAATTTACAGCACCACAGACCCTCCTTTTGCCCTTACATAGGCAATAACTATACTTATACTAATTTGAGTCCATGTCCATGTTCATAAAGTCATGAAGATGTTGCTGTAGCATCATCCTATTGCTTAGCTCGTCCCTTGATACAGGTTTCCTTACACATGATGTAACACAGAGGCTACACATTACAGGAGCACACTGTATACATAGACAGAACAGGAAAACATTGGCTAAGATCACCCCAATGACTATTAGAATCTTCCATCCCCAAGCTGATATCAGTCCCCAGAACCACCCCATCATCGACCAGTCTCCTTTATCCACATGAATGGATTCGGAAATCTTATGCAGTTTGGAAATGGCCTGATAGGCTGTCGGAGCGGTATCTGGTATGAAAATACAGCAGCTTGATTGGATAACCTTACATACCCCACCGCGGTCTGCAAGTATGACATCTAGAACCATACAGTTCTGCAACGTCATGAGGCTATCCGCTTGGAGCTCAGCTGTCAAGTTACCAAGGGCACCAGCCGTTACATTAACAGTGGTTTCAACTACACGAATCAGTTGTCTCAGGTTCCTACTATTGACCATTGGTCCCCAAAACGGCAGGAAACCCAGGAAAAAGTCTCCCGCTTCCTGACCGGCAGTATCCTCCTTATTAACAATGCCTCTCACAACTCTGGTCTTGTGATAATCAGAGGTGGCAGTAAATGTCGGCGGTAGCAAATTTGCAACATAACACGCGCCCAAAAAATAAGGGGGCAACCATGTATATGCTCGATCACTACAAACAAAGTATGTACCCTTGGCAGCCAAGAACGCAGGGGAAAACTATGATGGGAAAATGTACGTTTCAGCACAGTCACTCTTCCCTAATTGAGCTCTTGGATTCTGACCATTACCTTGTAAACAGAACCGACCTATGTGGGGTACGACCCAAATCGGAGATGAACTTTTATGCTGTTTCTTGCCCAGACTAATGCTATACCCCGTCGCGTTCTAACCCACATAAGCTCGCAACTCATCTTTGGGAATAGATGAATATGCATCGATATCTCTACTCATATCAGCAACTCCTCTCATCAAGGCCTTATTGTTCGTGCTGGGTCTAATGGAACGCGGTGGTCGCGGGGAGTAGGTTCCAAGCGCAAAAAGAAACATAGTCTGGAATGCCCATGATGACCCATTATAGCTAAACGGCAGCACTAGATATGGGATACCCTTACTAATGGTATGCGGCATCAAACCACACACCCAGCAATTTGTCGTATTCATAACTAGTTGGTGCTGGTGCAGAAGTTGAATAAACGAGTTGTTCACGAACTCAGAACATCTAGCTTGTTCGTGTTCAGGCAAAGGGTGGAAAGAGTGTGAGGAAACAGTAGGAGGAGGTATGGGCTGCATAGTGGGTGCAAACGGCACTTGAAAGGACAATAATACATAACCTACAGAAAACATCATCATGCTAAAAGGACAAACAGACATAATATTACAAAACGTTTGCTATTCATTACTTCACATATTCTGCTCTTAAAATTTATTCCCTCAGCGGGTCTCTTCATCTCGAGAAACTCCATCCTCTAATCGTGCTGTTCGCGGCGGATGAGTGTCTTCTGCTAAGGAGTAAACCTGTCAGTCCAGGGAACGCCCTAGACCAACCAGACCGTTGACCTAATGTCTCCGGCTTGTACCCCAAAGTCTTGGCACCGCGACCCTGCAGCTGAACCCGGATGGCGGTTTGAAAAAGCAAAAATAAGAAAGTTTCTCAGATGGAAGAGAGAGCTGCACTTCTTAAAAAAAAAAATATAAAAGAAAAATAATTTTTATTTGTCCATAGTTCTCGGCCTCAAATTGTAGCGACTTCTTGCAGGTACTGTTTGGTCTTGAAACAAGAGTTCAGGCTCTGTAGTGTCCAATCGAATCGACAGTTGCACAGTTTCTTGCAAGATGTCATCGCTTTCCTTCTCAGAAAGCGTTCCTTTTACTCGTGCATCGCTAAATGGCAGAAAACGAGGCACAGTCTCAGTCTCTGAGTCAGCGATCCCTTTCTGGACCCACTGGTCGTAAGGCAAAGGCAAAGGGACCCTCTTGCAATGAACGCCGTGTATCCAGTTCTTTTTCCCTTTCACTCGGACAGCTGATCTCATCGAGAGAAGGACGAGGTGGGGGCCGGTTCAACGGGGCTCATCATTCTTTGTCCTCTTGAAGTTTTTGACCAGCACCCATGATCCAGGATTGATAGGATGTCCTGGAGTTTCAGAGACCTGAGGCAGAGTATCATGCACCTGTCGGTGTAAAACACGCAATTTAGCCGTCAATTCATACAAATAATCAAGCAGTACTGGATGTTCAATTTCGCTGAATTTTGTCGGCCTTGGCACACCCCATATGTTGGCCGGACGGCCAAACACAATCTCGTACGGACTAAGTCCCACTCGCGAATGCACAGTCATTCTTGTTGATAGGAGTGCTAAGGGCAGAGCGTCAGGCCATTTAAGACCAGAATTCGCCTGCATCTTAGCCAACTTAAGTTTCAAAGTGCCATTGTAGCACTCTACTGGTCCGGCTGATTGGGGGTGATTTGCAGCGTGGAATTTCTGCTTAATACCTAGTCCCTCGCATACATTCTTCATCACTCGACCTACAAATTCACTCCCATTATCACTCCATACCATTCTTGGCATTCCAAACCTAGGGAAACATTCTTTGACAAGGGCTTTAGCTGTGGATAAGGCAGTATTGTCTTTTAGGGGATATGCTTCTATCCACCTTGAAAAAGCGCAGACAACAACAAGTACATATTTCAAATTGTTGCACCTTTCCATGTGGATGAAATCTAGCTGCAAAACCTCAAACGGATACGTTGGGGGTGCAAAATGACTAGCCGGAGTTGGGGTTCCCCTACCAGGATTGTATTTCAAACATACCATGCAATTTTTAACCACATTCTCCGCACACTTGGGAATTCCAGCATTCTGCCATACTGGAGCTAACAACTTACGGATCCCTTTCACACTGATATGCGCCATTCCATGTGCCATCGTGACTACTGGAAGCACATATGCATCGGGTAGCAACCATCGCCGGTGATCTGACAAATCCATCCAACAACCATTTTCATCCAATTTACCCTTACTTCCTTTCCACATGCTCAATTCTTTCTCTGTGGCTTCAGCTTGAAGGGACTTCACACTCTCTATCGTGTCTTCACACATTCCAACATCGCGAACCCATCTTGTAGGGCCTGCAACATACATTCGATTCGTCACATCTCTTGCTGTTCCTTTCGCGAATTCATCAGCAAATGCATTACCACGACCAACATCATCAATAACCCTCTTGTGTGCACTGCATTTCACAATCGCAACCTGCAATGGCAAGGTCAACGACTAAAGGAGATCATTCACCAACTGACCATTCTGAATCTTAGTTCCATGCGAAGTCAGGAACCCACGTTCTTTCCACAAGCGCCCAAAGCTATGGGCCACGCCAAAGGCATACTGACTGTCAGTATATATGTTCACTTTCATTCCTTTCGACAACACGCATGCTCTTGTAAGTGCAATTAATTCTGCTGCTTGAGCCGAATTATGTGGTATACTTGCAGTTTCAACAATCGTGTGCAAAGCCATGAGAGCATATGCAGCAGTCGTATCACCATTCGGAAGCTTGAAGCACGAGCCATCCACCCATAAGGTACCATCACACTCAACCAGGGGAGTATCTTTAAGATCCACTCTCCCTTTTGTTTCTTCTTCTGTCCTGAACAGACAATCATGCTGTTCAATCTCATCTGTGTCTGCTGAAATCGGCAATAATGTAGCTGGATTCAGCGTATTGCACCTTTTTATGTGCACATGACTCGCTAGTAGTGTCAACTCATAACCTGACAATCGAGCACTAGTTAAGTGCTGTGTCTTTGTCCTGTTCAATAACGTGTCCACTGTGTGTGGAACCATCACAATCAACGTGTTATTCATTACTAACCCAGCAGACTGTCGGATATACACAGCTGCTGCCGCTGTGGCTCTCAAGCAACTTGGCAATGCCTTAGCTACCGGATCCAAAGTCGACGTAAAATACGCGCATGGACGCTGTCTGTCCCCAAAAGACTGTGTCAACACTGACAATGCGCAACCTTCCTTCTCATAAACATACAATGTAAAGGGTTTATTGTAGTCGGGGGTACCCAACACAGGAGCTGAACATAATGCATTACGCAATTCCGAAAAACTTTTCTGACACTCTTCAGACCACGGGACGGGATTCGGTGTATCTTTACATGTTAATGCTATCAAAGGTTTTGCCAGCAAAGAAAAACTCGGAATCCAGTGCCTACAGTTTGAAGTAATACCCAAGAAAGCACGCACTTCTTTCTGTGTTATTGGCACGCCCAATTGTGCAATGGCCTGAATTCTCTCTGGGGTCAGTTTCCTTCCCTCCTTCGACAAGAGATGATAAAGTAGGTCACTTCTTGTCGACAATATTGCAGTTTTGAGAGAGATACTTTGTGATGAAAGGCAGACAAATGACGCAACAATGACAATGTAGCTTCTTTACAAATCTCCTTAGTATCCGCGGCGATTAGTAAATCGTCAACGTACTGAATAAGGGTAGCACCACTAGGTAGAACAATTGTATCAAGCTGCGTTTTTAAAGCCTGACTGTATATTGATGGACTTTCACAGTAGCCCTGTGGCGCGCGTTTAAAACGGAAGCTTCGACCTCCTAGACTAAAACCAAAAATATCCCTGCTTTCCTCTGCAATCGGAATGCTAAAGAAAGCATTCTTTAAATCGATCACTGAGAACCAAGCAGCGGACGCTGGAATCATAGTTAACAAGGCAGTTATATCAGGGACAACTGGAAACTGTGGCACAACTATCTTATTGACCTCTCTAAGATCGATCACAAATCTGTAAACAGGTGGCTGAGAAGGGTCAGTACGTTTTAAAATGGGCAAAACAGGACTATTACAAACGTTGCCTTGTGTCTCCTCAATTACATCCTTTTCAATCAAATCATAGATAATCGCTAACAACGCTTTCTCACCTTCATTACAGATCCTGTACTGGGGAATGCGTGGCAATTTAACATTGGCTTTCAAAGTGACCACATATGGCGGTATTTCCAAGAGACCCACATCGTTAGGACCAGTAGCCCAAAGGACATCCGGAAGAGACGACAATTCGGCTGGCAGTTTATTCTTGGACAAATACATTGGAGAAATCACTTCCCTACCCAGTGTAAGTTGTACTCCTGAGGGAGAACAATATAATGTCGCATGTAACCTCTTTAACAAATCCAATCCTAACAGGTTTTCACTACATCCTGTTGTTAGGATAAGGGGTGCTTTCAGCTCACAAGGTCCAACAGAAAGGGGCATAGGACTAGAGATCGGGTTCCTAACCGGGGCGCCAGAAAAACCTACTGAAACATTCATTTCGCCAGACAAAGGCGCGCCAGGGAGTTTTGAGTGCATAATAGAACTCTTTGCAGCACCAGTATCCAATAGGAAAGGTTCTGATACACCCGCTGTAGTCACCTTGACATACGGTCCACTCTGGTCCACTGGCACTGAAACAACTCTCTCTCTTTGTCTATGGCTGTCCTAGTAATCATTACCTTCCGCACTTTCATCTTCTGCATAATAGTCGTTATTATAGTACTGAGCTGTCCCACCAGTAACATTGGCTTGCTGATCAAAACTATTCATCGTATTTTGAGGCGGAAAAGGACGCGCGTTCCGGGGAACGTCCCCACGCCCTCTACCTCTAGGAGCTTGCTGACCACCTCTACCTCTCATGCCATAAGTATTATTCGTGCGCTGCACCAATA
The DNA here is from genome assembly GCF_964204655.1 of Triturus cristatus. Classification (NCBI taxonomy): domain Eukaryota; kingdom Metazoa; phylum Chordata; class Amphibia; order Caudata; family Salamandridae; genus Triturus; species Triturus cristatus. The sequence continues at coordinate 176,529,207 of NC_140592.1, read as the reverse complement.
TGGGGCAACTATACTTAAAATGACCTTCTCGTTTGCAATACGAACACTGATTGAGACCCACAGAAACACGCTGTTGGGAATACCCGAACCTTTGCGAGTTACTCTGAAACTGTTGGGGCTGTTGATAGTTACTCTGACCTTGCTTATAGTTATTCTGATCTCCACGTGGCGGGTAAGCCTGCTGTAAAAGAACCTTCGTTTTTAATTCTTTTGTTTTCTTGTCTGCTCTATCCTTCTCATCTTTATCCCTATTTTCGTAATACTGTGCAGTAGCCAGTATTTGCGCTGATGAGGAAACAGCCCAAGAACTCTCTGAATCTTTCAATTTCTTACACAACTCGGGAAGCAAATTATGTACAAATTTATCAACAAATAACCGTTGCCCACCTTCCGTACTCATGTCTTGACCACTGTGGTCGATAAATGTTTCTTCAAACCTGGTGAAGAAATCAGACACTGTTTCGTCTTTCTTTTGTTTGCATGCGGATAATTTATCCCAATTCACACGCATCGCTGGCATTAAAGTCTTCATGTAGGTAATAATTCTACCAGGGAGTTCTGCTACTAATGGCTCAGGTTTCGCACCACCAACTTGTCTAGTGTCTGTAGCAGTGATATTAGCCCATGTGCCACCTAGTTCTGCAGCATGATCTGTATTACGAATCAACCCCCATAAAGGCTGCGGAACAACATTCCCAAACAACATATCTACGTCAGCTAGATTCATGACACACGATTCTGCAGTTTGTGATAACTCCTTATAATATCCTGCGGGGTTTTTACGGGGGTCAGGCAATGTCTGCTTAAGGGCTAAAACTTCTCATAGTTTCCAAGGAACATGTACCCAAACACGCTGAAAATGAGCTGGCATAGCAGCGATACCTAGAGCGGCATCCGCTGCAACAGCGTCCTTCCATACTGGAGGGACTTCTCTCATAGGGTATTGTTTAACCTTCCTATCAGAGGAGTCATGTTCAAACAGCGACTGAGAAGGACCCTCGATCCTAAAAGATAATACGGTCGCAACTGCTTTCTCAACCTCGGGACCCACAATCGTACCTTTCCCAAATTCAAACCGTACATGACACAATTCCCGCGGGCTTAAGTCTGAACCATGATCTTCCAATTCCTCACAGAGGAATTCACACATTTTCTCAAAAACGTATCTCTGTTTCGGTGCTTCCCATTGATGAAAAACATTTACAACAGACTCTACATCATATCTTGAAGGATAAACAATCCATTTACGTGCCATGCGGTCTAATACTTCTTTCTCTCCAGAACCAGGCAGCTGACTACGCAACTGCTTACGCTGTGAACCAGGGGTCGTACTATATGACCCAAAGAGAGGCGATATTAAATTAGTGACCGCACTGGTTATTCGTTGTCGTGTAGAAGGAGAAGTTGAGGCAAGAACATGGGGAAAGACAGAGGGAAGAAAAACGGGTACAGATACAGGTACAGGGGTCGTATCAGGAATAGCGCCGAGGAAGGCAGTTAATGCACTAGGAAAAGTTGCAGGAAGCGCAGAAGAGACAGGCAGCGAAACCGGCGGCCCTTGAGAGGGCTGCGCCGTGGGCATAGGAGCCGGGTGAGGAGGAGCTGGCGGCTGCGGGAAAGCTTGCGGCAAATTAACTGGCGGCCATACATTCAAAGGCTGCGGAGGCGCTGTAGCACTCTGCGCATACGGGGGTGGCGAACTCAGCAAATGTGAAATTAGGGGGTCTTTCTCCTTTTCCTTTGACGCATCTCGCTGAAGGGGCGGCAAAGCTGGGTAGCATTTATCAATCACTAGTTTACGTTGCCTGTGCAACTGCTCATTCATTTGTTCTTCTTCATGATCTTTAAACTGTAAGGCTGCTTGCATTATCGACATACCTTTCTCTCTTTTATTTTTCTTCGCTAATTTAATTTCTTTCTGTTTGGCTTCCTTTCGCCATAGGCGGAAGGAATCAAACATCGCCGGCCGGGCTTTCTTTTTAAATAATTTAACTTCTAAGTTATCTAGGATTTCCGTGTCAAAACTACCATTTTGGGGCCATTTTAAAACACCATCCTTCCTGGTGTATCGGATCCATACTTCATTATACGCAATGGGGCCCACGCCATGTTTCACATAAAGCTCATACGTTGGAGTTCCAATTGGAGGAACCGGACACGAATCCTCTAATCGGGAGTCTCTATTACAACCCAAACAAAACAAATTTCCAAATATACTAGAACCAGGCATCGTCGCTCACTAGTCTAGTTTCAAACTTCAAAGGATTATCGAATACGATAGTCTCGTGAATACACGAGTCCTTCGGCTTTGGCACTTGCAAGTTCCAAATCAAAGCGATCCCAAAGGGATACCAAACCAAAACCAAACTAAGGACTGGGAGACGCTCCACTTATACTTAACTGAGGTATCAATGACGTCACCAGAAGACTCGTTAAATCGTTTCGCGCTACCAAATCATCAAGGGTCCAAAACAGGGCGATAGTCAGGGCAACAGTCCTTCGTAGCCGTCGGGACGCGGGGAACCTCGCAGTAAAGACTTTCGGACCACGTCGACATGCAGGGGTCGCTGAAGTGGCGGCCTTCCTCCAGAATTTTCACACGAAGCTCCTCACGAACCTCTGGCTTGGACCGGTACCGCTGAAATCGTCCCGAGTTGGGCGCCAACTGAAGTACTGGGTTTTTGAGAACCAACCCAGCGGTGCCAGGGGACACACTCGAAGACTTCGAGTTCTTTCTGTTTTAGACCACAGAAACACAGAGTCTTCTAGGTGAAGTCAAAGAACGTATTTATTGGCTGCAGACCAATCACAGGTATCCGAGAAGTACAACACGATGTATGTTCTCAGGAGACTGCCCCAAACCAAAAACCAGTCTTTTCTTATATACAGAATATTACGCTCTGGGCAACACCGCCCCTATTTTACAAGTGGTCGTTCACATATTTCCGCTTCAAAGAAACAGCACAGTCATGATGATAATCCCACATTTCAGCTCGGTCAGCACATAATTATTTTCCCAGCGAGGCTCAGAACCCTCATCAGATATCAGCAGACCCCAATAAAGCGGACACCTCCTACTCGTAAAACAAGCAGTAAAGTAGAAAACAGAGTCAGGTGTGAAAGAGGTTAATCAGAGTTCGTGTGGGAAGAACGACTTTATGGTGTGTCAAGCCCTGGTGCTAATCTCATTTGGCTGCAGTAAAAGGAACCGGCCGAACAAGACTGACCTCGGGCTGAAGCCGGGTTTGCACGGGTCAACAAGAAGGCACAGAAGGTGTGCGTGTCCTTTAGGCCTAAGTATGGCCTTAAACAACTGCCTATGTGAGGGCAACCACTGATCACAGTTACCGTTATAAGAAATGGAACCCGAGGGTACGATATGTCGTATCGTATACACGGTGAATTCATCGGTGAATCATGACGAAAACACTCATATATACCGCATTAGTCATTTGCGGTTCGCTGATACCAAAATCAGCAGGGTAAGGCCATGCCACCAACGTGGTTCCGAAATTTACAGTACCACAGGTCTTTGAACAAAAATATAGTAGTGGAAAGGTTTCCGCTTCCCAAAATGAATGAGTTAATAGCACTTACAAAGGGCATGCAATGGTTTTCAGTGATTGACTTAACGTCAGCTTATCATCAAATTCCGTTGCATGATGATAGTAAAGATTTAACAACATTCATGACTCCTCAAGGTTGCTATCGGTTTTTACGCGTGCCGTTTGGCCTTGCGTCAGCGGCTGCGGTGTTTCAGAAACTTATGTTTAAATTATTCCATGATTTACCAGGCATTCTTTTCTTTCAGAATGATATCCTTATAATGGGGGAGAATAAGTCTATACATGATGAAAGAATTCATTCTGTTCTTAGGATTCTAAAAGAGAGGGGTCTTACTGCTGAATTGTCAAAATGTAAATTTGGTGTTGACTCTTTAGATTATTTAGGCCATGAAATTTCTGCGAAGGGCATTAGGCCTAAATCAAAATTAATGAATGCTATAAGGGATGCTCCTTCCCCAACTAATAAGGATGAATTAAGATCCTTTTTAGGACTTATAGAATTTTACAGTAAGTTTGTAAAGAAATTCTCAGAAAAGACTTTCAATTTGCGTCAACTGTTGAAGAGTAAATCTGTGTTTGAATGGTCTCATACATTGCAACATGATTTTACAGTCCTCAAAAGTGAGTTGTGCAATGCAAAAGATTTGGTAGGATTTGATCCCCTTTTTCCTTGTATTGTTACAACCGATGCAAGTCAAAAAGGACTTGGTGCGGTTCTTTCGCAGAAGGAGGGGGATGGTAAAGAAGTAGCGGTAGCATATGCATCTAGAGCCTTGTCACCCGCTGAAGAGAGATATTCAGTTATTGAAAGGGAGGCGTTGGCTGTAGTATGGGCACTTGAACATTTTAGGAGTTTTATTTGGGGCTACCATGTAGAGGTTAGGTGTGATCACAAACCTCTGGTGAAAGAACTATTTTCTGATGGACTGTTGGCAGCTACGCCTAGAATAGCAAGAATGTCTGTTCATTTGTTGGATTACATGTATTCAGTGAATTATATTCCAGGAGTTAAAAATCAAGTGGCTGATTGCTTAAGTAGACTGCCATTACCGTTGGAAGTTTCTAGTGAGAATTTAGATGACTTTCAAGTAGCTGGTATAGATTTAAAAAAGGAAAATGTAAGCCTCAGTCCACAAGAATGGGAAGAGAGTATGAGTAAAGATGAACTTCTTATCAAAGTTCAAAGTTGTGTTGTGAATGGATGGCCAATTAAAAGATTGCTTAGTGAGGAAATGAAACAGTTTTGGGAGATAAGGGATGAGCTGTCTCTTAAGGATTTTAACATTTTAAGAGGTGAAAGAATTATTCCTCCAAGGAATTTGAGGTCCAAGGTCATTCAACTTTGTCATGAGGGGCATCTTAGTATTGTAAAAACAAAAAAATGTATCAGAGAATTGTATTGGTGGCCAGGAGTAGATGTGGAGGTAGAGAGAATTGTAAGGGATTGTTCTTTGTGTAGCAACTCTGATAAATCTTTAAGAACACACTGCCCTCCTTTGTGTCCTGTAGAATGTCCAGAAATGCCTTGGGAAACACTAGGAATAGATATTACGGGGCCCATTATAAAAGATTATTCTGCTAAGTACATTTTAGTTGCAGTAGACTACTTCTCAAAGTGGCCAGAAATTAAAGTTGTCGAGAAAGCTGATACTTTCTCGGTTCTGGAATTTTTAGACGATTTATTTCAGAGAGAAGGACTTCCCAAAGTTATTATAACTGATAATGGGGTCCAATTTAAAAGTCACATTTTAGAGGAGTTTTTAAAACGTAATGGCATAAATCATAGGGTTACGTCCATCTATCATCCTAGTGGGAATGGTGAAGTAGAAAGGTTTAATCGTGTGATTAAAGAGTCTATTCAATTAGCGAATCTTAAGAACCAGGACTGGGTAGTAGGAATTAAAAAAATGATTTGGATGTATCGTATAACGCCTACTGTCACTGGTTATAGTCCGTTTACCATCATGAAAGGACGTGTTCCTTTCACGAAGGATAACCAATGTTGGATGAAACATTCCCGGTTATTAGAATGGTCACCTGAGCATGTTAAGGGGAATGTTAAACAACATCAGAAGAAATATAAAAGTTACTATAACAGTAAAAACAATACTAAACCAATCAATTTGGAGATAGGTGATCAGGTACGAGTTAGATTACCTTTTAAAGTGAGGAAAGGGCAAAGTAAATTTTCAAAGCCTTTTTCTATAATTAATATGGGTAAAAATTCTGTTCAATTATCAGATGGTAAATTTTGGCACACTGGCAGAATTGTAAAATGTAAAAGTAAACTTGGTGAGTGGAGTGGAGAAGGAACTAGCCGTATGAGGAGTTTTCACTGGCTAGATGAGGAGAATGCAGGGGTGGAATGTAGCTCGGAATCAGTACATGGTGAAAAGAATTCACTTGGTTCTAACATGTTTGATGTTACAAGTCAAGGTGATGTTCCTTCTGTTTCTTCACAAGTTGAGAATGATGATCTTCTGGATGAGGTTCAGAATGATTCTTCAGAGTTAACTGGACAGGAGGAATCTTCTGTCTCTGAATCTCAACCTCAATCTCAATCTCTAGGTAATGATGCTTGTGTTAATAGTTTTGGTAGAGTGGTTAAACCACCGGAATATCTCAAGGATTTTGTCACTAATTAGTTAATTCATTCCAATTATAGGTGTAAATGAGCAATCTTTATTGTTGTGTTAATTAGTCACTGTTAGAGAGGAGATGCGTTGTTGGTTAAGTATTATTTAATTTCAAATGTTAAGTGTTCATTATTTTTAGTTAAGGGGAGAAGATGTGTTGTGTCTGTCTTTTATTATTATTAGTCATTTGCATGTAGCTATTCCATAGCTTACATCATTGATGACACATGGAACTTCCAGGTGTCATCAATGATCAGTTGGAGACTTCTAGCCGAGAGCAGCTGCTCCTGTGTATGCTGTGTTGGCCTTTATCCTGTATACTCAATAAATGCCTTTTCAACTGCGATGTTCCTGATGGTTATTGACGTAACACACCCCCACGCTGCCAATATTGAGAAAAGGGGGGCAAAAACGCTGCTTGTGGGCACACAGATCAATGTCACGCTTCCGCTATTAAAATAATGAGCCAACAAACGCTGCTCGTGCACACACGTGTCCCAAATGCCACCGATCTGGCAGCCTGCACACCGCTTGCCGGGTTTTCTTCACCACGCCGGCTGTGCGCAGGGAAACGCAGCGCCGCGCTTCCTTAACAAAAAAGGGGGCAGACTGCCGTCAGTGCCCTGTGCCCCACATGCACCTACCGGCTGCCGCGCTATCCTTAGCACAAGGCAGACTGCCGTCAATGCCCCGTGCCCCACACGTGCTTACCGGCTTCGAGCCAAAACCTCTCTGCTTCCTCCGCTCACTCGTTGCAGGAACAGAACACACGCAGCTTGGTTCCTGAAATCGGCTCGACACCCCTTTTTCTGGCACAGTTCTTCACGATCACAGACCGTGCGACCTCCTGACCGGCCCTCAAACTCTTTCCCGAAACGGCTCGACTCCCTTCTCCTTGCTGCCCAGCTGCTTCACGATCACAGACCCATGCGACCGCCAAAAACGATCCTCGACCTGCAAAACAAAGAAAAACAAATTACGGGCCGCCGATGGCCCGGGTGCCGTTCCAGGGGGAGCGACGGAAAAAGAGGCTGTTCCCGCTCTCCGAGCCCCCCTTTTAAAGGGGGACACACAGGGCAGCCAGTTGAATCCGGCTTGCCCCTAGGGCCAGTTATCGTGCTAACCGGAAGCACTAAAGTGCTTCCGGTTCACATCCCAGCTGACCACCCATTGGATGTTCTATCAAGGGTAAAAACTCATAGCACACATATAAAAAAAGAAAATTACAATTCTATATTACAATCAGAATAAACCCATGCACAACTCTAGAAACAATCAGTGAACATTGGCGTTTTATAGAGACCTGGGCCTAGCGTTTATATCCAGCATGCCTAAAGTCATGTGTATCTACTTAATATAGACTAAGAATATTCATACAGTTCATTAGCTTTATTTCTGGTTTTATCCATTTTACTTTTGTCTGTGCCAATGCAGTTGCTTCTTGGAAGTTGCTTCAATGATGCCAAAGTAGGTCAAAATTCAAGTGATATCACTTCCGATGAAGTCATTTCCCATGGGATGTCACTTCCTGGGATGTCAAGTTGATAGCAAATTAGAGTGTCTTTGTATGTTCTCTTTTGCCCCGAAAAGACCACCACTGGTGATTGATGCTAACGGGTGTGAATTCATGCATTTAAGAAATGCACAAAAAGGTACAACAAGTACATGCAGGGTTAAGAATCATGCAGGTAACCTATCGGTTCAATATTTGTTAATACCTAATGTAATAACTCTCAAACCCTAGGAAGGTATAGTGCACATTTGGAATAAGTCTAAGATCCAGCGATCCGTGTCTACACATATTTTGAGCAGCTGCCAGGTTCATGTTTATGAAGGATGAGGTAAGTGAAGAAATATCTGTATTGTTTTTATTTTTTTTTCATCTCCGTATTAAATTATATGCGTGTACAGTCGGTTGCTTTGTGCAAACAAGCATTTTCTGGCACGCTCTCGGTTCACTGGTGCTGGGAAGCCCGCGGAAAGGCACAGGTTGCAAATACAGTGCAGCTTTGTTCGTCGTCCACTCAAGTTCTCCCCTTGTGCATTTTATCGAGATTCAGTTAATTTCCACTTCTTGTGTTTATGCTCCTGGCATGATATAACCTGACCTGTAATAAATGCTTACAGGTGTCTCAACATAAGGGCACAGATGTGCTTTTGTTCTTGGTAGAAGCACAAAAGAAATCGAGTTCTGAAATGCTCCCTGGGAAAAAAAATCTAATTAAAAGAGCAGAAAGATTTAGCTGCCATCTGGTGGACCAGGGTTGTAATGTTTCATAATTGAGGAGACAACAGAATGCGCTTTATTAAAACTGTTTCAATCAATTCTGATCACATGAAACGTACCTAGACGTTCGAATATATCTCTCATTAAGCGTATGAGGAAAGGAATAAAGCGCGAAACACTTCTCAGCGAGTCCTTAGCAATATTAAAACAACAGGAATCCAAAAGATTTGCAGGACACGCGCAATTGGTAGCACGTGCGCCAGAACTAGCTCTGTCACGTACGTTTCAGGAAGTAATCACAATCCCTTGAACCATCACAAGAAGTGTTAACAGGCCAAACGGGGAAACTTCAGAAACTATATTTCCTTCCATGATGGATAAAACAAGCATTGGCAAAGCCAATAGGTTTCGAATTTGGGTGCCATTGGCTTTGCCAATGGTTTCAGTGATGCTGCACAGCATCCTTGATGCTGTGCTGCATGGCTAGAGGAGTAAACAAAAAAAGGGAGCTGTAGCCTGTCCACCCACCTAATTTTGTAGACATGGGCAACATATATATACGCTCCTACAACAGGCCCGGTTCTAGCTGGTGAGCCTTGGCCCTGGCAGTGATGTCACAAAGCCCAATAGAAAATGGTCACTTTAATTCGTTCCTCCGAACGTTGGGGCATATCATCAAGGAGCGGCGATAATTATCGCTAAGCGCACTTAGCGCTAGGATAATTATCGCCGGATAACGTGGAATTTTATCGCTGAGATAGCGTGTTATTAGCAACGCTTATCTCAAAAGCGATAAAATTCCAAGCGCTAACTGCCAAATGTGAGATTATCGCTGGAAATCCAGCGACAATCTCACAAGGTTTGGCGATAGCTTGCTGATAGGGCAAGGCATACTTAGCCATGATATCCACCTTACATAGGATATCATGGGTAAGTCAGTCTTGAAGCAGGCGTAAGGAAAGTAGCGATAACAGAGGTTATTGCTACTTTGCTTGTCGCTCTGCAGGTTAGCGTGCCCATTGATAATTGGAGAAACGCTCACTTTGCATCTTATTAGAGATGCAAAGATGGGCGTTGGGGGAAATGGTAATAATGAAAGGATTCATGCGATAGCGTGACCTTGCTGATTAGGCGATAAAATTATCGCCGCTTTTTGGCTGAAAACGGCCGCAAAAGCGGCGATAATTTTTTATCGCCGCCTTGATGATATGCCCTGTTGTTTTTCTTTTTGTCCTGCGAGTTGCGTGATTGGGCCTGGACTTTTTCTCACAGGCATCCCAAATCACGCATCTCCTTTTAAAAAGGTGGGCTGTGTCCCCGCCCACTCGTACAGGTAAAATAGGGGCATGGGAAGGGGACAAGCCTTTTCTTTGGCAGGGCTATCCTTTGCCTACTGTCCTGCTGTGTGGATATTTCCTTTGCTATTCCACGCTAGAGAAAATAAGTTTGTTTATCCCGATTCACCTTTCCAGGCCCCTCCAGAGCGGGCTGTGACATAGAGTTTTTAAAATCAGGGAAGGCCTTCAAGACACATACTTCGAGTATGCTTCATTTAAACATTTTTTATCTTTTTACAAGGTGGGCTCTGCCACTGATGCAAGACAATAACAAATGTCCAGATAACTCTGGTGATTAATGATCCTGCTGGAGAGCAATCATTTGTCTGTTGATAGTTTTGAAATGCATATAGAATGTATTTTATGTGGATAGCTCAGTGGGTTATTGCCTTTGACACAAAGATCCTTTTGTTATTTGCAGTTCAGAAGTTATCATCCTTACATAGGCAAGTGACCTATGAACTGTCATCAGAGAGCTACATACAAACCTGAATGGTATAGTTAGAGCTTCACTTTATTTTGTGTGTGTGTTGCGATATAGTTCGAAGTTCCCTACTCTTTCATTATTCTAAGGTTGCTAAAAAGAGTGCGTTTGGGCAGATATACATTGTTATCAGTAAAGCCAACCCCCAAGCACTGGTTTACTCTCTAAATCCTGAGTTTGTGCTTCTCCAGACCAAACCCTCTTAAAATATTCTACCCACCAGTATGGATGCATGTGATTCCTACAGCTTGCAATCTTCATTGGCTTATGTGACATTCCCTGTAGATTGATCTACATACTTGTATGATTCATTGTCTCTGTATAATGTGTGTGTGATGTAAAGTACTATGACACCCTACACTGATATGAGTTGCTCTATACAACAAATGAAATGCATGTGAGAGAGTGGCTACAGAGAGATGAGGGGCGCTGGCGGAGGGTGGCAATGAGGGAATCCGAGAAGAAGGTCAATGGGGGAGGGGGCTACGGAGCGATGGGGGACGCGCTGGTGGAGGGTGGCTGTGAGGGAGTCTGAGGTCATGAGGGAGAGGGGCTATGGAGCGATGATGGGCATTGTTGGAGAGTGGTAGTGAGGAAATCTGAATAGGAGGTCATGAGGAAGGTGGTACGAGAGAGGAGGGGCACTGGTGAAGAGTGGTAGTGAGTGAGTCTGAGGAGGAGGTCTTGAGGGAGAGGAGCTATAGAGCGAAGAGGGGCACTGTTGGAGGGTGGCAGTGAGGGAATCCGAGGAGGAGGTCATGGGGGACCATGTTATGGCCTTTCTGTTTTTTGTTTATTTAATTAGCAGTTGGGTCATTAGGGCAACTGTGGAACATATTTTAAAGTGCATGCTAATTATATTTACTGCTGTATTCAATGTTTTAAGTTTAAAGGTGATTTTACTAATGTTTTTTACGGGAATAATGTAAGTGGAGCCGGATGGTGGCTGATATGGGGCTGGGACCCAAGGTCGACTATGAGATAAGGTGCACTGGAGAGGGCTGGTAGAAAAGTGGATAATCGGGCCTGGAAGTGAGTGCGCTGCAGAGTCTGGAGTCAGGTGAAGGTAGGTATGAATAGGGATTCTCCCGGAAGGCTTGCACAAAGAGAGCAGAGAGTGTCACTTGCCTGATACTCTCACCTCAGAAACCTCCTCTTCCCATCAAAGGGACATTACATGGAACAAAACACTTTTTGAGAGTGAGAACATTTAGAAAGAGATTGGGAAAAGAGTGTGTTTTACTGGGCCTTGTAAGACCAAGGAGGGATAAAGGAGGGCCCTGTAGCAGGCCTGGCTACTTATATAAGAGACAAATCGGGACCGCAGTGACCCACCCGAATGCACCCTTGGCCCACCCAAATAGAAATTTCTGGAGCCGGGCCTGTCCTACAAAGTGGCACAATCACCTTTTTTTATTGGATTTGCTTTTCTGAGTTGGAAAGAAAATGATTGAAGTACCGCAAAAGCATTTTTTCTTTTTAGGAGATGCAAGCAGGGGTATTGGACACCGAGAACACAGATGGAGGGAAGAAACAACACAAAGGACAGAAGCCGGAGGCAATACAGAGTGCGGGAGTGGGAGAAGCAATACGGAGGTGGGAGCAGGAACCAGGTCCTGCTAGCGTCAAAACACGGGTGAGAAATCAACGCGGTAGGAGAACGAGGGTTATTGGGGAAGAAGCACATGGGCAAGAGAGAGCAACACAGAGTACAGTTGAGGGGAGAAGAGGAGTATGCGAGGGAGACAGGTGTAAAACACATGCACGTTTGTCTGGTGCTTAAACAGAAAGTAAAATGTAGTGCTTTAAAAGCGCGCAGTGGAACTACACGAGTCTTGCATCTATGATCCAACTGAGGGACAAACCCAATCAATCAATCAATCAATCAATGACACTTATAGAGCGCGCTACATACCCGTAGGGTCTCAAGGCGCTGGGGGGGGGGGGTGCCGCTACTGCTCGAACAGCCAGGTCTTCAGCTTCTTCCTGAAGGAGAGGTGGTCTTGGGTCAGGCGCAGGTCGGTCGGGAGGGAGTTCCAGGTCTTGGCGGCCAGGTAGGAGAAGGACCTTCCTCCTGTAGTCGCTCTTCGGATGCGGGGGACGGCGGCGAGGGCGTGGTTGGCTGATCGGAGGTGGCGTTTGGGAGCGTAGAAGTTGATCCGGCTGTTGAGGTAGCTCGGGCCTTGGTCGTGTAGGGCTTTGTGTGCGTGGGTGAGGAGGCGGAAGGTGATTCTTTTGTTGACGGGGAGCCAGTGAAGGTCTCTCAGATGTCCGGAGATGTGGCTGGTTCGTGGGATGTCGAGGATGAGTCTGGCTGAGGCGTTCTGGATCCGCTGGAGTCTCTTCTGGAGCTTGGCGGTGGTACCGGCGTAGAGGGCGTTGCCGTAGTCCAGTCGGCTGGTGACGAGGGCCTGGGTGACGGTCTTCCTGGTCTCGGTGGGGATCCACCAGAAGATCTTCCGTAGCATGCGTAGGATGTTGAAGCACGCCGAGGAGACGTTGTTGACTTGCCTGGTCATGGAGAGGGAGGAGTCCAGGATGAAGCCCAGGTTGCGTGCGTGGTCCGTTGGTTTGGGTGCGGTGCCCAGGGCGGGAGGCCACCAGGAGTCGTCCCAGGCGGAGGGTGAAGAGCCCAGGATGAGGACCTCCGTCTTGTCAGAGTTCAGTTTCAGGCGGCTGGTCGTCATCCACTTGCTACCTCTTTCATCCCTTCGTGCAGGTTGGCTCTGGCGGAGGCGGGGTCGTTGGTCAGGGAGAGGATCAGCTGGGTGTCGTCGGCGTAGGAGATTATGCTGAGGTTGTGTTTGCGTGCGATGGCCGCGAGAGGGCTCATGTAGACGTTGAAGAGGGTGGGGCTCAGAGATGATCCTTGAGGGACGCCGCAGATGACTTCGGAGGCCTCTGACTTGTACGGTGGTAGGCGGACTCTCTGTGTTCTTCCGTCGAGGAAGGAGGTGATCCATTCCAGCGCCTTGTCCTGGATTCCGATGTTGCTGAGGCGCTGTACTAGGGTGCGGTGGCAGACAGTGTCGAAAGCCGCGGAGAGGTCTAGGAGGATGAGGGCCGCTGTTTCTCCGTTGTCCATCAGGGCTCGGATGTCATCGGTGGCGGCGATGAGGGCGGTCTCGGTGCTGTGATTGGCTCGGAAGCCAGACTGTGAGGGGTCGAGGGATCCATTCGTCTCGAGGAAGGCGGCCATCTGCTTGTTGACGGTCTTCTCGATGACTTTGGCTGGAAACGGGAGGAGCGAGATGGGGCGGTAGTTCTTGAGTTCGGTGGGGTCCGCTGTTGGTTTCTTGAGTAGAGCGCTGAGTTCGGCGTGCTTCCAGCTCTCAGGGAAGGTGGCCGTGTCGAAGGATGTGTTGATGATGTCTCGCAGGTGGGGTGCGATGACAGCGTCGGCCTTGTTGAAGACGTGGTGAGGGCAGGGGTCGGTCGGTGATCCGGAGTGGATGGAGTTCATCGTGTGGATGGTGTCTTCGGTGCTGATCGGGGTCCAGGCGTGGAGGGTGGTGGTGGGGGGTGGTTGTCCGGTTATGGTGTGCGTTGGTTGGTTGTTGAAGCTGTTGTGTATGTCCGCGATCTTGTTGTGGAAGTATGAAGCGAGGGAGTTGCAGAGGTCTTGCGATGGGGTGATGTCGTTGTTTCCTGCACTGGGGTTGGAAAGCTCTTTCACGATGTTGAAGAGTTCCTTGCAGTTGTGTGCGTTGTTGTCCAACCGGTCCTTGAATGCTGTTTTCTTGGCGGCGCGGATCAGCTGGTGGTGCTTCCGGGTGGCAAGCTTGAAGGAGGTCCTGTTGTCCGGTGTAGGTTCCCTTCTCCAGACTTTCTCAAGGGCACGGCAGTTCTTCTTGGATCTCTTGAGTTCGTCGGTAAACCACGGGGCTTTCTTGCTGCCGGGTCTGCTGGGCGGGGTCCTCGGCGGGGCAAGCTCGTCCCAGGAAGAGGTAGTGAAGCCCACAAGCAAATGAGAATGACAATCAGAGGCGGACCCTTCGTAATGTCGGAGGAGTGTTGCCCCACTGCTCAGCGCCATCAAATGAAAAATACAATTATAATAAAACAATTTTATTATCATTTTATTTTTCATTCTGTGACTGAGTGAACCGATACTGCATGTGTAGGGCGGGGCTGGCCCCCTTCCATGGACAGCAGGGAGGAGTGAAGGGCACTGAAAGTACGCATGCATGTCGGTTTGGTCGGGCATCTTAGGACAGTCAAACGCACATGCCCACTTAGATTTCTCCAACCCACCTGTGTTGTACAGCCTGATGGAGAAAAGGCACAGAATCCCTGTGCCTTAGCAAGTGTTAAATCAGCCCGCTCAGGCCAATTCCAGTCCTGCTCTCATGCTGGGAAATAGCATGAGGCCAGCATCTGGATTGAGTGCAGAGTCTGGGAGACTGTTCTGTGTGGCCGCTGGGAGCAGCAGAATACCGAGGCGGCCTGCAGTGGGATTGGGAGCTGCAGCTGCCACTGATGACAATAAATCCAACCAACGATAAGCAACGGGCAGGCTGTAATCCCACTGTAAACTGACAAAAGGTCTTTCACCAACAGACAACTTGCAGTGCTTGGTATGCAATACCTAATAACTTAAAAGAGAACTGAGAGTGTGCTATAGTAGCCTGTAGTGGAATACATATGTATATGTATATATATATATATATATCCAAAGTAACCTTTTTCCGTTGGATTCTGATGAAAAGCGAATCGGAAAGCAGGAACGGACACCTCTTGTATAGTGCAGAGTTTTTATTATTAAATGCGCTGTGCCGCCATGACGCGTTTCGGTCTCCCAAGACCTTGATCACATGGATATATATATATATATATATATATATATATATATATATATATATATATATATATATATATATATATATGCATATATATATATATATATATATGCTACTTTTAATGGTATGTAGTGAAATTAATACTTAGGTCAACATTTTGACAATAGAGGAAACCAAATGCACACGAAACCAAGTTGTGAAGCACCTTCTGCCTCATATTTTGTTGATTTATTAGTAGCAAAATGCAATTATATTGTATTATAATTGCATTCATATATTGCTTAATGCCACAATTTGGGTCACTGAAGTATATTATTGGAGAGGTAACACTCTACACCATGTGGGAGTGCTTGGTTGGAAGAGTGTTATACTTACATTGGCCCTACGTAGAAAGCATTTTTGTGTTATGCATGAGTGACCATGGTGCTCATATAATATCTTAGGGCACTGAGCTTAACGGTGTGAAGGCAGAAAAATGAGGTAGAGATACAGCACTCACAGGATGTATTAGCTGTATTCTACAGGCCCCATAACAATTTTACTGTGAGTACTGAGGATTTTTCAATCCACCTTTTGTGCAGTGTACCGTTAAAACTTTCTCTTTAATCTATATTGCATGAACTGTCTTTTCGTGAAGCACTAAAAACTCACCTTTTTAAGCGCATTAGCATTCCTTAAATCTATACTTATGTTGAGACTGTAGTGCCAGGACACTCCGCGAAGTAGCCGTGCACTTTATAAATCCATTCCTTATTTCATTTACTCATTCATACAGCATAAAGGACCTCTACATTATAATTATTTTGGGACTATGGAAGAAAGGGATTGTTTAGAAAGACAACAGAAATATTGATAGATAATAGAGATGTGCCTGAACGGCCTGCATAGCAGTCATCCCTATATCAATAGTACTTTTCTCAGTTGTATGACGGAACAACGCAGGGAAATACTCTGCATGCCTTTACCACACATTTTACCCCGCATTTTTTTAGAACATACACGCTTTTACATTGTGTACCTTTACCACGCATTGTTTATATATATGTTGATATATATAAACAATGTATTTGTGGGGGGAGACCCCCCACACCCTCGAACTTACCTTAAATGCCTGGTAAAGGCATATGTTGTAAAAGCATATGTGTTCTAAAAACATGCATGGTAAAAAAATGCGTAGTAAAGGTACAACGTGTTAAAAACCTCGTTGTAAAGGCTGTTTCCCATGTCTTTGTCCAATTTTAAAGCTGTTAATCATTGTGAGTGCACCTGCAGAAGGAGACTATAGTAAAGTCTTCCAGGATGAGGCAAATCTCTTCATGCAATGAGTGCTTCTCCTCCTTGGTAATGAGAGGATTAGTTGTGGTGGCTTGATTAAGGTTCGATGACTGTTGTAGCATTTCCTAAATTAGTTATGGGCTGTATTGATAATCCCCAGCTGGACTTAGAATAGAAGCGCAGAGTCTATTCTTCCTAAAAGAAGCCAAATATATATGCCTACTTGGTGGGTCAGGCCACAATATGTTCCTGTTCATCTGGCCCACAAGCATCCGGGCTGAATAAGCTATTTCCCAAGCCGTTAGTAGCCGAAAAATCCTCTTCAATGTACATCTCTAAATGAAATCCTGAATCCAGAACCTTGAGGTGCTAAAAGGTGATTTGCTGCACTCTTTAAATACTTGATTGATTGATTGATCAATAATTTGGTCTCTGCGTTAACATGTAACATCCATGCTCCAGAGAATGTTCCCACTCCTAAAGTCTACTCACCGAATAGGGATGGTGAGAGTACTGGGGTTGGTGTGCCTGGATTACTATAAATTACAGACAGGTTTCTGAACCTTCTGATTCCAGCTGTCAGCATGTACCCAGTGCTTAATTTCAACCGGTGGTTTCTGTTGCTCGGCACCAACACTTAATTGTCAGCACCGGGACTTATGACAACCAGCCACATGGTGACGCTGTTTGTCCAATTTTGTGATTAAGATAACAACAGTTTAATAATTCCACATACATTAAAAATGACAGGTGTCTGCCACCCAAAGCTTTCAAAATAGCTGTGGTGGCAGGCATTAGTCATTATTTATGTATAAAAAGTCTGAGTTGTCATTAGTAGCTTTTTGATGCATTACAAGGTCTACCACTTATGGTAAATCTGGGAATGCACCAAAATCCATAGGTATTGCATGTATTTGGACAAAATATTGAGTTTGAAATGTCGAGCTACATTAACATTGTGACACATAAATATTGTGATGCAGAAATATCGTTGACAAAAATATAGATTTTCTAAGGTAAGTAATATCGTTTTCAAAAATATCTGTGTTGTTAATATTGTTTTAATACTATAGTTGTAAAAATATGTTTTTAAAATTATCTTTATGTGTTTTCATTCATATTTTAATCGTATATGTTATACATTGTTTGTGTAATTGCTGTATTTCTTTTTAATATAGTTGGCAATTATAAGTTATTTATAATTTAATTTAATTGTTAATAGTAATTAATAGCGTCATAGCGGGTTGTGAGATTTGCAGGGGTATAGGTTGGGAAGTTAATTAAGTATAATTAATTAACAATTTATTTTAATCAATATTCATTATTTACTTGATAATTTATTATGCAAATTGTGCAATTGTTAGATGTTATACGTTCTATTTTATTTACTGGTTGTTGGGTTTGTGAGTGTATAGGGTAACAAGTTAATTAAGTAATAATTAATAATTAATTTATTATTAATTATCCAATTGATAATTAATTATGTAAATTGTGTAAATATGATTATTTTTTAAGTTATATTTTAAGTGTGAGTTGTGATTGTAGGGGTATAGGGTGGGAAGCTAATTAGGTAAATATTAAATACCAATTAATTGTCAATTTTAATTAAAGTATGTGATTGAGTTATAATTATGTAAATTGTTTCATAAGTATATTTTTATGTTATACATTAGGTGTGGGTTGATGTGTTTTTAGGGGGATAGGGTGGGAAGTTATTTAACTCATTATTAATTAACAATTAAATATTCTGATTATTATTTAATGTCTTAATTGTGTTATACTATTTAAAAATTATGTCTTAATTGTGGGCTGCTATGTATGTGGAGTATTTCTCTACTGTTCCCTAACGCTTTCCCTACTGTTGCACAGACTGGGATGGGAATGGTAATTTTGACCCCTCCTTAGTCCAATGCTTTCCCTATTGTTGCACCGACTGGAGTGGGAATAGTAAAATGTACCCCTCTGCAGTCCAACGCTTTATCTACTACTGCACAGACTCGAGGGGGAATAGTACATTTTGACTCTCCTGAGTCCAAAACTTTCTCTACTGTTGCGCTGACTGAAGTGGCAATAGCAAATTTTACTCCTCTGCAGTCTAACGCTTTCCCTACCTTTGCACAGACTGAATTGGGAATAGTACATTTTACCCCTGCTGAGTCCAACACTTTCCCTACTGTTGCACAGACTGGAGTGGGAATAGTAATTTGTATCCTTCCTTAGTCCAACGCTTTCCCTTCTGTTGCACAGACTGGGGTAGGAATAGTACATTTTACCCCTACTCTGTCCAATGCTTTCTCTACTGTTGCAGAGACTGGTGGGAATAGTATATTTATTATTCCTAGAATTCAATAGTTTTGTTAATATCGTTTAAATATATATTATTATTATGTGTATGTATTTAATTGTATATGTTTTATATATAGAAATGTTTCTAATTGGTAAGATATTTTTAGTAAAATATAGTTGTTAAATTGTTAACTGTTTTAGGTATAATTAATTTAGCAATTTGCTGATTTGTTTGCACTTTTTTTATTGATTGTTTTATTGTTTTTGCAACTGTATATATATATAGATATACACACACACACACACACACACACACATATATATATATATCCTACGTACTCCTTTCTTCCAGCGGTTCACTACTCTGAACCAAAAAAGGCACGAACTCCACTTAATAAGTGCAATCTTAGTTTATTTTACTGTGCATAGCCGCCATGACGCGTTTTGAACCACCAGGGTCCTTGACCATATATATATATAAATATGTGTGAGCAAGACAGGGGACCCTGCCGAGACGCGTAGCAGCCGTCCTAATGTAATAAAAGATTCGAACCCTACCTTCGGTTTGCAGTGTTATTTTTCGGTGTTTGGACAGAGAACCGGAAGTGGTGAAGGACATATATATAATATATATATTTATGTATATATATATATATCCAAGAAAGAAGTGATTCAAACAGATGAACTCACCAAAGAACGAAAATATAATTCCACAACAAAGGTGTATCTTGCTCCTTCCTCAGATAGTACAAGATCAGTGGCTGTACAGATTACCATCCTGAATTTTCAAAGGTGTTGCAGTGGTTGCCATGAAAGTAAGTGATTATATTGAGGAGGGGGTGAGACAACTAATGGATACCAACTCTTACAAACATTGAGAAACTGATCCCACAGAAGACTTGAACAAAGAAATTAAGAACATTGTTGTAAGGTACAGGAGCTTACACCACATTGATGAAACAGCAGCATATATGCCTGTTCATCCCAAACCAAGACCTGGGAGATTTTATATGCCTCCCAAAATTCACAAAATGAACAATCCTGGCCTCCCCATCATCTCTGGCAATGATACAGCCACTGAGAGACTATCTATATTTGTTGACCTGCACCTCCAGTTTATTGAAAAGTTAAACAAAATCTACACTCTTAGGGCTTCATATGACATTACATCATTATACACCAAAATACCACATGAGGATGAGCTTATTGTGTTATCTGAAGCTCTTAATAAAAGAACTTTGAAAAAGCCATTAACAAATGTGTTTACCAACTTTTCAAGAGTTATCCTTAAATCCAACAATTTTGCCTTCAATGGTAAACACTATCTGCAGATACAAGGGACTTCTATTGGCACTCGGATGGCTCCAACCTATGCAAATATCTTCATGGGCAAACTAGAGGACTATATACTTGCTGCTTCTAGCATCAAACCATCAGTATAGCTATTATACATTGATGACATATTTATAATATGGATGCAGAAAAAGGAACATTGGAACAATTTACAGCTTATATCAAGAGTATCCATCCTACCATCAGATTCACCAGCAGCAATACTAAACAGAAGCATTATCTCCCTTTTCTGGAAGTCCTACTCACCATTCAGGAACAAAAAATGATAACTGATTTGTGCCATAAACCTACAGATGCTCATTCGTATCTAAACTGGACTTCATATCATCCACATCACACAAAACAAAGCATCATCTATAGCCAAGCACTCAGAATAAGATGCATCTGCTGCAATTAGGACACCTGGAAAGACCACCCACATGAGCTTGTTTCAGTATTTAAAAGGTGAGGCTATCCACTGCATGTCATACAACAACAATTGACAAGTCTTTGCAGTTACCCAGAGAAGCACTTATTTAGAATACCAACAGCAGAAACAAAAAATACAGAGCCCTATTTGTGGTTGACTATCATTCATCAGCTCCCAACTACAGAAATATAATTCCAAAAACATTTCCATTACTGTCCACTTCTGAAAAATTGCAAAAGCGTTTTCCAAAACCGCCAGTCATTGCTTACTGCAGAGCTCCCAATTTACAATCTCTTATTGTGGGAGCAGAACTCAAGCAAGCTGTAACAAATGCAGGGGTTCATTGCTGTGACTCTAAAAGTTGCATCACGTGTGAATACCTTATACAAACATCATCAGTAACTAGTTCTATTACGAGAAGGACCTATGGAATAAGACAGCATCTTACATGTCACTCAACATGCAATATTCATGTGATTCAGTGTCAATGCCAAAGCTTTAAAAACAATATGTAGACCAAACAGTCAATGAACTCTGTACAAGATTTAGGAACCACAAATTGGCAATAATTAATAAGAAACTTGACCGGCCTGTAGCAAAACATTTTAACCATATGGATTATTTACTATCAGATTTGAAGATTTTCCCTGTGGAACATGTCTTAAAGGAAGAACAACTGGACTTCAGACAAACGTCTGGCTCTACTGTTTAAAATCACTGCATCCAGATGGACTGCCAATACCACCTGATTACTACCTATCTCAAGAAATCTTAGGACTGCATTAATTCCACATTCCAAATGGAATCTTCACTCATGATGCTTTTTGAAAATTCAGCACTGTCATCTGTGCAGCGACTGAGAAAACCATCTTGTACTACCTGAGGAATACAGAAGCTGAAATGTTGCAGTGCAAACATATTTTTGTTCTTTTGTGAGCTCACCTTTGTGAGTCACTTCCTTCTTGGATATTTTATTTCTTTGTGACTCATTGTTTTTTTGGGATCCATATTTTTGACCTGGTTAGCTGTTGTTTTCTTGTGATCCTTCATCTTCTAATATATATGGCAATATGAGCATATTGACTGCCTGAACTGCTGTGTTTGTCACTCTGGAGTCTGCCAATAAAGAAGGAAAGAACACGCTGCGTGTGGCATTTTCTCTTGAGAGTGCTTTTCATTTGGAATATATATATGTGTATAGATATATATGTGTGTGTGTGTGTGTGTGTGTGTGTATACATAGATATAGATATAGATATGTATATTATTTACATATAGTGGAGAACATGAATACTGTGGCTAGGGTTGGAGACAATTCTCTTGAAATTCTTTCAAGGTATTCTTTTGGAATTTGATGACACAACATCCAAATGAACCACAATTCTTTGTTCTAATTTTACTTCACATTGACCTACACACCCAGGTTATTTTCTTCGGAAATTTTAGTATTATGACCCTGCTTTTGTGGATACACTCTGGCCACTGGTGCTTAATTGATAGTAATTGTGAGTGGATGCTTCTAGGTGGATGCTATCCTCTATATCCATATCTCCTGAGCTAAACTACATTAAGCACATGACAGTCACCATGCATTCTCAACTTATGTCATTAGGCGCTTGTTATGTATTCTATACAGAAATCTACTGTTCCATGTGTTCAGTAGGCGAACTCAGTCATAATGATAAACGTTTAATGCTGGCAGCTACTTGAATGTAGTTGATGCTATGCAGTTTTGGTTACGAATTCACGCTACAGCCTAGAGTATGCTCCCAGGATGTGTGGATGTTTTGGCATGTCCGGGATCTCATCATGTGGAGGTGATATCAACTAACTCATATTGTTCTTTATTTTGGATATATATCATATACCGATTTGGAGATTGCTAATACTCTCATGGGTATTAGAAACTAGTTTGTTTTCCATTTGTGAAGCAAGAGAAAATACTGAAATATAATGTTTTCCTGTTGGGTCTTGTAATCTAACCATTCTAACCACTATTACCACATGCTAAGGATACTAATCTGTATTATTCTGTACCATTTACATATTAAGGACGTTTGTGCTGATGTTCATTTATTCTGTTATGCTTAATTTACGTAGATTGATTTTCTATGATGGCCACTGCTTTGCATGTATATCTTAAGGACATGTTAGCTCAGCTTCTATGTCATCAATGTATAACCAGATGACTTAAGCCAATGGGAAACGTGTGTGCCCCACCCATGATTAAAGCACTAGTGTGCTGAAACGCATTGCGTTTTTGTACTTGGTACCTCGTACTGCCATAAACCTTAATTTATGCCTCAAAAAAATATTGATGCTTCTAAATCACTGGAGTGTGCACCATTTACTCCTTGAGGAATCAAATTGGGACCTGGGAGGAAGCAAATTGGGACCTGGGAGTATTGGTGGAATACTAGCAGACTACCTCACCCAAGTTGAAAAAGACGTGAGCCGAAACGCATCCTGTTTTTGTGGACCTGGCAGAATAAATACCGAGTCATTACACCTTCCATGAGTGCGGTCTCTTCATTTGGTTGAAATGTTATCTGGATATATATATATATATATATATATATATATATATATATATATATATATATATATATATATATATATATATATATATATATATATATACTGCACTCCGTTAGCTTCCTAGATTCCACCAATACAGACACGGACCGCCAGATAAGTGCTTCCAATTGTTCTTTATTTAGATGCCGCCATTACGCGTTTCAGCTCGAGTTGAGCCTTGATCACATGACATGACGTTAAAGGGACTGTTTTTTTCTTTTTAAAGTGCCAAGTGTTACGTGCAACGTGCAAGAGACAACGCGATAGTGGACATAGAAGATTTGAATATTTCATGCTTAAATGCATTACATCTGAATACACACAAATAAGTTCATTGGCATATGTATGGGCAATATAACTGGAACTTCATGTGAACTTTTATCAACATCTCTAAATAAATCAATATGTAAATAAATATATAGTGATAAATAATAATGGATAAAACTACTTTCTAAAACCTAAAAAACCATTCATAGATTTTATAAATTACATAAAAGGATGATATTGCTTAGGTAGCATTATCCTTACGTCTGATGTACAAATCTGTCTGTAAAATACAATTCAACCACATCTTCCAGTTTAATTATCTTGAACTGCCAATGTGCCTCTCTGTCGTATTAATCTTAGTTGAACATCTATGTCCTGCTTGTCGCTGGATAAGTGCAAGTGATGTATGAGATAATAAGTGTTAAAGTGCTAAGTGCCTATACCTTGTGGATAAGAACATCTAGTATGATATTACCCAAACCATATTTACAATTGTAACTCCATTGTAAATATTATAAAAAAAAAGCTTTTTGTTTTTTAAAAATAATTTTTTTGTTAAATTGCGCATGTACTTAAAAATGATTGTACATTCTGTCCAATCTGCGTTAATCATGGTTTAAATACCATTTGATCCCTTTATATTGTATATTATCATTATTTCCCTCAAATCATCTCATATATTGTATAAACCTGCTGGATGGTTCTGCCTCTTTTTATCTCATTTTCATTTGCCATAGCGGTTATGATGGTTCACATTTGGGCAATAATTGCATATTTCTTCATTTGACTATGACTACCAATATCTATAGGCCACATAAATATCAAACATTAAATATTTAAATATTAAATATAAAATATATATAATGTACAAAATGTAAAATCTGAAATATTCGATGAAGAACATCATTGTAGCAATACATAATCTACAATTCAAAATGTAACTTATAAATTTAAATTGAGTATCTAGACACGTATGTAGGTCCTCTGTTGTATTGAGTGCCCCTGGGTGTTTGGAGTCCATTTCTAAGATGTATCTAGTCTCTAGCCTATGTAGTTTGGTTTCCCTGCTCCCACCTCTTCTGCTGGGCAGTACTGCATCTATTATCTATTATTGTAATTCCTGACTATTGGACTTATAGTGCTCCTTGAAATGTCTCGCCACTGGGTATGTATTGTCCTGATTTGTAATGGCCCTCATGTGTTGAAGTACTCTTTTATGAGCTTGAAGTTTGGTACTTACTATGTACTGTAAGCCACAAGGGTATAACAGTACATAGATTACGTGGTCTGTCTTGCAGGTTAAAAGTATAGTGATTTTGTGTTGCTTAGTATTGAATGGAGTCTAAGTTGTTTTATTACGACCCCTCTGTGAGCCTTGCATGTTTTGCTCTTGTAAAAGCCTTTGTGTGTCTTGAGCCAGCTACACCCCTAAATTACTTCAGGGCTAGTTTTAACTAGTTGGTCCCTCGTGGATGTCCCTCTGCTGTGTGTGATTGATACTTTCAATGGTAACAGTGATCCTATCACTGGATCACTCAGCACAATGAGCCAGTTGTGTCTAATTATGGTTCACAAATCTTTCTCTTGTTTGCTGAACCACATGATGATTCTAAATTGATCAATTTCCTTTGTATTTTCTTGAGGAGTCAGTACATTTGAATCCCTCTCTCGTTTGTCCCTGAGTAATGCAGTTCTATTTGTGTCATGGACTTCCTGATTGCTTGGTCAATGATTTTATGGGAGTACCCTCTCTCGAGGAATCTGGCTGTGCTCTCTTTTTGGGGTTTCTTAAGGACCTCAATGTTGCTGCTTACCCTTCTCAATCTTAACATTTACCCATAGGGGATGCTGTTTACTAGATGTCTTGGGCGGGCACTGCTAGCATGAAGGGTTGAGTTACCAGCTGTTTCTTTGCGATAGATTTTGGTTTCTATTCTGCCGTTTTCTATGTATACATTGGTGTCTAAAAAGTTGACTGTGGTGTCACTGATGTTGGTTGTAAAGTGTAGATTGATCATGTTGTTATTGATGGCTGCTATAAATTCAATCGCACTTTGTTGCGTGCCCCTCCATACCACAAACAGATCGTCAATAAAACAAAGCCATAGTATGATATTGTGCTGCACATAATTGCTGTGTTCTACTGCCAGTACCAGCTCCTCCCACCAGCCCATGTGGAGACATGCATAGCTGAAGGGAGAAGCTGGCTCCCATGGCTACTCCTCTGGTCTGGTCTGCAGGTAGAGCATATTGTTAAACATGAAAACATTGTTATTCAAGCAAAATACCACCATATCAATCAAAATTTTACTGTGTTGTGTCAGTTGTTCAGGTCCTGGATAAATAATGTTTCAAGGCAAACACCCCATCATTGTTTCGTATACTCGTATATAATGATGTAACATCTAACTCTATTAGTAGATAACCTCTGTGCCATTAAAAATTGTTCAATTTATTAAAAAAGTTACTGGTGTCCCTTACGTATGAGGGTAAGGCTTGAACATATCCATGCAAGAAATAATCCACTTATTGTGATGTGTGTTCTAATAGATCATCACAAGCTGAGATAATTGGTCTCCCAGGTGGTGTATTTGGGTATTTGTGTATCTTCGGTATGAGGTAAATGGCGGGGGTGGTTGGATGATCTTTTTGAGGAATTTATATTCCTGTATGCTAATTAGACCTTGGGCCTTCAAAGTTTGTAACTTGATGTAAAAATTGTTGTACATCGCTTTCAAGTTAGATCCATTGCTCTTGATGTAGCATGGCTGATCATTTACCTAAGATAATGCCTCCTTTGTGTAGTCATCTTTGGACCATATCACAATATTTCCTCCTTTGTCGGAGTTCCTGATCACTATCCGATCATCGTCTTTTAATCTTTTCATCAGTTCATTGTATTGATGATTGCACCTGTTGTATTTGGCTTTGGTATTGGATACTTTTCTATTTAGTTTTTTTATTGGTGCTGTCACTTGCTCATTGAAGATATCAATGGAATCCTTTAAAGTAAGGTGATTAAATGTAGATTTTGGCCTAAATGGAGTCAATTGGTTTATATTCCCTCTCGTTGTGATAATCGGTTGACTTGCAGTAGGGATCACTTCTACGGCTTTGTTGGGGATCGAGTCTTGCGTATTGGATAGACAGCCTTCTCCCCATAACTCCTGCATCTCCATCAGGAACGACATGTCTGTCATAGACACATCCATAGTGGGTAATTGAGTCCCAATGTCCTCTACCCCTGCAGTCTGTTGTGATTCTTTGTTGAGCAGTGCATGATACTTTTTGAGTTTCAACTTTCTAACACAGCGGTATATATCCATTCTAGTGGCTGAGTAATCAAAACTACTCTCTGGGCAAAATGAGAGTCCCAGACTCAGTAGTTGTTCCTCTGCCTTTGTTAGGTCTATATTAGCCAAATTAATGATGGTTTTGTTGGTATTGGTAGTGTCCTTTACTTCTGTTTCCATCTTCCCGTTGTTTGCTTCTTTGATTTGGTGATTTTTCCTGTTTGCCTTCTACCTCTGCTTGCGTTTGTAGTTTCGGTTGGCTCTTTTTTCACTCTTTGATTTCTTGGTCGGAGGGTTTGCCTCCGATCCTAACATAAAAAATTGAGCTCTTTCGCACGAGAGGGCTTCTGCTGTACTGCATTGATCACAGGATTTCATAACTCGGAATCAGATCCACTATCAAGTGCTGAGCTTAAATCTGAATTAGACAACTGCATAGTGTGTTCATGTACGCTTGATCTACCTGCTGTTTAGCCATCACTTCTGTTACTTTTCGATGTTCTTAGTGAGTCATATTTTCTGGAAAATGTAAATATCTGTCCCAGTTCATAATCCGTTTGTCCCTTAAAAATGCATGTGTTTTTCTTTCTTTGATTTTGCCTTCTTCTTTCTTTAATCTGGTGAGCATCTCCTTTCGCAATTTAGTAGTTTTTTCTGTTTCTCCAAAACTCTCAATTTCCTAATTTAGTTGATCAATCCATTCCAATAATGCTGCTAGGTCAGTGTCGGCATATTTGATTAATATTTAGACCAATTTTTTAGATGAATCTAAGTTACACTCCGCTCATTCCTTCATCATGTCAGGATCGGGCTCTTCATGACTTGGTGCTATCAGTATCCTCAGACCTCTAGGTATCTTCCCCACGTCAATGTATCTTTGTAGGGACCTAGACTCACACCACTTGCTCTGTTCTTGCTGTATAAGCTTTTCAAGGGTCTTAAATGTGTCCTTTGCTTTACTGGTTACACTGCTTGTGACTTTACTTCTTGCCCCAGCTGCAGAGGTCACAGATGGCAGATCATTAAATATTTCTAATGCCACTGCTTCGTGGTCCCGTAGCATATCTGCCGACATCTCAAATGCTGTTTGTGAACGTGAATGGGTTAACGCTGCCCAATGCGGTTGTTCCCCTCACGTCTCGCACACCTCTCCTTCCCTTGCTACCGCTTCAGCCTACCTGACTCCCAGTCGGTGCCGTCTGCATCCTCTGACTCGGCTTCACAGACCTTCGTTAGGATTTACGGCAATCACTGGTGCTGGGGGGTTCGACGCGCCATATCCTTCCGGATTACTTCACGTTTCCTAAGTGAACCTTGGAAAATTGGCTTCTCTTGTTGCGTCAACCTGGTGGAGAGGGGGTCCGTGTAAAGCCAGGTGAAACCGACCCGGTTTGGATATCCTGCACTCCGTTAGTTTCCTGGATTCCACCAGCACACGGACACGGACTGCCAGATAAGTGCTCTCAATTGTTCTTTATTTAGTTGCCGCCATTACGCGTTTCAGCTCGAGTTGAGCCTTGATCACATGACATGACATTACGGGCCAATTTTTTTCTTTTTAAAGTGCCAAGTGTTACGTGCAACGTGCAATGTACAATGCAATAATGGACATAGAAGATTTTGATATTTCATGCTTAAATGCATTACATCTATACACACACAAATAAGTTCATTGGCATATGTATGGGCAATATAACTGGAAATTCATGTGAACTTTTATCAACATCTCTAAATAGATAAATATATAAATAAATATATAGTTATATAGTTATAAATAATGCTGGATATATCTACTTTCTAAAACCTAAAAAGTAATTCATATATTTTATAAATTACATAAAAGGATGATATTGCATTGGTAACATCATCCTTACGTCTGATGTACAAATCTGTTTGTAAAATACATTTCAACCACAGCTTCCAGTTAAATTATCTTGAAGTGCCAATGTGCCTCTCTGTCGTATTAATCTTAGTTGAGCATCCATGTCCTGCTTGTCGCTGGATAAGTGCAAGTGATGTATGAAATAATACGTGTTAAAGTGCTAAGTACCTATACCTTGTGGATAAGAACAGCTAGTATGATCTTACCCAAGCCGTATTTACAATTATAACTCCATTCTTAAGTATTATAAAAAATATTTTTTTGTTTTTTAAAAATAATTTTTTGTTAAATTGCACATGTACTTAAAACGATTGTACAATCTGTCCAGTCTGTCTTAAATATATACTTGTTATATTAGTAAATTAAAAAAATATAGAAAATCTTAATATAAATTTAAATGAATATTTGTAATAATAGTTTTACATTATACACACATAAACACACATACATATATATCTTATATCATACATTAACCAGCCTGGTTTCCTGCCCAGTAAAATCAGAATGACTAGACCAAGCTTACTTTCACCTACAGGAGTGAAGGGACCATGGCAGTATTACTCCTCCTACCCCAATTATCCTCGTAGGAGACCAGCAGAAGACAGCACTATAGGTAAGGCCCACTGTTAATGAAGCAGGATCATTTTTAGCCAAATCCATTATAAGAATGTAATTATGATTGTGTACAGTGACTTGTATGTACTAAATACAGTGTTTCCCTTTACCCTTTTTTAAAATTTCTTTTATTTTTTAGGGTGATAGCAATTGTGCTTTAGCCCAATTATTAGCAGCAGGGATAGACAGATTGCACTAGAATGGGTATTTATTCCTCTTGTCGTGTAGTCCCTATAAAAAAGTATACATGATCTGAGCGTTTAGACAATATACACTGTAGGATTGGTGTCAGACTGACTCTGAATACCCCCACAGGGTATGTTGGCCTTTTGTACCAACTAGCTCACAGTGCCACTAAAATCTCCTCTTACAGAAGGAGAGAATAGTTCCTGGCAAGCATCCAACATGACAACCCTGATCCCTCAGGACCATGGAAACAATATACTACCTTTCGCTCAGTCACTCGTGCTTACTTAGTCTGTCTAACACAGAATAAACAGGCTGGGCGTTTTCAATAAGCATTTATTGAACAGTTGTTATTCTGGTGTAAAATAAATGAGCTACAATAACTAATAATAATACAGGAGATGGACGTCCTGCTGTGCTTCCAGGAATCCTCATGCATAATGTATGAGATTTTGAACTAGGGAAAACCTGCGTTCTGAATACAGTGTTGTATCTAGGTAAAAGGTCCGTCCCTGTAAACCGTGACAAGTGTAATGTAGGGAAGAATATAGGTGAAGGGTAATGAAGTTACTGGGGCCTATATTATGGTACCTATATGGAGTATAACACCCACTCCTCTTCCGAATGGACGACATAGTTAAATTTCCAAACGTACTACTAGGCTTGACTGGATACTGGTACGCAAATCATTAAAAAGCATTAGTTTTTGTTTTGCTAAAAAACAATGTTTAAAAAGTTAAAAAGGTTTTAAAAAATATTCTAAAAGGAAAATAGAAATTAACACTCAAGTTATAGCTCTTAGATATGTCCGCAGGTATAGTTCGAACTACTATAAGCATTTGAAAGCTATGCATGCTCAAAAAGAATGTCAATTTTGATACAGAGTTCCAATTTTCCGTTTGTTTCTTAGAAGTCAAATTTTTCTCCCAGCACACCATGGGCCAAATGAGTCAAATATTTATGTGTCCTGGCTTGGAGACGCAACATTTTCGTTGCCTGCCTCTGCAGTTGATGGTCCCTGTAACACCTCGCAGATTATGTCAATTGAGCACGGATGATCTTTCGTACTGTCCACAACTGATGCCGGGGCAGCCTGTGTGCCATCCAAAGCCTGGGTGTCAGAGGAGGAGCCGATGTCCATACCAACAGGAGCTGATACTACCTGTGGTGGCTCTAGGAATGCCACCATCAACATAGGAATAAGCTGGGGACACTGCCGAACATGGGCCGTTATCGGGTCTAGTAAAGCATCAACGTCATGTTACGCACATGATGGAAGTGTCAGACAGAGAACCAACACGCATTCTTCTCCGCAAAACAGTAATTGGAGAACAGGTAAGATGCAGTCCATCCAGACTGGTCTAAATGACAAGAACCAAGATGCACTTAGTTCCCTTAGGCGAGGTGTGCCTAGATGTTGTACCATGTGATCACGGTATTTTCGGTCCAGGAGTACTGTTTCCATCTCCTTGGTGACTGGGGCGTCCATTGCGTAGCAGAAAAATCACAATCAGGATACCTGCTATTAGAAACAGGATCAGTGGCAGCCCTCCAAATATGCTTCCAAATACGGAGTGTATAAAGTTTGGTATAACTCCGAGTACTGTCTGAAAGGTGCTTCATAGTCCAGAACCTATGGTCTTAAATAGGTAGACGATGCCTGTCGTATCAGACAGGTTTAAAGATACGCTTTACCATTTCTGGGAAATGGATGGGGCAATTGGTATTTATGAGTGCCTGTATCTCTGCCGAAGACCTTGGGACTTGAAGATCAAAAGTCTCCAACTTTCAGTATGCTCAAAGCATCAAACTGTATTAATGAAACATCTAGTGAGGGCCATAACGGCACCTCCCTGACTGTATGTGTAGGTGGAAACAATACTTGCACACAGCAAGTAACCCTGAAACTCACGGTTACCAGATATGTAATGCCCGGAAGCATACCACAGCAACCTTGATCGTTCAGCATCAAGTAACTCCCAGTAGAAAGTAGCCTGAACACTGGAGTGATCACGGCAGCTGGGGCACCCTTTAAGTGACAGGATAAGTTTGCTACCGAACTGTTACAGGCCCCATGAAGCATTATATCATGCCTTAAAGTATTCTCACAGTTTGTACCGCTTAGAAGCACTTCTTTTTCCCCACTCTGGCATCAAAATCGGTACAGTAATTCCCAAGATTCTCTGATGAATTCCCTACCCATTTCTTCATATCTGCCTGCCTGCATTTGTTCAAGGCAATATTGGAATTGAAAAGTTGTAACCGGAAGAGTTACGTGGCCATGGATTAGCCATTCCGTGGACGGTGACTCTGGCACTGTAAATGCTAATCTAGCCAGTATTTTCAATACACAACAGCATTGTATATTGTGCTTCCCTTTGTGCCATTTCTATCTGTTTTTCTGTCAGATTGTATGAAGAAAACAGAGACGTACTGTTTATGAAACGCCAAGACACATAGCCTGCGTGCAAAGATTGCAGCGTCCAGCTTAATAACATAATATAACATTATTTTGATTGCCCTTGTTGTAATATAGACAGATCCTCTTCTAGTACATCAATAGCAGAAAATACAATGTTGCCTAGAGAATATATTCTGGAGGTTAGCGTCGTTAACCCATTGTCAACCACTGCCAGAGCTTTCTCTAGAATTATAGGATCTATTTCTAGTAATCTTTCCGCGGCCTCTAGTTGTGATATTTTCTAAATCTCATTGTAGACAGCATAATAGAAGCGCTTGTGACGTGGCTTCCTAGGACTTAATAAAAAATCCCATAGGTCCACATCCTCTGAAATTAAGGATAAGTGTTGTTTAACATGTGTAAGTGTTGAGGTCTTTAGTCAATCGAGGCATAACTTCCCAACACTGTAAGATGTCACTACCCCTGGGTGTTGTCTCTGTACATAACGTGGATCAGGCCTGTTGATCCTAAATCGTTTGGTTTTACCCAGGAATTTCTCCTGACAGTGATTGGTGTCTATGGGCCAAATCAACCATCCCTTCCAATCGGGGTTGGATCTACTGTATCGCATGACATCATCTAGTGTACCTTCTTCTTGTGATGTTATGTTACCCTCAGTGTGTGATGGTATAGGCATCCAAGGTGTATTTAAATCTTTGTACCTGTCAGGTGGTAAGGTTCCCTCAGGGCTTGCATGATGATAGAAGGGTCCATCTCCAGGCAGCTCCAAGTCTGATTGTTGTTATGACACAGAACATTAGAGGGGCCAGGTGGGGGAAAGGGTGTTGGGGTAGGAACAGCAGGGAAGGAGATCTGTAAATAGAAATGTAGAATGTTTAACAGACTGACTTTCTATTAGCTACTTGTTACAATTGTACTAATGCTTTAGCATATTCACCTGTGTTTTCTCAATTGTGTAGCCAGGAATAAGTGGAGGATGAAAACACTATAACAGATACATAAGAAAAGTCATTGATTCTTCATACTATTGCAATATACAACTAGTCTTAGACTATAACAAAATGACACTATTGATACCCAACCGCAGTCTTATTCCTTTTGGGTTATATCAGCTTGTTCCATACATTGATGAGATGAGATTCTTCGCGGGTCCTGCCTCACAACTTTTTACAAATGAAATGTCATGCACAAATGTTCTTTTTTGGAATTCAAATAATTCCTCTATTGAGCAAGAAAGTACTTAAGGGTTAATGATTCTTCATAGTAAATCAAGTGTTCCAAAAATTAAGTCTAACTAACTCAAGGGTTAAAGTTTCTGTAGAAGTGATCAAAGAACGATGACTCCACAATCATAACTGTGATGAGTATATTCTTTAGCAAAAATTATCCATGAAATGCTCATAGACTTCAATTCAAATGAAGTCCCCAAGAAATAAAAAGGAATCTTTTACCGCGATTCTGCTAGCATCTGACCTTTCTACTGACAAGCATTCTCTATTCCTTCATCCAGAAATTCCTCGTACTGAACAGCTGAGTTGTTATTGCTTCACCGCTAAGATGCTTCAAAGCGGGAGACTCCGTCAGCGGGAACAAATGGAGAGAATAACGAGTGCGTCTGAAAGGGCGCGTCCCTTTTTATAGCAGGGACTCGCCCAAGATGGATCCCATGCTGCAATACGTCCTGGAAGGGGGCGTGGGCCATATTTCCAGATACAAAGCACTCGGCAACATTGTGGGGGGAAAGAAAGGAATGCTGATACTTTTAAGAAAAGCAATTAAAAAGAAAACAGTTTTATCATAACATATGGGTGTGCATGTTCATTTATCATAGCGTATAGTTTATATGGATATCGTCTTATTGAAATCCCTTTTTCTGCAACAATATAGACACAGTACTTGTGTCCATAGATGTACATGAAATTAACGTATCAGGAGTCTCTGGCAAGCCCGAGTACAGAGCCACCAATAACGTGCCAAGGGGAAGGTGCAGTGCATCTTGCCACAGAGCAAATGTGCAGGAGTTTGTGTACACCAATAGCCATGACAGTTCCTGCCTAATCCAAGACAGGTTGTTTGTTGCACCTTTTCATTCAAAAACATTATTTGCTGAAGAATAAGGCATGCTCTAAATAGTGCCTCTGTGCCCGATTTTTAATCTATGGTGTCGAAACCTTGTTCAGACAACTGGGCAATAAAGGAAGCAGAAGAAATCTGTTTGGTGTTTGTCAACATATTTTTCTTTGCTGGTGTTGGAGCAACCTTATACTAATATGTGGCTGGGTCTAACGTGTTAAACCCTGAAAAATATAGAAACTTTTGTGCAAATTTTTTTGAACTGCTTTTTGGCGGTATTGGGCAATTTTCCTATTGGTGGTATGTGAAAACATTTTCTGGGATTAGCAGATTTATGCAGAAAATTATGACCTTAATGTTAATAGCAATACATTGTTTCAAAGTCTGATGTGTATCCCAATATTTCATTATTAGAAAAAGCAGCAGATTTTTCTAAATCAGACAACATATTATTTACAGTTTCATAATCCCAATCATCGGAAAATGTACATGAGGTAATTATATCACTCAATGAAATTTTAAATAAATGTGGTATTTTTAAAAGTTTGGTCGGGCCAAATATATCATAATCAACCATGTCTCATACTATACCATCAGGTATAGGAACTGCTGTAATGTTCACTGATGATAGGTCTATTTCTTCACGATGTGATGATAGATGTGGTTTCAGAATCACATTCACTTTTTGAGCTTTCTCAAAGATAAGTTCCATTTATAAGCATATTAAAGACAGTTCCTAGGCCTATCCAGAAAAGAAAGAAAAGTATCTCAGTAGTTACCCAGAGTTCCACCCAAGGTGATATCAGGTAAGTCTTTTTAAGAAAGTTCAGAAAATCTTTGAATCGCTGTAGACAAGATTTTTGGGCTGGCATTGTTTCAGGTTCATTTGGATCCAATGAAAAAGTATCAAAGTCAATTAAATAGCCAGATGCAGTTCGATCAATATTCGGTAATTCCGCAGGTTTCGTGGAAACTGTAGCTTGCTCTTGTTGGGTCATGTTGACATAGATATCCGTGTTTGGTCGAATTGACATTTGTCTTTCAGTTGAGTTTTCATTTTGAATTTCAGTTTCAAGAGTTCCATCGCATTGTTGCATAGTCCATCATTCTGTGCAGGTGACCCTTCAAACGTGATGAGTCTTTCTGTTTGAACTTCTTGTATATTTGTGAAAGGAGGGTGTCTGTTACTCCGGAGTCCACGCAGCCTACTACTCAGTATCGGCCACATAATGTGGTTTGATTAGGTCAATTGAGATGAATAGTTTCTCCATTTTACCGGCAAGAGGTGGCAGAAGTACAGTTATTGTTCATTCAACTGCGAGGACAGGTGCAGGCTTCCTGTATGATGGCCCAAATTCTTTTTGTCCAATATTTTCTCTCTGAGCAGACCCCCAACTTTAGGGATCTAGGCAGGTCTTGCCGTGACAGACTTGACTTCCCCAGTGGCAGTCCTTTTCACCTGGACATTACTCTGTAATGTCCTGGATTCATTTAGGTCCTGTTAAACAGCCAAACGTTTATGGATGTCAAAAGGTTTTTCATCCGCCACTGTACCGTCACAATCAAGATCAGGTACCCACATTCTTGTCCCACATAGGACCTCATAAGGAGTAACATCCCCTAGAGAACTTCTTGGCTGATTATTTAATGCCCTTTGAACTCCATATAGATGTTTTACCCAACTTCCACAGAGCCTAATACTCTAGCTGTTAAAGACTGCTTTAAGTAGCAGTTTTTCCTTCCCACGACTGAATTTCCCTCGGGATGGTGCGGAGAGGAGTACCGCAATGCCACACCCAAACCTCCCATGGCTTCCTTGTAAGCCCAAGAGCTAAACGCAGGGCCACGTCAGAAAGTAATGTGCCAATTGCTATGTCCCTATAAAGACTCTCAAATCTTGAATGACAGTTCGAGCCTCAGCCGAGAGCTTGGGCCACACCCATAGGAACCTAGAGCAGGAATCCACTGCAACCATGATATATTTGTAAGCCCCATCAGATTGTAAGGGACCCCAGTGGTCCAAATAAATACACGCCAGTGATCTGTCTGATATTAGTAATGGTGTCTGCACTAAGCGTGTTACTGTGGAGCCTTTCATCTGCTGACAGATGTCGCATTTCAAGACGTAGTCCTTAGTCTGCTTCCTTAGTCCTGGCAACCAATAGCGCTGTTTCAATAGAGAAACAGTTGCTGTACCTCCTGCATGTGCAGACCCTATACCCTTGTGTGCTGCTAGAATTAATCCTAACCTACGATCCATATTTGGTATTACTCTATCCCCCACTCCAGGAATTTGAGCAAATGGAACATTGTTTGCATCTAACTTGTAGGTATATTTGAGTGGACACCTTTTTGTCACTGCTGAGTTATTGCCTGTGGTAATAATCTCAGCCATTATCTCACCGTCTATTCTCGTTTTTGAACGAGTGATTGCAGCTATGGAAGCTGTGCATAATGCCACCTTTGCCGCTTCGTCAGCCAATGAATTCCCTTCAACGTGAACGCCATCACGTTGATGACTCAGTGTTTGTATCACGTGAGCCCTTGGTAGTTCGTTTTTCAACTCCACTAGCTGCTCCCATAGCGTTTTGTGCTTAACTGTGCCACCTTTTGCATCTTTAAAACCATTCTGTCCCCAGTGATGTAAATATTCATTATATGACTGTACACAGTAGAAGGAATCACACACGATTAGTGTGGGGAATTCTCGGTCTGTATTTACCAGTGCCAGTATTAGTGCTTTTGATTCTGCCAGCTGCGCCGTGCAGTCGCCTAGAGACTGTGTTTTTGTACAATTCGGGTGAAACTTTCCATCCTGCATGCGTCCTTTAACGATAGCACATGCAGCGCTGTATTGCTGTTTACTCTCTATGGCAGGTTGAGCAGAAATGTCAGTATAAATTATATATTCATACTGATCTAGAGGCATTATTTCATTTGGTAGAGGATATTCTTGTTCATATTGCAGAAATGCTTGTGTTTTTAGATTGGGTCGTACCTGTATTCTACATCTGTTGCAGTGAGAGAATTAGCTCATTGTATCCATCTTGGATGTAAGGCTTTAGCATTGGGAATACTTGCCTTTGTCGTAGCCTTTAAGGCTGGAACTGGGCAAACAACTGTTATATGTTTCCCTTGTGTCAGGGCTCTTTCGCTGACTTCAGCAGTCTGTACTGCTGTTAGAATTTTTCAGTTAATGCAAACGCATCTCAGCATTTGTGTACAAATGTGATTTGTATGCTATTGGTACTGTCTCACCTTCATTATATGTTTAAATAGGTGTACCCAGATTGACCGGCAACTATACGGATCACCAGGTTGCTTACATTTACGCGTGTCTGTAAGTGTTTTGAAGCTATCATGTCAGCTTGTAAGGAACGAAGGATACCCGTGTGTTCCTGTGTCCATTGTCTAACTGAGAAATCAGGTTTTATTAAATCGTAGAAAGGTTTTACTCTTTCTGTCTAATTCAAAATGTATGTTCTGCCAAAGTTCTGGAATCCCAGGATTGATTGTAAATTTGTAATGTTTTTGGAGGTTGGAGCAGCGCACATGTTTCCAAAAAGTTAGCTGCTAGGCTTTTCCCTTCACTTGAAAGCTTATATCCTAGAAAAGGGACTTTAGGTGGCCAATCTTAGATTTTTTGAAGTTGAATTTGTAACCCTCAGAGACAAATCCCAAAATGATGGTGTTTACTCTGTTCAAGTGTTCCTCCAGGTCATCATCCATCAGATAAACATCATCTACGGAGGACAAGGCCTCCTCAACCAGATTTTGAAGTAATTCAGTTACCCTAGCCGAAACCCCTGGGGTAGTTGACAAAATTGACGCTGGGACCCTAGCGCTGTTTTGTATTTTTTCCGCACAATGTTATTCATTAATGCGGCACTGTGTGCATTCTATCCTGCAAACGTTTTAGTGCAAGTGTTTAAATGTCTGTAGTCCAACACTAGACAGTATGTGTTGTCCGTTTTTGATACGGGAAACAAAGGGATATTTTTTTGAGAAGTGCATGTTTCAATCACTCTTTGGTATTCAAGTTGATCTAAGATCTCCCTGGCCTGTTTTTTAGCTTTCTTGCTTTATTGGATACTGCCTTTGTGCAGTCAGAGTATTTTTCGATGGAATTATGTGGTGGGTTGAATCCTCATCCCATCCCACATGTTTTTTGTATAATGCTGGGGCTTGGGCTACCGCCCACTCACGCGTATATATATATTTTAAATATTTGGGAACGTGGGCTGAGAATGCTGGTAAAATTATTGGTTCTACCCTAGGGAAATCCATGACGAATGCTGGCAGCCAATCTTGTTCAGCTAACAAAATGTCATAGCCAAACGTTAGGTTCTCTCAAAAGAGACCTCTAACTGTCCTGCATTTGTTCCCCTCCTATTGGAGTGTTATTTCTTTCAATTTATGTGGGACACTTACCCTAGTATCAGGTGTTTCCACCATGATCTAATCATTCAAGTTCGCTGTCACCAGAAATTTCATCAGGTTCTGGCGAGCTATTGTTACTTCTGCCGCACTGTCTAGCATCATCAGATCCCATTCCCCATTCAGTAGTCGAGTCCTCAGAATGCTGGGCATGTCTGATCTTTAGACCTTCATCTTTTGAACTGGAATTTTTGTTTTAGTTAATCTTCTTTTTTGGAAGTATATTCTTGAGCGTGTTGATTGTCTCTGTACGCTCTTCTTGTCTGTCTGACCGTCATGCTCTCTCTGAGTTTATCGTTGAACACTGTAAGGAATGAGAGGAACGTGTATCAGTATCCTGATACCTGTCAGGTTTCTTAATATCTCTATTCCTAAGGTTGTACCTCCTTTCAGAGGGTTCCTGTGGAAGAGATCTACCTCTGGATTGAGATCTGTTTTCTTTAACTTTTTTATTTGTTTTATTGTCCCACTTTGTTTTAGAAGAAGCAGCTGTCTGCTTGAAGGTCTCCTTCTCGGGACTACTCATCAGTTGTGGTTTTCATGCTTTCCACCCAAACTGTCCCGGCCTATTTCTGCATCCACAGTTTCAATTATTTTAGGTAGTTTGTGTTCTTGTTGTAAAGGACTGAATTCCCTTCGGCATTGGCAGATAGCCACTGATGATTCCTCTCCTTTAATATTTGCTAATATTATGGCTGATACCTGGGCATAGTTACCTAGTAACTTCATCCCTAAGTTCAGAGCAGGCTCTGCTTCGTACTCATTTTGAATTTGTCTTAATATCTGATATTACTGCTAAGGACGGTATACCATGAGTTCTGGCATATATGGCAGTGAAAACTGTACCCCAAAAGGTACAATCCTCTATCTGTGGTGTTATCCCCATGGGCAAGCAGATTGTCAGCATTCTGTGTTTTTTATAAGCGCTGGTATTTGGTAATACTGCTTCTAGCTGTGTTCTTTTCTGAGCTATCCAGAATCGCAGTTATTCACATTTTGCAAGCATTTTATCCATTAATGCGTGTAACGTTTGTGGCGTAATCTTAGTTGTGTTTTAAACGTGAGTTGTATTTGTTGTCACCATTGCTGGCTGGACTGTAAGTGTCCTAATGAAGAATTGCATCATGTTTCTGTAATGTTTTAATAATTCTTTGTGAAGTATGAGTAAGTCTGCTCCTGGCATTTTTTAAATGTCAGGATGTGGTGAGTAGGCTGCTAATATTGGCCATGTTGCTCCTTCTCTTCCAAGCGGGCCGAGTTCCTGGTACGTGAGCGGAACCTCAATGTCCTCATAAGGACAATATTCCGCTGGTGGTTCATCTTCTGTGTAAAAATGAAAAGTTTTTGTTCTTGCATTTTCTGCTTGGAATGTACCCCATGAATAAAATACCTCTGTTCTGTATGATTTGTATCCCTCAATAACGAAAGCTACTATGCCACCCCTAGGTGTTAAACCATGCGCAAGCAGCTTCAGAGTGACCGCATTTCTAACATTTTCTGCAATCTAAATTTCATCTGCATTTTCTTCTTCATCTCTCCGCATTGTCTGCATCTTCAGTCATTGTTTATATTGAAGAAGAATTTTTTCAAGGGAACTAAGATAAGGTGTTTTGTAAAGTTTTTAGGAACGCTGTGTCCTTCAAGCTTGATTAACCAACAGCCAATAAAGAGGATATTTCACCTACTCAGCTGTGGCGGAGTTTTGCCCACCCACTCCAGACATCTCTGGTGTTTTGTGAATAGCATGACTGAACTACTCAGATTCTACTGTTAAATAAGTACCCAACCAAAGTTGGCGGTGACATGTTGTGTAGTTCCTATAAAAAGTATACAGGATCTGCACGTTTAGACAACATACCCTGTAGGATTGGTGTCAGACTAACTCTGAACACCCCCACTGGATATGTTGGCCTTTTGTACCAACTAGCTCACAGTGCCACTAGAATCTCCTCGTACCAAGGAGAAAATAGTTCCTGGCAATCATCGAACATGACAACCCTGATCCCTCAGGACTGTGGAAACAATATACTACCTTTCGCTCAGTCACTCGTGCTTACTTAGTCTGTCACAGAGACATACACAGAATAAACAGGCTGGGCATTTTCAATAAGCATTTATTGAACAGTTGTTATTCTAGTGTGAAATAAATGAGCTGCAATAACTGTTAGATAGTATAAGATATAGATGATTAGCAGTACTATGAAGGTAACTGGATGGTATAGTTCTACCATCTCACAACTGCGTACTCCTACAATGCCTCCCTAACTAGATGTACCTAAGTGTACCTAGCATGTATGAAGGTGTTAAGTCAAGAATCCCTCTAGGATTTAGTCAACCCCATTACCTGAAGTGAGAGACTGTGGGACCCCGTCCTGGTCTCGATTTGGACACCCGGCAAGAGATTTTTTAGACCACTG
Source organism: Triturus cristatus (assembly GCF_964204655.1). Classification (NCBI taxonomy): domain Eukaryota; kingdom Metazoa; phylum Chordata; class Amphibia; order Caudata; family Salamandridae; genus Triturus; species Triturus cristatus. The sequence goes on along the minus strand of NC_140592.1, from coordinate 176,488,666 downwards.
CGAGCTGGAGTGTCTGCATGCAGAAACCTCAGCTTCTCTGGTCAGTGTGTTGACCTGGAAGTCTCGGTCTCCTCTATCTATCTTAGCAAGATGTGATGTATATATACCCATGTATAGGTCTCCCCAGGGGTCCTACCTCGCTGTATTAATGTGTTGGCCTAAGGATGACGTCGGGCATGAACTTTATGCATAGATTTTATACAGTAGATGGACGTCCTGCTGTGCTTCCAAGAATCCTCATGCATAATGTATGAGATTTAGAATTAGGGAAAACCTGCGTTCTGAATGCAGTGTTGTATCTAGGTAAAAGGTCAGTCTCTGTAAACCGTGACAAGTGTAATGTAGGGAAGAATATATGTGAAGGGTAAAGAAGTTACTGGTGCCTATATTATGGTACCTATATGGAATATAACACTCTTGTCTGAGAGGACTTTACATCTAACTTGGAAGGAGACACATCTTGGGCATGATGATATCCTACCTACAAGTTGGCATTGAATATAAAACTAAGGAAAATGCCCTGTAAATGTGATTTCTGATGGCAGTGCGGCACACAGTAGAGTACATCTAACTAAGATACAGCATAAAACGTCCAACTCCTCAACAGGTATAAGCAGGGATGTATGTCAAGTGAGATGAGAAGGGTTTTCAAACTCAGGACATTTGCATGCAAGATTGTTTGAGGATCTCTCGTCAAATGTCCTGGGTTTTTCAGAGTTAACCTCAAGGTAATGCACGTTGTGCATTATTCTGCTATCTAGTGGTTGGTACATACAACTGCAAGTGTAAAAGGTTTTCTTTGTGTACTTTGACCACAGGAGGTGGGACATCAAATTGCAAGTATAAAAGGGTGTCTTTGTGGGCTTTGTCCACAAGAGGTGATCTTGAGAATAAGCCCACCATGCCCCCAGAAACTAGTAACCGTTGTAAGATTCATTTTTCTACCATTGGGCATCTCCTACGGATGGAGTCTGTATGAATCACTGTGATGTTGACATAAAGCCCACAATTCCAAAAAACGTGATTTGCAGTTTAGATTTTATTTCTACTTATAAAATGGCATTGGCTGTCCTCTTTCACAGTGGATGTAACCTTGTGTGGAGGAGGTATGTGGGTATGATTACTGACAAGTAATAAAATATCTCAAGAAAGAGTGGGGGTCTAAGGGATACTTGTTCAGAGACTCGAACAGTTTACAATCTCCAAACCAACATATCGTATATACAGTAAAAACTGTGAGTCAAGTGTTGTATTTGACCTTAACGCTACTATACAATGAATACTTAATCGAGTCAGACTGCTGACGTACATATATCTCACTGAGTGTATATATGCATGAAAAGGATTCCCATCACCCACTTGAAGTGGCTCGCTTCATCATCTGGGAACCGGGAACTCAACCAGAGAACCATCCTCAACCAGATTTACGTAGATACTGGTTCAATGTGTGTCCCAGATGTAAATAACATTATGTTGTTTGATGTGAAGGAGACAACATTAGAAATGATACACGGTGATGTATGCAGTGCAAGTGAAAAAGTGCTTATTAAAATTGGCTATCAAAGCACAGGAGAATTTTTTATTTAAGTACTACCTTGATGCCAAAAATAAAAACAGTGCTATAACAGTTTGAACAAATAACTGTGTTGGAAAAGACTGGTCTACATGTTTCAGTTAACGGATAATCTCTATCCCAGCTTTCGTCAGGACCAAAAAAGCTACTGCAAAAATATGGTGCACAATGTGTAATTATCACAAGAATCATACAACCTGAACCTTGTTGTTGGTACAGGAAAATTACCTACAAAAATAGAAGCAGAACAAACTCAAAAGAAGCACACAAGAGTGTAGCATCACAGTTAGGTCAAAAAACACGCATAGAGATTAGATCCATCAATTATGCGAAATACTATTAATGTATTATGAATCTATCACATCAAGTGATAAAAAAAAAATCTTTGTCACTTACCCGAATAGTTCTGGGTATGCACCTCGCCTCACCTGGCAACTGCTCAGGTTGGGAGGCACCGCTCTAGGAAATAATATAAGTGCAAAACATTGTTTAACCTTAACACTGGTTCTTTGAATGTCAGACACCTACTATACATAGCGCACATTTAAAACCATGAGGGGTGGGTACACAGGAGCCTTTCTACCGAAGAGACATGCTACTATGCAAGTATACACCGATATCAATCTGTGTCACAGTATCTCAGCCGGGGATGGTTAATCAAGGCCAGAGGCGTGATAATCTTCCTCTTTGTCACAGGCAAAGCAAAGTTTGAAAACAATTTAACAATGGCATCAAGCTAAACGTTCTTGATCCTGAACATCTACCGCATCATAATAACTTTTGGCACTGTTCTATCTGCCATAGTTTAAAAGCAGTTACTAATAGCAGTTGCTACTAGCATAGGTAAAAGCGTGCCTAAAACGATGCATCTGTCGTATCATTGCAAATTTTAGACACAGTTATTAGTGTAATGCTCACCTCTCCGTCGGTACTTCTCGCTGCTACTGAGCTAGAAGGGGAGGTGATCCGCATCGGTGAGGCTCTCTATTTAAAAGTCAAAAACCGTCATGGCCATCGTAACGAGTGCGCGATCTGCGTCAAAGGCAGGGCGCAATTTGATGACATCATGACGTTATGACCTGAAAGACCGTGATCTCTGGGAAATGTAGTCTTGTAATGTAACACATGTAGTTTTTTAAACAACGTCCGATATCGTAAGATATCGTCATGGCTCTGTTGCGTAAACAACCCTTGTAACCTGGGAATTGTGGTCTTAAACTGTAGCGCACTTAGTCAGTGCAACTGTGTCAAATCCACAAAACGGCGAAAATGTACAGTGGGCATCCTAAATTAAATGTAAAAAATATATAGGGAAAGCCCTGTCGATCGTGCCCATACAGTAGTGGACCGGACTCTTCTTGGATACACTCAACTAGTAGTCATAGTCACTAGCTTAGAGAGGCGTCACATATTGTACGGTGACTCCATCCAGTAGAAAGTGAAAAACTGGAAATACCAAAGTAAACCCATAATACAAGAGTGAAAAACGCCCAACCATCAGTTTGGATAGAAATAATGGAGGTAGTGAATTCCTCTGAATAAATGGGAGTACAATTTGAACAAATAGTCTGCTATAGACTAGTAGAGTGATAGATGACCTTGTCTATCAGTATTTCTCATAGCAGTGTCCATGGTATTTGGTCATTCAGCCCTTGGCAGTCACTCTGTAGTTTATAGACCCATTTCTGTTCTCTTATGAAAAGGAATTTTTTTATGTCTGTGACATGCGATGGAATAAAAGGTTGTTGCAGAATGAGTCCTCTGGTTTATGATTGAGAGACAAGAAATGACTAGTTAATCTGGTGGCTTGTTTGTTTCGCCTGATGGTACTTTTATGTTCACTGATACGGACTTTGATCTTACGTGTTGTCATTCCTACGTATCTGAGTGAACAAGGACATGTAATCAGATAGATGACTTTCTCTAAATTACAGTTGGTGTGTTTCAGTAAAATCCATGGTTTTTGTAGCCCAATGTCGACTGATTTTGTTGGCTGCGTTTGAGGACATACCGAACACGAGACACATGGATAGTGGCCCTGTATGGGTGGTAAATCCCATAGTGTCGATATTTTCGTGCCTGGTTTAGCTTTGGGTCTTGTATGAACAAGATTATCATGCAGGCTAATACCTCTTTTGAAGGAGAACAAAGGGAGCGGAATGTTTTCATTGCCTACATTAAGAATGTGCCAATGTTTACGTACTGACTGCTGTACACTGTTGGATAGTGTACTAAAGGTAGTGACAAATGTCAATCTTGTCAATGGTGCCCTAAGAGTGGGAGGTTCAAGGAGAGCGTCTCTGTTTTTATTGGACGCCCGTTTATAAGCTTGTCTTACCAAATGGGTCGGATATTTTCTGGCTTTGAGTTGTTTTGAGAGTACGTCAGCATGGAGGTCAAAACTATCCTTAGTGGAACAGTTCCTACGAATGCGTAGGAACTGTCCAACTGGTACATTTTGTCGAAGAGACTTGGGATGATGGCTCTGAAAACTAAGAAGGGAGTTCTTAGACTGCGGTTTTTTATACAGTTCACTACCCAAAGTCCCAAGTGTGGGGTAAATCATGATATCAAGGAAGGGTAGTCTGGCTTTGTCATGTATTACTGTAAATTTCAAAAACCTATTTTGAGAATTGAGCCAAGAATGAAAGTCCAGCAAGGTAGCAACAGTGCCATGCCAGACCACTAGGATGTCGTCTATGTATCTCTTCCAAATAGCAATTTGGTCTCGAAAAGGATTTTGATCAGTCAACACACTATTTTGTTCAAAAAGATGAACATAGAGGTTGGCCAGACTGAGGGCAAAAATGCTGCCCATCGATGTTCCGGAGATTTGGAGAAATATGGTTTCCTCGAATTTGAAGAAATTCTCCGTCATCTCCAGTCTGGCACGTTCCATAATAAAGTGTGTCGGTGTTATGGTGTCTCGATCTCTATGTCCAAAAGACCCCTAATTGCTTCCAGTGTCTCTTCTTGGGGAATACACGTATAAAGTGATTCCACGTCAAAACTGACCAACAGGTCAGTCTCGATGTTGAAGGCGATCTCAGGTAACAATCGTAGGACATCTTTGGTGTCCTGGAGAAAGGTAGGCATTTCTTTAACCATAGGCCGTAAAAAGAAATTAACGAAAGTAGATAGAGGTTCTAGAAGAGAACCAATACCTGATATGATAGGACGGCCGGGTGGTGGTCTGGTTGTTTTATGTATTTTCAGAAGAATGTAAAAATACCAAATACCATGGACACTGCTATGAGAAATACTGATAGACAAGGTCATCTATCACTCTACTAGTCTACAGCAGACTATTTGTTCAAATTGTACTCCCATTTATTCAGAGGAATTCACTACCTCCATTATTTCTATCCAAACTGATGGTTGGGCGTTTTTCACTCTTGTATTATGGGTTTACTTTGGTATTTCCAGTTTTTCACTTTCTACTGGATGGAGTCACCGTACAATATGTGACGCCTCTCTAAGCTAGTGACTATGACTACTAGTTGAGTGTATCCAAGAAGAGTCCGGTCCACTACTGTATGGGCACAATCGACAGGGCTTTCCCTATATATTTTTTACATTTAATTTAGGATGCCCACTTTACAATTTCGCCGTTTTGTGGATTTGACACAGTCGCACTGACTAAGTGCGCTACAGTTTAAGACCACAATTCCCAGGTTACAAGGGTTGTTTACACAACAGCGCCATGACGATATCTTACGATATCGGACGTTGTTTTAAAAAACTACATGTGTTACATTACAAGACTACATTTCCCAGAGATCACAGGCTTTCAGGTCATAACGTCATGATGTCATCAAATTGCGCCCTGCCTTTGACGCAGATCGCGTACTCGTTACGATGGCCATGACGGTTTTTGACTTTTAAATAGAGAGCCTCACCGATGCGGATCACCTCCCCTTCTAGCTCAGTAGCAGCGAGAGGTACCGACGGAGAGGTGAGCATTACACTAATAACTGTGTCTAAGATTTGCAATGATACGACAGATGCCTCGTTTTAGGCACGCTTTCACCTATGCTAGTAGTAACTGCTATTAGTAACTGCTTTTAAACTATGTCAGATAGAACCGCGCCAAAAGTTATTATGATGCAGTAGATGTTCAGGATAAAGAACGTTTAGCTTGATGCCATTGTTAAATCGTTTTCAAACTTTGCTTTGCCTGTGACAAAGAGGAAGATTATCAGGCCTCTGGCCTTGATTAACCATCCCTGGCTGAGATACTGTGACACAGATTGATATTGGTGTATACTTGCATAGTAGCATGTCTCTTCGGTAGAAAGGCTCCTGTGTACCCACCCCTCATGGTTTTAAATGTGCGCTATGTATAGTAATTGTCTGACATTCAAAGAACCAGTGTTAAGGTTAAACAATGTTTTGCACTTATATTATTTCCTAGAGCGGTGCCTCCCAACCTGAGCAGTTGCCAGGTGAGGCGAGGTGCATACCCAGAACTATTTGGGTAAGTGACAAAGAAATGTTTTTTATCACTTGATGTGATAGATACATAATACATTAATAGTATTTCGCATAATTGATAGATCTAATCTCTATGCGTGTTTTTTGACCTAACTGTGACGCTACACTCTTGTGTGCTTCTTTTGAGTTTGTTCTGCTTCTATTTTTGTAGGTAATGTTCCTGTACCAACAACTAGGTTCAGGTTGTATGATTCTTGTGATAATTACACATTATACACCATATTTTTGCAGTAGCTTTGTCGGTCCTGACGAAAGCTGGGATAGAGATTATCCGTTAGCTGAAACATGTAGACCAGTCTTTTCCAACACAGTTATTTGTTCAAACTGTTATAGCACTGTTTTTATTTTTGGCATCAAGGTAGCACTTAAATAAAAAATTCTCCTGTGCTTTGATAGCCAATTTTAATAAGCACTTTTTCACTTGCACTGCATACATCACCTTGTATCATGTCTAATGTTATCTCCTTCACTCCAAACAACATACTGTTATTTACATCTGGGACACACATTGAACCAGTATCTACGTAAATCTGGTAGAGGATGGTTCTCTGGTTGAGTTCCGGGTTCCCAGATGATGAAGCGAGCCACTGCAAGTGGGTGATGGGAATCCTTTTCATGCAGATATACACTCAGTGAGATATATGTAGGGCAGCAGTCTGACTCGATTAAGTATTCATTGTATAGTAGCGTTAAGGTCAAATACAACACTTGACTCACAGTTTTTACTGTATATACGATATGATTACTGACAACCAAATTTGATAAACTTAATCAACTACTGAATCTTCTTTGATTAAATCTCTGCACCTAAATGTTTTTGTAAATGTTTCTGGAGTATATGTACCTGGAGAGACAGTTGTCTGCAGAACAAATATGGATACACTGCTCACAAATACCAGTATTGCTTCTTTTTTTTGTGTGGAATACCTGTGAGGTGCATCGACATGTGTTGAGTGGGTCTGGATGCGCTTTGTGGCGGACATTGTCAATGTCCATTGGTTTGTGTTTTGAACCTTTGTTGTTGGTTTATTGAATATCAGTTTTCTTTGATGCATGTTTGAGGACGCATACACTTGCATTTTGGATTGATTTCTGTCTTTTCAAGGTCTCCTGCATGGTAATGGTGACATTCAGTTCATTTGAGATGTAATTCATAGACATCTTTGGGAAGTGATAAGTGTAATTGAGGTGTTGTTTCTAGGTGAATCCCTTGTTGGCATCTTTACCTACTTGATTACAGTTACCCAAGTCTACAAGGGAATATTGGGTTGCCCTTTTGTGTATTCTAATTCTTTACAAGAAAATCTCAACATTGAGCTTGGTGGAGCAGGTATCGTACTGGTTTATTTATTTTTATTTTTTAAACGATGAATGTTAATGGTGACACCCGGAGACAAATGAGGTGATCGTGTTTGCTCCTTCTGCCATGCAGGGGTGGAGGGCAGGGTTATTGTATGAATTAAGAATTGGGGCTCTCATAGGGCTAGACATGACTGACACGCCTCTCCCCACTCCAAGATGGTAATTGACTCCATGCTCGTTGATGTTCATTATGGATGTTATGATTACGTAATCTAGCTGCTGGTGGCCATCACAGTTCGTGGACGTAACGTGGCGACCATTTCAGGTAAGTCGCATTGGCTTTTCCCTGTGAGTGGTGGTAATTTCAGGGCTGAGCTATTCTCTAATGTGGGAGTGAAGGGATTCCACATGTTTTATCTATCTTCTAGGATTTAATGGGAATGGCATCCCTGGTGTGTACTTAAATTATTTGGGAAACAGTGCTTAGTGAGAGACATGGAAGCGCACAGTCTTATATACTGCCACCCCATGTATTAAAACGTAGAATGGTAATTATTTTCTTTCGTTTCTTGACCTGGTGATACACCTTTTTCTGTGCCCACTTAATTGGTCGCCAGGTTAGTTATATTTCTTTGAGACTGATGAGATACAGGCTCTTCTGACCCTTTCCATAGCGAATAGCCATTTTGATTTCTATAAGTTATTCATACACAGGCGCAATGTTGGATGCAAGCAATACCATCATTTGCACAGTTCTTCTATCGCTCTAAATTATGAGATTTTGAGATTTTGGATCGCTCTCTGAAAAGGTCTCGGTGACTGCCCCCCTGTTGCCTGCCTGGTTTTGCTTCCCTGATACTGCTGGTGATTTAACTGTCTCTTTCTCATATTGCTCGGTTTTATCACATCCTGTTTGCCTTATTCTTCTGTAATTTGTTGTTTTTGTTGTCTTTGCCGCTGATTTTGCCTCCCCACCGCCTGGTCGCTTCCCGCCATATTGCTCTGATTTTGTGTCATTTTGTGATGCCTTTACCTGATTCCTTTATTATTTGTTATATCTGCTGTTATTTGTTGTCTTTGACGCTATTTTTTCCTCCCCGCCTTCCCTTTAACTGCTGTATTGCTCTGATTTTGTGTCATTTTGTGTTGCTTTTACCTGATTCCTTTGCAACATTGTTGCATCTGCTGTTATTTGTTGTCTTTGCTGTTGTTTGACTTTAAAGGCCACCGCTCAAATTTCTACCAATCCTCTTTGGATTCCACAGTAGCCTGCTACTCGCCGAAAAGCACTTTGACACACTATATAAATACAATTGCAATTTGTTTATATAAGTATATATATATATATATATATAAGTATATATTCATATATAGTTTTAAGTATTATTTAAACATATTTAATTTACATTATAATAATGTTACATGTTAAAATATTTAATAATTACAATTTTTAAAATATAGATAAAAAAATGATATTTTTGTATATATTGATTCACTATTAGTGTAAAACAATATTTATTTTGAATATTTTGTGCTTACTTTTATATAGAGAAGATATTTTTAACATCAATATTTTGGACTCAATATTTCTGTAGGTCGATTTCTGTGGTTTAGCTATTATGTGATAGACCCGGTGTTGCATGGGAACACACATGCGCTACCCATGGAACGCCTCCCTGGGGCAGAGTCATGCAATGCAGGGCATTGCCCTGCTCTCGATTCATCAAGTCACTCAGGGCCTCTCACGGGGGCTTTGCATGGCTTGATAAATCGATTCTTAAGGGTTGCATCACTTTTGCACCCTGTTGTGTGGTGCAAAAGTGACGCAACCCCTTGATACATTTGGTCCATGGTATACAGGGGCTACCTGAGTTAAGGACATGGGTATTTGTAAAGGCTGCTACCCCCCTACACTCCGGCCATTAATGTTTGTTCAGCCCCTTCTCTCTTGGAAATGTAACATTCGATCAAGCATCTATCACATTGTGGTTGAAAACACCAACATCTGAAACACCTTGAACTCATGTCTCATGGAAGAATTAAACTGCATCAATTTAAAGACACTAAACAAAATCTACGTTTTTAGGTCGCTGGCAACATCTCAAGAATGTCAGGGAGATGATGCTTTTCGCCCTTAGAGCCATACTTACTCCAGGATACTGAAAGCTCTCAAGTAACAACATGCTTTATCTGACGCATTATATGAAACATCTAAACCAATAAATAAACACTAAAATCATTTCCACAAACAATGAACAGCTGAATGTTTCTATTGGAAAAAAATCTAACTTTTTAATAATGAGCCATAGCTAAATAGTTGCTCACTTTGTTTGTACTTCTGTTATTTATAAATATCTTTAACTCTTCTCTTGAAGCCAGTGTCTGATTAGTATTTTATTGCATTGAATAAATGGTCGCCTAAGCCTCCTCTTTAGAGAAATTCTTGTGCTAGACTTCAGCATCCAGCTTATCACGCAGAATCTATTGCATAAGTACTGTGATTAGTAAGTATAGATATACAATGAGTGGTGCTAGATTAACCATCACTGGTGCCAAACTAAGGTGCAGATTTGTGAAGATTCTATCCACGAAAAATGGTTTAAAATTGTGCACCACCTTTTTCCCAAAAGGAATAAACTTTTGTGAAAAGACTTCTGTACTGATAGCTTATACCCATTACCTTACTGGATGGCACAGCCAATTTAATGGGCTGAGTGATACTGAATAGATTAGAGGAATGGCCCACACATAAAAATATTATGATACCCGCGCAGTATAGTTTTAAGAAAGGTAAAGGTACATTGGATCAATGCCTTAACGTGAGCATGCTAGTTGCCAAATATACTTTAGCCAAAAAGGGAACTGTCTATTTGGCTTTCATGGACTTATCCGCAGCCTTCGACTGTGTTTTCCATCCACATTTATGGAGAATTATGGAGGGGATGGGCATTGATGAGCCAATAATTGTGTTCATAAGACAGCTGTATTCACAAGCTACAGCTAGTGTCCATTATGGAACCCAGGAAGAGTGTACTAGGTGGTTTCAGATTGAAAAGAAAGTCAGACAGAGATGCATTCTTGCTCCGTTTCTCTTTTACATCTACACGAATGGCGTGGAGGCACCCCTCTTGGACCCTGCCCTAGATGTCCCTACGGTGAAACAGGTTAGCATTCCCATACTCCTCTATGAAGATGCCGTACTGGCATGGCGCTGAAGAAACTCATAGAGGAGTATGTGAAATGTATGCAAAACTTAGACCTACAAGTTAATGAGGCTAAATCCTTTGTCTTAATGACTGGCCACTGGCCCAAAAAAACACCCATTTTGCATATAGATGGCCTAAAAGTGGAACAGGCAGATACCTTCTCATATCTAGGAGTTCTGTTCGATAAAATGGCCACTTGCACCCACATGGTAGTTAATAGTAGCTTATTATTGGAAAAAAGCATTAATGCCATATGTTCCCTCACCACAAAATTGGGATGCAAACCAGTGACGTCATCAAAAAGATCTAGAGGGCTAAATCTACCTCTGTTACTGCATATGGGGCAGGAGTGCGGAGACATACAAACTCCGATCCACTCCAAATCATATGTTATGTTATGTTATGTTATGTTACAGCGTTCTTTTATAGCGCACGGCTACTCGAAAAGAGTGTCCCGGCGCTTTCCACCTGCATCTCAGAATAAAAATAACACAACACAGCAAAAGAATGAGAAAAAGAACTGAAACTGAAGCAATAAGAACAGCCTAAAGATTAAAAAGCCAGGTCTTCAGGCTCTTCCTGAACTGGAACAAATTGACAGTGCTGCGCAGCGAAAGAGGAAGCGAGTTCCACAGCTGTGGGGCTTTGCAGCTGAAAGAGCGCCCTCCCGTGCGGGCCTTCCTCACCCGAGGGACCACCGCTTTGTAAAGGGATTCCGAGCGCAAGGAGCGGACTGGTCGATAGAAGGCTAGTCTCCGCCGCAGGTATCCAGCCCCTGATCCAAACAGGGCTTTGTGCATCAGAGTCAGGTATTTAAACTGGATCCGCTTCCGGACAGGCAGCCAATGTAGCGCCTGAAGCAGCCCGGAAGCTCGGGCTCGTCTACGCAGGCCAAAGATAGCCCGGGCGGCAGAGTTCTGTACCACCTGTAGGCGCTGAACTAGGTAATCAGGGAGGCCAAGGAAGAGGGCATTGACTATTTCTAAAAAAAATTAATAAACATCGTTTTTTTATAATTAAAATGGACAAGAAAGATATAAAATTAATTGTAACAAATCTGCAGTTTTAAGCTATTTGAATGCACCTGTAATTCCTGATGGGCTAGTCTCCTATTTGACATTTGTCACTAACCCCCGGCATTGTTTTGTAATATTAAGGTTTCGATTAAACCTTATCCCCTGTATGCTGGGTTATCCTACTGGTATTTATTCTCCTCAAGCTGTGACGGTCTGTCCAAGTGATGGGGTGTGTACCCAATCAAATCTTCATATCTTATTTTTTGTAGATTTTACACAGCATACCATAAAAGTTCTATTCTTCCTATTATGCGTAAGTACAAATTCAGGCCGTGCCACCCAGGATTATATTTCATACAGATGCTCCCTGATCACCTTGTCTGTTACTGTGTAACGTCTTTTCTATGTCTATCATTAAATGCTAGGAGAATATACCAGTAGCTAGGATCAACAGGTTTTAATCTTTCTCTGTTGATTGTTATTTTATGGCTTTTTACTATATTTAAATGCAGTTTTTTAAAATATTTATTTATTTATACTTTTTATATTGATGTCTTGGTTATATATGTGTTTGTACTTTTATGATCTATGTGTTATCTAGATAGAATAAAGTGATTGACTGACTGATAGCTTGGTTCACAATCCAACCAACCTCAGAGCTTCTGTTGATGAGGTACATTGCAAATTGCAACTCACTCATATTTGTGGCTCTCACAAGGATGATGGCCATTTGGGGGCAGCAGTCCACCATGTCTATGATCGCTTGTTCAATACTTGTTTTTTACAATGCATTTCATGTCAAACAAACTTTTTTTGTTTACCTTTCACATTCACTTTGCGAATTAGGTTATCCCCTCCTCCGAGTAGGCGGTATCCTATCAATGATTTGTGACTCAAATTACAGTTCGAAACCACTGATACGCAGCATCCCCAAATACAATTTGGAAGGGACATCTTAAACAAGCTCCTTCTAAGTTGCAATTCAGAATGTATTTCTAAACCAATTTTGCGATTCGGTTAAGCACTTACCGAATCTCAAGATAGGTTTAGTACATATTAAAAAGCCATTTAGCGATAATAAACCCTGCGATGTAGCAAACTTCAGGGTTTGCACCTAAAAATGGCTTAGTATACTCTTGCCCTAAATGCCCAATGTATGAACAGGTGGGTCTCAAATACTGGGTAGAAAGTATGCATTGATGTTTAGCAATCTGTCTCTAATTTTGTGATGCAGCCTATGTATTGGTCGCATTGTAAAATATCTAGTTGCAGCTAATTCACAGACAACTTGACTAATAAATAATAATTTAGTAAGCTACTTGTTGACAGCACACCACCATCCCTGCCTACTTCCCTTCAGGCCACCTGACACATTTCCAGAAGGGAAATTTTCCCTTTGTGAATGAGTTACCTCCTCCTAGTTGGTGTCTGTAGCTTTTCAGTGGTTCGTAACCACAATTGCAGCTACAACTATTGATACAACTCATTGCAATCAACAATTAGGAGGGTACAACTCTTCTCACGCCGCGTCCTAATTGAGAGTCCAGAACAGTCAGTCACAAAACCCATTTTGTGACTTCCAAAAACATTTTCTGCACCGCAAAACTAGCTTGTTACATTAATAAATATAATTTTGTGGTTTGTAGTGGTATTGTAGATTGCAGGACTTGTGACTACAAAATCCTTTCATACATCTGACCCTACATATCTAGTTGGCAACGGTGTCATTGCTATTGTATTTTTACTCATTGTATGATTTTGGTATTCGTTTTACACATTTTCATACAACTTGCTCATACACATATGCGGATTATTCGTTTGTAATTAGAGCTCTTCATCAAGTGTTTGCTTTGATCCTATTGTAAAGGGTCAATTAGATATTAGTTCTGCCCATTTTTCGATCCATTATTAGCAACACATTCTGAAGAACCAAAAAGTGGAAGCGAGCCCAATCTTTGCAACTTCTTTAAAGGCTATGTTATTTTATTTACATAATCCTGTCCTCCAGAGCACAGAAACTCATTACGCCTGGTTCCTCACATCTGGTGATCATGCAGCTGTGCAGCAAGGGAGATTAGGCTTTACGATATGGGATAATGGCGCGTTAATGCCGTGCACAAACACAAAGAGCGGCTTATGCTGGGACTCGTGTTCCTCGCGCGGTTATCAGGTGTTGAAATGCATATGCAAGAACAGGACATCCTGCAGATACGAAACATAACACCAAAGCTACCAGATGAGCTAATGTAGCATTCATACCCAACGACGTGCTGCAGACAAGCAATAAACATAGGGCCATATGTATGGCCAGGTCCCGCAGTGCAGCGCAGCAAGTCACCTTGATGCGCTGCACTGGTGACAGGGAAAAGGCAGGAATGGGCCGTATTTAAGTCAATGTGAAGCTTTCCTGCATTTTTCCAGACACTGGCGCCATTTTGGCTGCCTAGCGCCAACCTATGGTGCAAGGGTACCTGCATTGTAAGGAGGATTGTTTTTATGCATGAAGGGGAAGCTTCCTGCACAAAAACAAGCCCCTGAGGAGTTTTTCTCTTTCTATGATTGCTACACACATACAAAGAGGTAAAAACAGATGAGAAATAAAGATATTTCTCCTCGTTGCGCCTCACCTGGGGAGGTGTTGGTTTTTAGTGCATTCCCAGGTCTACCAATTTTGGTAATTCTGGGAATGTGTAAAATCCATGGATGTTGCATGGGAACACCCATGCAACTCCCATGGTAATGCATCCCTGGCGCAGAGTAATGCAATGCAGCAATTTGCCCTGCGTTGCGTTACTCAATTTTTATTAAGATGCTCAGGGCCACGCAGGGTGGCATTGCATGGCTTTAAAAATCTCATTTTGAAATTGTGTTCCTCTTGCACTACATTGCACGGTGCAAGAATGACGCAGAGGGGCTTCTAAATATGCCCCAATCCAACTCGCACAGGCAAATCTGAAGTTTACAATGTGTGTCCATTACAAACAGTTTTGTGTTAAATGTCAATAAAGGCAGATCCAATTAAGGCTTTCCACTGCCCGACAAGGGGCCTCAGTTTGAAAAAACTTAATGTAGAAATAAGGAAGCCATTAGATGAAATGCTTGCTATTCTAAGAAATGTCTTGGCTCTTGAAACCTTCTGCTTAAACAACCCCCCTGATTACAGTTCAACGGAAACGAAAACAACAACAGAGATGGCACCAGCAACATTTAATTTTGTCTTGAATATTAAAATTATGCTGAATGCTGTCTCAAGCACAGAGTCTCTGCCAACATTGTACGAACTTGGCAGCTTGGTGCTGGTAGCGTGCCATTATCGTGGCATGGAAATTCATAGACGAGGCAGTGAACCACCTGCGGAGTTTCAGACTACAAACGGAAAACGTCAGAATTATACATTTTTATCAAGCAATACTGATAAGTATTGTTTAATGTGTCAGATAATCTTAAAATTAGAGAGATCCTCAGACCTCATGGACGTCTCTTTACATTGGCAAGAACCACTGTTATGGCACTTCCTTTCAATTTTGTAAAAGTGTAACAGCTCCATCAAATATGATGGACAGTGGTCAAACTTTTGCAAAGTATTATTTGTTTTTTCAAAAACAAACTCCCGAAAACTAATGACCTTCATACGATCGAAGATTTCTCAAGTGGTGTGGGAGTAATATTTGTATTTTTACCTCACCGCCAGGTTTTAGCTGGCAGTGATGGACAGCAAAAAAAAAAGAAATCCGAATGCCCATTATAAATTGGGCAGACAGACTGTCTGATGACTTACCTCTGATGAGTCATACTCCGTCGGGATATCAGAGGAGTACGTCAGCGACAGAGCCACAGTACCTCTGTCGTCGACATACTGTTGGTCCTGCCTTAAATCAGGCGGGGGTCCCATACGTTTGGTGGACAGCGTACTACATTTCGATGGAGTACCCTCTCCACCAAACTCTAAATCTGTCCCTCAGGGTAAACAACGTTTACCCCGAAACTTTTTCCCCGCTTGGAATCACAACGCGGTCGTTACAACGACCGCGTTGTGATTCTGCACACCATTACTCCGCAAGTCGGAAGAACGACTTGCGGAGGGGGGGGAGGTGTTGGATTTAAAATCCAACACCTTCCCTAGTGTCTGCACACACTGGAGTTGGAATAGTAAATTATACTATTCCAACATCCAGCGCCCCCCCTCCACAAGTCGTTGTTCAAACTTGCGGAGTAATGGTATGCGGAATCACAACGCGGTCGTTGTAACAACCGCGTTGTGATTCCAAGTTGGGAGAAGGCGGCGGAATAATGTTGTACATTCGTCCCTCAGTCACTATATATGAAAGGAAAAAGGTGATCCTAGAATTGCACACATGATCCTACTGTGCATCAATCGCACGGAACCATGGGTTACCCCACCATTTAGATTTTCCTCTGTGGCAGCGTTTTAAATGAGCTGTCTGATATTCTCCACATTGTTTTTTCCGTTGCCACAAGTACAGTGTCTCTGAAATTACTTTAAATAAATGACATCACACTAAACACCGTTTCCCATCCTAATGACATGACAGATCACACCCAATTCCCTAAACAAATGGCATTCCGAATCCTTAGAAAACAGGTTACAAAAATCCACTATAATTTCGTGTCCTAACTTAAAAGTAAGAATAAGACTGAGTGAATGATTGAATTAATATAACCAACTTAAAAATGAATAATCTACGTGGCTAGTAAGCCATCGATCCCTACCCTGCTCATGTAGAGACTTGTTTATTTGTTAAACGCAATATATCACAGTAACAGTCTACACAATTTCCTGGCTTTGAATCATTGGAACAGTAGCTCAGTTGATAATACATGTTCTGCAACCGAGATAAACACTACCAACACTGTTTCTCAGCCTAGACAATAATCACATTAGCCTTTTGGAAATTCCATGCCAGCACTGAAGTCTGATTTTAAATGAAGCAGAGGAGCATTAAATATTTAATCGAACACAATAAATACAGATCTCAAGGGGTGAGTTATTGACTCCTATTCCAAGTTAAAACCCGGAAGTAAGGCATAAGAGGCGGGATTCGGTGCCTATCGTTATCGCTCTGGTTCCCACATGTTACTCTATCTACTGGGCATTATACCCAGTAGACTGTAGCAGGTTTTACCTGCTAAAACTGGCCAGGATAAAATGCAGGCGTGCGACATTTATTGGTTTTAACAAACTTGCATAACTTCGATTTACAATATATGCCCAAAGAGAGCTTCCCACCTGCTAGTGGGAATTAAGATGGAAAAGGCTAACAGGTGCCATGTACTAACTTCTTTTCCGTGCAGCATACATGCTTTTGGGTATCATCAGTGTACTTTTGATTCTCTACTCAGTAGTGATGGTTCTTAAGCAATCTGTGTGTTGGGACAGCAGGATTCAGATTATAAAGAGCCATGAGCATTCAAACGGTAGTTTTGCCCTAAAATGTGTTACACGTGTGAACTTTCAGCAAGTGAAAAGTGCCAAATTTAAGTTTTACAACAGTCGATTGATCCAATGGCAGTGCAAAAGTTGATGTCAAATTGCACAGCAAGCAATTCTATATGTGCAGCTCAAAAGCATCAGTGCTCAGCGTTGAATAATCTATGTCAACCTATCTGGCAGCTGCCGCATCTGCAGTTAAGAGCGGTGGGGCAGTGGGGCCAGGTGGGGGGAGGGGGGGGGATTTCGACAGACGATGATGATGGAAAATTAAATAAATAAATAATTTTCCCTCTTCATCATCCGTTAAAAAAAAAAAAAACACCCGGCCCCATTGCTCCTACCTGCACGGGCGCGGCTGCTATCTAGTGTGATAAAGACGGTTTCTGCCCCACAGAAATTATGTGACCTATTACTATAGTAACACAATTTATTGAGATACATCCCATGCACCAGAACACCGTTTACTTATTGATTTAGGTTGATCTAGCACTTTAAGACTTTAGGAGCAGGGTGTTAGAGCTCTTCACAGAGGACGCTATAGAAATAACAGCGATCAAGCAAAAAAACTAGAACATAAAAACAGGAGTCTACGTTTACAGAAACATAGCAGTATATTACACTAGTGCAGATTTAGGAAGACAAGATCCAGTAAGTGAGGACAGATTACAAGACATCTTTTATGAAGTGCTGAGGAAAGCAGAGATTGATGGGTCCTGTCTGATGTGTGTCAGTGTAGCCTACTAAATCCTTAGCACATTCTAAGCGTATGACTGTATCAGAGTGGAAAATTGTCAGAGGTACATTGGCATCCTCTCCCAGATCCTTCAGATGATTCCATAGTGTAACTGCATCATCTGGGAGTGTCCAGCTTCAGCAGAGCTTGGCTTCTTACATTCTAATCCTGACATAAAATGATGCATGTGCCCTGTGATAGAATATCTCAAATAAGGTGCATATAAGCAAAATCAAGCTATCCTTATCCATGATTTGAAAGAGGTAATTTACCTCAGCATGGAAGGGTGCCTCTATCTCAAGCAAACATTTTAAAATCTTTATTTACCATTTTCAAAATAACTTTCCTAGATCCACAAAGAAAGAAGCTGGTGAGACATAAAGTAATTAAAAGCAGAGCAGATATCATGCACAGTAAGGAAAAAAAACTTCATCCAAATAAGGCATTGCATGTATGCAACAGGTGTGTAGAGCACAGGCATAGAAAAGGTAACTAAGGGAAGGAGAACAAAAATCATCTTATTCTAAAGTGCCCGGGCCATGTACAGTGGCCATGCAGAGTTATTATTCAGAGTTTTGGATAATCAAGTATTTCCTGGGCGGGTGCTAGATATCTCTAGGTATAAATGTGCATGGGTGGAAGGTGGCAAAATTGTCTAATGCACTGTTATAGAACATCACATTCTTAATTGGCGCCTCTATTTCAGGGAGTGGGCTCCTACCTTCTTTGCATTGCAATCCTGTATTAGTCCAATAGGAGACTCAGAGCAGTAAACCATTTCACATGGGCAGGGATCTCTTTCACAAATACAAAAAGAGCCATTAAAGCAGAGGAATCAATGGTGCATTGTGTCATTTTCCCAAGCTCACTAAAGATATCATTCCTGAAAGCCTGAATCCAAAGGCACCTCCAACTTAAAATAATATAATCAGATCCCTCATGGGAGCATCTAACACTCAAAGCTGCCTTATTACACCCACACGCTTGCAGCCTGAATGGTACATAGCAAAATTGTTAAAGAATAGTCTATATCTAATGTTCAGAGAGAAGGGTTGTATTTGTGCGCAATGTTAAGAACACTGTACATTTGTTAGCATCTCTACCATATCTGTCTACCAGGCACACCTGAGTTCCTGTAAGGCATGTTCTGATGCAAATTTCACTTGTCTCTCACTAACGTGGTTGTACAGAGAAAAGCAGGCTCCTCTGGGCACAGCAGGGGTATAGTCCTTAGAGTACTGTGAATACTGTAATACAGAAACATGTGCAGGGCTCTCAGTTCATCCTCATCACCCCTGAAGTGGTCCAGTTCTTTAAAAACACCCTTTGTAAAGATATCTCTTTTGGATATAAACCCAAGTCTAGTCAACTGCTGAGAAGTCATTGGAAGCCAGGAACTGTCTACAATAGGCACACATGGGAAGTAAGGATTTTAAAGTCCCTATCTAAGGACCAGACAGCCCCAGATATATTACAGTAGGCTGCTTTGCATCAAACTCTCTTCTGGATCATCCAGTCAAGAGCAGTAAGGATGCATTCAGAGGGTATGGTGAGGTTGCATCCCATTTAGCCACAAGGTCATACACTGCAGATGGGCCAAGAACCCAGAAGTAAGGAAGCTGGGCTTCTGCTGAATAAAAATACAGAAAAATCTCACTGACATCGGAGCCTCCGACAACCTATGGATGAGTATATGCACTCTAACTCGTTATGGGTTGTTCCCCGGCCAAGCTAATCTACTCATGAGATACCTTATTGAATCAAAGATCCCCTTGGGTGAATATCTTTCAATACAAATTTTCATAATTGCTTTGCACCCGCCCTAAGGAGTACATTTATAAATAAACATTTTCATAATCGCTATGCACCCGCCCAGCAATAGCGGTATCTTAATCTAGCAATCAGCCTGCTCTGACAACAGCCTTAGCCCTGTTCCACAATTATCTTTAAACACCTTTTTACACCTGAATGTTCTAGTATTGGACTGCGGCTGGTGTCCAATGCAGGAATAACTCCAGGGCAAATTGAGTTGTACTCTCAGCCATTGCAAGAATTTAATATTCATCCCACTTGACTCTAAGGCACAGAAATACAGTAAAACCTCAAAATTTGCAGTAATAAGAGTGAGAGATTGACATCAAGGACCCTAATGTACACAAAGATATTGTCTGCATATAGCTATATTGTTGTATTCCGACAAGCAAATCTAATGCCCCTAATCAAAGGATGTTGTTGTATTCCACACTCTTTCCGTTTCATTGCCATTTCATACAGCATTGAAAAGATAGATCAAACCTGCTGGGTACCTCATTTAATTGTACCTGAGTCTGACAGCTACCCATGTCCCTAAATCTAGCAGTGGGGTTAGCATAAATTTATAACCAAGGCAGTGGATTCCTACAGATGTCCAAGGGATGCCAACATATACCCTATGCCAGTAAATCGAACACCTTTCATGCATCTAAAAAAACTGCAGAGGTTTTCAAGGCCAGACCCAAGATATATACAGAGGTTGAAAATACTCACAGTGTATAATATAGTGTATATATAGTGTATGGGCCTGGAATAAAACCAGCATAGGCATGCAACACAAGCCCTGGCATGTGGGGAAATAGATTAATAACTAAGGGCCATATGTATGAAGGATATTTTGCGATCGCAAATGCCGAAATTCTCAGAATTTCGGCGTTTGCGATCGCAAAATAGCAATGTCAAATGTATGACAGAAACCACCCCTCGCAAAACAGGGAATCACAAACTTTTTTGCAAATCCTACATGCATAGGGTTTTGCGATTCTCAAATAGCGATTCGCAAAAAATCACTTTTTGAGAATCACAAATGGGCATTTTCATACATATGGCCCTTGGGGCCATATGTATGAAGGCAATTTTGTGATCGCAAACACCGAAATTCGCAGAATTTTGGCGTTTTCAATCGCAAAACAGCAGTGTCATATGTATGACACAAAACACCCCTCGCAAAATAAGGAATCGCTAATTTTGTGATTCCCTATTTTGCGATTGCATTTAAGGAATCGTAAATGGCGATTCCTTAAGTGCAATGTAAAAAGCACAGAAAAAGTGCACTTTTATGCATTTTTCAAAGTGCCATGTGACTCACATACATGCCCTTAGGGCATGTATGTGCGCCACATCTGCACCCATGCTCATTTCAAGGGTGCAACAGGGTGTCCTTTTGACACCCTGGCACCCTTGAAATTGCATTCGCAATTTGCAATTCTCTAATTGGGAATCGCAAATTGAGAATGTCTTCCCATTCATCCCTATGGGCCTCTAGGCCCATAGGAATGAATGGGGAGGTATTCCTTAATTGCGAATCAGGATTCACAATTAAGGAATATGTAGGATTTGCAAAATTTATTGCAAATCCTACATACTTATTGTTTTGCGATTCTCAAATAGCGATTCGCAAAAAATCGCTATTTGAGAATCGCAAATGGGCATTTTCATACATATGACCCTATATTCTTTGAAAAGATTTTTGGGTCATTATTAAGAATAAAAATACTGTGCAGTAATGTGCAAGGATCGCTCCTCAATTGTTTGTTTTTGATACTCGTGGCCATTTTCTGCCCTTTCGGTGGCAGGGGGCGGTCAGGCAACCCACTAGGCACCAGGGATATGTATATATTCATGTTTGGTGGTGTCCCCTTGGGTGGGGGTTGCCCCAATGGGATGGGGCATCGGTTATTATTTACTTTTGGCTGTTTTTCTTTCCCTCTGGGTAGCAGATTGGCAAGTTGGGTAGTAACATAGCGTGTTATATGTTAATTGTTTTATTTCTTGTCAATTGTGATTGTAATGTTTTATTTCTCCTTTATATTCTAGTTCAAGGCTTTTGCTCTTTTGACTGATGTTCCAGGTTGCGGGTTCGTCACTGGTTGTTCTGCACTTTGTGTAGTTGCATGTGTTTAGTAAGAAAACGTTTTTTGTACTATTTCCTCTAAATTAATTTAATTTCCCTGCACGAATGTGTTTTTGTAAATGGTATAATAATAGCAGTATATTTAACTTCTGTTTTATTGAGTGTAAAAATCTTTTTGCATTTGTGCTTGATGTGTAATTTGTTGTCTTGTGAGTAATTTGTTTTGTTTTACTTTCTAGTGAGATATCATTGGTTTTTGCTGTCTCTCTTCAGAGTAGGTGCTGGTGAGCATAGCTGTCTCTGGCAAGTGAGTCGTAGTTTTTTGGTATATAGATCTTTGTGATAAAGCCACACTTTGTATTTTACTTATTTTGCACAATATTGGCTGCTATTGACTTGTTTGTGAAGTCTTCTTTCTTAGTAAAGATTATGGCTAGCTGCAGGATGACTGCTCAGCAGGTTGTTGGTATGCTTTTCGAGTATTCCTCTGAACAGTATTATGAGACTGACTCTGCATCTGGGGCAGAGGAGGGGGTGGAAGATTCTGGCAGTGAAGTTTCTGTCTGAGAGGACTCATCGGGTGATGAAGCCACTCTTAGTGCAGGTGAAGTGCCTGTTTTACAGGAGGACATTGATGTGCCACAAGAGGCATCTGGACTGCAGCCTGGAGCTGCAAGCTTCCCATTGGAAAAGCTGGCGTTTGGGTTGCCCCAAGCATGGTGAAGCTGACACTGCACTGGTGTCCCATGGTGTAAAGTGGATACTGAAAACGTTTTACCTATAAATGTTTTTCATTTGTTTATGGACGATGTATTTTTGGCAAGCATTGTTAAGCAGACTAATTTGTATGTTGAACAGCATTTGAGGGACAACAGTGCAGACTTGGGCCCCACTCTAGAGCTACCCGGTGGACTCCCGCAAATCTGGACGAGTTGAAGAAGTTCTTATGTTTAACTTTTTGGATGGGCTTATTAAGGAAGCCTTCAATGTCTTCATATTGGTCTACTTATCCCTTGATGGCAACGGCTATATTTACGGCAATCATAAGTCGTGATCAGCATTTGCTCCTGCTTCGGATGTTGCATTTCGTCGATAATGGTTTAGCGTTCCCACAAGTCCACCCTGATTGTGACCATCTTTTTAAGCTTCGGAAGGTCATTGGTCACTTTGTAGATTAATTTTCTGATGTCTATGCTGCAGGGAAAGAAATATCTGTGGATGAATCTTTGGTCTTGTTCAAGGTCCGCTTGGTTTGTAGGCAATACATTCCTAGGAAGAGGGCACGCTATGGAAATAAGTTGTATATGCTGTGTGACAGTAGGACAGGATATGTCTCTAATTTCAAGTTGTACACCAGTAGGGATTCCATGAATAACCCCCCTGGTTGTCAGTCCACTTTCGGAGTGAATGAGAAATTTGTGTGGGACCTTCGTGGAGGAATTTTTAACAAAGGTCACCATACATCTGTAGATAACTTCTACACTGGTGTGCAGTTGTTCAGGGAATTGGCCAAAGTGGACACTGTTGCTTGCCGCATAATCCGCTCTAACTGTAAAGGTTTCCCCCAAAACCGTGTTTGTCAAAAGGTTGATTGGGGACAGTGCAAAGTGTTGTTAGTGGAGAACTTCTAGCTCTGAAGTTTGCAGATAGGAGAGATGTCTACATGCTGACTACCATCCATGATGAAAGTACTTCACCTGTGACTGCTTGGTGTCAGGTTGCGGAAGTGCGCAAATCTGTGTGCAATTTAGACTATAATATTGATAGAGTCCATCAGAGGTTGGAACCTTAAAATGCTCTTCGTAAGGCTTACATTTGGTATAAGAAGTTGGCTATCCATCTTTTCCATTAAGCAACTTTTAATGCTTTTGTTGTATTTAAGGATTGTTATCCTGAGTCAAGGATGACATTTGTTAAGTTTCAGGAGTCTATGTTCCTAGTGTTGAAGTGGTGGAGGATGTGGCTAGAATGAAAGATCGCCACTTTTCTGATCACATTCCTCCCACGCTCACAAAAGACTTTGCCAGTAGAAGATGTACAGTCTGTTGACAAAGAGGTACTCAGAACGAGACTCATATGTACTGCCCTGAGTGTCCTTCTAACCCTGTGCTGTGTGTTCCTGATTGTTTTACAATGCACCACACGCACAATTATTTTTGCGAGCATCCATGAGTGTTATAGTGAACTGTCTGGTCTGTATTACCTTATATTTTTTGTCATTTTCAAGTTTGGCATTAGTATGATGTATTTAGTTTCAGCTTTTGTGTTTGCAGTTTTGTATCTACTTACGATTTGTTTGTGTTTTCTTTTTTGTATAAAAAAAACCAAAATCTGATGGTGGTGATGTGTGGCCTGGTGCTTGGCTGGAGGTGTGGGTGGACTGGCGCTTGGTTGGCGGTGTGTGTAGACTGGTGCTTGGCTGACGGTGTTTGTGGACTGGTGCTTGGGTGGCAGTGTGTGTGGGCTGGTGCTTGGCTGGCAGTGAGTGTGGACTGACGCTTGGCTGGCGGTGTGCATGGACTGGTGCTTGGCTGGTGGTGAAAGGGGACTGGTGCTTGGCTGGCAGTGAGTGTGGACTGGTGCATGGTTGGTGGTAAGTGAGTAGTGACTTGCAGCAGGCCTGCTGCACTGGACCTGCCTGGACCTGCAACTGGACCTGCCTGAGCCCTTCTCCTGATATCTGCCTGGAGTGTCCCCAGGCAGTGCCTGCCAGGTCTTGGACACTTGGCTGGCGTTCGAGTATACTCCTCCCGACCCAACTATATGGTCCAACAAATCTGATGCAGCTGGATGCAGCTAGACACACGACCTTTCATTGCAGCCCCTAGCAATTCCATGTTGGTGGCCTCATTGGGACCGATAGATTGCAACGCAACTCGAACAGGACCTTGCCTCACAGTCTTTGCACGTGCAGATCAGCAGCCTCATCGGAATTGACACAGAGTGAAACAGCTCAATGCAGGACTTTGTATAGCAGTACCACGCACCTCCTGATCAGAACTGAGGCAGAGCAACACAGAGCCGTGCATCAAGTACATAAGGTACAATACTCAGTAGGGCTAATCTGGCCCCTGTATATGGCCCACGCTTCATCCTCGTCGAATTTTGTTCTGGTCTGGCACAACCAGATAATGGCATTTGGCGCTGAACTAGTGCTGGGCCAGCTCTCTTACCAATGGTTATCCAATTGACCTTTTTAACCGACTGAGAGGTGCTAGCATTACATAAATCAATTTTAATTAACAATTTAACCCATTTGGCTACCCAATAAGGACCAGGAATCAGTGACTGCAGTTAAGAAAGTTTATTACAAGTTAGCAGTCAGGTAAAGGTGAGCAAATCTCAATACCATGATGTAAAGATACAGAATAACAACTGGATAACCCAACTTCCTAAAGACGTTCAGGCGTACCAGTATAAGGCAGACAAGAAGTTCAGTCACTTCAATCCAAAAGATCAATAACAGAGTTTGATGCTCAGAGATGAGTTTCTGATTCTCTCTTCTATGCAGGAGTGAAGTCTAAAATCATCTAAATTAAAGTTCAAACTAAGGAGGATGGTTTAGAACCTAAAAGAATCTCAGAAATTAGGGAAATGCAGGAAAATAGTAAAATGCGGGGAAGTGCTAGAAGGTGCATCATTTCAAAAGCTCAGTTAAGAGTCTTCTGGGCATATGGATGTAAGTGTTCGCCAAAGCCACATTTAGCAAAGAGTGAAAGTGGATATGCATAGAAAAGTGTTGCAACCTCAGACAGTGTGAACACCAGATATTACCACAGGTGTCTCCAAAGTAATACCCCGCCATTTACATCATCATGGGCTCCATTGTTCTTTCTATTCTCACGTCGTGAGCTCCAACATTTACCAACTATTAGAACATTGGAATGTGGAGCACTCCATTGTAGACAATGGAGTGCTCCATGCTTCTACGGGCCGGTAAAGGCCCGCAGAGCAACATTCCAATGTTTTACAAAAGCCTCTCGAAGCTAGAGGAGATTTAAATCCCCTCGAGCTTCGAGAAGCCTTTGTTTAATTTATTAGAACATTCTGCCCTCAAGTGGCAGAATGTTCTAATAGCCTTATAGCCCTTGGTAGCAGGGCTATGCCGCTCTTAAAGTCCCGCTGCTTTTGTTAAAGTCCCTCGCCTTCAGCTCGGGCCTTTAACGCTGCAGCGGGCCTTTAATAGCTGGTATAGCCCGCTACGGCGGGCTATAAGGCTACATTCCAGCCTAGATTTGAGAATGATATTCTTCTTGTTTACCTGCGACTCATAACATTAATAAATGGAAACTTTCAGTTGACGCTCTGGCTTTCCATATTCCTTGTCAAGGTCCTTTTCTTAGGCCCTCTCCATATCACTAGTACAGTGTTGTACCTACTCTCAAACGAACAACCCATGTGAATGTTCCTAGAAGGAAAAGATATGTACCTCTTATAAGCCAATATTTTCATAAATGTGGAAATGAAGATAATGATGAAACCGTTTGTAGTTAGTATATGACCTAAGTTTCATTCCAGCATTAATCCACATACCACTACGCCTTCTTTCACTATCCACTGCGTGTGATAATCTAGAGTGTTCACCTAGCTCAAGCTGCTGAAGAAGATAGCTTTAGAATCATTCTTTTTCCTGGGCAGAAGGTTGAATATATGCATGAAAATTGTTCTAGCTAGGGGGAGACAATTCAGGGGCACCAAATCAGTCTGCCTGACTTGCTTGCATGACCCGAGACCTTTGCAGGACATAACCAATGATTTGGAATTAGTTCTCCTAGCAGTATTAGATGCACTAGGTCATTCCATTCTATTAAGCAGTTTTGCTTGTACTGGAATCAACATAGTGCTCCTTCTTTCTCACGTTCTCCACCTTCTTTTTGCAATAAACCTTATTCCATCTCCGGCAGTGTCCCTCAGGCTTCACCTATTTTGCAGCATGTTTTAATATTATGTTAAACCTTCTCATCTGCTCTTCTGGTTTTAGCTTCTATTCCCATGAGGATAACACTCAGATATTTCATAGATGGATCATGTAATATATCCACTACCTCCACTCCCTCATTCATCCCAAACCTCATACCACTACCATGATCCCCAAAATAGCCCTTTCTAGACTCTCCCCTACTCTGCCCCTCCTTGCACCACCTGACACCTCTTTTACTATACTGATCCCCAAAACAAGCCTTTCTAAACTCTTCCTTCTGACTCTTCCCCTCCACATCCCTTTTTACTCATCCCAATCCTCCCACTACTGCTATGACCTCCCAAAAAAATAAATGGTCTAAAGCCTTCACTCTTCTATCCCTCCACTATCCTTTTCAATTGAAATAACAGAATAACATTTTCACTTCTCAAATTTCATATTTCACTATATTAATTCACCACTAATCCTTTATGGGTTCTGGAGTAGCGTGCTACTCGTTGAAAAAGCGCGTCAACACCCCATTAGGGCTAACAAACTCTGGATACATATATATGCAAATCTTTGTCCCTCTTTTATCCCTCTGCTACCCTTCGCAATCCAAATAACTGACTAACATCCACCACTCAAATTACTTTCATATTTCACTATACGAATTCAACACTAATCCTTTAATGGGTTCCGGACTAGCGTGCTACGCGCCAAAAAAAAAGCGCCTAAACACCCCATCAGGGGTAACAAGCGCTATATAAATGCAAAACTTTTCCCTCTTCTATCCCTCCACTATCCTTCTCAATCCAAATAACTGATTAATATCCACTTCCCAAATTACTTTCATATTACACAATACTAATTCGCCACTAATTCTTATGGGTTCCGGAGTAGCGTGCTACTCGCCAAGAAAGTACTTCAACACCCCATTAGTGGTAACAAGCGCTACATAAATGCTAACCTTTTTTCCCTCTTCTATCCCTCCGCTATCCTTCTTAATCCAAATAACTGACTAATATCCACCACTCAAATTACTTTCATATTTCACAATACTAATTCACCACTAATTCTTATGGGTTCCGGAGTAGCGTGCTACTCGCCTTAGAAAAGTGCCTCAGCACCCCATTAGGGATAACAAGCACTATATAAATGCTAACCTTTTTTCCCTCTTCTATCCCACTGCTATCCTTTTCAATCCAAATAACTGACTAATATCCACCACTTAAACTACTTTCATATTTCACTATACTAATTCACCACTATTTCTTTATGGGTTCCGGAGTAGCATGCTACTCGTCAAAAAAGCGCTTTAACACCCCATCAGGGGTAACAAGTGCTATATAAATGCAAACCTTTTTCCCTCTTCTATCCCTCCGCTATACTTCTGAATCCAAATAACTGACTTGCCTATCCACCACTCAAATGACTTTCATATTTCATAATACTAATTTAACACTAATTCTTTATGGGTTCCAGAGTAGTGTGCTACTCACCGAAAAAACGCTTCAACGCCTCTTCAGGGTTAGTAAGCGCTATATATATGCAATTACAATACAATACAATACAATTTTTAAGTTACCTTTGTTTATCTGACTGCTGCTTTTTCACATTGTGCAGCTGCTCATGTGAACTCTGCTATAAGCTCATGAGGGTGATGTATTTCCTTGCTTTTTTCTCCCTTCATTTTTTTCTATTCTCTTTCTTTCTTTACTTCTTTCTTTCCTCTTTCATTATGTCTTTCATTTGTCTTTCTTTCCTTCTTTTTTCTTTCTCTCTTTCTTTATTCTTTATAACTTTTAGCTGTTTCTTTCTTCCTGCCTTTCTTTCTTCCTTTCTTTCTTACATTCTACTTTCTTTCTTTCTATGCTTCTTTTTTATTACTCCTTTCTTTTTTCTTACTTTCTTTCTTTTTCATTTTTCTCTTTCCCCTTTTCTTTCCTTCCCTCCTTTGTCTTTCTTGCCTTCTGCTTTCTTTATTTTGTTCCACTTCCTTTCTTTCTTTCTTTTTATTTCCTTCTCTCCTTATTTCTTTCTTTCTTTTTTGCCTTCGTCTTTCTTTCTTTCTGACTGCTATTTTTCACACCATCAGCTCATATGAGCTCTGAATGTAAGCGTATGAAGTTACTTTATCGTTGCAGCCCTATCTCTGTTGTGCCTTTTATCCTTTTTTCTTTCCTTGTTTCTTTTCTTTTTTCTTTGCTTCTTTCCTCTGACTTTCTTTTTATTTTTTCTTCCTTCTTTTTTCTCTGTATCTTTTTTGTTCTTGCTTGCTTTCTTATCACTTTCTTTCTTTCTATCTTTCTTTCTTCCTTCCTTTGTTTTTTCTTTCCCTTTTTCTTTACTTTTTTCCTTTTACTTTTTTGCATTCCTCTTTCTTTCTTTCCATGTTTTGTTCTTTCTTTCCTCTTTCTTTCCTTCTTTCTTTCCTCTTTCTTTCTCTTTCTTTCTTGGCATAATCCATTCCTTCTTTCCTTTCATCTTTTCTCTATTTCTTCCACCTTTCTTTCCAATTTTCCTCCTTTCTTTGTTTCATTTGTTTGTTTCTTTCTTTGAAGTCATAACCATTCGCTTGCTGTTGCTGAACTCTTCGCTAGGATGTCCAACAGTCCCTACCCTAACTTGACCATTTGTGGATTTGGAAAGAACACATTGGCCTCTTCCACTGGAACATTTCCTGCAGTTTCTGGGATGGCAGATGATTGGATTTCCTGAACTACAAAATGAATTTCAGTTGTTGGAGAAAACTGCATATAGTCTGAAGATCTTGTTGTATCTTTGAAAATAAAGATACACTAATTAGAAGATCATCAAGGTACGTAAATAAATGTATACCCTAATCATGTCACCTTCCAACCACGAACCCTAGAAGCTAAGGAAAGATCGAATGGTAGAACCCTAAACTGAAAACGCCTTCCACACTGAAATTGTTTGTGGATAGAATTGTGTAGATATCCATCTAGCAGGTACAAATAAGCAAGAAAGTCCCCCTCACACAACAAAGGAAGAATCATTTGAAGAGTTACTATCTTAAGGGTCAGCACTGCAGTGTTCAATTTCTTGAGGTCCAAGATCCGTCTGTTTTCTCCTGAAGGCTTTTTTAGTACAAAGATTATGCAATGTCACCCCTTTCCATATTTCTCCTGACGTACTGGAATTATGGCCTTCTTCTTTAACAACTCCCGGATTCCCAGTAAAATTGCACTCCTTTTTTTAGGATTCCGAGAAGCCAGAGTTAACGTGAAAAAGTCTTCTGGTGTTTCTTGAAACTCAATTAATGCCAAGTACCCAAGTATCTGAAATCTATTCTTTCCATTTGTTGAAAAAGAGAAGAGGCCGACCACCTACTGGCCTGGGATATTCAGAATTTATGGGAAGAGTTCAGAGATGAGGGCACCACGGCCACATCTCCTTCCTCAAATGGACTGAAAAGATCCACTAAAGGCCAGTCAGTCAAACCAAACTTTCTTTTGTTAGAGAACCAGTGATGTCAACCAGGTGGTTGTGCTGGAGTTGTCAACTTCCTCTCGTCAGCTGATCTCTTTATCATTTCTTCTAGCCAAGACCTAAATAATATAACTGCAGTAAAAGGAAGATAACTTAATGTAGAAAGAAATGTTCCAGAAGAACCTGACCTGTTGTTCCACTGTCAAAAGTATTACATTACAATCAGTACATTTTCAAATTTCCTCCGCTAAGGCTTGACAATCTCACAACAGAAAGTGGACAGTGTAAGAGGCATAAGCAGAGTCTCTTAAAGCAAAATTAGTAGTTTCATCCACTCTCTTTACTTCTGCATCCACTATTTTTTCCACCATATCTGATGGGGAAGCATCTTCAGATACTATAAAGCCATGGGATACTAATTCTGCCAAGGGGGAATCTAACTTTACTGAATTCCTCCTGAAAATTGCCCAACTGAAATCTTCTAGATAGAAATTGTGGGAAAAGCAGCTTCTCAATGTCTTTCAACTCTTTTCTCAGTACTTTTCTAATAGCAGCATCTACTGGCAACAAGCTAAGTTCTTTTCTGCCCCAAAATATCTTCTTCATTTGTGAATGTTATGGAAACCTTTAGTTTTGTCTAATGTGGGTAAGTAGTTAATTCAAGTCGAAACCCTGAATACAATGTCCACTTTCTTCAGCATCCTCATTGCAGAATCTACTTAAAGTCCAAATCTGGACTGCTTACAAGGAGGTCCTTGATTCTTTAAAGCAGCTGCCACTGCTTAAATATTCATATATTGCAAACTGCATGGGTAAGGAAATGGCTGCTGGTGCCTTACTCTTGAGTTACAATCTCCACATTATAATCCTCCTCAATATGCCTTTTCCGGTTAACCACCTTTTGCCCTTCTTCCTCCATGGCATGAAAACGCTACAACTAAGGATGCATCATAAAGCCATCCTCTTTGTATGGACCACATCCCACATAGCAAACTCATGTGCGATTTGGAAGTTTTAAATGCATACCTTTTTCCATAGTACACTAGGGGATACAGAAGAGCTGGAGCAGAAGAGGCAAGTAAATTTGAAAAATAACAACAGAGTAATGTAAATTGTCTTTCCTGGGAATTGAGTTAACTGAAAGAATAAAATGTTCATATTATTAAGACAAATGTGCTGGGTTTGCACAGCTGTGCCACTTAACAAAACTCTGGGAAGTCGGTCTGGCCTGCAGTTTAATCCACATTTAATCAGAATAAAAAACACACTGGGTGAATAGCAGTGCTTTGCAATTAACCTTCAGAGTGAACATGTCAAGGATGCCTTTGAAATCTAGATTTCAGGGAAGGCACTTTGGCTTTGCACAGCCACGTCTTCCCGATTTATTCTTTTTTAGGAACCAGAATGGCTTTGCACCTCAGCATTCTCTTGCTACCCTTTTTTTCAAGGCTGAAGCGCTGGCTTTAAACAGTCACGTTTTCCCAATACTTTTGAGGAAAATGCACTGACCTTGCACAGCAACAAGCTCCTGGTGCTATCGCTCTTCGAGGGAGATGCACTAGGATGGACGAGCCACTTCTTCCATCTCCGTTAAACATACTAGAGACTGTCATACTACAGGCCAAGGTGTGTTTCTTCAAGCGCTCTCAGCCTCATGTGGATAATGGCTTTTTCTAAGGGACATGAGACCCGAATTAACAAATAAATAGGCATCGCCTCGCTTGAGCAGTTCCACGCCAGACGACCACCAGTGGCCCGACTCTTCATTGGACGGGGGCCTCTACCCTGTTCACAGCATCCTGAGGAGGCCCAGCACATGGTCGTCTCCGGGGACACAACAACAGGCAATAAGGGTGTTTTCCTCTGCTCTTGCATTACTGGCCTGCTGTGCTGGCTCTCGTCACCCCTTAGCTCTGTACCCAAGTAATCCCTCTGATGCCCACAGGGCACATCACTGCTCTGAACACCTTGCTCCTGGTGGCTGACATGGACAGTGGCCTTTTTAGCCCCAAGGCCTGCTGCCCGCGCACTTAGTAACCAGAGTTCACTGAGCAAAGTTTTTGGGTTCTCTGCCGAGGGGCTGCATGTCATGCTCCCTGGAGGTGGCTCTTGCTCCATGCTGATTGCTGATATGGATGACTATAGAGTTGAGGCCTACCTCTGGTCTATTTGCGGATGCCCTCATATTCCTACTGATCTCCTAGGCTCCCGCACCTGGCTCCTGGTGGCCAACACAGAGGTAAACACGGTCCCTGCCTTTCTCACTTTCGGCAGCCATGTCTATCAGCGGCCCATGGCCAAGACACTCCTACAGAAGCCCTTGTTGACCATAAGGTTCAATCTCTGCATTTCTACCCTCCCTCTCCCTTGTGAACAAGGGTGTGGAATACACTGCCGCAACATAGCCTATTTCCAACACCTATCTCAGGTACGAGCATCCTCCTAGCAGTCCTTCCCACCGGGATCTCATCCATGAACACTATGGGGCCGCACCTATGGCGTCAGTACTAACCATAGAACCTTTCATCATCTCTGGAACCTCCTCATCTCAAGGCACAAAGTGGGTAACCTGGATCAATCACCTCAAAATATACTTCACTGCAGTGGGGCTGGAAGCGGATAGGTGTCAGTCTATACGTTGAGTATTTCCTCCTTTGCCAAGCTTGCAAACACCTGAAGAATCCACAGACAAATTCTATACGAGACTCTGGGAAGTTGAAAGCACTTGCACCTTACCAGATGAGCAAGATGAGATCATTTGGGGCTGTTCCTCCTCCAAGCTATGCAAGCACATACTCCAAGTTCCCCACATGACTATGATTGATATCCTCACTTAGTGACAATCGAAAGAACTGTCAAAGTCGCGGGCAACCCACAAGGGGATTCATCTCCAATGCACCATCAAGACAGAACCAATAAACAGACTTGCTAGTGCCACATCGCACCTTAAAGTAAACGAGACCACCCAAAGGTGTGGAAGACTGCCCTGCGACAGGAAGAAATGCACCATGTATGGGAAAATGAACCATTATGCCAACTTTTGCCGCTCAACACCCCTGCAAAAAGTATCCATGAAGAAAGCAACCAACTGCTTGGAAAGGGAGTCAGTGTTAGCAGACGATGATGAGCAGTTCATGTCACACATGCAGTCGAACCGTCCCAGAATGGCACCCACCATGCTCCTCGCTGCCAGGTCACAATAGACGGACAGCCACTCATGGCCCTTGAGGACACTGAGTCATTGATTAACATACTGCCCCTAGCACTAAAACAGAAGATGCCCTCTCCACTGGCACTTTGCCCCACCACCACCAGGGTGTTCGCCTTTGGCACAAATGTATGCCTCCATCTTGTAGGCATTTTCGCCTCCACGATTGGGCAACAAGGGCTG
The DNA here is from genome assembly GCF_964204655.1 of Triturus cristatus. Classification (NCBI taxonomy): domain Eukaryota; kingdom Metazoa; phylum Chordata; class Amphibia; order Caudata; family Salamandridae; genus Triturus; species Triturus cristatus. The sequence goes on along the minus strand of NC_140592.1, from coordinate 176,455,260 downwards.
TCCAAGAAGGCAAAGATATGCGTCACCAAAAACGCATCTGACATGCTCATTAGATGCCACTGAGCTGAAAGCCTGAGGCGAGTCCAGTTTGCCCTTGGGATCCACACAAGCACAGTAGACTGTCTCCTCAGAGAGTTCGAACATATCTCCCAAGGCATCAGCTGCCTAAAAGATCGAGTAGGACACCTGCACATTCATCAGATAGTACAACAGGTCACCCTGCACCACCACCGGGAGGCGTTTCACCTTCAACCAAAAGTAGTGGCGGGATTACAGAAACAGCGGACATCATCAAGAGAGTGGAGGGACCGACACCCTGGGCCTTAAGCATTGTGGTTGCTCGCAAACAGAAGCAACAGGGAGAAGTAAGAATATGTGTCGACATGAAAATCCTGAACACAAAAGGGAACAACACATAACCTCAACTGTAGGCAGTTTGTTGGGGAACTTTCCAGCTCCCGCTGGTTCTCAAAAATGGACCTGAGATCCTATTACTATTAGATTCTCTTAGGATGTGAGTCCAGGCACGTGGCAACATTCTCCACCCACCTCAGTTTGAGGCAATACAACTGCTTCACTTTTGGCATCTCCAGCCACCAAGGTTTTTTAGGACATTATCAGGTGAGTACTGGCTGGCCTTCATGGAGTATTAAATGTCAGTGATGACATTCTGGTCCACGCACCCACTCTTGAGTAACACCTTCGAGGATTAGGAGCCGTGCTCAAACGCCTCCAAGACTGTGGATTCACCCTGCCCTGCCCAAGGAGAAATATGAGTATTTCAATGAAGAAATATGTTTCTTCAGCTTCTGCTTCTCCACCTAAGGAGTCACCTCTGAACCGGCCAAAATCCGTGATATTAAATTGGTACCAGCACCGACCACCATTACTGGTCTCAGAAGCTTCCTAGGTATGGCCACCTATTGTGGCCCCTTCCTGCCAAACCTCACCCAACTCACCTGAGCTGCTTTCCCCCCAAGGCAGCTTGTATCCTTTAGCCCAAACGGGCAGTGGATTTTGTTATTGTGCCCCTCCCAGGGATGTCTTTAATATTTCTCTATATCTGAATTAAGTATACTGTATTTGGCTTTTTTTTCACTGGGTAAAGGAGGAATTTAATATTGTAGGGCAAAGTGTGTGTCTTCAAGCACCGCCGTCCTCAAGTGGATGATGGTTTGTTGTAATGGTCATGAGACCCAAATTTGAAAATAAATGGGCGGAGCTGTTCTTAGTTCCCTGCCAGATAACCACCATTGTACCGGATCTTCAATAGACCAGGGCCTCTACCCAACGCTCAGCTTCCCAGGGAGCCCCGGCCATATGGTAGCCCCTAGGGACACAACAGAGGGATGTATGACGTTACAACGCACACTTTTACAACGCATGCACTTACAACGCATTTTTTACAACGCAAAATCCATTACAACGCACTACACTTACAATGCATGACACTACAACGCATTTTTAAAAACTACCTTTACAACGCATACCATTACAACGCATAATATTAAATTGCATTTAAGGTAAGTATTAGATAGTATAGGGGTAAAAATTACTATTCTAACTCCAGGGGGTGCAACAGTAGGGTAAGTGTTGGATAGTATAGGGGTAAAAATCACTATTCTAACTCCAGGGGGTGCAACAGTAGGGTAAGTGTTGGATAGTATAGGGGTAAAAATTGCTATTCTAACTCCAGGGGGTGCAACAGTAGGGTAAGTGTTGGATAGTATAGGGGTAAAAATTGCTATTCTAACTCTAGGGGGTGCAACAGTAGGGTAAGTGTTGGATAGTATAGGGGTAAAAATTGCTATTCTAACTCCAGGGGGTGCAACAGTAGGGTAAGTGTAGGATAGTATAGGGGTAAAAATTACTATTCTAACTCCAGGGGGTGCAACAGTAGGGTAAGTGTTGGATAGTATAGGGGTAAAAATTACTATTCTAACTCCAGGGGGTGCAACAGTAGGGTAAGTGTTGGATAGTATAGGGGTAAAAATTACTATTCTAACTCCAGGGGGTGCAACAGTAGGGTAAGTGTTGGATAGTATAGGGGTAAACATTACTATTCTAACTCCAGGGGGTGCAACAGTAGGGTAAGTGTTGGATAGTATAGGGGTAAAAATTACTATTCTAACTCCAGGGGGTGCAACAGTAGGGTAAGTGTTGGATAGTATAGGGGTAAAAATTACTATTCTAACTCCAGGGGGTGCAACAGTAGGGTAAGTGTTGGATAGTATAGGGGTAAAAATTACTATTCTAACTCCAGGGGGTGCAACAGTAGGGTAAGTGTTGGATAGTATGGGGTAAAAATTACTATTCTAACTCCAGGGGGTGCAACAGTAGGGTAAGTGTTGGATAGTATAGGGGTAAAAATTGCTATTCTAACTCCAGGGGGTGCAACAGTAGGGTAAGTGTTGGATAGTATAGGGGTAAAAATTACTATTCTATCTCCAGGGGGTGCAACAGTAGGGTAAGTGTTGGATAGTGTAGTGTAATATTATGCGTTGTAATGGTAGGCGTTGTAATGGAATGCGTTGTAAAGGTAGTTTTTAAAAATGCGTTGTAGTGTCATGCGTTGTAAGTGTAGTGCGTTGTAATGGATTTTGCGTTGTAAAAAATGCGTTGTAAGTGTAGTGCGTTGTAAAAGTTGCGTTGTAAAGGTTGTTCCCCACAACAGAGACATGGTAAACAAGCAAACTGGGAAAACATGCAGTTTGATCACACCTGCATCTTCCCCCTGGGTCACTGAAGACATGCTGAGTTCAATCAAAGTGCAAAATGTTATCTTCTGGCAGTTTATATGCCTCAGACAACAAGAAAAGGAGACTGCAGTCCTAAGGACTAATGCATTCTCTTCCCAATGTCCAATTCATAATATGCCACTTTTTGTATCATCATGACTATTTTCTTTTCAAGAAACCAGAGTCCCAATGCCCATACATTGTTAATGTGAAATATAAATGGAAATCTGCAACACGGAGCAGTGATCTGTCTTAGCAACTTCGCAACGCCCATACATTGTTAATGTGAAATATTCATAGATGTCTGCAGCCCTGGGCAGTCCTCTATCTTAGCATCTTTTACTGTTTTAAATCATGTGCAAGCAAATTCCTTGCTCTTTCACATTAAAAATATAAGGCCAGTTTCTGTCTGACTGCAATGAGGTTCTTTGCATTGGGAAGTACCTTTGAATGCTTTCTAGTGCAATGGGGAAGGTCTCAAATCGCCACCACTTTTGCCCTAATTGCTCCATGTCCTTCCCTCATTGTAATGGCCCCCCCCTCCCATCCCCTGCCCCTGGCTGTACAGGTTGCTTTGTACCTTGGTTTGAGCTCAATAAATCAAAATGTTCAAGTTGGGCAATACATTAGAAATGTCAGCAACATAGTTGATTGCTTTTCAGACAATTTTAGGTTTGCAATCTGCTTCGATTAGAGGTTTATGGTTCAAGCAGAACTAAAATTTAAATGCAAACTCATGCGCTTTTTTTATGCAATGGTAGCTTTAAAGCTAAGATTTTAAATCTATAATTCTAAGCAGTTATATCATTTAAGCGATTGATTGTTTAATGGAATTTTGATACGAATAAATGTTTAATTTCAGGACAGTCACCCAGTTCACTCATCTTAAAGGGACTAAAGGCCTTATTATGAGCTGGACGGGCCGTGTATTCCACCCTGTGCGTAAAAAGGTCAGAATTACGAGTTGGAAGGTATTTAACGCATCCGATAGCTATTGAATGTATTAAATACCTCAAAAGGCAACATTTAAAGAGAAAAAGCATATGTATTTACCCTATCATGCAGACTTTGGTGTATTAAACACCAAAATTCACGTTATTCCCCAATAACTCGTAATAGGTTTTATTTGTCGCACCAGATAAATAACGTACCCTGTAATATCATTATGTGTGATAAAATAACACCTAAACTCCTAATCAGGCAATGCATTAAAGTATAGAATTCTGCCAACTTCCTTGTTCTTTGTCTCTGCAGCTGTGATTTGCGATTGGTCTATGTTTTGGGTACGAAATTGAGGATGACAGTGTAGTAAATGCATTCTCATATACTCTTATTCTCTTCCCTCTAGTTCACTGAAGATTTTCTTCATATCTAGAATTAGAGGGCGCATTTCTCTTGAGTGTACTTTGACAGGAATCAATATTTGTAGTGTTTATGGGCCATATGTATCAACATTGGATTTTGCGATTCTCAAAATGCGATTTTTAGCGACTCGCATTTTGAGAATCGCAAAACCCGATGTATATAAAAGATCGCAAAATACTAGCGAATCGTAGAAAATCGCAGAATAAAATGCGAATACCTATTTTGCGATTCCTTAATTGTGAAATCGCAAATAAGGAATCGCAATTTAGAGAATCGGCAATTCAGGTGCATCTTGATGACATCACAACCAGGAAGTGTGACTGCCCCAGCTGGACCTGATTGCCAGAAGCTGATTGAGAGGCTGGGAGGAGAGTGGAAGAATTGTGCACTGCCAGGCAGAGTAGGAGAAATGGATCCACAGGAGAAAGAGAAAGTGCAGGAGTAGAATGTACGCAAAAGGAAACAGAAGTTCAGTCAGAGGGAGCGGGAGGTGCTAATCCAGGAAATGGTAGTCAGCCATGAGCGCTCCTGTTTGGGAAGAAATCCCTACGTGTGCCAGAGGCATCCAAAAGGAAAATTTTGAATGAAATCCAGGGGAAGGTGAATGTCATTGGCATGACCCACCGCACTGTTGAGGACCTCCGCAAAAGGTGGTACGACATGCGCCAAAGATCCAAGAAAAAGGTGGCAACAAGGTTGGCTGAGGTCAAGAAGACTGGTGGGGGTACATCCACTGCAAGTGAGTCCACGCCCCTTGAGGAGTTGGTGGAAAGCAGCCTTCAGCCTGAGAGTGTCAGTGGCGTGGCTGACCTGGACAGCTCCGACCCTCCAAACACCAGATAAGGTAAAATGCATGCCATTACTCCCCTGATACATCACCACCTCACTCATGCACTCAGGAAACACCCAGACCCTAAACAGGAATGCAACGCCAGTACATGTTAACAAGCACACCCAGCAATGCATTATGGGAGATGTAGTCACATGCACCAAACAGTGGAGCAGTGAGACACAGGAAGGTAGATACTGGAGGAGTAATTCAGGAAAGGCAAAAAACAAACAGATAGTACTCATGTAACTCAAAATCTGACAACTGTATTGCATGACCAATGCGAGGCAGGACACCACATTAATGTGTGCATTTACATTCACAGTACCACCTGAAACACAGGAAGTCATTTCTGAAGGTGAGGATGCATCCAACAATAAGGACCAGACAGGGCAAATGGTGCAGGAGGAAGACAGACCAACAATCCCTGTGCCATGCAGACGGCGCCTCATAGTGCCAGCACTTCCACTGCTGGAGGCAGGACCACAGGACAGAAGTGGAGAATACCAGCCAGTCCAGGCACAGCGTGCAGCACAGCACAAAGCACAGTCCCCTGTCCATCCTAGTCAAGGATGTGGGTCCAGACGCAGGGCACGGACGTTCACCAGCGCTGCTGCCGTAGACGAAGACACCGTGGTTAAAGTCCAGCGCCTGCAAGCAAAAGCATTAAGGTCAATCCAGTGCCAGTTTGCCACATACTGATGCTATATGGGTTTCTTTTGTGGCTTTATATGATCTATTTCATTGTAGCATTTTGGCAAAATATTATCGTGCTCATAAAGTTACCTTTTTTAGTTCCATTTTTAACTGCACTTTCACCATAAAGCAAACTATATTTGTTAAATGCCATTCATCAAATATAAATATTTATGATGCAAATAAAATATTTGTCTTAGATTTAGGTATAGCCATCTGTTCCAAACTCTTGAGAAAAACATGCATGCCATTGATAACGGTGAGGTACGCCTCAAAGGCACACTGTGTAAAACACACTTAGGAAATTGAGGAAGAAAGAAGGATTAGGAGTGTATCTTACCCTCTTTATTTTATATTTTGGATATAAGTGGTCGAGATAGATATTTCTACTTTCGAGAAGGGCAAATCGAAAAATGAATCCCGTTTTATAAGACATACTTAAAGTTGATCTAATTAATGTAATTGCTTTGTACCCCAAACACAATTTTACTAAATGTAGATATGTGCTCCCTTTCAGATGGGTCGTGAGTAATAAAAAATAACAGGGTATTGATTACCAGTGGATAAATCTGTAGTGTTTTTATTAGATGTAAGCACCTGTGCACATTGCTCTGGAGTCCTTGGAGACATGACACGTCCAATCCCCGTGAGGAGACACCACATTTTGGACCACACCTCAGCCAACCAGCAGGACATTCATTTTCAAATATTATTGGCCCACAGCTCTTTTCACGTCACCATACCTCACCGATTCACAGGCGTCGGGGGGCTACTGAGGTCCAATGTCTGTCCCTACTACCCAACCACAGTTAAAAGTAGAATATTTACAGAAGTTGCATTAAGGCCCAAGTCACATTTGCTACCCCAATGTTTTCTTCCTTTCTGGTTCTCTTTGCCTTTGTTCCTGGGGAATTCTCATTCATATTAAGTAGGAGGGCAATTTGTGTCTCACTGCAGTTAGGCTCTTTGCAGTGGGAAGAATTTGTGATTTCTTACCTTTGGAATTGTTTTGGTCAGTGTTGCCCTGAAACAGGTCCCAGGATGCTTGTTTCCTGTCCAGGGAAGACCTTTCTTTGCAGATTGGGTTGTACTGTTCCTATGAGGCACAGGGTCAAGACTGATTTGCATATAGCTGGGTATGAACTGGGGTCCTATGGGGAGCAAAAGAATGATTATGGATTCAACCCAGATCTGTGACTGGGGGTGAGTGTCTGAAACGTTTCAGTGCTCCGTCCATCATCTGCTTGTGTTTCTAGGTCAGTGCATCATGCCTGTCCCTCTGTTAGATTCCAGACTGATCACGTATTGGCACATGCACTGAGACACTCTCCCTCTATGAACATCATAGAAGATGCCATGTGCCTAGACTCAGGGATAGAAGTTGAGGTCTGTTTGTCATTGTGAGTGCCCAACATGGTCCTAAGGGGACCTTAAGAATTGGTTTCAGATTCTGACTGCAGAGCTATGGAAAAAAAACATCCCCCCATGACATTAACAAGACCCCTTAACTTAGGTAATAAAAAGGTAAAAAGAGAAGAGAAGCGTGTTTAAATGAAATAACTGAAGACCGCTTCCATGGGTTGGTAGGGAGCAGTGATTTCAACCCGAATAACGAATGGTTATTTCAGACATTTTAAATTACAGTGAAAATTGCACGTTTATCTAACTGCTGACCTGATAATTAAGAATAGACAACCCTTTGTCGCTGATAATGATAATAATAGAACTGGTAAAAAAAAAGTGTATTAAATCTTCAGTATCGATACAGGAGTAGGTCAAAGGTGAGTTAAGCTAATTATTTTGTGAGTATGATCTATGTTATATATATCAAAAATTAAATCCAAGGAATCAGGGACTATCTTAAAATAGCAGAAGGTATGAACATTAAGTCTGTAGCTTAGGAAACTGCGATAAATAGAATTGCTGCTTCTAAAATTCTCAGGAGATGTGTTAATTGCTTTACAAGTATAGAGTTATTACATACATTTAAAATCGTATTGAGATGCATATTTATAATAAGATTTAATTTATCCCACTCTTTAGTTTCAATTTCTTGTGTAATTAATTGTTTTAGACAAATGACCACAGTTGAATGAGGAACGCACCTTCTTGAACAACCTATTTTTTTGCAAAGTAGATAGGTCCATAGTTATCATTTTTTCACACAGGGCAATGCAGCAACTCACCCTGCTGCATGTGTGAATGGGAAAGGGCGGGAATGAGCCATATTTAGTGCATTCCTGTCCTTTTCTAGTCCTGAAGCACTTTTGGCTGCCCACCACTAACACAGGCCCCTTGTGTCATGGTGGAAGGGTGCCTGTGTTGCAGCCAGGATTGTTTGGGGGCAGGAAGGGACACCTTCCTGCATAAAAGCAACCCTCAGGCATTTTATTCTTTCTATGTGTGCTGCAGAATGCAGCACATGTAGAAAAAGGAAAAATGAGGAGAAATAAAGATATTTTTTCTGGGTATGCCTCACCTGGTGAGGCGTAGCATTTTGATGCATTCCTAGGTCTACCACTAATGGTAAATCTGGGAATGCACTGCCTTCTTTTTCTCCTGATTTATCAATCACTTAAGGTGGCCTTGCGTTGCTTGGTAAATTCATTTAGGCTTTGTGTTGCCCTTGCACTCCCTTGAGTGGCACAAGGGTGACCATAGTTTTTAGGAGAATGTAAAAAGATCTAATGTTCTGTGGCTTTGAAAGGTTCTTTGAACATCCACTTTAGCAGTTTCATGTAGAGTAAATTTGTGTTCATGAATGACTAATACATTCCTATTTCTGAGGAAAAATGTATGTAGGCTTTTTATTGTTAAAGTAATTTGATTTCAGGATTTTGACGTCTGTAAATTGTCGTTTCTTTCTTTTTAAAGTGCAGTTATTAAGATGCATATCACTTTCCTAATTTTAAAATAGATCACTTATTTAATTGAATAAATGAAACCCAATCATGTCATTTCATATGTCCATTTATACTCTCAGGCTGATATAGTTATGGTGGAATAATATCATTAACTTTCAAAGGTTGCAGGTATTCAATGGCCCTTGATTCATATCACTGCCTTTGAAATAAAAATCTTACAATAGCATTGATGTGTTTTAAAGCCACGTCATTCCCCTTGCAATCAAATGTTCCCTTTTATTTGCCACACTTGGATTTGTTCTTGATTTTACGTTACTATGGGCCTCACTGAGAGGTCCCTAGTGCCATCTCCTGCAGATACCGGTACCAGGGTCAGTGGTAATTCTGAGGGTGAAGTTAATGGAAATTACAGTTGGAAACCTTTGCTTCCCCTAAGAAAATAAGGAATTACCTGTGTACTCAAAAATTCAGGTCGATTCCCCTAACGATTCTTCACTGCCCTTGTAGAGTGAAATGTGTCAGGTAGATAAATTGACCACAGAATTTGTAATTCTGGTTGCCGACCACATACGGAGTACCAGAGGCCTTGTGATCAGCTCCTAAATCCTTCTATATTAATCTACATTTTAAATGTCTACTCACAGACATTCCCTTTTTCTAAATGTTGTCATGATGATGATGATGATGATGACTATATATCTGTATCTAGGTCAAAACCCGGGTCCCAAACCACAATATCCCGGGTCCCAAACCACAATATCTATATAAATAGCTAAAGACTGAAGAAGAATCAGAGAACCGCACCTGTAAAGACAAACCTCCACAGGAATTTCATTCATTTGATCATTTTCTCCTTTGAGGCACACAAGTTTTAGGGCCCTAATAGCATCTCAAGTACGCCCTTGGACACCCCTGGAGTCCGCTGAGAAAGGGTAGACCTTGCACTGGCCCTCTCACCCTAGTTTCTCGAGTGGGCAACCTGCAGACTCAAAATGGCAAGTTGTAGCTGGCACCTGCTTAATTTTAGTATTAGGGTGCAGGGCATACAATCATGAAATACATGCCTCCTGTTGCCTTTATATATTAAGCCCAGTAACTTTTGGAGGCTTTAGTAACAGGGACGCCTTTCTTGTTTGTTTTCTTTAATCAGTGAAGGCATTCCCCATCATTTGTGTGTTCAGAATACTCATCCCAAGAAAAAGGACTACATGCAGCAGGAAAAATAATCTCAATGACCTTCAGTGTCCCTTTCACCAGTGCTACCCGTAGAAATATGTGTTAAGATGTAGAGATGCAGACCATAAGGTAAGTTTAAGTTGAATGTATTGGCTGCAGGAACATCACCAACCATCTAGGGCAGCTACCAGGACATAGCTGTCTCATACAGAGCCATCCAGGATTTACTTTTCACACGACATCCTCAACATTCCAGAAGGCAATGCCAACACACTTACATCTACAGAAATCAACAGGGACCCCTTTGTTGTTTGCGTTCTTAAATCAGTGGAAGTATTCCCCATCAATCGTGTTTTTGGAATACTCATCCCGCGAAAAAGGACAAGGGGGGTCTTCTTTAATATTTTTATACACGCAGGGTAATTGCAAATAGCAATTAACGGCATCCACATTTCTTTTAGAATGCCAAGTAACGCGAATGACATTACTTAGCATTCTAAAAGAAATGTGAATGCCTTGAGCCAGTGCTGCCTGGAATCGGACTCGGCTGTCAGGCAGGTGGTTTGTGACACCTCCCCCGAAAGCACATGTGTCACATAGATAGCTCTGCTGCTTTCAGAAAATACAAGCCGAAATGGTGCCATCTAGGCCTCAGCGGTAAATTTCGTTCTGCTCGCGGAATTTGGGTAATTTCGCGTTCCGCGGATAACGCGTAATTGCCAAACATTACGTGGCTTCGCAGAATTTTTTGCTTGTTCGCGCTTTCAAAATGCTTGTTCGTGAGATATTTCCCCAGGAGCACGCAAACAGAGTTCGCGAACAGGAAAAAACCATTGCGAACGGGCGGAACAAGTAATTCCGCATGTTTGCGGAACTCTGCGTGTTCGCAGAGATTTTTTACCATTTTTTACCATTTCGCGGAGCTTTGCGTAGCGCGACTAAGCAAAATCCGCCCACCTGTATTTCAATATTTGGAGTCCTTCAACACCACCCACTAATGACACAGGCAGCATCATGTTTATAAGCAGCCCCGGTTGGGTACAGCATCAGCCCTGTACTTCCTGAGGCTGCTTCAGCTGTGTGACGACCCTGCCCTTTCCCAAGTCATCACTAGATGGGGGGGGGATCAACCAGGATAACTGACTCCACCCATCCCTGTGACGAGATGGGAATGAGAGGAGTTACTTATTTATTTTTTTAAAGCCTAAGCACCTTTTACTACATTATAGTTTAAGGAAAGTTTATTTTGCAAAAATGCAACAAAACATACATAATTAATAAAAACTACAAAGTACTTATATAACACTAAATGAATTGATGACTTAATAAACAATCAGCAAGAAACCAAACAGTTGCATAAGTAAAAAGGATACCAAAACTGTAGCAGTGGAAAAAGAACAAAAGTGGGGAAGAAAAAAATAATAATCTGATTATAATTTAATGAAGGAGTAGGAGGGGTTAATATAATATAAAGTAATATGAGCAATTAGGAATTAATAGCTGTAAAGTAGATATAAATAGCTGTAAAGTAAATCTAAATAAATACATCTAAAAATACAATATATTAAATTATGGAGATCCTTTCATGGGGGCTCTTTGTATGTTCAAAGAAGAAGGAGCTTCTGGAACTCCTAGTACCTGCAGGAGAAAAGATTGAAAGAAGGCTATTGGATTGGATCCTTCCAGCCCTTCAGCTAAACCATAGATGTGTAGGTAATTGCGTCTACTACGGTTCTCAAGGTGTTCTATTTGTTTCTGAAGCTGAAGTATTTCTGCTTTCATAGGAGGAATCTGTTGTGAAGAAATGTGTAGAGATTCGAGTTGACACTCCACAGAAGTGATTTTGCTTTGAAGCTTGTAGGCGAGTATTTGTCTCCTCCAAATATGGCTTAAGAGCACGTATTTCATCTAGAAGTAGTTCCAGAGAAGCAGGTGGAGGAGATATGACAGGCGGAGGGGTTCCTTTTTAGCACGTTTGGTGGAGGATAGTAATGATGAAGAATTTGGTTTAGGCGCAATTTTCCCGCTGACCTGAGGTGAAAGGGAACTAGAAGTAGGCGCAAATGTAGATGTACTGGAAGAAGACTCAGCAAGATGGGGCAAAGTGGTTTGTATTGAGTCCTCCATGTCATTCTGCAGTACTGAATAGGGGTTAGAGGTAGGCACTACAGTAGACTTTGGGCGTAGAGTAGATGCATAAGATGAGATGATGCTCCGGCCAGTCCTGGTTCTCCCCATAGACATGTATAATCAACAGTGAAATGCAGGATGTGCGATGAAATGTCAAGAATTTGCCAAGAAATTGCCAAGAAACAGGCGTAGCGCAACGTTATTAGGCAAATGTATTATCACCAGCTGAAGTTCTGTGAAAATTGTATGCCACTATCAGGAGCTTTAAAGATGAAGTACGACCAGAAAAGGTAGCAGCATTTCTAGTATTGGGGGACCAGCTATTGTAGCAGAATGCAGACTACAAAATAAAAATATGCCGTCCGTGAGATTCAACAGAAGAATACATCAAGCGGTTAAAGTAAATGATCTTTAGAGTAGCTTCTTGGCATTGCCATGCACAAAAATGGCAATTTATGTGGAAACTGCTCTTTGAGGAAAAAATGTTGCAAGCAAAAACAAAATGGCAGTTGCGGTCCAGTCACAGAACGCTCCATAAGATTATGTCAGCAGGAGCAGAAATACGGGCTTACCGCGATTAACAAAAGGCATTTCCAGATGCAGGATAGATTCCGCCAGCCGGTCCTGTGTTCAAACCCAGTGTCAGGGCGTTTCCACCAGACGAAGATTTACATTACTCAGACTACGACGCGGAGCGGTGTCAGCCACCCGCCATCCTCCTCGGCGCCCAAGCCACACCCCGCCTTTTACTACATTAATCACAGAACATTGTATTGTGCTATGATTACTGCAGTAATAATGTATTTCCATTTAGAAAAAAAAAAGGTTTAAAGTAACCTGATGTGACGTCTGTGACGTCACAGAGTAATGAGACTCAAAACATGTCCCTGTGACATCGACTGACATGCTGCCTGTTCTAGAGTAGAGCTCTCACTTTCAGCTCCTCTGTGAACTGAGGTTGGGACTTGGACACCTCCCTCTGCAGCACACCAACCTTGACCTCTCCAACAAGCAGGACTGACTGGTATAGAGCATCTCAAAGTGCCTGGTAAGTTAAGTTTAAAATTACATATATTTTCTTTTACTGATCTTCCTTTTTCTTTACTATTGCATATAAGTACATTGCAGTCCGGAACGCCCAGAATGCCAGCTGAACAAAAATCTAGTGAGCTTCATTTAATAAACTCCAATGTTGTTGCTCTAAATATAAGAATTAGGCTCTAATTTATGGTTCACATGACAACTGTCGTGCCACCAAATACACTAATGCCACTGTCACCAGGGTTGGGGCAGGTACAGAATGGTTCTAAGTAAATGTTTAAACAGCACTTTTAATAAGTGCTTTCCAGATCGGTGCGATAATGTGACTTAATAATGTCAAAGTTACCACATGTTAAATAAAAGCACTTTTAACACCTTTGTGGGATTGCACCCTCAGCTACTAGTGAGTTAAATAGAAACAAATCAATATAATTGTAATTTGATTGACCTCTGTGCCCTCCCTGTTCTGATTACTTTCTCCTCTCTTGCCTAGCTGCACAGAAGAAATTAATTCCAGCTCAGCAGGGTCATAACTAGGACCAGTCACAGACACTAAAACGTGTGCCCAGTGCAGAGCACACACTTACATACACACACTTACATCCACATTTGCAAACACTTGCGATGCACACATTTGTTCACATACACACGTTTACAGATTTGCATGCACTTGTTTGCACTAATTTGCAATTCCACACAAAAATACACATACGTGCCCCATGAAGCTAGTAGTAAAACACTGATCTCCCTCTGCTTGCTTTCTTCTTTCGGTATATAAATGATAAATGACACATCATCGTGCCTCATAGGGTGTCTCTCAGATCCATCACTATCACACTGCTTCTTATATATTAAGCAATGCATGTACGTTTCATTTTATAATTTATTTTTCTTTAATGGTTTTCTAAGGTACTGATGAACCCAAGGGCTTTAGAGTGATGTATAAACTAGTTCAAGTGCAATGCTTACTTTGGTATTTTCAACAAAACTGCCTTAGTTATAAATACTAAATTTTAGTTGACGTCTTAAAAATGAAATGTTTGTTTTGAATGGCTATTTCTTATACTTGTAGCCATTTATTATGTCATGAGTATTACTGTGCAATCAACGTTGAATAGCTGATGCAGAAAAGGCAGTGGTCAGCCTGCACTACCTGTAGCAACAAAACTGAAGTGTGTTTCTTTGTGGATGTTTATGATCCTAGGTTATGTATTTATATTGTAAAGGGTAGAACTCAAGCAGTGCTGCCTGGTACCCTAGACCCCTTTGGGGATCGGACTTGCTTGGCAAACCAGAAATTCTATGAAATATTTTATGAGTTATCCTTTATAAATTTATATAAGAACTGTTATTTAGTCCATTTGTCATCCAAATAGTGCTGAAAATTGCACCAAAATACACACAGGACAACAAGGCGGCGCTATGAAATAATCGCCGCTTTTGCGTCCGTTTTCGGGCGAAAAGTGGCGATAATTTCATCGCCTTATCAGCAAAGACACGATATCGCGTGTTTTGCTGATTTAGCGCCCCTTACAACAACGCCCAGCTTTGCATCTCTAATGAGATGCAAAGTGGGCGTCTCGTGCCAAAATAACTGGAGAAATGTCGCTAACCGACATTTCTCCAATTATCAAGCTGCATGCAAACAAGCAGAGCGATAAGAAAAGTAGCGCTAACCACAGTTATCGCTACTTTCCTTAAGCCTGCTTGTAATCTGACTTAGAGTTGAGTATCAAAGGGGTGACCCGATAGACCACTGGACTCGGGTTAATAGTGGTGCACAAAGAAATAGTCACAGTGGAAATTGTTCACAAGATAACAACATCAAATTCATGATTCAAATACCAGAAAGGATTAGGACAACACCAAATCTTGTCATACAATCAAAGAGAATAATTTTAATCGATTGATCGTCAATAGATCAAAGATTCACAGATACATCTCTATTACGCATTTTGCAACTTTCAAATGTAGGTGCAATTGAGGTGACAAGTGCTAAAGGTGGGATCAGTGCAAGTGGTAGTGCAAGGGAAAGGTTGTGCATATATATACATCAATATACAATAGTAAAAAACCTAACCAGCCAAATAATTGGCACAGACAATAAATGAAAAATCATAAACAACTGCCGCAGTTAATTAATCACTGTCATCCAGGTATTGATACATAATGAAAGAAAAGTCAACGTTTCGACCCCTTGGTGGTCCAGCAGACTGAGAGTCTTGGAGGTGGGGTCTTCTTCAGGACGGGTGAGTAAGTGTAGGGGAGGGGGAGCATACTATCTCCGCGATAGAATCCAGCATTAACCTGCGATAATTATCCTCGCGCTGAGCGATAATTATCGCAGGCCCTTGCTGATACACCCCACAGATTTTTTTAAATGTTGTTGGGGGAATCCCACTACCCTCCTTATTAACGTTGGCCTCGCTGACTTCACTCAAATTGAATAATTTAGCCACTGCTCTTACGCCTCACCACTTTCAAATGTCACCAGACAACACTGAGGACTACATGCAGCAGGAAGAATAATCTCGAATTACCTTCAGTTTCTCTTTCATGACTGTTGCCTGTGGACCTATGTTAACGTACATGCTGAATGTAAGAACAAGAAAGAATGCTACTAACAGAAAACAATAGGGTTAGCCAATCCCCATCTCCTTCCCCCTTGTTCAAGGAGAGCATGGCTGAGATGCTATTGGTCTCTAGACAGTGTAGTTTCCCTGTTAGTATCGTTTATGCTGAAGCACCAAGTTACCTGCAATGCAATTTGAGAGGAGAAAATGATTGGTCTGTTCACAACTTCTCTACCTCCTTAGAAGCAGGAAATCATGTCTCAATGTGACTGGAGGGGATAATAAACTGTTAGGATGCATCATGCTGCTGCCCATAGAAGGAGAATTCTAGGGTGGACCACACTCCAAGGGCCTGATTCACGCAGGATAAAATCACACTTATGTGCACGTTTATGATTGTTTGCAATTCACAAATGTATTTTTGAGTAGTGTCTTTGTAACTGCAGAGTCTCCACACATAAAAAGATAGAACTGTTGTATCTTTTTGAGTGTATGTGATTTCAAAGGAAAACAATTTAATAGAATACCATTACTGAGAAACCATTTAATCTAAATGGTTTAATAAAAATGCTCTGAATAAATGCAAATTACGATTTCATAGGAACCAATTCATAGAATGTCTTATTTTTTCAAAATTGGCTACTGCACACTTATTTTTTAAAGCGTAAATAAAATGGTTGCAGGTCCAACTTTCAGAAACATTAATGTTGAAGGTATTTATGTAAATTCTTTACTTCAGGCATCATTATTTTGGATTTATATCTTATACTTTGTCAAACAGTTACTTTGGAGACTTTTAGTTCACCGAACCCTCACCACCCCTGAACACCATCCATCTCTGCCTCCTAAAAATGCCTCTCCTAGTATAAACTACAACCATCGCTGACCCTTAAACCCCACTGATGCCTGAACCCTATAAGCCCTTTCTAACCCTTAACTCCACCCATCCCTGAACCGCAACAAAACCCTCACAACACCCAAACTCCACACATCCCTGAATCCCCAAAGCCCTTTCTATGCCTAGATTATATTAATCCCTTAATCTAAATGTCCCTCATTACCCCCTTAACTCCACCAATTCCTGAACTGTAAAAACCCCTTTCTCTGCTTAAACCACACCAATCCCTAATCCTGTGAAATCCCGCACCACCCCTAAACTCCACTCATCCACACCACCCCTTCATCATGATACCTAAAATCCCTCAAATCCCCTAAATTTCCCTATCCCTGAACCCTAAAAACCCTTTCTACATATGAACTCCACCTATCGCTGAACCATTAAAACCCCACACCATCCAAAACTCTACCAATTGCCAAACACTAAAAACCCTTCACCACCCCAAAATTCTACCCAACACTGACGCTTAACAACACTAACCAGCTCTAAACTCCACCCTTCCATAAAAACTAAGGGGCATATTATCAAGAAACAGCGTTAAAATTATCGCCGCTTTAGCGGCAGAAACCTGCCGCTAAAGCGGTGATAATGGGCTTGATAATATGCCCGTGAGAATTCCCATAGAAGCTCATGTTCTGGTGTCAACATGGGCTTCTATTGGAATTCTCTGCGGCATATTATCAAGCCCATTATCGCCGCTTTAGCTGCAGTTTTCTGCCGCTAAAGCAGCGATAATTTTAACGCCGTGCTTGACAATATGCCCCTAAAAAGCCTCAACACCTCTACATGACACCCATCTTTGAACCCTAAAAACCCCTCACCACCCCTAAAGTCCACTGATACCTAATCTCTAAAACACCCTCATCACCCCTAAACTCCACCCATCCCTGAACCCTAAAAATCCCTCCTCACCACTAAACATCACCCATTTCATTTGGAAATCAGGTTACTGGCTAGACTAGGGCGTGAGCCCTGGTCAAACAGCAACCACGATCTTAGTCAGGGTAAGGCACAAGCAAACCCCCAAATCAACATGTGCTCAGCACCCTGGTAGCTTGCACAGATCAGTTAGGGTTAACTTAGAGGCATGTGTAAAGTATTTTTGCAACACTTCAAACAGCAATGCAGCAAAAACACAACATAAAAAGATCCCACACCAGGTTACAAAAAGAGAGCAAAATGTAATAAATAAAATAGGACCAAAATTACAAAAGTCCAATCAGTAGAACCAGAGTTATGATTTTTTAAATAATCAACTGCAATTTAAAACCTAAAAGCAGATAGCTCCAACCGCGGCTATCTGGTAGCTCTGGACCTAATCAAAGTCAAAGGTTCAGGTTGCCCACGATGGAGCTATGGACCCAAATTAGTTTAGTTGAAGTTTTACCTTCTTAGGTTTGGTGCCAAGAGTCCTGTTTGTATTGGAGAGGGTCACAGAGAACAAGAAGAGTGCCATAGATGGTGGTTGGAATGGCGCAAAGAGCTTGCAGGGCAGGCTGGAGTTTCACGTTGGCACTCCTCCACGAGCGATTGATGGTTGCTGTGTGACGAAATCGTCTGACGGTGGCTTGCCCTGATTTTCAGTGTGAGCGGCACGGTTCTGGTGCGAACGGGCCTGCTCGCGGCCACAAAGTGCCCAAAAGATTGATTTAAAGAGCCCGTGAGCAATCCCAAGTATCCAAGACCTGAGAGACACCACTTGGGGGGCACAAACTTGCTGCAGCTGGGTCCAGGAGCTGTTTGGGTAGCCTTTTATGTCTCTGAGGCTCAGATGTGGAGGGCAGCAGACACGCCTGTTGAGTCGCTCTGGGGTTCTGGGTTCAAGATGAAGATGCAGGTCCAGTTCTTCTCACCAGGCAAGAGGACAGCAGGTCAGAACAGTAGGACAGCAGTTCCTTTAGAGCAGCAGTCCAACAGAGTGGCAGTCCTTGTAGCAGCACAGTTGTCTTTCTTCCTAGCATAGTATCCACATGCCCAAATCTGTACTGAAGAGTTGGTGTCTGAGGTCCTTTTTTTCTACCCTGTTGTCCTGATTCTGGAAGTTAGGAGAAGCTTCTAGACAGTGGCTTTGAGGTGCATGAAGTTTCCTGACTCCCCCGCCCCTGCTCCAAGCTGGCTGAAATGACAATGCAGGGTTGTTGAGCCCTTCGTTTGAAGGCAGAGCACCTGCTATTCAGGTGTGAGTGGGGCTGTGCTCCACTCCGGCCCCCTTCTGCCAACAGATGGCCCGCTCAGGCACACTTAATCCCTGTATTGTGTGACTGTCTGGGAGGAATTCTCAAAGTCTGACTGACAGTTACACCCAATCCTGCGACCCAGGCCAGGCTATCGGGGCAAATGGCTACGGGCAGAAAATGTCAACTTTCTAAATGTGGCACTTTTAAAATTGTGATCAAAAACCCAACTTTACCACTAAATAGGGCTTTCACCCCAATTCCAAAGACACCAAACATGAACTGGTCATCTCTTCCCACTTGTAAAACGTTATCCTAATGGAGAGATAGGCCTTACAGTTGTAAAAAACAAGCATGAGAGTTTGCCACTACTAGGACATGTAAAACTTAAAAGTACATGCTCTACCTTTTAAATACACTGCACCCTGCCCTTTAAGCTGTTCAGGGCCTACTCTAAGGGTGACTTATATGTATGAAAAGGGAAGGTTAGGGCCTGGCAAAATGTTTATTTTGCCAGGTCAAAATGTCAGTTTCAACTGCACACACAGGCTCTGCAATGGCAGGCCTGACACATGTTTAAAGGGCTACTTAAGTGGGTTACACGATCAGTGCTCCAGGCCCCCTAGTAGCATTTACTTTACAGCCCCGGGGTAAATACAGTACCACTTTACTGTAGACTTATAAGAAAATTAAATACATCAATTGGGTATAAGCCAATATTGCATTGTTTTGAGCAGATAACACGTGTACTTTAGCACTGATTAGCTGTGGTAAAGTGCTCAGAGTCTAAGGCCAGCAAAAACAAGGTCAGAAAAAATGGACGAGGAAGGCAGAAAATTGGGGGGATGACTACCCTAAAATTGACAGGTCTAACAATCCCTGCACCCAAAAAACACTCACTACCCCTAGTCTTCACCCAACTTGGTTAAATCATCAATCACTGTGTTGCTTTCTGCAAATAAAATTTAGTGTTTCCACCTATTTTGTTTACTTTTTTTACTCAGACTGCAGATTTATGAAAATAGCAGGAATCAAAGTTGCCTGCTGTATTGCGCAAGGTGGAAAACACTGCACAGAGCCAAAATCTACAAACATATCCCGCTGCTGCTGTCATCTTCCTCTCTGTTGGTTAGCACCACAAACACACCTTTGCCCCATAGTGCAAAGATGTGTGTGTGATGTCAAGTGCAAGTTTTGTCCAGGAAGGGTATGCTTCAAATACAAAATACTATGCTTAGGATAACTTTAAAACTTTTCAAACGTATGTGCTGTTGAGTGCAGCGCACAGTTCTTAACGTCAGCCACTGGCACTCATTTTTCGGGGCTGGAACTTTTCGTTTCTCTTCAGACATTTGCAGAAAGCAGGAGAGGGAAAACACATAAACAGGATAAAGGGAGGAAGTAAAAGACTGAAAAACTATCACCAAGACAGAAAGCAGGAGTCTGCAAGAGTGAGGTAAAGGATCAGGAAGTGTCCTGCAGTGTATAAAAGAGGTGAGACTCATGACTACATAACCTTAGGATTTGGTGCGCTGACATTTAATAGCACCAGCCACAGGCTTCTGAGCAGTCATTATTTTACAAATGAAGCACTGGCAGCACACATGCAAAGTTTGGACTAATAAAAATGTTTCTCAAAGTTAACGTCTGCCTCAGGAGGTTGCAAAGCTATGTCTATAAATGTTAGCACATAAAGATTTGCATAAAAAAACGTGGGTGGTAGCATAGAAATGCCCATGGATCACTCATGGCATGGCCCCTTGATGGAAAGTGCTACTTTGTGTTACTTTTAGGCAACATTTAAGCAGCTTCCTGCCACAAAACAAGATTATGCTCTGGAAATTAACAAATCAACAACTTATGCTGGTTTACATATTTTTTTTGTTACTGTAAACTGCCACAATGTGTTGATAAATCTGTTCATTAATCTCTTCTGGAATGCACTGAGATGGAAGGAGAATCATTGCAAGTGGTAGTGTCTCAGCTGTAAATAGTGTGGCAAGGCAATTCACTTGATCTTCTTCACACAATATACTAAACGTTTACCCTTCCTTCAGTGTAAAGCAATAAGTAAAAGTTGTCAAGAATTTTCATCTATGGATGAAAGCTCTAAATATCAAACTACCTATACTGACCTGCTCCTACCTTCAGGACAGCAATTGCATCACAATTAATGCTAGAAATACATTTGAAATACACTAGTTCTTACGTAAAGGGTGTTGCCCTAGCTACGCTCTCACAAGTCACTGATGATAGCTTAAAGCAGCAAGTAAAAGTTTCTCTGGTTATGGGCCTGAGGGTGGTAACAACCAAACCTATACCAATTACTTCTTTACATACAATGGGGTATGGTGTTTTCTCACAGCACCAACTCTGTGGTCTTGGCATTAGTACACATGCTCTCGCTAAGAGCCACTATAGAAGGAACTCTGTCTGAGTTAATAGAAGTTTCACTTTGCAACAGTGTATCCTGAAGCTCCATGACTTCTTTGTACAACACTAATCTGTGTTTTTAGATTCTGCTCACACTCAGCTTTTCTGACGTGATTTCATGTTGTTATGTTTCGTTATATTATGTTATGATTCTTTGTAGAGCACGCTACTACCCTTCAAGGCAACATGGTGCTGAGCAGGTGTTTGTGCCTAGCCCGGCCAATGTCAGCATCTTGAATTGGCATCTCCTTCAGGCAGGGAGCCAGTGGAGGTTCCTCAGATGGCGGGAGATGTGGGTACACTTATGGAGCTTGAGGATTAATCTGGTTGCGGAGTTCTGTATTGTCTGGAGTTGAATTGTGATTCCAGCAAAGAGCGCATGTCTGAAGTCCAGCCGGCTGGTGATGAGGGCTTGCGTGATGGTTTTTCTGACCTCAATGGGGATCCACCTGAAGATTTTTCAGAGTGTGCGGAGAGTGTGAAAGCAGGCGGAGGCTACTGCATTGAGCTGGCATTACATGGTGAGTTTGCTGTCCAGAATGATGCCAAGGTTGCAGGCGTGGTCGGTCACTGTGGGTCTGATTTTGACGGGCCACCAGGTGTCATCCCATGGGGAGGTGTTGTTTCTGAAAATCAGCACTTCCGTCAGTCCCTGTTGGGCTTCAGGCAGTTGATTCTCATCCAGTTGGTGATGCTCGTCATGGCATTTTGGAAGCTAGTTCTGATGATGGAGGGATTTTACGTGAGTGAGAGGATAAACTTGGTGTTGTCTGCATAGGATATGATGTTGAGTCCATGAGTTCTGACGATGTTGGCCAGGGGCGTCATGTAGATGTTGAACATGCTGAGGCTGAGGGATGTGCTTGAGGAATGCCGCAGATGATGGTCTTGGGCTCTGAGGTGAAGGGTTGCAGGTGGATCCTCTGGGTGCGACCAGTGAGGAAGGATGCAATCCATTTGAGGGCATCTCCTTTGATCCCAGTGGACTGGAGTATTTTGATGAGGGTGTGATGGGAAATGGTATCCAAATACGCTGAGAGGCTGAGGAGGATCAGGGCCCCTGTTTCACCATGGTCAATGAGGGTTCTGATGCCGTCGGTGTCAGCGCTCAGGGCAGAGCTTGGTGCTGTTGTTGGCGTGGAAACCAGATTGGGAGGCGTCCAGCAGCTTGCTTCTTTCTAAGTGTTCGGTAATTGATGGTTGATGGCCTTCTCAAGAACTTTGAGGGGAAGGGAGCAGCGAGATGGGGTGGTAGTTCTTGAGATCACTGTGGTCAACTTAAGGTTTCTTCAGGAGGGGCCTGACCTCTGCGTGTTTCCATCCATCAGGGAAGGTGGCTTTGGTGATGGATATGTTGAGAATAGAAGTGAGTTCACCGCTGATTTCTTTGTTTACGAGGTTGAAGAAGTGGTGGGAGCAGGGGTCCATGAGTACTCTAGAGTGGATGGAGTTCATGATGTCTGTAGTATTCTGTGTGGTGAGTAGATTCCATGTGGTGAGCGGGTGGTTGTGGGGAGCATCCGTTAGTGTGAGGCAGTTGTAGAGGTTGGTGGGTTGGGGTTCAAAGTTGCTGTGCATGGTTGATATCTTATTGTGGCAGTTGTTAGCCAGGGTGTTGCAAAGTTCCTGGGACGAGTGGATTGTGCCTGTGCACCATCCAAGGCCTTCTTGTCAGTGGAGGAGAAGGTATCCTTTCCTACAGGGCAGAAACTTCCTGTGGAGGCTCTAAGAATGCTGGGTACACTGCAGAACATGGGCCATTATCGGGTCCAGTAGTGCATCAACGTCCGGTTGCGCAATCAATGGAAGTGTCAGACAGAGATCCAATATGCATTCTTCTCCTCAGAACAGGCAACGGAGAACAGGTAAGATGCAGTCTATCCAGACTGGTCTAAATGACAGGAACCAAGATGCACTTAGTTCCCGTAGGTGGGGTGTGCCCAGATGTTGTACCATGCGATCACGGTATTTGCACTCAAGGAGCATAGTTTCCATCTCTTTGGTGACTGGGATGTCTATTGCGTAGCAGATAAATTACAATCAGGATACCTGCTATTAGAAACAGGATCAGCGAAAGTCCTCCAAAAATGCTTCAGAATACAGAATGTATAAAGTTTGGTATGACTCCGAGAACCGTCTGAAAGGTGCTTAACAGTTCCGAACCTATAGTTTTAAATAGGTGTACTATACTCGTCGTATCAGATATGTTAAAGATACGATTCACCATTTCTGTGGAATGGAAGGGGCAGTTTGTATGTATGAGTGCCTGTATCTCAGCCGAGGACCTTGAGATCTGAAGATCAAAAGCATCTTGGGCAGAGGTTAGCGGGAAGGTTTTCTGATAAAAGCATGGCTTTCATTCTGCTTAGAGTATCAAACCGTATAAGAGAAACATTTAGTGAAGGCCATAATGGCGCCTCCCTGACTGCATGTGTCTGTGGAAACAATACTTGCATACAGCAAGTAACCCTGGAGCTCAATGTTACAAGATATGCAATGCCCAGAAGCATGCCACAACAACCTTGATCGTTCTGCATCAAGTAACTCCCATTCAAAGGTAGCTTGAATACCGGAGTAATCACAGCTGCTGGGGTACCCCTCAAGTGGCAGGATAGGTTTGCTACTGAACCATTGCAGGCCCTGTGCAACATAATATCCTGGCATATGAGAGATCCACTCAAAGCGCTGTTGCAGTTTGTACCGCTTAGAAACACTTCTCGATCCCCACGCCTGCATCGAAATCTGTACGGTAATTCCCAAGATTCCTTGAAATATTCCCTACCCATTTCTTCATATCTGTCTGCCTGTTGTTGTTCTAGGCAATATTAAAATTAGAAAGTTGTGACCGGTAAAGTTATGTGGCCATGGATCAACCACTCTGTAGATGGTGATTCTGCCACAGTAAAAGGTAATCTGTCCAGGTTTTCCAATCCGCATCATTGTATATTTTGCTCACCTCTGTGCCATTTATATCTGTTTTTCTGTTACATTGTATGCCGAAAATAGTGTTGTACTGTTGATAAAACGCTAAGGCACATAACCTGCGCGCAATGTTTGCAGAATCCAGCTCAATAACATAATAGAACAGAATTGTGACTGTCCGTTCTGTAGTATGGACAAATCTTGTTCTAATACATCAATAGCAGAAGATACAATGTTGCCAAGTGAATAAATCCTGGATGTTAATGTAGTAAGACCATTGTCAACTACGGCTAATGCCTTTTCTAAGTTGATCCTATCTATTTCTTGTAGTCTCTCCGCTGCTTCTTGTTGGGAGATTTTTCAAATTTCATTAAAGACAGCATAATAGAAATGTTTCTGATGTGGCTTTCTGGGACCTAGTAAAAAATCCCATAGGCCCACATTGTCTGTTAGTAAGGATAAGTGTTGTTTCACCTGTGTTAGTGTTGAGGTTCTTAGGCAATCGAGGCATAACTGCCCAACACTGTATGATGTCACCACCCCCGGATGTTCTCTTTGTACATAGCGTGGGTCTGGCCTATGGATACTGAAACCTTCGGTGGTACCCCTGAATCTTCCTTGACATCTGTTTGTGTCTGTGGGCCAAACCAACCATCCCTTTCAATTGGGGTCTTATCTATTTTATTGTAAAATGTCATCTATTGTAACCCCTTCTAGTGATGTAAGATTACCCTCGGCCTGTGAGGGTGTTGGAATCCAAGGTGTAGTCAAATCCTTGTTCTTGGCTAGTCCAAGGCAGGAAGTCTGTTTCACAGTATCATTTGGAAATATCATCTGTGGACGAATGAGGCATGCTCTAATTAGCGCTTCTGTTCTCTGGACTTGCCAGTCTCTGGGACCCCAGACTGTTTTTAAGTCTATAGTGTCCTTCCATTAGTCGAAACCCTGTTCAGACAGTTGGATAATAAAGGAAGCAGAGTAAATCTTTTTGGTGTTAGTCAGCGAATTTTTCTGTGCGGATGTAGGTGCAACCTTATAGTAATATGAGGTCGGGTATGAAATGTTAAACCCTGAAAAATATGAACATTTCTGTCTGTGCAAAGGTGTTCAAACTACTTTTCAGTGGTGTAGGGCAATGTTCCCATTGGTGATATGTAAAAACATTCCTAGGGGTACTGGATTTGTGTAGAAAATGATGACCATAATGTTGATAACAATACATGGTGTTAAAATCTGATGTGTCTTCTAACATTTCATTGCTAGAAAATGCGGCAGATTGTTCTAAATCAGACAACATATTATTCACAGTTTCAAAATCCCAATCATCGGAAAGTACAGGAGGTAATGATATAATTCAATGAAATTTGAAATAAATGTGGTATTTTTAAATGTTCTGTCGGTCCGAATATATCATAATCAACCTTGTCCCATACTATACCATCGGGCATAGGAACTGCTGTAATGTTCACCGATGACAAGTCTCTGTTCACGATGTGAGGTTTCAGGAGTAATTTCACTTTTGATGCTGCAGAGCTTTGGCGAAGGTAAGTTCCATTAACAAGTAAGTAGAAGACAGCTACTAAGCCTAACCAGAAGAGAAAGAAATGTATCCTGGTGCTTATCCAAAGTTCGATCCAAGCTGACACCAGGTAAGTCTTTCTAAGAAAAATGTTGAAGTCTTTGATTTGTTGTTCACGAGAAATTGGGGCTGGCATTGTTTCAGGTTCCCTCGGATCCAATGAAAATGTATCAAAGTCGATGGCATGGCCAGATGCAGTTCAATCTATTTTAGGTAGCTCAGCAGGGTTTGTTGAACTTTTAGATGGTGTTTGTTGAGGCATATTTATGTAGACATCAGTGTTAGGTTGAATTGAAAGTTGTCTTTCTTCTTGATTTTGTATTCCTTGTTCAAGGAAAATGAGTTCCATTGCTTTGTTGCTTAGTCCATCATTCTGTCTGGGTGGCTATTTGAAGGTGATGACTCTTTCCGTGTGAACTTCCTGTATGGTAGCAAGAGGAGAATGTCAGCTACCCAGGAGCCCACGAGGCCTACTATTCAGTATCGGACACATAGTGTGGTTTTATCAGATCAATAAAGACGAATATTTTCTCCATTTTCCCGGCAAAGGCGGCAGAAGTACAGTTCTTGTTCCTTCGATGGCCAGGGCAGGTACAGGCTTTCTGTATGATGGCCCAAATTCTTTTTTGTCTGTTATTTTCTCTCTGACCAAATCCCCAACCTTAGGGACCCATACAGGTCTTGCTGTGACTGACTTGACTTCCCCAGTGGCGAACCTTTTCACTTGCACATTGCTTTGTAGTGCCTGTGATTCATTCAGATCCAGTAAAACAGCCAAACGTTCATGGATGTCAAAAGGTTTTTCATCCGCCACTGTGCCTTCACAATCAAGATCAGGTACCCACATTCTCGGCCCAAATAGGACCTCATAAGGAGTGACACCCCCTAGAGAGCTTCTTGGCATATTATTTAAGGCCCTCTGAACCCATATGAGTGATTGACCAAACTACCACCCGTGCCTAATACTCTAGCTGTTAATGATTGCTTTAAGTCCCGTTTTTTCCTCTCTACAACCAAATTTCCATCGGGATGGTACAGAGAGGAGTACCGCAATGCTACACCCAAACCTCCCATGGCCTCCTTGTAAGCCCTAGAGCTAAACACCGGGCCACGGTCAGAATGTAATGTTTCAACTGTGTGTGTCCCTATAAAGACTCGCAAATCTTTGATAACAGTTTGAGCATCAGCCGAGTGCTGAGGCCATACCCATAGGAATCTCGAGCAGGAATCCACTGCAACCATCATGTACTTGTGGCCCCATCAGATTATAAGGGGCTGCAGTGGTCCAAATAGACACACGCGAGAGGTCTGTCTAATATTAGCAATGGTGTCTGCGCAGGACGTGTTATGGTGGAGCCCTTTATCTGTTGACAGATGTCGCACTTTAAGACATAGTCTTTGGTCTGATTTGTTAACCTTGGCCTCCAATAGCATTGGGCCCGATTCACAGAACTAACTTAAGACAAAATCCAAAACCTACTACTTTTGGTATTCACAGAAGTTAGGATTTTGTCTTAAGTTTGTCTTAAGACAAACTTAAGACAGACTTAAGACAGACTTAAGACAGACTTAAGACAAACGTAAGACAGACTTAAGACAGACTTAAGACAGACTTAAGACAGACTTAAGTTAGGATTTTGTCTTAAGTTTGTCTCAAGTCTGTCTTAAGTTTGTCTTAAGACAAACTTAAGACAAAATCCTAACTTCTGTGAATACCAAAAGTAGTAAGTTTAGGATTTTGTCTTACGTTAGTTCTGTGAATCAGCCCCATTGTTTCAACAAAGAAACAGTCGCCGTAACTCCTGCGTGTGCAGAACCCAAACCCTCCTGTGCAGCTAATATTACACCTAATCTGCGAACCATGTTTGGTATTACTCTATCCCCACTCCAGAAATCTGAGCAAATGGAACGTTGTTTGCATCTAACTTGTAGAGGTACTTGAGTGGAAAACCTTTCGGAAGTGCTTTGTTGTCTTTGCATGAAGCAGTGACAGCTACCATTATCTGTTCGTCTATTCTCGTTTTTGAATGAGTGATTGCAGCTATGGACGCAGTTCATACTGTCCCCTTCACGGCTTCATCAGCCAATGAATTCCCTTCAACGTGAACGCCATCACGTTGACGACTCAGCGTGTGTATCACGTGAGCTCTTGGTAGTTCGTTTTTAAACTCAGCTACCTGTTCCCATAGCATTTTGTGCTTAATTGTGCCAACTTTTGAGTCTTTAAACCTATTCTATCCCCAATAGTGTACATATTCGTTGTATGCTTCGACACAGTAAAAGGAATCACACACAACTAGTGTGGGGAATTCTCGATCCGTATTAATCAGTGCAGGTAAAAGAGCTTTTAGGTCTGCTAACTGAGCTGTGCAGTCTCCTAGAGACTGAGTCTTTGTACAGCTTGGAACTAACTTACCATCTCACATACAACCTTTTACAATCGCACATGCGGCCCTGTATAGTTGTTTACTTCCTATGGCCAGTTGTGCAGATCCATCAGTGTAAATTATGTATTCATACTGATCTAGAGTCCTTATTTCATTCGGGAGAGGATATTCTTGTTCATATTGCAGGAATGTCCCTGTGTTTTCAAATGTGGATCATATCTGTATTCTACATTTGATGCAGTGAGAGAATTAGCCCATTGTATCCATCTCGGATGTAATGCTTTAGCATAAGGAACGCTTGCCTTTGTAGCAGCATCTAAGGCTGGTACTGGAGTCACGACAATTATTCGTTTCCCCTGAGCCAGTGCTCTTTCTCTCACTACAGCAGTCTGTACTGCTGTCAGAATGCTGTGGCTGCGAAACGCATCTCAGCATTTGTGTACAAGTGGGATTTGTAAGCAATGGGTACTGTCTCGCCTTCATTATATGTGAGGTATGTGTACCCAGATTGACCCGCAACTATACGATCACCAGGTTGTGGACATTTACGCGTGTCTGTAAGTGTTTTGGCACAATTATGTCAGCCTGGAATGAACGAAGTGCATCTGTGTGTTCTTGTGTCCATTGCCTAACTGAAAAACCAGGTCTTATGAGATCGTAGAAAGGTTTAACCCTTTCTGCATACTCCAAAATGTATGTTCGGCCGAAATTTAGGAATCCCAGTATTGATTGTACATTTTTCAATGATTTTGGTGGTTGGAGCAGCACACACTTTTCTAAAAAGTTGGCTGCCAAGCTTTTCCCTTCACTTGAAAGCTTATATCCCAAAAATAGGACGCTGAGATGGGCTATTTTTGATTTTTTGAAGATAAATTTGTAACCCCCTGAGGCGAATCCCAAAATTATGGTCCTCAACCTCGTTAAGTGTCCAGGTCATCATCCGTCAGATGAATATCAACTACATAGGACAATGCCTCCTCATCTAGATTTTGAAGTAATTCAGCTACTCTGGCGGAAAACAGTCCCGGGCTGTTTTTATATCCCTGGGCTAGTTGACAAAATTGTCGCTCGGACCTTAGCACTGAAAATGCTGTTAAGTGTCTGCTCTCAGGTAGTAAAATCCATTTGAGATATTGGTGTTGTTTTGTATTTTTTCCGCACAATGTTATTCATTAATGCAGCACTGTGTGCATTTTGAACTGCAAATGTTTTTGTGCATACATTTAGATGTCTGTAATCCAAAACTAGACGATATGTATTGTCAGGTTTCATTACGTAAAACAACGGATTATTCATTGAGGAGGTGCAAGTTTCAATTACCCCCTGGTATTCAAGTTGGTCTAAAATCTCCCGGACCTGTTTTTTAGCTTCTTGCTTTATGGGATACTGTCTCTGTGGAGTTGGAGTAGATTTTAGGTGCGTAGTCCGCAGCGTGTTGCGTATCTCTGGACTTTGTATGCTCCTCCTGTCTGTGTTCTGACCATCCTTCTCTCTCAGGGTTTTTCGAAGAGCCCTTAAAGGAATGAGAGGAATATGTATCAGTGTCCCGATACCTGTCAGGTTTTCTAATGCTGTCTCTATTCCTAAGGTTATACCTCCTTTCAAAGGGCTCCTGTTGAGGAGATCTACCTCTGGATTGAGATCTATTGTCTTTATTCTTTTGTTATTGTCCCATTTCTTCTTTAAAGAAGTAGGTGCTTGCTTAAAGGTATCTTTTTCAGGAATCTCCAGTAGTTGAGGTTTTACTGGTCTATCTCCCAAACTATCTCTACCTAATTCTGCATAAGCAGTTTCAATTATTTTAGGTAATTATGTCTCCTGTTGTAAAGGAGTGAAGTCTCTCAGGCATTGGTGTATTGCCACTGATGCTGCTTGCCCTTTGATGTTTGCTACTATTATAGCTGATACCTGGGCAAAGTTATTTAATACCTTCATCCCTAAGTTCAGAGCACTTTCTGCTCCATACTTGTTCTGTATTTGTCTCAATACGTCTGGTATGACTGCTAATGAAGGGATACCATGAGGCCTGGTATATATTGCAGCAAAGACTGTACCCCAAGAAGTACAATCCTCTATCGGGGGAGCTATCCCCATCGTCAAGCAGATTGTTAGCATTCTATGCTTTTCGTGTTGACTAGTGTGTGGAAATACTGCCTCTAGCTGTGTTATTTTTTGAGCTATCCAGAAAAGCATTTGCTCACATTTAGTGGGCAATTTACCCCTCACTGCGTGTAATGTTTGTGGTGTCATTTTTGTTGTACAAGCTTGGACTGGTCCCGCTTGTGTAGATGGTGTCGGCTGAATTGTGAGTGTTCTCATCACAAACTGTGCCATTTTTCTGTACAGTTTTATTAATTCTTTAAGTTGTGTAAGCAAGTCTCCTGCTGGCATTGTATCAATGTCAGGGTGTGGTGTGTAGACC
The DNA here is from genome assembly GCF_964204655.1 of Triturus cristatus. NCBI lineage: Eukaryota > Metazoa > Chordata > Amphibia > Caudata > Salamandridae > Triturus > Triturus cristatus. The sequence goes on along the minus strand of NC_140592.1, from coordinate 176,425,033 downwards.
AATAGCACTGGCCATGTTGCTCCGTCTCTTCCGAGTGGACTGAGTCTTATTGTATGGTGTAGGGCACCTTTAAACTAGTATAAATGTTCATGGTGAGTGAGTGGAATTTCAATGTCCTCGTACAGACAATATTCGTTCGGTATTTCATCTTCTGTGTAGTGATGAAATGTCTTTGTTAAAGCATTTGCTTTTGGGAATGTAACCCATGAATAGAATACCTCTGTTCTAAATGATTTGTGTGCCTCAATCACGAATGTTACCTACCCACACCTATATGTTAAACTGTATTTGCCTAAATTTAGGGTGATGGCAGTTCTAACACTATGAAATGTGTATTCCTTCTGCATCTTCTTCATCTCCTTAGAGATTTAATTGAACCACAGTATCTTCATGTACAGTCATTGTTTTTTCATAAGATGAGCCTTGCAAGGGAACTTTTGATTAGATGTTAGCACAAATAGGAACACTGTGTCCTTCAAGCTTGATTAACCAACAGCCAATACATAGGGTTTTGCCTACTCAGCTACTTTTGGTATCTTGGAAAGAATATAGACAATATGAGACATAACTTTCATGTTTATAGTGTCAAGTTTAACCCTACTAAAAGCAGAGACTGGTTATCTCAGACGTTATATTGTAATCCAGAATCTTTTTGAGAATAGGGGAAAGCCAGATGCCCAAACATTTACTCTTTCAGGGACTTCAAATAAAATTAGAGCTCCCAATCATAAAAAAGAATACAAAATGTATTTAGAAATATGAATTTCATGATATTACGGTTTATAGCCTGAAACAAGTGAGTATAATTGATATTCACCCTCAAATAGCTGCAATAAGTAAGAAGGATTGGACATATATAACAAGATAACATTAGCATATGCTGAGATCCTAATGTCTAAATCTTTTCATTTAACTCCATTGATACAATAATTACATCTCACTTTTTCTAAGGCAGGCTCCCAACATAATATAAACAACAAACAGGATGCTGGGCTCTCTAGTATTGGTATATGAGCTTAAATAACTTAATAAAAGTAATACCATTGCAAAACTATTCGAGGGTATAATCTGATTAAAAGTTTTTTCAGCACCTAATGACAATGCAGCTATAGATATATCTATATTAGACACTTGTAGAATGATGTTAGAAAAAATATTTCACTGTCTGAGGATAATCTTCCATGTATAAAGCTATACCTAGGTGAAATTTGAATTAAACTAGATTAATTGGAGTAATTTCAGTAATTACGCATTACTCATGTGATGCTCAGGTAGTGAATCACCTATTTATTTTTTTGCAAATTTTGAATGTGGCAGCTCTGCATCCCGGGAGAGATTATGGTCAGTTTGAGCATGATGCCACACTGTTTTAAAATGTTTATGCAAGAAAACATTGTTCATTACCATCTCCTGTTTCTTGAAAAGCTTATGCATGTGCCTTCCTGATATCTATGTTGAAAGGATTAATAACTATTGTTGCTTGTAGTCAATCTGACCTGATAAAGAACAATTAGCATCCTGTTGAAAAGGAACCAACATGTCTGGGATGGTCTTTGTTCTCTTCAAAGGATGTGAAGATTTTTAATCCAAGGTGTTCAGAAGAGCAGCAACGAATTGTAACCTTACTGGTTGAACATCAAAGCCCTTGAATGCATCCAATGTTGCCTCTTTCATCTCCATCCACCCATTTAGGTGTTCTCCATCCACACTGGTATAAATTACCTGCAATAATCCACAAGAAAACTACTGCCCTAATTGATGAGACTGAAGTATATGAAAAAGTGATAGACAGAATGCTGTAATCAATCTCAGCCACTGGTAATTACTTAGGACTGCATCCCAGTCCACTGTTATTTTGCAGACCTTGCCACCTCAGTTTGAAACCAACCCTATGCAAGACAGTCTTGACTCTGCTCCAATAGGAACCATCCAGCCCGAATTGGAAGGCCAAGTCCTCCCTGAACCGGAACACAAGCAACCCAAGTCCAGTTTCACTCTCATTAGGACACATTGACAGGCAGAAATTGGTTATGGGTATACCCGTCCCACTTTGCACCAAAGTATACAAAACAAGTGATGGTTGCAGGGCTTAAACCACTCTCAGCAACAGATAACTACCCGAGGCCACATCCCATTTCCATCATTATTTTGCACACCATGCCATCTCAGTTTTGACCAAGTCGTATACAAATTAGTCTTGACCCTGCTCTGGTTGGAACAGTCCAGCCCAAACTGCCTGGGCATGTCCTCCCTGAACAACAATGAATTCTGAAAATGAATAAAACAGGGAAAACAATTATATGTGACAAGTTTTCCAAAAGAGAATATCCATTATCGGTACGATGAACCAGGAACATGAAGCCAATTATGTTTAGAACTTTGAATCACCTGTACAGGCATAGGGTTACACCAAAACTATCATACCATGCATTGACTAAACGTATATTGTGCCACAGCATCTTCATGTACAGTCATTGTTTTTTAATAAGATGAGCCTTGCAAGGGAACTTTTGATTAGATGTTAGCACAAATAGGAACACTGTGTCCTTCAAGCTTGATTAACCAACAGCCAATACATAGGGTTTTGCCTACTCAGCTACTTTTGGTATCTTGGAAAGAATATAGACAATATGAGACATAACTTTCATTTTGATAGTGTCAAGTTTAACCCTACTAAAAGCAGAGACTGGTTATCTCAGACGTTATATTGTAATCCAGAATCTTTTTGAGAATAGGGGAAAGCCAGATGCCCAAACATTTACTCTTTCAGGGACTTCAAATAAAATTAGAGCTCCCAATCATAAAAAAGAATACAAAATGTATTTAGAAATATGAATTTCATGATATTACGGTTTATTTATAGCCTGAAACAAGTGAGTATAATTGATATTCACCCTCAAATAGCTGCAATAAGTAAGAAGGATTGGACATATATAACAAGATAACATAAGCATATGCTGAGATCCTAATGTCTAAATCTTTTCATTTAACTCCATTGATACAATAATTACATCTCACTTTTTCTAAGGCAGGCTCCCAACATAATATAAACAACAAACAGGATGCTGGGCTCTCTAGTATTGGTATATGAGCTTAAATAACTTAATAAAAGTAATACCATTGCAAAACTATTCGAGGGTATAATCTGATTAAAAGTTTTTTCAGCACCTAATGACAATGCAGCTATAGATATATCTATATTAGACACTTGTAGAATGATGTTAGAAAAAATATTTCACTGTCTGAGGATAATCTTCCATGTATAAAGCTATACCTAGGTGAAATTTGAATTAAACTAGATTAATTGGAGTAATTTCAGTAATTACGCATTACTCATGTGATGCTCAGGTAGTGAATCACCTATTTATTTTTTTGCAAATTTTGAATGTGGCAGCTCTGCATCCCGGGAGAGATTATGGTCAGTTTGAGCATGATGCCACACTGTTTTAAAATGTTTATGCAAGAAAACATTGTTCATTACCATCTCCTGTTTCTTGAAAAGCTTATGCATGTGCCTTCCTGATATCTATGTTGAAAGGATTAATAACTATTGTTGCTTGTAGTCAATCTGACCTGATACAGAACAATTAGCATCCAGTTGAAAAGGAACCAACATGTCTGGGATGGTCTTTGTTCTCTTCAAAGGATGTGAAGATTTTTAATCCAAGGTGTTCAGAAGAGCAGCAAAGAATTGTAACCTTACTGGTTGAAAATCAAAGCCCTTGAATGCATCCAATGTTGCCTCTTTCATCTCCATCCACCCATTTAGGTGTTCTCCATCCACACTGGTATAAATTACCTGCAATAATCCACAAGAAAACTACTGCCCTAATTGATGAGACTGAAGTATATGAAAAAGTGATAGACAGAATGCTGTAATCAATCTCAGCCACTGGTAATTACTTAGGACTGCATCCCAGTCCACTGTTATTTTGCAGACCTTGCCACCTCAGTTTGAAACCAACCCTATGCAAGACAGTCTTGACTCTGCTCCAATAGGAACCATCCAGCCCGAATTGGAAGGCCAAGTCCTCCCTGAACCGGAACACAAGCAACCCAAGTCCAGTTTCACTCTCATTAGGACACATTGACAGGCAGAAATTGGTTCCAGTTGCACAGTGTGCACAGGACCCACTTATGGGTATACCCGTCCCACTTTGCACCAAAGTATACAAAACAAGTGATGGTTGCAGGGCTTAAACCACTCTCAGCAACAGATAACTACCCGAGGCCACATCCCATTTCCATCATTATTTTGCACACCATGCCATCTCAGTTTTGACCAAGTCGTATACAAATTAGTCTTGACCCTGCTCTGGTTGGAACAGTCCAGCCCAAACTGCCTGGGCATGTCCTCCCTGAACAACAATGAATTCTGAAAATGAATAAAACAGGGAAAACAATTATATGTGACAAGTTTTCCAAAAGAGAATATCCATTATCGGTACGATGAACCAGGAACATGAAGCCAATTACGTTTAGAACTTTGAATCACCTGTACAGGCATAGGGTTACACCAAAACTATCATACCATGCATTGACTAAACGTATATTGTGCCACAGCATAATACTGAATGGTGTATTAATTTCATGTGTTAAATTGACAATGTAAACCACAAGCGTTCTCCCTTCTTCATACCACTCAACTAGGCACAAAAGGGCTTTGAACCTATTTCAGCATTTCCTTAAAATTCAGTCTTCACATTTCAAATTTTAATTTTGTTTTACTTCTTTCACATCTGCGCTCACTATATCAGATTTCATCTTATTTTATATTTCTTTACTCTTTAGACATTCGTGTGTACCCTTGCAATCACATTATCTTTAAATGGCATATTATTAGTGGTTTAAACTCTAAATTTTCTCAAACAGTCCTTTCTTCGTTTCCTCTGAGCTACACTTTTTTTATACCCAGTGAATCAGTATGGCGCACAACCAACACGCCAGACAGGAAAGTCGACTTCTGACCATCAATGCTCCATTGCGGGCTGTTCTTTGCACTCTGCACTTCTGTTAAAGTCACTATAAAATTCAGATGAGTGTTTAACTTTTAATAATCACCTGCATGGTTCCATATATGTTGTCGGGAAACGTCCCGTTTTGAAACTGCTGTTTTGTTGTCATTAAATCACTTGGCTTTCTTATCCCGAATCACACCACGTCTAATAAACACACTTGATAGAAGACTTGGTACCAGTCTACGGACATAGGACAAGCATGATCATTGATTTGGCCTTTGTTACTTCACTTCCCTTTCTCAGAGGGGCCACTATGGAACCTTCATGATCGCTAACACTTTTTTGGCAACATTTTTTTAATGCCTATTTTTTTGTCTACGCATCCTCCTACTTCCGGGGGTAATGTTTAACTTCATGAATCATGGGTAAGGACAATCATTAATTAGAAATACTGGTTACATCCATTGCACTTAACATTCTGGTTGCCTCCTTGACATTAATTTGTTTGCTTAATCTCTAGATTTTCTCCTAAGAAATTGCTAATCCTATGAGTTCATAGAAAAACATTATTTTTGATTTATTGTGGATCTACTGATCATAAGGTTCTCTAAGCATGGGTAAACAACTTATACTATACGTGACAGTCTGTCGATATATTTGACTTGAAACTAAATGCAAGATGTTAGTACTATTTTCTTCTTGTTCTGTAGAGAAAATGACTCCTGAGGAAGGATCATCTGGTTTGTGTTTGAACCCGTTTGTGGTGGAAACAAGTTTATCGACATTTAAATTCTACGGACAGGCAAACTTTGTTAAAGAACTAAATGCAAGACATTGATTCAATAGTTTACTGAATGTTTCATTTATATAACAGTTTCATCCAATAAAATAATTTTTTTGTACGAAGAAGGATACTAATCAGCTACACATCAGGGAATGACAAGACAGTGCCAAGTCTGACACAGTGCATGTATGGGCTTTCATTACCAACCTGGATCAGTGGGTGATACCCTTGTGTACTCTAAAACATTTGAAATTGATCACATTACTCCTAACAATGGAGTGCACTGAGTCAAACAAAATTCATGTTCTCCTTGAAACTGGACATAAGCAACCCAAATCTGATTTCACCTTAATTAGGGTTCATCAGCCAGGTATAGCTAGGTTCCAACAGCACAGTGTGCATAGGACCCACTTCTGGACATACTCGTCCCACTTAGGGCATCACACTGAAGTATACAAATAAGGTATGGATCAAATGGTTGAATCAATCTCAGCCACTGGTAATTACCCGGGCCTCATCCCAGTCCATCATTATGTTTCACACCATGCCACGTCAATTTGGAACCAGTTGTATGCAAATCATGGTTGACCCTACTGTAATAGCAACAGTCTAGTCCGAACTGCTAGTCCAGGTCATCTCTGAAGGGGCACACAAGCAACCCAGGACCAGTTTCACAAAGCTGTTTAACCCAAGCTGTTTAAGATAAATGAGTAATGACAACAATTCTTTTTGTAAATAATTAATATTGAAAATGATTCCATTTCAAAATTGTGAGACTATAAACATTCTGAGGCCAGGGCAAGGTTTAATTGTCTTCAGTGTCTCAATCACTTCTGTTATGTTCACTTAATATTAGACATGTTTACCCTTTTTCTCTCCACATCTTGTCCATCTGCATCTCTTACACCCTACCTCTTCAGCACCCTTCTTTCACTCTCTCCTGCATGTACTTCCTTCCACCTTCTTAACTTCACCACCCATAAACACCAATCACATCCACTCACTGGGAAGCACTGAATTTTCTATTCTCTCAATTTGTCAATATTTAGACAACTATGTACATCCTTCCTACAAATTTATACAGAATAACAATTGTAACTGGAATACATGAACTTTGCACTGTGTGCTCTTCAGAAAGGCCAGAGACTGGATGTGCATGTGTTCTTAACACATTTTTGACCCACTGACATGCACTGTGAGAAATGCACAATGCCTTCTGCCTCAACAGCAGAACTCTCAATTTTGGCTCTTTATAATCACATATAAGCATCTCAATTCAAAATATGCACTATACAAAGAGTAATATGCAACACAAAAAACATATAGAAACACAACACCCTAGATATAGCTAACATGCTTTAGGAATGCAAGATTAAGTAACACATGTGAAAAAAAGGAACTAAGGGCCATATGTAGGTAAAAGTGAAATACCAAATTCTTAATACCGAATTTTACCGATTCGGTATTAAGAATTCGGTATTTCCGATGTAGGTGAAAAATCGGTATTTTTTACTGATTCTGTAAAAATCAGAAAAATAATACTGAATCCTTAATACCGATCGGTATTACCGATCGGTATTACCGAATCTGTATCACCAGCAATTGAGGAATCAGCCAATCATGTGCATCCACCCCACCTCCCAACCAGGAAGTGGCCACACCCATGCAGGTGCACTGAATCTGAACCTTCTGGAGAGGCTGGGAGTGCAGAGGAGGACAGAGGAGCCACTAGGAGAACTTTATCAGTGAAACCTGCACAATGTCTGACAAGGAGACAGACAAAGAAGGTGCTGAGAGGAAGCAAAAGTTAAAGTTCAGCGAAAGGGATCTCCAGGTCCTAATTGAGGAGGTGGCCAAACAACATTCAAAGCTGTTTGGCAAACAGTCCCTGCAAGTGGCTGAATCAGCAACACGGAAGATCTGGCTGGGGATATAGGTACAAGTGAATGCCATAGGAGTGACCAACCGGGAAATAGATGAGCTGAAAAAGAGGTGGTATGACATCAGGGGCATCACCAAAATGAAGATGGCAGAGTTAAAAAAACACAAGCCAGCCAGACAGGAGGAGGAAGGAACAGGGCGCCTGCACTGACTGCTCTTGAACAGCTGGTGGAGTCCACCATAGAGCCGCACAGCGTATGCGTAATCGGGGATGCAGACAGCTCAGCCAGCGCTGCCAACAAACAAGGTAAGAAGCATGCACACCAATCTGTGCCCCCATTTCCTATCTCCATTCTCCAATGAGGCTGTGTGAATCCCACTCCAGTACAGGTTTTACTAATCACCAGCAATGCATTCTGGGAGATGTAGTCAGTGGAACACGTATCATGACAGTCATCCCACTGAACACCAAGGCATGTGACACACATCAGTGATAAGCAAGCAGAGGACAGAAAGATAGTGTTCCAGGAATGACAATTAATTATTGCTACGTAGGGCTGCCAGACTAGTGAGCTAATGAACAATTTCTATCCACAGGCGGGAAGGGCACCCCGGAAGGAGAGAGCGGAGGAGGTCAGTGCAAGTACAGGGCACACCACACCATCACTGCCAGCATCACCACCACAGCCAGCATCACCAACAATGCTAGCATCACCAACACTGCTAGCATCATCAGCAGTAACACCATCGCCAGTGGCAAGACCCAGGAGGCATGCTGTTGCCACTCTACAAGAGATGGACTCGTTCTTGGAAGACACCAGGGGTGGCGAAATCCCGACTGTGTCAGTGGATGGCAGTAATGCAGGGTCGCAGTCCACCTCAGGGAGTTCGCACACAGGTGCCAGACGCCGCAGGCCCGGGGAACAAAGTCCACCTTTGCAGGGTGAGGACAATGGTGTATTTGCAGGGCTGGAGGCACACATGGTCAAGGTTCAGCGCCTGCAAGGGAAGGCAATACAGTCTGTACAGCGGCAAATGAGACATCTTAATTGTAGCATGCATGACATCAAGAAGGGCATGAACCCCACGCTGTCTGAGGGCATGAAGGAGATGGCGGAGGGCATGAAAGGGATAGCTGCGGGCATGAGGGACATGTCCCAGGCTGTGATGCTGCTGTGCAGCAAACTTGAGGGGGACAGGGTGGCACGGCGCAGGGAGAGGCAGAAGGAAAACCATACAAAGGTGGTGATCCGCCTCGCAACTGCCACATCTCTACTCTGCAGGCGCTCCGTGGCCATGCAAGAAGGGATGCAACAGTGCAGCCATGATGTCTCTAGGGGGCTTGTCAAGGTCACAACTGCACTAGAAGTGCTATTAACAACTCAGGCTGCCAATACTGGTGCATGTGATGTGGGGGATGCCGAGGAGACTACCAGTTGCAGCAGCATAACGCCCCCTGCAACTGAGACCAGGAGGAGCAGCAGGTGACATGGGGCTGGCACTGGGAGCATTGCCAGTGAAGGCAGTCTGCTGAGTGAACCCAGCAGTGTTGTGCGTGGCCGCAGGCGTTGATGCAGCCCACACTTTGTGTACTCTATTGGGTGACTTAACCCATGACACGCTCTTAGCGTTATCACAAATTGGACTGGCAAGTTGAGCCCTTTGTGTAGTGTCGTAGTGCCCAGAAATAAAACCACGTCATTCAAATGCAACAACTGGCTGTGTCTCCTTACTTACTCAGAAGTAGTTGCGTGTGATCTCTGCCTGTCTTTGTCTCCCATCTGGTGCTGGCGCCACTCCTGCTGCGTTGGGCTCTGGCTCAGCAATTTCATCATCATCGTCCTCTGAGTCCGTTAATTCAACTTCTGTGCCTTTCTTAGTGGCAAGGTTGTGCAGCATAGCACAAGTTGCAATGATTTTGCAGCAGATGATGGGTGTGTACTGACGGGCGCCTCCGCTTTTGTGGAGGCAGCGGAACCTGCTTTTCAATAGTCCAAACGTGCGCTCCACTACGTTGCGTGTTGTCTTGTGTTTCACATTGTATCTTCTCTCACTCGGGGTTGATGGGTTTAGGTGGGGAGTGAGGATAAATGACCGCACAGCATAAGCGCTATCACCTAGGTGAGAAAGAGAGTGCCATTAATCACAAACACCGACACATTAATCTGCTGTATCCATCAGGGTGTGTCACAATGATTTACCTAGCAGGTATCCTTCTCCAAATTCTCCTGCAGTTAGGCATGTGTAGCTCCCACTGTTCTGGAACATGTAGGAGTCGTGGGTGCTCCCTGGAAATTTGGCAACAATGTTGGTGATTATGTTGCCTGCATCGCAGATTACGTGCACATTTATGGAGTCGGTGGATTTTCGGTTTCTGTAGATATACTCAGTGGCTGCAGGTGGGCAGATTGGAATGTGTGTTCCATCAATGCACCCTATGACATGCGGGGACTGTGCCATTTGGTAAAAGTCTGTCTTGGTTTTCAGCAGTTCCGCATGTGGAAGCTTATGTAGTGATGCATTCTCTGCATCATGGCGTCCAGGAACTTCTTGAAGAAACGGGACAGGCAACTCTGTGACACCCCACCTACCGCAGCTATCACCCCCTGGTAACTGCCATATGCAAGTAGGTGTAGGCTACAGAGCAGCTGCACATGCGGTGGTATGGCGTGCGCCCTTGTTGTTGGATGGTCCAGGAGTGGGTGCAAGTCCCTTATCAGGTCCATGATGGTTTGGGGGTATAGCCTGTACCTTTCATGGATCTCAGCCTCAGTCAGTTGGAAGAGTGTGATGCAATGTCTGTAAACGCACTCCTCCCGTCTCCAGATCCTCACTCCTGCTGCCTGTAGCTGTTGCCGCCTTGCAATTACATAGAAGGCCGCCATAGTGATCACACCGTTGCATTTTGTGATTGCCTATATACACTTCACCTGATTACCACCTGCTTTCATTCAGTGTTAATTACCGACTCCTAAATACCGAATTTCATGTAATTCGGTATTACCGACTTTTCCTACATCTCTTTTATCGTTTTTACCATTTCTTATTTACCGATTCGGTAAATTAGGAATCGGTAATTTCGATTCAGTAAATTCGGACTCGGTAATAAGAAATCGGTATTTACCGATACCTTATTGCCGATTCCTTCCCTACATTGCGAATGCCTATATACCGGTTAGTAACCGTGAAATTTACCGATTTTCACCGTTACCGACCGGTATTTGGCCACCTACATCGGGCCCTAAATCCCTGACATGGATTACCTTAATATTTTTTTACATTCATTGTTCGGAAATCAATCAGTGTTTTTTTACATCACAGTTAAGGACATAGAGTAAGAGCCCAGTAGTGGCCTGTTTCAATGTTTGTTTTCAATTACTATTGAATCTAGGACCCAGAGGGCCCAGGCACACTAAAAGCTCTGTCTGGGCCCAAAACTAATCCAGCCTCTGGCTCGTTGCTGGGGCACAGATGCATATCTCCACATTTCCATTAATCTTCAGAATGCAATGAGATACTGATGTAAGTTTAGTGTCAATACACAGCACTGCATGTGCTGAAAATAATATATAGTTTATATGGGTGCACAAAGAGACCAGAGAGATACAGGTGCTGGAACAACAACAAGTTATTTATTTATTTAGTTATTTAAAAAAAAAAAAAAAAAAAAAAGAACAGAGATGCACTAGCACCCCAGCAGTGAAAGAGTTGATGCACAAACCAATGACAATTTGTTAAATTAATGCACACCTTACTGCAGATTTGCACTTTTACTACAAGGATACATCTTTGCCCCATATATGTATAACAAGCATTCAAGGTGCGCACAAGCTGACCCGTACTTAAACTTATCCACCATGCATCTGATGGTAAAATGGGGGTCTCTAGTTGGCAGAGATAGGTATCTTTGTCCAAATAGGAACCCTTGCTTCTAGTCAGGGTAAGGGGTATACACTTCTAAAATACCCCTGCTCACCCCCTTGGTAGCTTGGCACGAATATATCACATCTCAACGCATGCATTCACAACGCATGCCTTTACAACGCAGTTGTTAACTACGGCCGCGTTGTTACCACGTGTGCCATTACATCGCAAGTCATATCAACGATTTGCTGTAGGGGGCACGCTGGACTTAGGAATAGTATTAATTACTATTCCTACTCTAGTATGTGCAACAGCAGGGAAGGTGTTGGATTTTAAATCCAACACATTCCCTGGTGTTGCACGCCCCCCACAGCAAGTCATTGATATCACTTGCGATGTAATGGCACGTGTGGTAACAACGCGGTCATTGTAACGACCACGTTGTGAAGCCATGCATTGTGGAAACAGTGTTGTAAACTCTGTTTCCTCTTGGCACGAGCAGACAGGCTTATCGCAGAGGCAGTTTGTAAAGCATTCGTGAACACATACAGTAAGACAGTGAAAACACTACAAATGGACACTACACCAGGTTAGAAAAATAAGTAATCTCTATCTAAACCAAAATAAGACCAAACAACAAAAACATCCAACATACAATAGACTTAAAAATAGTTACTGTGCAAAATAACATTTAAATTGCAGGAAAAACGTGAAAATACAGTTCCTCCAACTCGGTAGCTCTGTCCGGGGATACCGCGATACTGAATATGACAGAGTGTAACAATACCGGCCAACCGCATTGATACAAGTTAGCAAAAGTGCTGACAGACTCGGAGACAGTGCCTTTTGTTATTGCGGCTGACACAATGGTACGAGCCGGTAGGATGCAACCATCGCGGTTGTGATGTGAGATGTCAGCGTTGCAGCGTGCGTTGTCCTCACAGCTCGGTGCAGGCAGTGGCTCGTTGATGGAGTCGGTGAGACCAAGGCTTGCGTTGCTGGGTGAGACGGTGCTCGATGCGGTGCTGGCAGGTCACGATGTGGCGACGGAGCCGGTCGATGTTCCAGTCAGGCAAGGACTGAGTCGAAGACGTTAGTGCAGCGTGTTGCGAAGCTTTGCGGAGTGCGATGCCCACAGGACGTGGTGCAAGCAGCAGCTCGTTGACAGAGTCTATGAGACCAGGGTTGTGTTGCGGAACAATGCAGTCCTCTCTACGGTGATTCCTACGGTGCTTTCAGGACACGGAATACTGCGCCGGACTCAATGACAGAGTTGGTTACCCTTTTCTTCTCCAGGCAACTGAAACCAGCGGTTGCCGAGATGGTGCCCAGATGTTTGGTGAACTCTTTAATGTTCATGAGACCTCGTGAACAGGGGACAATCTCAATTCAAGCCCTTAGAGATCTTCCTCAAGCAGAGGAAACAACAAACAGCAAAGTCCTTTCTCCTTTCCTTGCAGCAAGCAGCCACTGCAGGCCAACATCAGACAGCAAACAGCATAGGGGCAGTATTCCTCCTCAGCTTCTCAGCTCGTCTCCTTGGCAAAGGTTCCATTTGATTCCCAGAAGTGATCTAAAGTTCTGGGGTCTGGGCCCCAATATTTATACTACAAAATCCTTTGTTCTCTGTGGCAGAGACGCCCTGTGCTTGGCCAAAACTGGTTCTGTCCTCTCTGGTGCAGCTTCCTGGCAGGAGGTGGAGACAGCATTGTCCTTGGAAAACCAGGCCTATTCAGGTGAAAGGAAATCTCCTTCCCCTACTCAAAATGCAGCCCATGTCTATTCAGCCCAGCCCTGACTCATCAGGCTCTCTGGAGCCATTTCTCCCCTCCCCAGCCCCTGTCATCCAAAAGCCAGACATGCAATACACAAACCTAGCAGAGGCACACTGGATGTCTAAGCAAGAAAATACCTACTCTCCAGAAGTGGTATTTTCAAACACAAAATGTAAAAATCATCCTCACTAAAAGATGCATTTTTCACATTCTGAGTTCAAGCATACTAAACTTTATTTTCCTACATTGTTCCCAGGGTTAGTTATTTTTATAAGATGTTATAAACAAACTACCCATTCTATCTTATGGGAACAGCTAGCCTTACAATTGTGAAAAACGAAATTGGCAATAATTCACTATCAGGACATGCCACACACACCAAGGCATGTCCTACCTTTTACAAATGCTACACCCTGCCCACAGGGGTACCTTGGGTCTACCTTAGGGGTGACTAACATGTTAGAAAAGGGAAGGTTAGGGCCTGGCAAGTGGGTACACTCACCAAGTCGACATGGCAGGCCAGAGTTACATATACAGGCTGCTTTTGTGGGTGGCACAATCAGTGCTGCAGCCCACTAGCAGCATTTTATTTACAGGCCCTGGGCACATACAGTGCACTGGACTAGGGACTGACTAGTAAATCAAATATGCCAATAATGGAATCACCAATCCATAAACACAATTTTCAAAGGGAGCATGTGCACTTTGGCACTGAACAGCAGTGGCAAAGTGCCCAAACCATCTAGACCAGCAAAAATGAAGTCCAACATACAGCAAAAACACAGGAGGCAAACGTAAAAAATACAGGGGAGACCCACTCCAATGGTGCCAGGTCTAACAAACGTCAAGTGACTTTGAAACCTGAACGCATTTTACCTAGTACAACATATGACCAAAGAAAAAAATTGCACATGCAATTATTTACTGGCATTATTAGTGAGTGGTGATACAGGTCTAGGAAAATCAGTAAAGATTGAAATGACAAACTTCTCCCAAAACTTTTTTCTTGTAGGCTTTTTCTCAACTATGCCTACTGTACTGCAATGTGGACGTTAGTGAAACGTAGCTCATTTTTTAGGGCCGTGGATGCGCTGCTGTGAGGCATGCAGTAGTGGAGTATGGTCTTGACGCCCCTCCCACTCTCTGCACATATTTTTAATTGGCTTGTGTCATTGTCTTTCTTAAATGCTGGCTTGCGATTCATTATTAGGCTTGTTAGTCCCTCCTTGGTACCTACCCCCTTGTCTGCATTTGTTACCTCCCATAACGACTGGACCCTTTTCATCTCTTGTTACACGGTCTGCTTTGTCTTGGCTGTGAGCACTATTTTATCAAATGATTTGGCCCTTTCCCACCCACTAAATTGCAGCTCGCCTTCCACTTTTATTTTATTTAGTATTTAGTATTGGTGCACGCAATTTTTTATTTATTTATTTTAGCAGTGCGGTCCGCTTTAGGAATAGGGCTGCGCTTACTTATTTATTAATTTATTTACTTTGTTTACTAGCGCCCATGCGGTGCTTTCACATTTTTGAAGGTCTGCGCCTTTCTTTAGACAAGTCATGTCTAAAGAAATATTAAAGTAAAACCGTGGCATGGGCGCTTTTACCCCCCAAAAAAACCTCTGTTTGTCAACTTGGCAAACAGATGCTTTGTTTGGGTCAAAGCCCCCATGCCACGGTTTCACTTTAGTGTCGGCCATGCCTCTTTCTTTAGACATGGCTAGTCTAAAGAAAGGGGAGTGGCCTTCATAAATGTGAAAGCACCGCATGGGTGCTAGTGATGCAATATAGGTCTCACATTTGCTAGAGTTTAAGCTATTGCATTGCCAATAGCTTAAACTCTATTCAATGCGATACCTATTGTAATGCTTTTGTTAAAATTATATAACCGAACATAATTCTTTATATGCTTGCCAACACTACGCCTCGGTGGAGAAATAAAGATTTACCTAGCTTCAACAATATCTATTTTATGTTCCCTGGGAGTGAACTAACGGCTCCTCTTCAGTGCATTTAACTCTACTCTATTAACATTTGTACAAAGCACTTTTATCTGCAGGCAGTACCCAGGGGTCTATCGTATCTGCATCTTAGAATATTCAATAGAACTGGGACAATTTGTGCCTGACACTGCAACTGAGACTTTCCTTATTCGAGTGTGTAGTTCCACGTGAGAGTTAAGCTGCTCCTATTTGAGACGTTGGTAGTAGAGTTCTAGCCCTTAGTGGCAATTTTGTGTGAACTGTTAACATTTGTGTGCGAACTGCCAAAAACTGGCAACTTTTCCACCGGGTGTTGTAACCTCAGTGCATTTAGAAACACCTGTTGCCTGCTGTCAAGAACTATCATCTTGTATACTGGGTGCAGTAACCTTAGTGACCATGTTTTTGATTGAACGCTGTTAATGCCTTCTGCAGGGTGCTGTTAACATCCGTGGACATTTTGAACTTATCTTCCCTCACATGTTTTCTGTCCTGTTATGATCTCGCTTAGTTCCTCGTTTAAACTATTTAAATTATATTTGCTCTGATACTATGGTGATTGTGATTGCTCTTATACTTGTGTTGTTCTTGTTTTATATCATACAACAGCGAATGCTTTGACCAAAGATTTCTTCCACCCACTTCCTTGTCTTTAGGTAGGGAGCACAGTAGTTCAAACTCTGTTGGCTCATCGATGGTAGGGAGATCCAGCAGTGTACTGTTCATTTTTTTTAACAAACTTTATTGCAAGTTTATTACGACAAGACAATATACATTACAACGATTACTGCAGGATGGGTCGTACCTGAACAAACCGCTCTCTCCAGGGCCCCTGTCAAGCCCCCCTGATCAAATTCCGGTATATCGATACCCCTCTACCATCTCCATCATAAGACGGGGTCTTTCCTAGAACTCTCCATGTTTCTATCCCGTCCTGCACCTGCGATATCAAGGCCCCCGGGAGGAGCACCCCTCCCCCTATCCCAAAACCCCCCTGCTGCTCTGCTAGCCCTCCCCTACGGCAACAGTGTCAGGTTAGGCACGGCCTATAATCCCATCCAGAGCATCCGGGTCAACAGTGTCCTACTAGGCCTCGCTGCAAGCCTCCTCAATAAATAACAAATTAACTAAACCCCCTCTGCCCACCCCCAGCCCCTCCAACTCCCCCCCCCCACTGCCAGGCATGTCGCTCCCTCCGCTATCTTCCAGTATCACTGATGAGCCCCTCTGATTGGTCCACTGGTAACGTACTGCCAGGGGGCGAATGAACAGAAGTAGCCACTCAAAACCCGCTATCCCCCAACCCCGCCGCCCACTCGGGGAGGGCACATCCAACCCTGCGTGTGCCCTATTGGAATCGTGAAGGAGACCAGTCCGGGTCAGCAACCGACGCCTTAAGCAGGTCCACCAACGCCACCCATGCTCTGGCTGCAATCTGCATTTTATCATTATCAGCTCTCTGGGCCATTTGGAGCCTAAGAGTCCCCTCGCAGTCAGCCCACTTTGTAAATTCTCGCAACCAACGCGCAGCGTTAGGCGCCGTGGTCGCTTTCCAGTGACTGGTGATTTCTCGCTTAGCTAGAACTAGTCCCAAGTCAATAAATTTACTAGTCACCTTGTTACGGGCAGTGTGGGGAAACCAGTGAAGTAGGCAAAACCCTGGGGTCTGTTCAATGTTTCTATCTGTCGTGTCGCCCAATGTAGCCGTTACCTCCCCCCAATACTCCTGCAATGACGGGCACTCCCAAAACATATGCAAAAACTCAGCATTTTCTGATTTGCAGCGGGGGCAGGCGGTGCGGGATCCAAAAAATGTGTTAATTTTGTGCGGGGTGAGGTATGCCCTATGGAAGACATAAAACTGTATCAGCTGAAATCTCGCATTTCTAGAGCATTTCCACGCCCGCTCCATTAGATCCTCCCACGGTCTCTCCTCAATGTAAAGGTCCGCCTCCCATTTGGTTCGCAGCCTCTCCAAGGGGGACCTAAGCTCCTGAGTAAGACGCCTGTAAAGGCAGGTTACCGCTTTAATCGTCCCCGCTGCATACACTACATATTGACAGGGGAGAGAGGTCGGAGGTTCCTCCATCCCCCTCCTCCAGTGCTTCCGGATAGCTGCCGTCATGGCAGCATGCAAGAGAAAGTCCTGTCGGGGCAGGTCGTGCCGCCCCAAGAGGTCCTGGTAAGGCAAAAGCACACCATCCTCATAGAGGTCTCCAATAGTGGTGACCCCCATATCCTCCCAGTTTCGCAGCCGCTGCCAATCCCCCCCATGTGGCAGAGCCTCGCAGACCCTCAACGGAATCTCCGGGGCATATGGAGGATTCATCTTGGCCCTCCTACTCGCCTGATTCCAGCACTGCCGCACCACCCACAGCTCCCTCGGGGTCTCCCGCTCTCGTAGGGGGAGCTGGAGAAGCGTCCGAGAGAGTCGACACAGATCCAGACCCAAGCCCCCGCGGCCCTCGTCCAGGCGCAGTTCCCTGGCCATCCATTTAGTAAACCATTGAAATTGGGCTGCATGGTAATAGGCCTCAAAGTCAGGGGCTGCTAGTCCCGCCTCCCATCTGGGGCGCTGCATGGTAATAAGCACCACTCTGCGTCTCCCAGACCCCCACAAAAACCCCGTGGTCATAGCGTTAAGCTGGGTAAAATACTTTCGCGGTATCCATAGGGGGAGGGAGCCGAAGTAATACAGAAGGCGTGGCAGGGTGACCATTTTTAACAATGCCACCCTTCCCGCCACTGAAAGGGGAAGGGTCCCCCAGAATTCAAAATTGCTCCTGGCGGTCCGCATCGCCCTTCTGATATTCCCTTCCAGTAGATCATGGGGCTCATGGTAGATCCGGGCCCCCCAGATAAGTTAAGCAGCTGCTTTCCCACCTCACCTCTGCAACACCTGGAGGTGCCCCTCTACCCCCCCGAATAGGGAAAAGGCACGTCTTATTCCAGTTGACTTTGAGGCCCGCCACCCGGCCCAGTCTGCCCAACAATTCGCGGGCCCCCGCAGCTCCTCATCAGCATTGGGAGGAACATTAGTAGATCATTGACGTACAGGGCGATACGATGAACCTGACCCCCCCCACTTCCAATCCCCAGAAACAGCGTCCCAATCGGGCATGCACCGCCAGGGGCTCTATTGCCAGCGCAAACAGGAGGGGAGACAAGGGACATCCCTGCCTCGTCCCCCTGCCCACACTGCAGGCCTCTGAAATCACCCCCCGTGCGGACCCTGGCAGTCGAGAGGTGGTATAAAATCCTCGTCCAGTCCACAAATCTCTCTCCCAGACCAAACGCCCTAAGGACTCGAAACAAGTACGGCCACTCCAAGCTATCGAATGCCTTCTCCATGTCAATCGATAAAATACATGCCTCTTCCTTGAAGTGCCCTGGATCATGAAGCAACTGACATAAGCGGCGAACATTCATGGCCGTCTTCCGGGAAGGAATAAACCCGGCCTGATCCGTGTGGACCAGAGTGGTCATGTGGGTCAGGAGGCGGCTGGCAAGGATACTGCTTAAAATCTTATAGTCAAGATTAAGCATTGCGAGGGGGCGATAGGCAGCCCGATCCCACGCCGGTTTGTCCGGTTTGAGAAGTGGTACGATTATTGCCTCTCTGGTAGTGCGAGGTAAGTAGCCCTCCCGCCGCGACCTTTTGTAGAGGGCTAACAAGCGGGGGGCCATCTGATCCACGAATGCGGCATAAAACTCTATAGGGAGCCCGTCTGTGCCAGGGGTCTTATTCCTGGCCATCCGCTTTATCGCTCCCCGAATCTCCTCCAGCTCCACGTCCCGACCCAGTGTCTCCGCCTCTTCCGGCTCAATCCAAGGGAGTTCAATATCCAGGAAGTCAGCCTCCTCCAGTGCCCGGGGGTCTAATTGACTTTGATAGAGGGCGGTATAGTATTCTAGGAACTGGGCATTAATAGCCTGCTGCTCGTAGTGTACCACCCCATCTCCATCCCGCAACTCCAGGACCGGCGTCCCTCTGCACGCTGGGTTGGCCAACCAGGCCAGTAGAGCCCCTGATTTGTCCCTCTCAGCGTGCGCCCGCACCGCGTACGCTCGATAGTCAAAACAGCGCAGGCGTTCGACATGGGTTGCCTAACCCTCCCTGGCCGCCAGGAGCCCCTCCTGCCCCTCCACCCGTTCAGGCCTCTCCCTTTCCATTTCACGGAGTTGTTGCTCAGCCCTTTGGACCTCATGCAACAGGGTTCTGCGAACCCCGACCACCTCTCCAATACAGCGGCCCCTTATCACTACTTTAAAAGCATCCCACTCATTATGGATGCTACCGGTCGTGTCAGTGTTGGTCTGGAAATACTCTTCAATGGCCGTGCCTATTGTCGTTCGGAAGACCTGGTCTTCCAGTGTCTCCGGCCTAAGGCGCCAACTGGGAATAGCGGACCGAGCTCGCAGCCAATTCAGGGACACCAGGAGGGGATTATGATCTGACACTGTCCTGGCCAAACATTCACTCATAATGACGCTTCCATGCAAATCTGGGGAACAGAGAATGGAGTCCAGCCTAACATGTAGCTCATGTAGAGCCGAGAAATAAGAGTAGTCCCGCTCCCCTGGGTGATGCGCCCTCCAAGTGTCTATCAGCTCCCAGCGCCTCTGCCAAGCACAGCGAACCTCCGCTATTCTATGCGAGGAGGCGTCAGGGAGGGGAGGATGAGACCGATCCAGGGTCACATCCGCAATACAGTTAAAATCTCCCCCCAACAGCACAGACCCAGTCAAGACCCACACCAGCTTCTGAGATAGCTGTGTAAAGAAAGTCGGCTGATCCACGTTGGGGCCTATATGCTTGCCAGAGTGATATCTCGGCCATCCAGACGCCCCACCACCACCACAAAGCGCCCCTCAGGGTCAATTATCTGTTGTACACATTGGAAGGGAACCCCCGCTCGCACCCATATCAAAGGCCGAGTACGTAGTGTGGAAAACCTGACCCCTCCAACGGCGCTGTAACGCAGCCCCTTCAGTCTTAGTCAAGTGGGTTTCCTGAAGCAAGGCTATTTGGACCCCCCTCCTTGTCAGATAGGCATGTACTTTGTGTCGTCTGTTCATCGTGTGCAGCCCCCTGATGTACCAGGTCATGATTTTTATGCCTACGGAGGTACCCATAGTCCGTACTCTATATAGCGAGCGCACCGACTCCCTTGAGCGACATGTCTGACCCCCCCCCTTATCCCAAACCCTAAACCCTACCCAACTCCCACACCCCAGGACAGGCACACAAAAACTGGTCCCCATCCAAACTAAGGCAGTCATGCTCAAAACTAAGGGAAGGTGGAGGTACGTGTCTCGCCCTCGGTGTCCCCAGAACCCCCACCGGCACCCTCCGCCAACTCCTGGTCATCCTATCAGGCCCCGTGCGATAGCCAAGTCCCCCCAGCGAATATCAGGCAGTCCATCGGGGCCAGAGCCCATAAGAGGTTGCCCACCGGCTCCCCACCAAGAGACAGGTCCACAACCTAGCCAAACACCTCATCTGCCGTCTGTGGGGTAACATCCGGAAGTTCAACATCAGAGAGACCCCGGACACTGCTTGCCCCTGAGCTCGCAGAGCTGTCTCTCTCTCGGTCCTCAACAGCGCCAGTCGGATCCCCAATCCCACGGCTAATAGTCACCACCGCCAAGACGGCCCTGTCTCGTTCTCACCGACAGTCAGCAGGAGAAAGGGGCCTCCGCAATGGAGAGACAGGGGACATCCGCCGCCGGGGCGAATTCAGGTGTGGTGAGCTTGGCCCAGCATCACCTCGGGTGTCCAGCCAGTCCCAGGCGGCCTGCGGAGTGAGGAAAAAGTGCGTCTTTTCCCCAGATGTTACCCGGAGGCGGGCCGAGAACAACATCGCATACGGAAGATGAAGTTAGCGCAGTTTCCGCTTCACAGCCAAAAAGGAAGATCTCTGGCGCTGCACCTCCCTAGTATAGTCTGGGAATATCATCACTTTGCTGTTCCCGATCTGAAGATTCTGTTTCTCGCGGGCCCTCTGCAGAAGAAAGTCTTGGTCCCGATAATGCAGCAGCCGCACCACAAATGGACGAGGCGAAACCCCAGGCCCAGGCGGACGCCCCGGGACCCTGTGAGCCCGTTCCAGCACATAGAAGGGAGAGAGACCCTCCGGGGCCACTGCAGCCTTCAGCCAGCTCTCCAAGTAGTGCACCACATCTGCCCCCTCCTCTCACTCCGGAACGCCAATTATGTGGAGGTTGTTTCTTCTTGAGTGCCCCTCACTGTCCTCAGCTCTCAACTCCAGGGTCTTAACCCTATGCACCATCTCTTTCAATGAGCTTTGGAGGGCGGCGACCACATCCGGGATGGGTTTCATGGTGGTCCCGTTGGTCACCACCCTCTCTTTAAGCTTCCGGTGATCATCTTTCAGGAGAGTGAGATCTGATCCAATGGGGTCCATCCGCGCTTCCAATGCCTCCCAAGAGGATATGATGGCCGACATAATGTCTCCCAATGAGGGGTCTTTGGGCTGCTCCCCACCACGTCCCTCGGCCATGTCTCCCTCGTTATCCGAGTGTCGTTCCGGCTCTGTCGGCCGCAGAGCCTCGTATCTCTTGTTCCTGGACACTCTCCCCATCCTCCAAGTTAGAGTTGTGAGAACCATGGTGCGTGCACGAAGGCTGTGGGTCCCACCCTTCCGCGGCCTGCAAGGAGCCGCCTCGCTCCCCCGTGGGCACAGTGGTGCCGCAGCCCACACACGAAGAGCCCGGCAGCTTCGGGTCCCAGTGTCTCCAGTCCGGTACACCCCCGGGAGTTACTCTAGCCTGCCCAGCGGCCAGTCGGTCAGTTCATCTGCGTGCAGGCGGGCTCGCCCCCAGGATGGCGCAGGACACAGGAGGACCCGCAGGACCGCCACCGTGGCCCTCCGATGCAGCAGGTCCCAGGCGTTAGGTGGGACGGGCCCGAGTCTCCAGGGAAGGTAGCTCCCACCTCGCACACCGCAATGCAGGCCCCGGTGCCCGCGCGATCCAGCCACGATCAGCGACCTCACTCGCTCTCTGGCGAAGTCACCGTGCCATGCAGCTCAAGCAATCAAGGGGTCCCGCCAGCACCCACCAGGGGGGGAGCACCGCACTCTCCTCTCGCCTCACCCTGGAATCGCCACCCCTGCAGGTGCCGCCGGCCACAGGCTACTCACTCCCTCATCTTCGCAGGGTCCCCGGGGGTCCACGGCAGTCTCGGCAATCTCCTGTCCCTCCAGGCGTCGCAGTCGTCCGCAAGCCGCAGTTTTCTCAGCTACACGGCCACAGGAGCGCCGGCCACAAGCCCAGCACAGGGGGACGAAGCCACCATCAGCCGCCGTAGCCAAGCGGGTCACCTAGCACCTCTACTCCGCGCCCGTGGGCCCCGTATACCAGAGAAGTGGCCTGGAAGCAGTCAGGCCTGCTGGAGGAGCGGCGGCGTCCCGCCATCCGCCATCTTGAGGTCAGGCAGTCCCGGTCCGACCATCCATCGAGTCGATCTCGACCTCGCCGCCCCGCAGCCTCACCGCCCCGGGGGCTCCCAGGACGCTCCTCCTCACCAGGCAGCCAGTCCGCACCAGCCAGCAATCGCGCCAGAGCCTACTAGACTCCCCACCGGCTGGCGTCGCTCCCGCTGGTCATAGCCGCCATCTTGGGGTCTCGCTGCAGCAAGAAGCAGCCCACAACAAGAAGCTGAGTGTCTCTCCTGACCTGCGCCCCTCACACCTCATAGAATGCAGCCGGGGAGGCACCAGGTATACCACTCCCGTTTTCAGTGTCGGGAACCTCTGTATGATAGCAGGATAAGCTTCGGCGGAGGGCAGCCACGGAGGAGCTCCGAGGTCCGCTGCTGCCTACATCGGCGCCAAGCCACTCCCCCCAGCAGTGTACTGTTCATGCTCTCTCCTTTGTTCTTCAGATCTCCTTCGCTGCTGTTCCTTCCCTAAAGTCCCTTCCCCTCTCCTTGCCACATCTATAATCTGTTCTCTCCCATGATCAGAGTGTGTGGTGCCTGGAGGTGAACCCTTTTCCATCAAGACACTACTGAGGATGGTGTTGGACTTTGATGTTTCTTTGATGTTTCCTTGGTGTTGGCCTCCTCTGCATACAATTGCACAGTGTTTGGTTCGATCACAGCTTGAGCGCATTTTCCCTTAGATGGGATATCCACCTGCTAGATGAGGGGACAGCCCGGAGTATCCACAGGTTTTTTTCTGTCTTCTCCGTCTTGTGTGCATGGTTTGTCCACATTCTAGAGGGCTCGCTGCATTCAGATTGGTTCTACTTCTATGTTTCAGTTGTTTATCATCATCAGGTTCTTATTAAGCTGCCAGTTTGCAAACATGGCTTCCAATAGCTCTGCCCGAACATTTAGCAATTAGTGGGACCCTTGCAAGGTATTTTATTCAATGAGATGCCTGTGCCTGCTTCCTGAGGATGAGCTGCCATAGAAGCTCTGATCAACAGCCCTGGATATTCTGCGCCCTCACTTCCTTGTGACCGTCGTCTTCAATGCAGATGTTCACAAAGTTTCTGAACCTTGTGTAGAAAGAAGATATCTCCTTCTGTTGGACCTGCCTCATCTTAAACTGCTCGAAGTCATTTGGGATAAAAGTGTGAATTCAAAGTGGCTATATCTTAGTCATAATGATGTTGGCCACCTGTGTCTGGGAGGGTATGGAATAGCTGAAAGCTCTTCTCACCAAGAAATAGCAATAAAAGGACCATTTGACTTCTGCCTCAGTCTGATTGGTGACCTTAAATCAATTGTTCAATCATGCCACCCACAAATGTAATCTGGGTAACTCACTAAATGGTTGGAGCAGGAGAGTATTGTGATGGCACCATACGCATTAGTCAAAGGTGTGCACATACCCTATCATTGCTGGGCCTTTGTGTTGGTGGGATGCGGGCAGGTCCAGGTTCGGCCCCTTGGATGTTGCTGACATCATCTGTATTATTGTCACCCATTCTCTGGCCTTATGTGGCTCAGCCTAGCCATGTGGTGCTGTTAGTGTGCAATACTAGAGGCGTGGAACAAGGAAGGGCTGATGGTCTCAACTGCCCATTTCTGCAGGCTGCTCCTCTTTCCTACCTTCTTCTCATCTGTTGATATTACTGCCAAGTGGAAGCGCTGTTGTCAGATCATCATTGTATGCACTCCATGCGATGGGGCATATCTGTTCCACAGGAAACCAGGTCAGTTTATTTTTCCAACTTGTCAGGCAGGTTGGTGGGCACTCCAACAGCCTCAGCATTTTCCTTTTTCCTGATCGGACATCATCTTAGCAGGTATTGGGGCCGGGTGCTACACAGCAGCTGGATTGTTCTATTCCCCATGTTGGATCTACCTGGGCAGTGGGTGTTCAAGTCGGGTGGAGCTTATGCTGATCCTTGAAATGCCCTCAATGCACTTTGATTGTTGGGCATGCAGGAGACTGCAACACCTGCTGGTTTCAGGCAAGCAGACTGGTGCAAATTTCAGTGGACAATGTGAAAGAGGTGTGTGGGGGCAGGGTTGCACATGCCCACCTTGTCATCAATGTGGAAAGTACGGAGCAGTGCAGAAAGCAAGACAGACCCAATTACTCAGTGGTCTTATGACTTCTGAGCCTACGCACTATGGAAACTTACATTTATAGCCTGACTCCCCACCCAGTACCGCAACGCATGGATGCGTGTATATTAATCATACAGGTGCCTGATGGCACACTAAACATTTAGCTGTGATGTAAAGAAAGTAACAGAAAGTTAAGGAATGCAATATTCTCTTGCTCATAATAAATCAGGGATATCCTTTAGGGATCAAGAAGGATAAATCCCTTTGCAAGCTGTGGGGCGAAGAGTGGGATAGAAGTATCAATATACATGCATGAACAACAATCAGGAATACTGTCACCAGATAAATAATTGTTCGATAAGTACTCTAATGGAGAAGGCGTTACATTAGATTGGCAAAATAATAGTGTAAAAGAGGTAATAGGGCATGGGATGCTGGCTCACTTTGGTAGAGACTCCTTAACCTTCCCATTGCCTGCCTTTCACATAGGGATTGCAACTGGCATATTGTTCAAGGCACCACAGTCGACAGGTTGTGTTGAAAGATGAGAAGTGGCAAGCGGTCAGTAAGGCCTACAAATAAGCTGCATACTGTGCAGAACATTTTTTGCTCTACTCCTTTCTCAAGAAAAAGATTATCGGAGTGTTCTTACGACTGATTTATACTAGCAATTTGGCAAATGCTAGAGGTGGGTAAGGGACAGTTCATGGTGACAAGGAATAGGGCTCATCAGTACCCCAAGAATAAAACGCAGGCATCAACTGAGGCTAATATCCTGGAGAATGGGGGATAATGTTGTAAAACTGACAAATACAAAGTGGGGATTCTTATACAGATATAAATGTTAATTAGTATTGTATCGATGTTGTTGAACACATTTGGGATGCAGAATGGTGTTTAATTAAAAAAGGCGTAACTTAATGCTTTAGGGTTAAACATCCTTCATCAATCTTCTAATAATGCAAGGGGCATAGCTATCAATAGTACAGCAGGTGCAGAGGCACCCAGCCCCAGCAGCCAGAAGAGCCTTCCTAACCCTGATTATTGTTGTATTTTACTGCACAACCAGAGAACAAGAGGTCTATATTCCTTCCTTGCACAATGGCCCAGGGCACCCCTGCTTGGACACTATAATAAACTGCAACTTGATTCTCCCTGGTCCATTGCAAGTTAAACATTCAATATGAAATTGTTTTTCTCTATTTCAGCTTTTAGTACACCATATTGAAATGACATATGTGTACTATTTATTTGTACAGAGTGCGCATCTGCTACCCAATTTTCAGATACGATGAATTACGAACAGTTTAACAGCAAATAATTCAAGATGTAATACAGGAAAAATGCAAGTTAGAATGTAAACCAGCCCTGCTTTTATGCTGAAAAGTATCACTCAATACAATAAAACATAGGTGGACTATACGGATCTGTCTTTGAGTAATGTTGTACTCCAGTTGGGGCTCACAATACTCAAACATAGAAGGAGTTTGAATTATCTTTGGGGGTCAGTCCCAGGATGCCTTTGTTTAGTGAACTAGACAAACTAAGCTGTACATTAAAGACTGCATTGTGGTAAGAATTTAGAAAACTGTGTGTTCAGTTTGACTGATGATTAACATTTAAAGTTAAGGTAATCTGGGCTTCAGCTTTTATGAATTGGTTTCAGTAACACTGAACAAGTATGTAGGGTCCTCGTTACCTTTAAATTAATTTTACTTCTATTCAATGCCTTTTTCTCTCTAATGGGCCTACTCACAAACTGCATTTTGTAGTACATATAATAGTACGAACATAGTACTACTAAACGTACTACAAAATGTTACTCACAAACCTACAAGTGTAAGCCATCTCCACCTCTCCAGTCTTTTTATGGGGAAATCGCCACACATGTAAATTTACTGCTTAGTAGTAAATGTGGAAGGACAAGAGAGAGTAGCTGGTAAAAAGGGCATACTTACCAATACATGGTAGGGTGTTTAGGGAGGAGCAAGGAGGTGTTTCCAGTGCATTACATATATTTAGAGTGGACTCTGGGTCAAACCCTTGGTCAATATTGGATGACTTTGTTTTCTATCTCAGTTGTCAGCTTTCTCTCTATTCTTGTGTTGCCCTAGCCTGGAGTATTAACATCTCACAGTGTTATGTTTGAAGGAGTTGTGTTCTTCCACTCCTGATTTGATTGCAATCTTAATTTATATTTTGCATTTAGCACACCACAGCTGTTTCTGTTTCACTCTCACCTTCCTGGGTACTTCATTTTTACTCCCTTCCCAGATGCTCCCCAGCCGACTTTATATATTTTATATCTTTTTTTATTTTTGTATTTATTTATGTATTTATTTATTGACGAGGGCCTGGATACAACAAAGGGCTGCTGGGCCTTACAGTGTTCCCAGTAACATGCTCTTCATTTCCCATTTTTCTGCTCTCCGCCATCCTTTTTTAATTGTCATTTGTCTTTTTGACGAGAGACACACAGCTGCAAAGTGTTACAAGAGTGCTGACAGCAGAGAGGACACCTTGGAGCGAGGGTCTGTTAGTCTGAAAATCCCCTAGCTTTGTTATTCTTGCACTGTGCTATATTTAGTTAGCATCATATGCTAAGTTAGTAGCCGTCGCTATGTTTGTATACAACCCACTGAGTTATCCTTACAGCATGTAAGCTTTAGTTAGTCATCTCAGGGTGCAGGTTATGGCGGGCGCCTCTGCAGAGTAACAGTAATAAATGCGTGTTTATATTCTCTACTGTCTGACCTACTCTTCATTTGGGAAGGCATAGCAGGTGGTCATAAGTACCCGCGTGTTTCTAGAGGGCCACGTCCTTCAACCGGACATCCTGCTGTTCATTGGTGGCGACCATCTTAAAGCATGCAAGTATTATTACATTGCAATGAATGAAACAACAGTGCAATACCATCTTGGTTCTCTCGCCCTGAATGGGCCAATCCCATCTATCGACATGCCCTGCATGCAGCAATCTACATGTGACTCAACATGTGTCAGTATGTAATCCTAAAACCTCCATCTACTGCCGCAGCTAATCTGCATAGAATAAGGAACATTGTACCAACCTGTATGGGCTCTTATCACTAGGGCATAATGCTCATAGCGGGTGCTAATAATCCCTATTTTCTTATTACACACTGTATGGGTTAATTTTTAAATAGATGTTGGCCCCTCACTTTCTAGACTGCACAGTTGGTGTTCCAATCTGCTATTATTGTTTCATATGATGCCACGCAAGGTTCCCAATTTCATCAGTTCAATATTTTGTTCCAGAACAATGCTCCAATTACAAATGTATCGCCATTTCCTCCCCACTATTCAGACCCCTTGGTATCTTATTTTGGGTATCGATGATATATCTGGACTCTAGTCTGCGGAGCTGTAGCAGTCTTTCACCTCCCCTTATGTTCGGGGGCACATGGTCCATGTAAAAGAATTTCAACCAATCCCTGTTGCTTTTATGATGCGTTTCAAAGTGTCTTGCCACCGGATACGTTGCATCCTTGTTGGCAATCGCTCTGCTGAGATGTTCTAAAATGCGCTTGTTTATACTATTTTTTACTTTTTTACTTTAAATGTCCTGGTCTAAAATTACTGTTCACCATGTTATATCAGTGAGTAAAATACCCCCCATGCGTAACAGTGCACACGTTTCTTCATTTAGAACATTATAAAAAAAGAATTATTCTGTCAACAAAACATGTACTATACTTGGTCCATAGAATGAGCACGCTCAGTGATTTTTTCTTTTTTCACTTGGCTGACATTTTCTTAAAATATTTTTATTGTGTATAGTTATTTCTCTATGTTATTTCTTAGCACCGTCTATAATTGAGGATTATTTTTCCAGTTGCTTTAATTCAGCAAGGAAGTACCTGTTTTATTATCATTTTCAGGTGCATATTTGACCATTGTTGAAATTGTTTTTTGCAGGGATTTTTTATCAAATTGAATATTTGGTTTCTTGTAACATTTGAAGTACATATGTTGTTTTACGTTGTCACAGGTATGTTGGATTGTTTACATAGGTATCTGTGTTTTATGGGTTATGTAATTTAGAGGCACATTAACTGTCTATTGTGAAGTCAGAATGAGTGGATATTTTGCGATGTACATTTTTAAATCGAAAAATGCTATTCAACTGTTTAGAAGGATTCATTTTGGAGTTGAGTTCATCCACAAATGTATAGGTTTTTTATAGAAAGTGCTGTGGAGTTATTTATGTCCATTTATGTTTAGCACTTTGATTCTATGTTTCAGCTTCTGGCTGTTTATTTGAGAAATGTTTTTTGTGATTAACAAGGTGCACCTGGATTTTGTTATTAATACATCAATATTTTTAAAGATTTTTTAGTGTTTTTACATTTTTTGATTGGTTTTAGGATACATTTTTCCCGATATTAGATATTTTGGAGAAACAATACAACCGAGTCACAAAGGCATGTTTAAGTATGTGAAGTATGTGAACATACTAATAAACACATTTGTGAATTGGCCACAAAATGTTCAACTTCTTATTAGTAAAAATTTAAATGGGCGGGCTCTTTCTGTTTGTACTAATTGTATATGAAAATTCCCATATTTGACTCTCATTGTAGATGTTTTGTGCAATTCATAAAGGCATTAGGAGTATGAGAAGAAGCAGTACAGGAGTACTACTTCACAGTTATAAATACTGTTTTGACAGGGCCCCTAGATTGCATGCTGCACCTCAAGAATAAATATAATTTGTGATTTACTTGGAAATAATTGTTGTCTTCTTCGTGATAATTACATTCTTTACACAGGCAAGAGTTTCTATAACTCAGATGTGTGAGATTCGTTTTCAAATGTTATTAAAGCAATCTATTTTGAAAGTAAATGTTTAATTATCAATAGACACTCATGTGTTATTTACTGATATGGGAAAGGTTTTTTTGACATTTCTATTTTATAGAATTGTCAGGGACTTGGGTTTGAAGGTCCGAGGGTAGGCAGGAGTACTGGGCCCTCACTATATGAACTGGGGTCACTAGTGTCCTGGCGCCTCCGTCCTGCTGTGCCCTTTAATGGCAACTATGCATTCCTTTGTACCACTTGACCCTTAGGGTAGCGAGGCAGAGCAGTCTAATAGTTACCCAGGTTTGGTGCTGTAGGCTAGAGACTTAAGCACTCAACAACACAGCAAACAGCATTGAATACATCGCTGTCCTGTCAGTGCTACTTGTTATAAAATTGAAAAGTACTTTAGTACACACACCGCTAAAAACCATGCACAAATGTACTAATGTATACAGAAATGGTAGGTGGTAATGCAAGTGGTGACACCTACAAAAGGCTTCAAAACTAACACCGGGAAGACACTAAAGATAGGTCCCACAGATCATGTAATTCTCTAAAAGTAACCTGTGCCACGTGTGCTTGAGGCAACTCTAACATTCTATGAACCAGCATGCCATGAACCCCATAACCACAATTCCCCTATGTGCTTAAAAAAACATAGTGACTGCAGTTAATAAAAAATCTGGCTCACTTACAGAGTTTCAGCACAGTAGGTAAAGAGAAAAATTATATGATCAAAGAACAGTGCAATCAATATTAAAAACATTTCAGGATAGTATCACCTTTCAATTACATACATCAACTCTCCACCCTCTGAATGAGATACATGCATATAGATACTGGCATCTGATTACATCTTTATCCCAGTGGCAGATGTGCAAAACCAACTTCTGTGAATTAGTGGTATTTTACTCATAACAAATCTATTATATGTAAGTTAGACTTTCTTCATTTTGTGAATAAGGTTGTGAGTGTGTTATCTTTCTTTACTTCTATTATCATATCAAT
Organism: Triturus cristatus; assembly: GCF_964204655.1. Classification (NCBI taxonomy): domain Eukaryota; kingdom Metazoa; phylum Chordata; class Amphibia; order Caudata; family Salamandridae; genus Triturus; species Triturus cristatus. Next base: position 176,394,402 of record NC_140592.1, on the reverse strand, counting down.
TAACATAACATTTTAGCTCTACGGTATTGTTGGTATTATGATGCTGTATTTCCATGGAAAACCTATGTATAGTAGTCTCAAACTATCGGTCCAAGCTACCTCCGCAATCCAGCGGAGAAATGGTGTTCTGCTCTAGATCTCAAATAGATCTTGACTAAAAGAGGGAGGTACTCACAATTCTAGAGAATGGTGTGATGATCAGTTCTAATTGAATCTGAATAAGGTTCTTGTAGCCACAGTCATCAAGTTATGTGGAGAGTTTTATGGAAAAAGATCAATATCCATGGTCTGATATTATGGGCTGCACTGGAAGTGTGGAGTAAGAAACTTTCACAGCTGTAGTCTTTCAGGAGTGCACAAATATCATCCCTACAAATGTGTGGTTTTGGTTTATAGGCTCACTGCTCTTTCTCAGAATAGCAGGCATGTCATAATGATGGGTGCCAAGGAAGGTTGTTGGGTGGCTTTCTGAATGTAGAGATGATTGCAGGAGTGACATAGATAGGCACACTTAGGACACATGTTAATTAAGTGTCAAAACCAGTTAGGGAAGCCAAGAGGCAGGCAGGAGCTACTGGGCAACAACAGTGATGTTTGAGGTATAATGTCACTGATGTCCTAGGCCTATTCCCATTACTTCTGTGCAAAACCCTTCTCCACTTTAGTTACATCAAAATGGTCGCACACTGCTGACCTACCTGCGTGTTACCTCAAAGAACTGTGGTCCCTGTAGTCAGCATCGGCGGATATACCTATGCTGGTGTCGTGAGTGCAAGTGTGAATAGCGTTAGCCATCCCTGGACACGTGTTTCGAGGTAGTTGCCTCTCGTCAGCAGGGAGTAGGAAAGAGTGTAGGGTTGCAATGTAAGCTGCTAAAATCATTATCAGGTCTAGTACCTCTCGTAGCAACGCAGGTGCGTAACCTGAGTCCGTCGACTCCCCGGCTCAGAGAGCCACTAAATAGTTACATCAAAATGGTCGCACACTGCTGACCTACCTGCGTGTTACCCCAAAGAACTGTGGTCCCTGTAGTCAGCGTCGGCGGATACACCTATGCTCGTGTCGTGAGTGCAAGTGTGAATAGCGTTAGCCATCCCTGGACACGTGTTTCGAGGTAGTTGCCTCTCGTCAGCAGGGAGTAGGAAAGAGTGTAGGGTTGCAATGTAAGCTGCTAAAATCATTATCAGGTCTAGTACCTCTCGTAGCAACGCAGGTGCGTAACCTGAGTCCGTCGACTCCCCGGCTCAGAGAGCCACTAAATAGTTACATCAAAATGGTCGCACACTGCTGACCTACCTGCGTGTAACCCTTCTCCACTTTACTCACATGGTAGAAAGGACAAGCAGACCCAGGCTTCTCAGGGAAGTAGTGTGGGGCGCTTGAGCTCAACACTCAACAATATACCAGCCAATGCAATAATTTCAGTGTCCGTCCAAGTGATGGACCTTTTGAGGAAGAAAGTTCTTTAATTACACTTTTTTACTTAATGCTACACAACCTCAATAATCAATCATATAAGTTAGCGTCCTTGTGTGATTCTTCTTTAAGGCACTATACCCTCTCTGCTCCCACTTGTACTGATTCCCAGGTGGCCCATCTAGCTCTAGGTCATTGCTCTTAGAAGTTAAGGACATAGTGTGAATCTAGCACAGGAGCAGGTTCCAGACCTACATTCAAATGCATAGTCAGTCTTTTCAGTATTACTTTCTCTTGATACGTTGTGAGTCCTCGTTCTCCTCTTGTTGAAGAGGTGGCCTTCATACTTGTATTCTTTGGGGGCCGCTGTGAACCAAAAGTCCACTGGGCCACACAGGAAGCCAGGGTGCAGGCCCTGTTTGTCACCATGGCTGCCCAGCCTCAGTTCATGGAGCCTGCAACCCAAGAGAAGGATCAGACTCAGTCATGAATTTGAATTTGCCATAGCTCAGCCAGATGAGATTGATGATGTTGAGGCTATGTCAGAAAAGTACTCAGTCAGGTTGCAGCTGCAGACAAAGTAGCACTACTTGAGCAGAGAGCTTCTAGGAGGAACAAACCCTCCTCGCCCTGGTTTGGCAAGACGCTCCAGGCAGCCAAGCAAGAATGCCAAAGACAAGCACGCATTTCGAGGAAAAACTACTAAGAGAAAAAGAGAAATATAATAAAGTTACTCTAAGGCTTTGAAAAAATGTATCAATAGGGAAAAACCTGATTATTATAGTTCATCCATTGAATCTGCCAGTGCTCTGAGAAAGCCCTTTTTCCAGCTGTTACAATACTCTCCTCTCCAGCGTCTAACAGCACCATAGGCTATGACCAAGATTTGTGTAACTCTTTCCCCTTGTTCTTTCAGAATTAAGTTGAGAAGATATTTAACGTATTCTCTTTTGCTGTATCCTTGCCTCAAGCCATTAATGTTGCCCATATGGGGTAGGAACATGAGATTTGTTTCTCAGAATTTAGACCTAACAACCGAGTTAAACAGTTGGTTCTTACCAGGTCTGGCTCTCCCTTGGACCCCTGCCATCCTAAGATTTTGCAGCTCATTCCTGATGCAGTAGCTTTTCATCTTCTACCTATTTTTAACGAAATGTTTAGGTCAAGTATGAAAAGCTTCCTCAATTCTCCCATCGCTGAAGCGATCCAATCTAAATACTTTAGATCACAACAACTATCGGCCAATATCCAGGCTTGCATTTGCATCACTTGTTAGATGATTCCCAATTTGGATTCTGTAAGGGGCACTCTACTGAAGAATCCCTTAATGTAGCCACAGAAATAGTCAGGACTACAGTAGATGGGGGTAATGCTGCCTTAATCCTACTTGACTTGACGACGGCCTTCGACATGGTTAATCCTGACCTTTTGACCGATTGCTTAGATTACCTAGGAATAGACGGAATGGCACTTTTGCTTCTCAAATCAAATTCTGCCTGAGAGAGTGCAAACGGTGAGCCTGGAAGAACACACCTCTCAATAATGTTCTCTTCCCTGCGGTGTTACCCAGGGATCATCGTAATGCCCTGCACTCCTCAATATCTATGTAACTCCCTTAGTGAAATCTTTTGGGTTGTCGCTGGTCTCTTATGCAAACGACACCCAGATTGTTGTCTCGCTAGCTAGCAATGGTCTGACATCTTCTACAGTGTATGAAAGCGGTTCTTGGAGGGACAATAACTGACTTAAGCTCAACTCTTCAAAAACTGAAGTCATACTCTTTGGAAAAAATACCTCTTTTGTCAAATCCATCCTGGTGGCCAGTAAAGTTAGGTCAATTACCAGCACCAGTGGAAAAAGTTAAAAACCTAGAAATCCTAATTGACACTAGACGTACCTATAAAGATCAAGTAAATAGGGTTCTCTCCACCTCCCTTTACATGCTAAGTGTCGTTAGGAAAATTGCCTAGTGTCTGCCATCCAACTTGCTTAAGACAGTTGCATTGGCCCTCATAATGTCTAGATTAGACTATTGCGAGGGCCTCTATCATAATCTGCTGAAAAAAGCTCTGAAAAAAAAATTCAGATGTTGCAAAACCCAGTTTTCAGGTTGATTAAGAAAATTCCCAAGGTAGTGCAAGCTCTTAAGTCAGATTTACAAAGCCACACAAAGCTACCTTGAGTGTTTCTGCAGGACTTAGTAAATCTGGAGTAACACAATGCAGCACAAGTCTCTGTCTTGCATTACGCTGCGCTCGGATGGCATTCCAAAGGTGGAACGTGAGTGTTCCCCCCCGTTCACCCATGATTGTTGCCACATCCTCAGATTTACTAAGAATAGTAATCCCAAGAATGTATCAAAGTCATAATCTCTCCCAACAGGGGTATAACAAATTGAATATCTTTATTTCTCCTCGTTATTTCCTCTTCTATGTGTGCTGCATAGAGGAAAATCCCCAGAGGATTGTTTTTGTGCAGGAAGGTCTCCCTTCCTGCACAAAATAATCCTGTCTATAATGCAGGCACCCTTGGCAAAGCCAATCCTGCCTGTAACTCTGGCACTCTTGCACCATGGTGCAAGGGTGTCTGTGTTGGTGCTAGACAGCACCCGGTGCACCAGTGCCGGAAGAGAGATGGAATGTCTCATATCTTCGTAGATATGGCGCATTCCTGCTCTCTGCCTGTCAAGTTGTCTTGTTGCGTTGTGTGTTTTTTAGTACATCGGGCCCAAGTCTCCCAGTGGATGTTTGCAAGCGTGGGAGAGGAAGGAATGCCCTTTTCCCTGCCTCGGTTCATTGCTGGAAGTGTTGTAAGGCCTGTAAATACCAAAGAAGAGACTTTCATAAATAAGTACTAGATACAATAGCACCAGAGATGATGCGTCTTAATAGAAACACAATGCCTGGAGGCAGACCAGCGCAATAGGTGATTCTGTCTATTTGTTTCAGTCATTTAATTCAATTGTCTTTTATTAGAGAGCGCAAGACACGTCCAAATCAATACGCCATTACTTACATCAAGATAAGGTCAACACATTTTATATCAGCTTTTCGAGGACAATTAAACAAAAGCAAGATTTTTCTGAGCTTAAGAACTGATTAGAAAAGACAACTTCATCAGTTGAGATAATTACAATTTCCAGCTTGTCAGGAACTCCTTACACCAATCCATAGGGCCTTTTTTTGCACTCTGAAGTGTGCTACGCGTCTAGTTCCAGCTAAGCTATGATTATATACTTTATTCCGGTGTTCCAGTCTATAGCCCCATGTGCAATAATCTATCCACAGGCTACCCAGCTGTTAACCTGAACTCTTAAAAGAAGTTAAACGCAGGTATTCACTAATAATGATATTCTCCAGCAGGGGTGTTCTATGTATGTATATTGACGGGCACCAACCCACATAGGGGGCGTGGTGCCTTTAGTGGCAGCAAGGGGCAGAACCAGGGTAGGAACTCTTCCGGGTTAAGTTACCCGGAAGAGCTTGAGCGTTGCGGACCCCCGGAAGTGCGTCACATTTCAGGAAACTGGCGGGGGGTTTAAAAACTCAGGGGCGAGGTAGAACCCCCTCTTTGTCCTCTCGCCGCGTGGAAAACTGCCACTAGACAAGACTCTGATCTCTTTCCAGCAGGAACATTGCCCCCCCTCAGGCCTTAACCTGATTCGACACAAGACACTGCTGTTTACTGGAATAATGTGTGTCCGTTATCATCATAATAAATGTTGTAAAGCACTCTGATACCTTCGGGTCTGGCCAGCGCTATATAAGTCTCTTAAATAAATAAATAACTAGAGTTATCTTTACTTTTTTATTGTTGCCTGAAAACTGCTGGAACACATCAGCAGGTGCTTTTAAAATCGTATGTGATTTCTAAACACAACTTGCTTGTTTAAGGGAGTTATTTAGACATTGGTGGATGGTTGCCTGGTCATCTACTACACTAGTAAACAAGCATCTGCCCTATTTAGAGATCCCCATGTTTAAAGTACCCATTCAACAAACATGTCTGTATTAGGAAAATAAACGCCAAAGCGGGAGTTTGACTCTAAACTGCAGGATTTTGCCCCTACCCTATCAATACGGACTAGGAAGATGTGTGGTGCAGCGGCCAGGGCAACTGTATACTAAACCCGGGCTTACCGTTCGATCCGCGGTCCTGGGGCAGATCAGCCCAGCACCATAAGACTCTGAGCAATATCTTGCTTAATGTTCCCGACAGACCCCAGCGCCTTGACACTTTCGGGTAATTGTTTGCGCTTTACAAATACTGGACATTTACAGGGGCAGTTTACACTGCTGGGGCTAGTGCGGGCTCTGCCTGGGTGAACACACTACTTCCCCCAACCCTACGTGGAGCGGGGGAACTTAGGGGGAAATTAACAAGTCAGGCGATAAAATTATCGCCGCTTTAGCAGCAGAAAACTGCCGCTAAAACGGCGATAATGGGCTTGATAATTTGCTCTATGGAATTCCAATGAAGCCCATGTTAGATGTCCTTCACATCTAACATGGGTTTCAATTGGAATTCCACAGAGCATATTATCAAGCCCATTATCGCCGTTTTAGCGGCAGTTTTCTGCCGCTAAAGCGGCGATAATTTTATCGCCTGGCTTGTTAATATGCCCCTATAAGTTTAGTGGAGAGGGACCACCTCTGAGTTTTGCCTGTGTTTTGGCTTGGCTAAACTCAAAATAAAACCCCTTCAAAATTAAACCCATAGAAATTAAAAAGACTCTCCAAAGAGGAGGGACTTTGAGCCCCAAACCAACCAGTATTCTTTTGTGTGGGAGAAACTTGGCCCTGCTAATGTTAGGAGGCTCCTGGGACTTAAAACAGGTGGAGGCTGGGAATACATGTACATATAGGTATTGGACACCACTCCATATAGACATGTGCATTGAGGGATGGGTAACACTTGAACATTGCCTATGTCCTCTATCGTGAGCATTTGAATAGCCGGCATGTGAGCATAGGATATTTGTATGATGTATCCCGGAAGAACATTATTCCGTCGGTCAACAGGGCCATCAATGTGTCTCTATGATAACTATTTGCATTTTTTGAAAGTTTCAGGTACCAAATATTAAATCCTATATTGTAAAAAAAAAAGCAGACAATGCAAACAAGCACTGACAAAGGTGAAGCTTTCGTGTCCTAAGGCATACAAACACGGAAATGCACAATACTCTTTCTACTCATTAGTGCAGTCTAGCCAGATCTACTGCTTCACCGCATCACCACAGCTCATAGTATATCACCAGCATAAGCATTTGAAAACCGGTACACCCTACATGTATGCTTAAACTCAGAGAAACTGTTTCCATCGCCCAGTGCATGAAGTGCATTCTGCCTCTAGCCTGAAATCACTTTGAAGCAGCAGGATGTGGTGTGAGCACTATATAAAGACACTTGAACATATAATTGCAAAGAGAATGGCAGCTCTACTGCGTATTATTGTTTAGTTTGAAACTTCGGGGAGATTATCTAAGCTCTTGCGCCGTGTTTGCGTCACAAACGTAACGCAAAACAGAGAAAATCTTTATTCCTAATTTACTTTCCAGCTCTAAACTTGTTTAACACTGGAAATAATGTAAAGGTAATGCGAAGCAGCGCATACTTTGCGCCATAGAAGCGTGCCAAGGTTGATGCATGGGCATTCCCATGAAACCACCCAAGGTTTCTCAAGCTAAATTAAACCCAATATACTAAACACAGTAGATTGGGTTTAGCGTGGGAAAACTGCGCCCTTTTAAACTAGGTGCAAGGAAGGAGAAATGCTTTCAATTCTCCTTCCTTTTCTGACCTTGCATGCGTGGTGCTCTGTGCAGCACGCACACAAAGTTTTCACTCGTGTCCATGCATAGTATTTTGTAGAGGAAGAGTATCCATGCTTTACAAAACCTATGCTGGACTCACACACACACACACACTATGGCGCTAAGGTGTGTGGGTGGCGCACAGCAGCCGGTGCAAGGTAAAGGGGAGGGCAGAGCCATATCTTTGAAAATATGGCACTCTGCTGCTCCCTACTTGTTGCACAACGCAGCGCAGCCTCGCGGGGGGCTGTGTTGCGTTGTTTGGAGATTTGGTAAATCTCCCCCTTAATGTCTAATTACCTGTTAGGAATGTGGCAACTTTTTCATTTGCAGAGAACAGTTGACGTGGGACCTTTAAACAGCTTCATGTTACATACAGATGAGAGGTGGCCGGGGTGCAAGGCATTCTCTTACTGTACAGCTCGCATGTGATGTAGTGGAGTGGCTGTCAGAGAGCAATGGCTTGGAAGTCTTACGATACATGATTTCTAACAAAAGATCTGAGGAGGGAAACATTTATTTGCTGACACAAAACAACGCACAGGGCACATCAGCACACTGAAAATAGTCAGGTCAGCTCAATTTAAAACCTGATTGAGCATTGCCTGTGGATTCATACAACGGCCAGGACTTGGTCCATCCTTTCCCCAATCAACATTCAACTGTTCTGAAGATAATGGGCCACAAAGGCAGTTTACGCCGGACATGCTGCATTTTACAATGTTCTGTTCTTTTTTCAGCTGGCCGCAGAATCGTTTTTTAATCCCCTTGTTGAAATCTTTGAATCTAAAACAAGTTAGGCCTGCTTTGATGTATCTTCAGACGCTTCCCACTGAGTATGTGATTTTTACTGTTTTATCCTTTTTATGAGCAGCCTCTGTGTCCAGGAGAAGGAGACCTGATTAATTGTTTTAATGCTCACAGTTTTATGAGTAACTATACTGCTTGTACTTATTGTGAAAGAGGTGTGGCGCAGCGGCAAGGGCAACTGATGCCGGAACCCGGGGGCTCACGGTGCGATTCCCCAGTGCCGGCGGCAGATCAGCCCAGCACCATGTGACTCTGAACAATAACTTGCTTAATCTTACCGACAGACCCCAGCGCCTTGACACCTTCGGGTAATTGTTCGCGCTTTCCAAATACTGGACATTGTCTATGAATCTGATAGTATTGTCTTTGAGTTGTATTCTGTGATGGTGATTTTATTTACTGTATAAAGATTTGTAATGACAGTTTACACCCTCCGGAGCTGTGAGGAGAAGATACAGCCACGCCCAGGGAAGCAGGAAGCATTGTGTCTGCGCTCTATATGCCTGAATCACTGCGGCAGCCCATCACAGCTGCACATGAAATTTTATTCTGACATAAAAGCTAATCAAATATGGGGCTAAATGCGTTTGCACAAGTGCAGAGAAAAACACGGTAGGCCCAGTTGGGAAAAATCTACAGAAAGTTAGAAAAAAACCAGTGGATTCCACATTCAGAGCTATAAGGACATGATGCTGTAAAATATATGACCTGCTAAAAAAAACGAGGAGAGAACGTAGAAGAGTTTTTGCCTCCTCATCGCCTTCCTTGTCCTATTTTTTTATTAGCATGATTTTAAGGCTCCACTACCTCTATCCTCACTCTCTCTCTAACCCTCATATTTTTACGTCTGCCAGGAGCCAAGACCTTTTGATTTTAATAAAATAATATGAATAATATACTTATATGAGCTTTTAGCCATTCCTCTTCATCCATTGGTCTGTTATTGTGTCATTCATCTTTTAATTCCGCCCATTACAGCATATAGCATGGAGCAGTGTGTCAAGCCACTTAATCCATTGTGTAACTTCACTGTAAGTGACAGTATTTTGCCATTTCACAAGGACCACATCCACAGATAAAGAAGATCCCTTAAGTGCCAGGGACTACTGTGGCAATGTGTGCTTTCTATGGCAAAATAAATATTTTTTCATCTAGCCACTGTTATTTTTGTTTTGTTTTTAGATGGATGAAGGCCTTAAAGCTCCTCCCTCCCCCCAACAATGATGTTTTGAAAAAAAATAATTACAAAACAAAACAAGCATTGACAAAGGCAGGAGGCTAATGCCTGACCTATTGATTTTGCCAATGCTTGTTTATTCGTGCATGTCCAAAGAATTCATTCCCTTCCCATGATGCTATTCCTCCTGTTCATGACACTTCCATTTACTTCTTGTTCTCATTTGTGCAACTAGCTTCTTTTAGTGTTTTTTTGAAATGTTATTATGGCTACAGGTGAGCGGTGCAGAGGCCGTATTGCATGCAGCGGTGTACAGGCCCATGGTGTGTGCAGAGGTGTGGGTGAGCTGCATTTTATGTTGGGTGAGCTGTCTTATGGGTATGCTGCAATTCTTCAGTATATTTAAAGCATTGGAGCCATGTGGAAGATATTTTATGTTTATCAGTTTAGGGCCTATTCTCTGAGATGCCTGAAAAAACGATTATTGAGGGGAAACATTATATTGTTCTCTTTCCTGTTTCAGTGTCTAATTCTTCTTATTCTTATAAATCCTCTTCTATTTAGGATTCTTCTGTTTTTAAACTGATTATTTATATTGTAAGAAATTGGGTTACTGGTTGGGGGCTGGGGGATAACCCTACTCAAACAGCAAGAAAAATCCTTGTCAGGGTGAAGTCACAAGCAAATCACAAATTTACCTGTAATCAACCCTTGGGTACCTAGGCACAGAGCAGTCAGGCTTAACTCAGAGGCAGTGTATAAAGTATTTGTGTAACACTTCAAACAGTAATTATGTGGAAACATAAAACAAGAAAAGTCACACTCCAATTGAGAAAAATAGAGTAATTGTTCCTAATAAATAAAGCACAGACAAAACTATCAATTTCCAATAAGTGGAATCAGAGGTATGCAAATTAAAAAATGTCAGGTAAAATAGCACCAAAAAGCACAAAGTGCCAACTGAGGATAGGTGATCACGGGACTGGGACAAAGTCACAAGTTCAGACCGACCACAATGGAGCACGGGCCAATCACAGTGACATAGTCAAGCCCGATGAACAAGAGTACATTAAATCCTGGTTGCGAAGTGTTGCAAGGTCCCGTTTCAAGGATGCGTCACGCAGCAGTGGTGCTGAAAGGTCAAGGTTGGAGAAGCATCACACAGCACTGGTTGCGAGGAGATGAGAGGCTCCTATGTGAGGTCTCGTGACATCATCGAGGAGGCTGTCAATCAGGGGGCTTGTGGTGCGAAGTCCTGCTTTGAAGATGCGTCACGCACCGGCTGGTTCTGAAGAAGCTGCAAGACTTGAGGAGTCCTGTGTGGTCGGCTAGGATGCTATGACTGAGGGGCTTGTAATGCGAAGGCCTGCATCAAAAATGCGTAGTGCAGCAGCAGTTCACAGGGGAATATGGGCTATGGCGCAAAGTCCTTGTGAACGGAAAACCTATGCAGCAGAGGTGATGCCTCAATTCTGCTTGGGGTTGCACAGCAGAGGAGATTTCTTAGTGGCATGAAGTATAAACTCTTCTTTCAGTATCTTCATAAGAATTAAATCCCTTTTAGCGTGGCATAGCACCCCCTAAATCATCTTCGTCCTTTGTGTGTCAGGGCTCCAATATCACTGGAAAGTGATTTAGGGTGTGGTATGATTTAATTCTTATGATTTAGGGGGTACCATCATTTAATTCTTACGAAGACACTGAAAGAGCAGTTTATACTTCATGTCACTTAGAAATCACATGAGTTTGGAACGCACAACCTGTTGAAAACTAAAACAGCGATATGATTAAGCATTCACTAAAGACATGAATTCTCTCTAGTTAAAACATGTTTCTTATCTTATGTTGACTAAAGTCTGGATTCCATTTTGTATTGTCATGTCTCCACGTGCTTTGCACGAGAAGAGTCCTACCTTTTCGCTAGTTGCTCTTGTAATCTGCCTAGTAACAGTCTATAAATAGCTCCTTTGTCCATCTGGCGCATGTCCAGACTTGACCACATCTGTTATCAGTTAGTCCTTGTTTGACCATGTTTTCGCGGGCTCAGGAAATTGTTAACTCCGCCCATATATTGATCCTGTATCGAAAATGTCCATAAATGGTAATGAATTTTGCTCTATGTTGTATCCACCCACTTATGAGCCCCTCTGTTGTTTATAAAAGGGGACCACGTACGCAAGTTCTTTGTGCTACTCTATGCAATACTGAAGTGTGTTGTGTAGGTTGTAGGACCACCCTTAAGGGTTAATAAACTCTGTCTTTGTATTTTGCAGTTTCCGTGCCAACTTCCTTCTAGCTTTTGTTACAGAAGAGCGAACCCTTGTATTCTGCGTGCCTAGCTGGGGCCTGTACTCATCAATTGGCGCCCGTCACGTGGGGCTCATCGGCGAATCGGATGCTCGAAGGACTGGTCGCGACGAAGGTGAGGAATTTGGCCGGGGATGTGATCACTGCCAGCGGCGTCTTTTAGTCCTGGCATCCCAAGGTTTCTTCTTTCCCTTCCGAGCTGACCATCTGGGTGGCGCCGGTCCTCGACTGAGACCTCTTCTGTCGGTTTGCCGTGTGATAGCCGTTTGGGCGAATTTTGGAACTTGGCAGTTGGAATCTGGACACTCTTGATTGGTAAGAACCGTTGTACGGTACTTGCTCCGAGTTTTTGAAGCCTGGATTGGCTATTTGAGTTTGATTTGTGATGACCGGTCATATTTTGTATTGATTGCTGTGAGAATATATGCGTTGCAACACATATAGGCAGGTAATGTGGAGATATTTCTCCGGAGTTGTTTAAATCTGAACGGCGCAAAGTTTAAGTGCCATTTTTTTGATAATACTACATATTTTGCATTATTTTGGAGCATGCCTGCTTTTAGCGCACTCCGTAAGTGGTGCTGCTGCTTTGGAAACCGGTTAAATCTTGAGGAATCCGCTCCAGCCCCCCCAGAGGGGACTCCTAATAGGGATATGTATGTGAAGCATGGTCTTTCCTCTATAATGTACAGCACAGTGTGGAGGAAATACACCAAAAAGGATCCTGAGTTACAATGGCCTTTGTATGGATCGTTTGATATGCGTAAGATTGAGTATGTGGAACAGTGTATGTGTAAACGGCGTGCTCGGCAAGACATGTTTGAATGTGTACGGTTATGGGTGAAGGAAGTGCGTGAGCAAGAGAAAGGTGAGAAAGCGCTGATTGATAAAGAGCAACGGAAAAATGATCATGTGAGAGCACAGGAAGAGAAGCGTCGGGAGGAAAGAGAACTGGCGGAGAGACAAGAGAAAGAGCGTAGGTTGCAAGTCTCGGGTCAATATGCTGTCCGCCAGCCACTTTATCCTGTCCTTACTAATCTCGAAGATGATTTTCATTTATTAGATCGCTCTCCGCCCCCTTATGTTGGCGCGTCTGCCCCGAGGTCACAGGATTCTGGATCGGTTTCGGATAAGGTAGACACGCGGTCCATGTTATCAACTGATCGTATGGGTGAGCTTCGGAAAATTTCTTTTCGTGCGCTTAAAGGCAAGCTATCTCTTACTGAATTATTGGAATTTTTGGAAAGTTGGCAGGATAGAGAGAAGTTGTATTTTGCTGAAACTTTTTCTGAGGAAGTGATTACTGCCTTTCGGAAATATTCTGATGTTTTTGAGCCCGATGATGTAGTATCCGATTCTAAAGCATTACGTAACGGTGTCTTTTCTCCCTCTAAGGTACCCGATGCGGTTCGACGGCTGTTTACATTGCGGGACGCGATGCTTGAACTTAAAGAGAGAGTGCGCCAAAAGACAGGGGAGAAGGAGAAATCGGATTCACACGTCGGCGGAAAACAATCGTCTACCTCCCATTCAGATAAGAGCGAACTAGTGCATGCTAAACCGATGCGAGAGGCGGCACCTTTGTATGTTCCTCCTAAAGGAGCAGGAACTAGTCCAGACATGTCTTCCCCGGATGCTAGGGGATATTTTGTGTATAATTGGGTTTATACTCCCTGGCATAGGACTGATGTTATGGCATTAAAGAATGCATTGCCTGACCCCCGCAAGAATCCAGCGGCCTTTTATGAAGAGGTCGAAGGGGCCTTAAATTCTTGTACTATGACTTTAGCAGATATAGATTTGTTCTTTGGGCTTATTTTACCACCGGATATGTGGCGATGTGTGCGGAAGGTGGATGATCAATCCGTTTTTAAGGCCAAATGGTCTGAGATTGAGGATGAGGATAGGGAAAGAAAGACCGCGCAAAAACCACCCCAGCTTATTTTAGATCTTCCTGCTGCTATCTTGACTAAGTTGAAAACGATTATTCCCCCTAAAAAGATTGACTGGAATATGTTAGCCTCGTGTAAACAGAAGGTTGATGAATCAGTTTCAGACTTCTTTACGCGTTTTGAGGAAACATTTCATGATTTCAGTGGCCAGTCACTTACGGATGATACGGGTCGACATCTTTTTGTTGATAAATATGTGGCGAATTTATTACCGGGAATAGCAGCTCGTTTAAAAGCGAGTGAAAGTTCTTGGTCCACCTCGTCTCCGGCATCCCTCCTGACTATGGCTCAGTATTATGAGCGTCAGGAACAAGAAGCGAAGGGGCATGAGGAGAAGAAATCGAAAGATTTGAAAACTAAGGTGATGTTAGCACAAGTGTATGGTCCGCCTCGTTGGGGTGTTGAGAGAGGTAGAGGAGGATTTTCTGGTCCCCCTTCGGGTCGGTTGGATGTTAATAGAAATCAATGTGCGTATTGCAAACAGTTGGGTCATTGGGCCAGGGATTGTCCAGTACTATATGCACCCCGTCAGGGACGTGGTCAGGGACCGCCGAGAGGTAGAGGGGGCTTTTCGAATTTCAGAGGGAATTCCAATGATCGTGCTTTGAGCCTAACGTGCAGCAACGAGATAGACCTAATGTATTTGATCGGCAAAATCAGTATCAAATGTCTGGGAATGACCGCTCTGGGTACCATGATTCGCAGCATGCGTAGAATTGCGTTGGGTGGGGTTTGGAATCAGTTGAAGTGCCAGTTGATCAGAAGGGTCCTTATGTTACAGCAAGTGTTCTGGGTTCTCCTGATCGGTTCCTAGTTGATACAGGAGCTACTCGCAGTGCGCTGTCCAAACAATTGGTTCCGAGGGCTCCCCCATCTGGCTTAATGGTTACATCGGTAGGGTTTGATGGTACACTCTCTCGAAGCCCTCTATCCTGACCCCTTGCATTTCGTGTTGAACAACTTTCTGCACCTTGTCCGTTTTTGCTTGCCCCGAACACACCTGACAACATTATGGGTCTTGATATGCTTAAGCACTTCAGAGCTACGATCCGCTGCTCCCCTACTGGAGTACGTGTGATATTAAACGATAATCACCCTATGGCAGAACGGATGTGTGTGGTTGCAGAGGATGCTGTATTAGCTTCTCTCCCTCGTACTTTGTGGGCCACTTCGGATACTGATGTGGGACAGATGGTGATTCCGCCTGTCCACATTAGTGTCCAGGAGGGTGCGGTGTTACCACGCCTCCCTCAGTATCGTATTTCCCAGGAGGGGGAGGAGGCACTCATACAGATTGTGCAGGATTTGATCCAGGTGGGAGTAGTGGAGGAAGTTCCATACAACGTCTGCAACAGTCCTATTTTACCCATTTTGAAGAAAGATACCGATACTAGGGTTTATCGTTTTATTATTGACTTAAGGGAGGTGAATAAGATAGTGATACCTCAGTATCCAGTGGTTTCTGATATCACGACGTTACTTACTCTGGTCCCGCCAACGGCGGCCACATTTTCGGTTATCGATTTGAAAAATGCTTTCTTTTCAATCCCTATTCATCCTGATAGCCGATACCTTTTTGGCTTCACTTTGAATAACCGCTCTTATAGATTTTGTAGAGTCCCTCAGGGTTATACAGAGAGTCCTAGTATTTACAGTCAAGCGTTGAAAAGACAATTGGATTCCTTTGTTCTGCCTGATGGTGTAGCCCTTCTACAATATGTCGACGACATCTTGTTGGCGGCCGACACTCCTGAGCTATGTGAGAAATGACACGTTATCTTTGCTTTCCTTTTTGGCATCTCACAATCACAAAGTGTCGAGGAAGAAATTGCAATTCTGTAGACCAAAGGTGACTTATTTGGATCACCTTTTGTCTAAGGAGGGGCGTGCACTCACACCAGATCGTATTCAAACAATTTTGGACACGCCAGTACCTTCCACACAGAAGGATGTGCGTGCATTTTTGGGTCTTGCTTCTTTCTGTAGGCAATGGATATTGGGGTTTTCACACATAGCTAAGGCATTGTTAGCACTTTTGACAAAAGATACCCCAATTCCTCTTCCCTGGTCAAATGAGTGTGAAATTGCCTTTCAGCAATTGCGACAAGCCCTTTGATCAGCACCAGTGTTAGGGACCCCTGATTATACGAAGCCCTTTACATTGTATGTACATGAGAAAGATGGATGTGCATTATCAGTTTTAGTGCAGATGCACGGCGACAAGCAGCGCCCTTGTGCATATTTTTCGGCTGTACTTGATCCTGTTGCCCGAGCATTGCCTGGTTGTTTTTGCTCGGTTGCGGCGACAGCTGTGTCAATACGCCAAAGCGAGGGAATTGTGTTATCTCATAAGCTGTTGGTATTAGTTCCCCATGCTGTTGATGCTCTGCTTAATCAGACAAAGACGCAGAACTTGACCAGTGCTCGTTTAACGGGATATGAGTTGACGCTTTTGGCTCCTCATATTACGTTAAAGAGGTGTGCAACGTTAAATCCAGCCACATTGTTGCCGTTCCCGGAAACTCAGTCTGAAGCACGAAAAGCACACGACTGTATTCTTGTGACTGAGGAACAGACAAAGGGTCGTATTGATCTCCAGGATACGCCCTTTACAGATGTAGATGGAGAACTGTGGGTGGACGGATCATGCCTGAAGCTACCAGATGGTACGACTTCAGCAGCGTATGCAATTACCACATTACAAACAATAGTGGAGACAGCACGCATACCGCAGAAACCAGCTCAGGCAGCGGAACTGATAGCATTAACACGAGCATGTGAGCTCAGTGCAGGATTGTGTATGAATGTTTATACAGATAGCTGCTATGCCTTCGGAGTAGCGCACGATTTTGGCCTACTCTGGAAGGAGAGAGGGTTCCTAACGTCACATGGAGCACAGATAAAGTATGGAGAGTTAGTTCACAACCTTTTGACTGCATTGACATATCCAAAGAAGATTGCTATAGTTAAATGTAGTGCCCATAAAAAGGTGGTTGATAAAGTTGGAGAAGGGAATGCTTTGGTAGACCGGGTGGCACGAGAGACTGCGATGCAGCCTGGCTCTACTGCAATGTATGTTGTGAAGTCACAGGCAGAAAGATGGCACGATGCTAGGAAAGAAGTGCTGGAGATACAGAGAACCGCTTCCGATAAGGAACGGGAGCAATGGTCCAATGATGGAGAATTAGATGATGAAGGGTGTTGGAGAAGTAAGCAGATGGATAAATGGAAGTTACCCACAGCTTTCGTACAACCTATGGTTCAGATGGCACATGGACTAGCGCATGTCGGAGCTTCCGCAATTGTCAAATTACTCACACGAGTTTGGGAGCATCCGGAGATCGCTAGTACGGCAAAGAGGGTAGTGCAGACTTGTATGATTTGCCTGAGGTATAACCCAGGAAAGGGTACACGAACTCCAGCAGGAGGATTTGCAACACCTACTGCACCCTTTGAGGTTTTGCAGATGGATTACATTCAGCTTGAGCGCTGTAACAATCTGAAGTATGTTCTAGTAGTGGTTTGTGCCTTCAGCAAATGGGTTGAGGCATACCCTACGAAAGACAATACTGCAATGACTACAGCCAAGATGCTATTGAAGGAGTTCTTCCCTCGATATGGCGTTTGTAGATTGTTGTGGAGTGATAACGGACCTCATTTCATAGCAGACGTTATCAAGTATGTCCTGAAAGGACTGGGAATTACCCAGAAATTTCATGCAGTGTTTTACCCTCAGTCTGCGGGATTGGTTGAGAAATATAACGGTACTTTGAAGCTTAAGATCGCTAAGATCCAAGCTTCGACTTCTTTGACTTGGCCAGACGCTTTACCGCTGGCATTATTGTCAATTAGATCGATACCGCATTCTCGGACCGGTCTCACACCCTACGAGATCGTGTTTGGACGCACAATGAATATTTGGGGTCCACCAAAACCGAAGTCAGTGTATGATGTACCTTGTGTAATGATGAATGATTATCTGGCACAGTTAACGGATAATTTGGTTTCTATTCATCAACAGGTTCGAGAAGCGCTCCCTGATCGGTCCACAGGTGGAGGACATAACCTCCGGCCTGGAGACCATGTTATGATCAAGGTGTTTGAAAGGACGAACAGTCTGGAGCCGAGATGGGTTGGTCCTGAGCAAGTCTTGCTCGCAACAAGCACAGCTGTGCGAGTCTCCAATTGGAAGAACTGGATCCACTCCGTGCACTGTCGTAAAGTGCCGCCTGGATTAGTGGAGCCTGCTGTATTGACCGACCATCGAGAAATCCTGACTGCAGAGAAAGGCCGTGCTGTGGAACCGAACGACACTGAGGAGCTCTTCCCGGACCAAGCGATTCCTGGAGGAGGAAGATATCATCTCAGACCGAGGAAGTGATTTCTTTCCTGTATCCAGATACGTTGTCAGGACGGCCCTTAGGTTAGTGAAACGGAGAGCCAATGAGGCAAGGGGGGGGGGATCAGCCCTGCATTAGTGTAGTGACACCCGTCTTGGCCCGCTGGTGAAGAAATCAACGGCTGCCTAAGGGGAAGAGTTCTGACAACCTTTTAGTTTCAGGAAGATATTGACTTTTACTACAAAATGGAGAAGAAGAAGATTCTTTGTGTGACAAGTTTTATTATCATTGTAGCTATTGTTGGTATAACCACGTGGTTTGTTGAGGATGTGACTCCTGCCCGTGAGTTGCTTGTTTTGACTACTCCAGTGCCTGAGGAGCACTACTTTTACACCCTTCCGTATCAAGAATTGAAGCATCGTCAGTCTTATTTGAATAATACTTTTATCCAGATGTTGCATCATACCCATGTTGCTACAAATGCTACGAACTGTTGGATATGTGGTATGATGCCAGCTCATCAGAAGAAAGGAGGAATGCCGTTTATACCTCTTCCTTTCTCTCATAATGGCTCTTGTAGAGCATGGTACACTTTGCTTTTTGCCACTCGGAAACCTACAGTGGGACGATTACTTTTTAGACTTAATAGGGAATGTCATCAAGATAAAGAAGGCTATCCACAAGCGAATGGGACAATATGGGAGTGGGAAGAATATCGACCAGATAATGAATCGATCCCCTACATCTTCACGAACACCAGAGACACTGCTGGAAACAAACAATTTGTGATTCAAGTGGCACAAGCTCAAGCGGACCTGTGTGCTCAGAGTGTGGGTCATATTCCTGTTGGTGTTAGTGACTGTATTATTGTTTTGAATATAGATGGATTAAATAATAGTACTTTCTTAACTTCCCATAATACGTATTTCGTATGTGGGAATAAGGGTTATTATCGCTTACCAGCCGGCTGGTCCGGAGTATGTTATGTAGCGTTCTTATTGCCCCTGTATTCTTAGCGCCTGCATCCTATCATAAAGACTTGAAGTTATTGAACAATGTAACTGTAAATAGGTATAAACGTACTCTATCTATTGATGATGTTGACCAAACTGACACTAGCTTACAGCAGTATGTTGATTTTAACTTAGGATTGTTTTTCTTTGTTGGAGCTGCCCTAAATAGTAGGAAGGTTCGACGATTAACAAGAGTTGTAGAGGCTGTAACGAATCAAGCCGCTGCTGCTCTTGGGAATCTTACGGAAGAATTACAAATCATTAGAATTGTTGCGTTACAGAATCGTATGGTATTAGATGTTATGTTAGCAGACAGAGGTGTAGCATGTAGGATTATCGGAAGTAGCTGTTGTGTATTTATTCCTGACCACACGCCATCAGTCTATAACGCTATTAATAAATTGCACAAAATCGCAGCTGAGATCCATACAGAAAATGGCACTTGGACCTTTTCTGGATGGTTTTGGGCATTGATCACTACATGGGGATGGAAAGTTTTAACTGGTCTCTGTATTATTGTAGCAGTTCTGTTTTCCTGTTGCATCTGTGTTCAGTGTGGTCCTTTACTCTGTTCTTTATGTGTGTCATTCTGTATTCCTGATAAGAAAGCTATTGCCAATGTCACCTATCAGAAACATTTAAACAAAGAGGTAGAAGAGATGATGAAAATTGACATATATGATGATTATCCCAACAAGCCGAATGTCTTCAGTAAATGCTGAAAGGGTCGTCTGTTGAAAACTAAAACAGCGATATGATTAAGCATTCACTAAAGACATGAATTCTCTCTAGTTAAAACATGTTTCTTATCTTATGTTGACTAAAGTCTGGATTTCATTTTGCATTGTCATGTCTCCACGTGCTTTGCACGAGAAGAGTCCTACCTTTTCGCTAGTTGCTCTTGTAATCTGCCTAGTAACAGTCTATAAATAGCTCCTTTGTCCGTCTGGCGCATGTCCAGACTTGACCACATCTGTTATCAGTTAGTCCTTGTTTGACCATGTTTTTGCGGGCTCAGGAAATTGTTAACTCCGCCCATATATTGATCCTGTATCGAAAATGTCCATAAATGGTAATGAATTTTGCTCTATGTTGTATCCACCCACTTATGAGCCCCTCTGTTGTGTATAAAAGGGGACCACGTACGCAAGTTCTTTGTGCTACTCTATGCAATACTGAAGAGTGTTGTGTAGGTTGTAGGACCACCCTTAAGGGTTAATAAACTCTGTCTTTGTATTTTGCAGTTTCCGTGCCAACTTCCTTCTAGCTTTTGTTACAGAAGAGCGAACCCTTGTATTCTGCGGGCCTAGCTGGGGCCTGTACTCATCAAACCCTTATAAAGTCCTAGGGGAAGAAACACGTTGACTGGGCTGACTGGAAAAAATCATGTGTTGAAAAATGGATAAAGGTTGGATACTCAATGCATTCTCAAATCTCCTGCCAATTTAATCTTATTCTTGTTCATTATTATGTTCTTAAACATGGTATTGCCACAATTGTGGTTGGAAACAGAATAATGTATTTAACGCTCCTTTTCAAATTATTGTAGTGTATGTTGGTTAATTGTGGCTTCTAGGAAGTAGGGCCATGAAAAGTAGAGCGTAGGATTGCTCAGGATTTTTAATACGATCCACTTGTGCAACCTTAGGGCCTACACTGCTGGTGCTTATTTTTTTAGCAGAAGACCATCACAGCATGGCAGCTTGAGTAACCCTTTAAGATTACATTTTAAGCCATCTCCTGAACATGATGGAATCGATTGCTATAAATTCATAATTTTATTGTCAGTCAGTTCTCAATATTGTTATTGCCCTGCCAGTGATGGTCATTTAATTTGTCCAGATACCAAACTAGACCAGAGGGGTTCCAACTTATCAATTTATTTCTAATGCTAGAAGGAATACCCTTTCACATTCTTAGCGTCCTTGCTGTTTTAAAACTATAAGTCAGGCCCAATAAGGATTACTATTGCATTCATAATCCTTCCATGTTCTGTTGTTATTACCATGAAAGATTTAGCTCTTTCCAATAAATGTTTCTCAAGCATCTGTCAGGCAATTATTATCGAGTTTCTCTTGAAAAAAGTTTTTTCACTGTTGAAATGTGTTAGGATGTAGCATTACATCAATTCCTTTTGCTCTCAAAATAATCAACATTTACTTGAACTATATTACAAAATATCACTGAAATCAACATGCGTAACCCATTTAGAAGCAGAGATGCAACTGTTTTTTCGCTGTTGCATTTATTCATTGTAGGGGTGGGCCTTACTCACATAATTCCACGTATCGTAATCACGCAGAATTACCTAAGAATTCTGCGTGATTATGTGGAATTATGCAAGAGGAAAGTTTAGAGCTATTTCTTAGCACAAAAATGTCCCTTTGAATCCAACACGGATGTGAGGATGCATTTTGCACTAAGAAATAGTGTTAAATGCAACAGAACACTAATAGTGAGCTTGAGCAGATGCTCGTGCTCCCTAAATGTGCTTTTGGGGTAGGATTTCCCCCCAACTTACTCCAGGTATTTGTGCTATTTTCTGAAAATGTATGCAAGAATGCATTTTGCGGTAAGAAATAGTGCTAAATAAAGCACAACTTCAATAGCGATTTTGAGTGTCTGCCAGAGCTAGCTAAATGTGCTCTTGGGGTAGGATTTTTCCCCACAAATTACACTGAAATACGCAAGCAGGAGTAATTGCATTATCATATGTAATTCCGAATCAAAGAGTAATGCAAATTTACTGGAATTACTCCCATTACTCTGGTTTAATTGAAATTTCGCATATGCGTAATTTATTGTCACCCCGGGAGAGTACTCTGAAGCTGGCTAAAGGGTAGAATAATTCAGAAGGATTACAAGATTCATTGGGATTCGAGCCATTCATCTCTCCATGGAAAATAAATCAAGGAAATAAATCAATAAAATCTGGTGTCACTCCTGAGGTTAAACCTTCCGAAGTATTTTGAGTTTTTTCAGTATCTATTGGCATAATGAAATAGATCATCTTCCTCCCGAATTCCAAATCAAGAGGGTTGTATGTGGTGCATCTGTTGTTTTACCTACTTGGAAAGAGTTTCATTTGAGGTTACAAGGAACAATGTAATTCTGGGTGTTTTCTAGGTTTGTGAGGCTTTCTTCTTCCATTACTTTTTCTGCTCGTTCCTGCTTTTTTGAAGGTTTCCATTCCTGCACATAAACGATCTTTAAATGACGGTTTGTAACTTTTAATTTTAATCTGTGCTTCTTAATGAAGCACACAGAATTTGCAAAAAATCATTTTTTGTATTATTTATGGGCAGGAAGGGTCACCTTGATGCGCTCTCTCTTACACCTCTCCACTTAAGAATCCATACCAGGCCACCAAAAACTTAAGATTTCTCTATGTCCATTTGTCCCTCAAGAGCCAGGGAAATTAATTTTCTTTTCAATGTCTGTGGGTGCACCAAAGGAGTGCCCCTCAGTGAAAAACCACCATAGCAGCCAATTCATCCTTCATCATTGCCCAGGTTTTGTTCAGAAAACCTGTTGTTACTGTTTATATAGCTCCACAACAGTGTTTACTTTTTCATTTTCCAATATTTGTGTTCTCCATTCATCTTCAGTCACAGTACCTGAATTGATTTCACAAACATTTACATTTTCTCCAGAAAATTCTTCATACTCTTCACATTGTAAAGTTTTCAACTCATTGATCCCTACCAAACTTGAGAGACAGTCTACAGAAAGATTTCTAACACCAGGTGTATATTCTACTACAAAATTGAACTCATGAAGATAAATAATCCATCTCCATATTCTTGATGGAATCGAGTCTCACCCTTTGTTAGAAATGGGAGACCTTTGTAAGGGTAAGTTTTCTTCTGGTGGCCACATTGGGAATATGAGCCAGCCTATTTCCACTGTGAGGTGTTTTAGGGGACTTTAGAGAACTTAGTCTTTTTTTATCCCCCCTCCTTCTTCTGGTGGGAACCCTGACCACCCTTTTGGGAGTCCCCCGAGATACCTTTTCGGACACTCTGGTGCTGACCCAGAGGTCCCCCGCTCAGCAAGATTCCTGGAGTCATTAAGCTTGCTATCAACCAGGTGTTGCCGCAGCTCTGGAAACAAGTTGCACAACCGTTCATAATCACTAACTTTGCTGCCCCTCACCCAGCCCTACAGTGCCTTACCAGCATAGTCCACAAAATCCACCCATGTTTGTGTAGAGAGTTTGTGCCTGGCCCTGAACCGTTGCCTGTACTTCTCAGGTGTCAAACCAAACTTACAGACTAAAATGGTCTTCATGGCAGTGTAGTTGTAGTGTAAGGAGTGTGTCCCTCCCCACCATTGGAAGGTACCGCCAAAGACTACCCCCCAGAACTCCTCTGGCACCCTGTGCACTTTCAAAGTCACATCATAGGCTGCCAACCATTTACCTATGTCCATCCCCACTACATAGTTTTGCACTGTACTCTTTGGGATATGGAATCTGGACTCATGTGCAGATGTTGCAGGTATACTGCCACAAATATTGTTGTTGCTGAACCCACCTTGGAGAGCTCTAATATCAAGCTTTCTGAGGCTTAGCTCAGGGCCATCTATCTTTCCTCCATGGCTAGCCTCTTCTTCTCTAGAGCTTGCTCCTTTCTCATGCTTAGCAAGGACTTACTCCCTGTCAATCTTGGCGAGCTCATGTTTGAGTGTCCTCTCCTCCCTGCTGTCTGCCAGCTCCTCTGGGGACAGGCTCTGAAGACACACTGCTGCCTGGTCTAGAGTGGACTACCAGTCCTGGGAGAATATTGCTCCCCTTACTTGTAGGCTGCATATCAAGATCCATCCTCCTCATCCACTTCTCCTTTTGGGTGGGCCTCTGTCAGTGCTCTAAAAGATTTCTGAAGCGCTGCCTTCTTGGTACCGCCCTTGTGGATCACCGCTCTCTCCTGGCTAAACCCCTTGAGCTGGGCCACCAGCCCCCAGATGCCTCTAGAGTGGCCAGCTTGAATTCCATAGTGCCAGGTAGGACTACAGACATTGCAGAGAAAATGTGACTTTGGTAAAAGGACTTTAGAAATTCAAAGAATGTCAGAGCAGGGAGAATTGAAAGACTTGAATTGTCCAAGTATAAAGTTGTGGTGAACAATGAGCTACAGTGAGAGAACAACCCAACCTCCCCCACGGACCCTTGACTTACCTCCCGCCCGCATCTATGGTCCCCATTCTTCCTGAGTCCTGATTACGACGATGAGGGCTGACAGGAAGAACGGACTGTCATTCAATCCTACAGGGCAGAGACACACTTGTTGTCAGCGATCAGGCGAATCACGCAGCAAGGATGTGCGACGGAAGGCCCAATCAGAAACTAGAGAAGGAGGAGAAAAGGGGATGAAGAAACAGATGGTGAACAACTAGGTAGAAGAAGTCACCAAGGAGGAAGATGCCGCCAAGGAGGAAGATGCCGTCAAGAAGGTCGTGATCAGGGAAACAGCCACAGAGAGGGAGTCCGCCAAAAGACACATTGCTGAGGAAGACATTAACAGGGAAGACACCACCACCAAAGACGCCGAAGCCGAGGGAAGTCCTGACGTTTGGTGTGAAGAGTGGTGGTCCCCTGGGGATATGCAGGAGCCGCCGCAACTCTGGAGAGTTGTGGCAAAACGCGTTACGTGATACAGGAAAAGGGTGAAGGTTCGGAGGTCGGGTAGTGGATTGGAGCAGTGGGTTGAGTGACACAGTCTTACACCCCCACTTCAAAAGGCCCCGGACTCCGGCTAAAGTCTTACTTATTTTTTTTCTTTCACTCCTTTCCACTGCTTTGAGTAACCCCCCCTTTCCTCATAAAGAGCCTAATAACGGTCATAAGAAAACTGATAAATAGGTCATAAAGAAAACCTGAAAACAGGATATACGGCTATGACTTATATAAATAAATATACATATATATATATATATATATATATATATGAATCCAAATTTTGCTCAGGTGTACCTGACTTCAGGCGCTGCTCGACGGGTGCGTTACCTCGCGGTTGAGCAAACCGCCAATATCCACCACAACACTCCCAGAAAGGAAGAATAGGTCGCACTCCAGCCAGCTTTCAAACTGTGTTTTATTCCTTCAAGGTCGCAGAATCAACAATTAACCAACGCGTTTCGTTATACCAGATAACTTGTTCACGGTTGTTGTTTGCTCAAATGCATTCAAAGAAATGTTCATTTAAATAAAGTAAATTGAAGGAAGTTCGATGACATCATTTCCGACATCTTTCACCATTCACCCTGTGACTTCTGGGTCATGTAGTCATTACTAAACAAGTCAGTTATTTACGAATTACCCATGTTCTCGGTAACGTATTTACATTTAACAGTTTTATTTATATCTTTGTCCAAGTTTTGCAGTCTTTTCCTTCAGTGGAGTGTATTTATAATATTTCGCCATTTGTATGTATTGCAGCCCTCCAGTGGGCATACTCTTTGTATTTTTCATGCAATTTGTTTGAACTCATTCAAAAACTGTAATTATCATCTTAGATTCATTTTCTTATCAGCCCTCTGGTGGGCATATACCTTAAGATTTGAGGGCAGTGCGCTATAGTCCCTTTGAGTTACAATTGCAATCTGGACCTGATTCTATATGTACTCGAGAACTTTCTGTTATTCAGAGATGTATATACAGTTCTTCTGACTGATTTAACCCAAACGGCATCATGGATCTCAAGTTCAAAATATGTCTGGATTCTTTCTGGCGTAGGATTTTCTCCCTGTTTCCACCACGCACATTTTGAGGCACTGATTCGATGCCATAAAATTTCAAGAGTTTCCAATTGGCATTATGATTGATTTCCATGTGCCTTGCTACTGCATTGTTTTTATCTTTATTTTTTGTTGCTCGTACGTGTTCCAAAATTCGCTTCTTGAGCTCACAGATGGTAGAGCCCACATATTTGAGTGGGCAAGGACATTCAATGACATACACTGTGTATTGGCTTTTACACGTTATTAAATTTTTGATTTGCCACGTTTTTTTGTTAGCCATTGTGACTTCCATTGTGGGTTTGGCAATCTCACAAACTTTGCAATTGTGACACTTTACAAAGCCAGTTGTATGTAGCCATGATTCTTTCAATTTCTTTGTCTTGTAGAAACTGTGTACTAAGCGATCTTTTAAATTCTTTGCTCTTCTGTAAGTGATCACCGGGTGACTCCCCATTTTATCACCGATTGTTCCATCTAGTTGTAGAATTTTCCAGTTTTTCTTCAAAATATTTGCAATGTCTTTAGATTCTTGGCTGTAATCCATGATGCATCTTATAGGTTCCTCTGCAGTGGTGTCACTTTTATCCTTTGGCATTAGACATTCCGCTCTGGTTTTAAGATTAGCTCTGCTCCAACATGTGTTGACTGTATTCCTGGCATATTTTCTCTGTATAAATCTTTTCCTCGTGGTTGCACTGTGTTTTAGCCATTCTTGTTCTTCGCTGCAAATTCTTCGCAGGCGCAGAAATTCGCCGTATGGAATGCTGGATATTAATGAAGGTTGGTGGAAACTGGTGGCTTCCAAAGTTGCATTGGTCGCTGTATTTTTGCGGTGTAACGTGGTTTCTAAGCCGTTGTTTTGTGTGTAAATTTCCGCATCCAGGAAGACGACTCGATCTTTACTTAGGTTGTATGTGAATCTGAGGTAATGGGCTGGTGGGAACAAGAGGTGGCATGGAATCAGACAAATCTTCAATACACAAACCACATTGTAAAGTGGATCCGCTTCATAGACGATCTCCTTATTATATGGAATGGACAGGCGGATTTATTTGAAGAGTACTTCACAATTTTGAACAACAGTACACCCAACCTCAGATTCACATACAACCTAAGTAAAGATCGAGTCGTCTTCCTGGATGCGGAAATTTACACACAAAACAACGGCTTAGAAACCACGTTACACCGCAAAAATACAGCGACCAATGCAACTTTGGAAGCCACCAGTTTCCACCAACCTTCATTAATATCCAGCATTCCATACGGCGAATTTCTGCGCCTGCGAAGAATTTGCAGCGAAGAACAAGAATGGCTAAAACACAGTGCAACCACGAGGAAAAGATTTATACAGAGAAAATATGCCAGGAATACAGTCAACACATGTTGGAGCAGAGCTAATCTTAAAACCAGAGCGGAATGTCTAATGCCAAAGGATAAAAGTGACACCACTGCAGAGGAACCTATAAGATGCATCATGGATTACAGCCAAGAATCTAAAGACATTGCAAATATTTTGAAGAAAAACTGGAAAATTCTACAACTAGATGGAACAATCGGTGATAAAATGGGGAGTCACCCGGTGATCACTTACAGAAGAGCAAAGAATTTAAAAGATCGCTTAGTACACAGTTTCTACAAGACAAAGAAATTGAAAGAATCATGGCTACATACAACTGGCTTTGTAAAGTGTCACAATTGCAAAGTTTGTGAGATTGCCAAACCCACAATGGAAGTCACAATGGCTAACAAAAAAACGTGGCAAATCAAAAATTTAATAACGTGTAAAAGCCAATACACAGTGTATGTCATTGAATGTCCTTGCCCACTCAAATATGTGGGCTCTACCATCTGTGAGCTCAAGAAGCGAATTTTGGAACACGTACGAGCAACAAAAAATAAAGATAAAAACAATGCAGTAGCAAGGCACATGGAAATCAATCATAATGCCAATTGGAAACTCTTGAAATTTTATGGCATTGAATCAGTGCCTCAAAATGTGCGTGGTGGAAACAGGGAGAAAATCCTACGCCAGAAAGAATCCAGACATATTTTGAACTTGAGATCCATGATGCCGTTTGGGTTAAATCAGTCAGAAGAACTGTATATACATCTCTGAATAACAGAAAGTTCTCGAGTACATATAGAATCAGGTCCAGATTGCAATTGTAACTCAAAGGGACTATAGCGCACTGCCCTCAAATCTTAAGGTATATGCCCACCAGAGGGCTGATAAGAAAATGAATCTAAGATGATAATTACAGTTTTTGAATGAGTTCAAACAAATTGCATGAAAAATACAAAGAGTATGCCCACTGGAGGGCTGCAATACATACAAATGGCGAAATATTATAAATACACTCCACTGAAGGAAAAGACTGCAAAACTTGGACAAAGATATAAATAAAACTGTTAAATGTAAATACGTTACCGAGAACATGGGTAATTCGTAAATAACTGACTTGTTTAGTAATGACTACATGACCCAGAAGTCACAGGGTGAATGGTGAAAGATGTCGGAAATGATGTCATCGAACTTCCTTCAATTTACTTTATTTAAATGAACATTTCTTTGAATGCATTTGAGCAAACAACAACCGTGAACAAGTTATCTGGTATAACGAAACGCGTTGGTTAATTGTTGGTTCTGCGACCTTGAAGGAATAAAACACAGTTTGAAAGCTGGCTGGAGTGCGACCTATTCTTCCTTTCTGGGAGTGTTGTGGTGGATATATATATATATATATATATATATATATATATATACACATATATCACGCTGCAAGACCTCGTCTGTGTCCCTTCATTTGCGGTCGGGTGCTTCTAGCGCAAAGATGAGAATCACGCTGCTTTATCGTGGCTGCAGGGTAAAGAATCACCAGCACTCACAGGAGCAATTTACCCAGTTGTTTATTGGATTTTCAGTACGTTAAGACACGTTTCAGCTAGCGCCTTAGTCAATAATGACGCGCGCCGAAAAACAAGTATAAATACACAGATAGTCATTGACATCAACAAGGGACACCTTGGAGGGAGGGTCTGTTAGTCTGAAAATCCCCTAGCTTTGTTATTCTTGCACTGTGCTATATTTAGTTAGCATCATATGCTAAGTTAGTAGCCGTCGCCATGTTTGTATACAACCCACTGAGTTAGCCTTACAGCATGTAAGGTTTAGTTAGTCAGCGTGACTCCATTTTGTATTTCGCACTTCTTATAAGACTGCCTGTGTCGTGCTCATGTTAGGCCTTAGAATTCAGAATCGCTTGCCTCAGCAGAACATTGCATTTCGTTATATTTTCTGTTCATGTTCAAGGCTGCAACTCGACTTGCTAACAGTATGATTAATTTGCTCTGCATTCCATTGTATACATGTAGTTCTGCTCCCACGTTAGGAGACACTGAGACTCGGCACAATGGCCTTGCGTCGCTGATAGCATGCCCATCTGGCAGGTGTTATCTCCTCTCTCTGTGCCCCCTTTGTTCGTGTCCAGCTTAGACCGGTACTTTTCCACTAGAGGCGGGGCCGAAGTCTCCTGAAGGGTTTATCTTTTATTAGCGAATGTTGGGGAGTCAGTCCCTCTCCAGCCATCTCAGGGTGCAGGTTATGGCGGGCGCCTCTGCAGAGTAACAGTAATAAATGCGTGTTTATATTCTCTACTGTCTGACCTACTCTTCATTTGGGAAGGCATAGCAGGTGGTCATAAGTACCCGCGTGTTTCTAGAGGGCCACGTCCTTCAACCGGACATCCTGCTGTCCATTGGTGGCGACCATCTTAAAGCGTGCAAGTATTATTACATTGCAATGAATGAAACAACAGTGCAATACCATCTTGATTCTCTCGCCCTGAATGGGCAAATCCCATCTATCGACATGCCCTGCATGCAGCAATCTACATGTGACTCAACATGTGTCAGTATGTAATCCTAAAACCGCCATCTACTGCCGCAGCTAATCTGCATAGAATAAGGAACATTCTACCAACCTGTATGGGCTCTTATCACTAGGGCATAATGCTCATAGCGGGTGCTAATAATCCCTATTTTCTTATTACACACTGTATGGGTTAATTTTTAAATAGATGTTGGCCCCTCACTTTCTATACTGAACAGTTGGTGTTCCAATCTGCTATTATTGTTTCATATGATGCCACGCAAGGTTCCCAATTTCATCAGTTCAATATTTTGTTCCAGAACAATGCTCCAATTACAAATGTATCGCCATTTCCTCCCCACTATTCAGACCCCTTGGTATCTTATTTTGGGTATCGATGATATATCTGGACTCTAGTCTGCGGAGCTGTAGCAATCTTTCACCTCCTCTTATGTTCGGGGGCACATGGTCCATGTAAAAGAATTTCAACAGATCCCTGTTGCTTTTATGATGCGTTTCAAAGTGTCTTGCCACCGGATACGTTGCATCCTTGTTGGCAATTGCTCTTCTGAGATGTTCTAATATGCGCACTTTTGTTTGATGTATGGTGCTGCCGATATATCTCAGGCCACACGAGCATACCAAACAGTACACTGTGTAGCTGTATTGCAATTCATGAACCCATTGATTTTCTTAGGTGCCTCCAAACCTGGTACATCATAGGATAGAACTTTATGGCAATTCCTACACGCCTTGCATTTACCGCAGGGGAAGAAGCCTGTCACTCCTCCAAAGGCTAAATGTACTAAATGATGTCTCATAGTCTGCATTCTCCTGAACGACATTAGAGGTGATTTGGGCAAATCCTCGCCTATCGTAGAGTCTGATTTAAATATGTGCCAGTTTCTTCTTAACACATTCCTAATGTCATTAGCATCGCTTGAGTAGTCTGTGATCATTCTAAAGTTTTTCTGAGCTATCTCTCTCTTACCTCTACTCCTAGTGCATGAGTTATTATTGACCAACTCCAGTCTAGATTGGTGCCTACCTTCTTTTTGGCTTGAATATGAATATCCTTGTGGTATCCTTTCGTCATAAATCTCTGAATGCTTTCTTCTGCTGCTGTCTGGTAATCACAATCCCTTGTGCAATTTTTCCTTATCCGTAGGAG
Source organism: Triturus cristatus (assembly GCF_964204655.1). Classification (NCBI taxonomy): domain Eukaryota; kingdom Metazoa; phylum Chordata; class Amphibia; order Caudata; family Salamandridae; genus Triturus; species Triturus cristatus. The sequence continues at coordinate 176,363,795 of NC_140592.1, read as the reverse complement.
CTCACCATACAGTATACTTCTTTTTATTTTATCAAAATGACAGCTGCTTGCATGCAACAGGGAATTCCCAGCAGTTAGCATCCTATTTAAAGAGGTGCATAGTCTACCCTCAGCCGTGAACACTGTTAAATCTAGAAAATTCACAGATGTTCGGCCTATTTCACCTGTGAATCCGAGATTCAGATCATTCTCATTGAGCATTGTAAGATAATCCTTTGCTGATTTTTCAATGCCCCTGTAAATGATGAAAAGGTCATCAATGTACATGTTCCAACTGATGACATTACAGGTCCATTCATCATTGGTATCTGCCCAAGCCAACTGCTTCTCCCACCAGCCAATGAAAAGATTTGTGAAACTGGGGCTGAAGTCTGTCTAAACAGTTGCTCCTGAAACAAAAAAATATTATTATTGAGACAAAAGTCAACAAATTCCATCAGCAACTTATTGTGCTCAATAACTTTCAACGATCATCCCTTCAAAAAGTAGTTCACTGCCACAAGATCTTTCGTATGTTTGATGCTGGTATATAGACTTGAGATATGAAGTGTCATCATCACAAAGTTTGTCTCCCAAGCAACCTCTTCAATCCGCCTCAAAAAGTCTTTCGTATCCTACTCGTATGAAACCAGTTGAATCACAAACTCGAACAAGAAATGATCTACGAATCTAGACATGTTCTCAGTTAAACTGCCCAGGGACGAAACTATAGGGCAACCTGGAGGTCTTATTTTGTTCTTATGTATCTTCGGGATGTGATAAAAGGTTGGAAGACATGGATGCTAGCATTCGAGAAAGGCATACTCTTCCCTTTTCAACATGCCTCTTAGACACCATTTGTTAAGGAGTGCGTGGTATTCTGCTGTGCTGCTCTCATATTCCTTCCTTCCAATATTTTTATAACTCAGAGTATCATTGAGTTGTTTCAGAGCTTCTCTTTCATAGTGCTCAGTCGTTAATAGCACTATATTCCCGCCCTTGTCGGAAGGCTTACACACAATCATCCAATCTTCTTGTCAGCCTTTTATTGCCTCCCTCTGTTTCTCAGTGATGTTGCTTTTGATTCTCCTCCTGTCATTTTTAGTTCATAATTTTATGAGATCCTTGGTGACTACCTCTGTGAACAAGTCAATGGCATCCATAGGCATCTGTGGGATGAATTTGGATGACGGTTTGAATGGACTCGCAGGACTTACTTGAATGATTCCCAGCTTTTCTGCTCTGTTGTTCTCTGTAGGAATCATTTCTCTGGTATTTTCTTCATTCTGTAGATCCTCCAAGACCGCCAATGTCTCCAGATCGTTAACTGTCAAAATGTCCAGATCTGTGACTACAGTATTGACTCGTGTCCCCCTGCGTCCTGGTCTTTGCAGTTTAAAGTACTTGTGAAGTTTGATTTACTAGAGAATTTGAATGTCAATTCTTGTCTGGGTATACTCAGATTTTTTAGAAGGACAGAATTTAAGCCCTAGTCGCAGCACTGTTTCTTCCGTTTGGTCCAACAGGATGCAAATGTAACACCCCAGCTCCCTTTGTGTGTGACTGTCCAGAGGAAATGCAAAAATCCCAGCTGTCACCTAACCAGAAGTGTATTCAAAGACAGGCAGAGGTGCAGAATGGTTAAAGTCAGAAAATGCCAAATTTCTAAAAGTGGAATTTTCAGACTTACAATTAAAATCTGACTTCACCATAAGTTTATGATTTTAAATTGTGAGTCCAGAGACACCAAACTCAAAATCTCTATCATTTCCAAATTGGAAATTACACTCAAAAGATGGTTTAAGGCAACCCCAATATTAACCTATGGTCAAGACATAGGCCTTGCAGTAGTTTTTCATGTCCTACCTTTTAAATACACTGCACCCTGCCCATAGAGCTGCCAAGGGACTACCTTAGGGGGGACTTTTATGTAGTAAAAAGAAAGGTTTGTGCCTGGCAAGAGGGATAATGTGCCAGTTCGAAATGACAGTTTAAAACTGTACACACTGGCTCTGCAGTGGCAGGCTTAAACCATGGTTTAATCCATCATCATTCTTAAGCTCACTCCACCACCCCAGTTCAGACATGGCCATATGCAAATCAGTATGCTTGTGTTTGCTTTGTTCGCCCTAAGTTGGCAGGATATGCCCAGAAGTAGGTCCCTTGCTCAATTTTCCACTGGATTCAAGCTAGCCTGGCTGATGACGGCTGATTAGCCAGAAACCGGTCCCATGATGCTTGTTTCCGGTCCAGGGAAGACATGGCTTGGCAGTTCGGGCTGGAATGTTCTCATGAGGCACAGGGTCAGACTGATTTGCATATGGCCATTTCTGAACTGGGGTGGCGGAGTGAGCTAAAGAATGATGATGGATTAAACCCAGATCTGTGACTGGGGGTGAGTGTTTGAACAGTGTCAGCGCTCCGTCCATCATCTCCTTGTGATTACTGTATCACCCCCCAGCCAGACGGACTAACTGGAATAATTTTCATATTGACACAGTTCACAGAGAGCATTCTATAAAACCAAGGCATGCACTCAGAATTCATGCACATTAGAATCATGATGACATTGCACAGTCATTTCAAGACATTGTGCATACTACTTGTGACTTTGTCCATAATCTGATGTAAAGGAGTTCATGGATTGTAGTTTGGGACTGACACATCAAGTGCTTGCCACGTTAGATGGAATTAAAGTTTTGTTGTAGTTAGATTCTTATCCATGGGGAGATCTTGCAATGATTTGTAATAGTTTGTGATTATCAGAGCAGCTGATGTTGTCGTTATTACTGGGGTGGAGTAAGCTTTTCTTCTCCTTCATAGTGCATTTGTATGGACAGTGGCCTTTGTGCAAAAAAGAGACAGGTACCACTTTTGTTACTTTATTTGTATTTACTTGTTGGGATTTATTAAAATTATTCTAGTGTGTAACTTTCTAATGGTCATTATAAATTATCAAAGAGCATATATATTCACAACTGATTGCAGATGGGAGATGCAGACAATGTGTGGCAGAAAAACACAAGCAGAAATGACCACACTACTAAAGCAAGAAGGAGAGTTTCAAAATTCAAGACAGCCTGATTCAAGTGCAATTAGCCCCAAATGGCAATCAACAGCAGCCAATTCCCACCTTTGACTCAGTGAACAGAGAAGTTCAGAGAGATCTAAATAGGTCCAATGCTCAGAGAAAATGCAGGTCAGATATAGTTTCCTTAAAAATGGCAGACATTCCCTGTTTCAGCAAAATTAAAAAACTGTTCCTAACTCCAACTACTTATGGACAGCAAGCAAACAGCAGTCAGGACTCACAAATGGCTAGAAGCTCACAGAATGGGTACGGAAAGGGCAATCAAAAGTATCCTCAAAAGCACACGGGCAAGAAGTCACATTTCGGCATTGCTTCAACTTTTCTGCTGCGACTTCATCCAGGGGTGTGGAAGTTGCTCTGTCCACTCTCCACCACTTGCCATCTACTTGTTCTGCTATGCACATTTCTCCCCAGGGTGCAGGGTAAGCAACAGGCAGCAGGTCGACTCATGAGCTGAAGTCAAGGAGAATCTATTAGAAGTGCGTAAAGGAAGGCAAAGAAATGGGGCCCTCCGACTGAAGACAGGCATCTGCTGGCAGCTAAGGGGCAGGCGAGGAGCAGGTGAGCAAGTCAGCAAAAATGAGCAAATAGGTAGAAAGGAGGCGCACAACCATGATCATCCTGTTTCCCGGATTCCCAATTCGCTTAGTGAATGCATCCTAGTGCAGCACTTGATAACTCACAAAAACCTTAGAATTGTCTGATACATTTAATAGGCAGAAAGGCATGCTTTGCTATCCTTGTGCCTCTCCAGATGATTCAGAAAATTCACAACTTTCTGTTTCTTCACCCAGTTCATTATCTACTTCAGAGTCTATCGCTGATTTTTTGGGGGAGGAATTGGAGGAGGAAAAGAATTAACCAGATAGATCCCCGTTTTCTTTTTTTATGGGGAGACTATACTGACTGTCAAAAGGGGATTTGGAGTTTCCTTGATCTCTAGTAATTGATGCTCTTTTGCCCAATTTAATAGGTAAAACAGTTCTCATGACCAAGAACATTGTGATTTCAGATTTTGTGGGCAAAAATGTTATCAGATGTGGCCTTTGTTAGCCTGAGAGCTTTGGAAATGGCTTCAGGAGGGGTAGTAGCTGCTTAATGACATCTACACCTTCAGGAGAGGAAAGTAGATGCAGCTCAAAAACTTTCTGTTTTCATGTAGTAAACTATTTGGAAAAGAGTTGAAAACAGTACTGCATAAGTATTTGAAGAATCAGAAACATACTCAGCCTTTTCATCACTAGGCCAGATCATTTGAGGGAAACAGAAATTCCTTTGTCTGAAATCGACATAGGAGATAGGAATTATCTTTGAGTCACTCCTATGTCTTATGCTTATTCTGAAATTGTTTGGACTGGAGATATCCTATTTCCAGACCCAAAATTGTCAGAATAAGGATCTCCCTTCTGCTGCTTCAGAAAACAAGGGAACCCCTCATCAGCATTCCTAACTATGCCGGGGTAGACGGGAATATAAAGCTGTGGGGGGGATGCCTGTCTCTGTTTCAAGATCAGTGGAGCAAGTCAGTTTTGTTAGAAATAGTATGCCTATAAGCTTCTGACATCTTTGCAGCAAAGCTAAGAGGAAATGTTGCAAAGACATTAAGCATAGTGTCAGAAAGTAAACAGACCTGGTTGGGAAAACAATCTTGCTAGGGCACAGGATAAAACTGGCACTTCATCACCACCTCCTTGGATTTTCCTTGATCATTGGATGACTACATCTGAAGAAGACCACCCTGCAATAAGAAAGAAGACTCAAGGACTCTTTCCTCCCACTCCCCACCGCTGGGACTGGAACTGTTCTGCAGTCCAGGTGACCCATTTTTCCTGCTGTACAGGTACGCCAAGAAGAAGGACTCTTGACTCCAAGAAAGCCCTGCAAACCACTGAGAAGTGGACTCTTCTGGACCCTTCTTAGAGAGAGACCAAGTTCCTTGGAGCCTCTGGAGGACCAGAGGCCTGCAGGAGTGACCAGGGAAACGTTCGTGGCAATTAGAGAAAAAAGCAGCAGCAGCCGGCACAGATAAGCATGGTGGGGCAGTGAAGCGGGGCAGGGTGGGAAGCCGACAGATGACGGAATAGGTATTATTTATTTATTTATTTAAACCTATTCTGTCGTTTGTCGACTTCCCCCCACTTCCACCCTGCCCTGCAACCACCCTACCGCGTTTACCTGTGCCGGCCGCTGCTTGAAAAAAGGGACTTCATGTGAAAGGTCTCAAGCCTCAGAAATATGCATGGGGCAGGTTTTCCTCTGTAACCCTTTCAGAATGACTGTAAATGCAGAGATGGAAGCCTGCAAAGGACAGGAGAGCTTCATCTCTGCATTGGCCTGAGCGTAGTTTGGGTATTGAAACCATCATTTATTAAGGGGACATGGGTTGCAATGCCAATGAAAGTGCCATTGAAATTGCCACATCATGAAAGGGGTACAAAGGATTTCTATCTGCCCTCATTATTCCATAACCTTTCAGTGCTTTGCTGCTATAGAAAGTGTTGCAAAGCACTGATTTATTTTTATTCGAGCTGCAAGAAGGTAGGAACACCATTTTACTGCTGAATTTGCCTCGCATTGAGTCGTAGTGTTTGCATTGCAAGTTGCATTGAAAGTTTGCGCCTAAAAAGTTGCTTTGGCAGGGCCGGCGCTAGGCATGGGCAGTGTGGGCAGCTGCCCAGGGCCTCCCACTCAGCCCACCCTCATGGGGCCCCGCACCAGTGCAACACATCACCAAACCTCTTGTGCCCCTGCCGGTCCCATTGAAGAAAGGTGTCTGTTTGCAATTGGGCTTACAGGAGGGGCCCCCTCCCTGGGCCTCTTAGGGATGGTGTGGGGAGGCCTAGGGGAGGGGGCCACTTCATATTGTGCCTTTTGCAAGGAGATGTATTTTGTCCTGCAATTAGGCCTCCAGCCTGACTGCCTATTGAGAGACACTGCGGGACACCCATTGTCAGCACTTTACCCTCTGCACAGTTTTAACCCTCAGCCCCCAAGCTATTCTCACACCTTTAGCGGGATATGAGCTGTGAAAGAGGTGCTTGTAAGTGGCAGAGAGGGGAGCTGCGGCCCAGGAGGAGTCTGCACAAAGCAGCTTCCGGAGTCCTGAAGGTGTCACTTATGTAAATTAGAGGGGCCTCGCACATTCTTCTTCGCCCGGGGCCCCAAAAATCCTAGAACCGGCCCTGTGCTTGAAAACACTCTGAAATGTGTTTTGCAAATGCAAACATGCTGTTTTGTGTATCGCACGCTTCGTGATTGGACAAAGGAGCATGTTTATCTAGCCCCGTGTTGTTCCAGTTACACTGTAGCAGCCGTCTGCACAACGGTGAGTTTACATTTGAAATACTGAAGTTCATCTTATGTGCAGAATTTTGCACCGGCACATTAACCTACTAAACTACTCTGCCAATAAAATATTAACTTTGCTTCAGTCGTCTGTGATACTTTCACATTAAACAGGTACAGACGTTCACCATTGAAAAACACAGGTACTGTGCGTGTAAAAGCATTGCAACCCTGCTGACAAACCGATGTAATGTGCATTTAGAAGTGTAAGATGATACTGCCTCTGCTGGGAATTACTGGTACATAGCAGTGATGTTGAGCTGTGCTGCCCAACTGGAATGACAACAACCCGACTCAGATGTCTGGAAATGTGCATTAAATATTTTATACTACCCTGCTGAGAGGTGCAGTAAGTTCTCAAAACTGAACAAATGGAATGCCATAGGCACACAAAGCTTCGATTAAGTGATGGCAGGATTCAAACCTAAGAGATATCGGACCGGGATGTAATGATTCTGGAAAGAATCTGAATATAAATCTAGTCATCATGAGTTCGTGTGCCCAGAATGAGGAATAACCATGCAGTCAGAAATACCAGTTCCTTCTAATCTTGGTTAGCCCCAACTCTGGGGACAAGTCAGTTCGGATTTACTACCTGCTGTTTTCAGGTGGTAAATCATAGCTGAGTGGTAAGAAGTAGAGTGCTGGGGGCAAGAGGCTGTCTGAAGAGCAGAGGAGGCCCTGGTGCATTCACAAGCAAGACCTAAACGCTAAAGGGTGATCTTTCTCTCTCTTTTTTTTTAATGCAGCTTTAATTGGATGCTCCTGTACTTTTTTTGTTTTTAAATTCTTTATTTGAGACATCCAACACATACATTGTATTTGCAATAGATGCACTTAAATATACATTTCAACACGTATGTACAAGATGTCAGGTATTTGTTTTTACACCCTCCCCTCCCTCTAAACTGAGACCACCCCACCCCCTTTTCCCCAACCCCCTCTCCCCCCTCCCTATGGAACCAAGGGAAATTAGATTTCAGGTCAAACCCTAATGTGGCCTAAACCTTGGTGTTTGGTATGTAGTAAAGTCTCATTTTGATCTCTCTTTATTAACTCATTACAGCTTAATGGAGCTTATCTCAATAAATGAAATCACTTAAATTAGCTCAAACCTCGTTAATCCAATTAGTAACTGGTGCCCATATTTCGCACCCTCTTCTCTTGACTTTTAAACCCCTTTGTTTATAGACAGCTGTTTCCCCGCGATAAGTGGCGAACAATTTCCCCAGCCAACAGTGTACGGAAGGAGGTTCTCTATCTAACCAGACACTAGCCAGGCATAGCCTGAACACGGCCATAGCTGTAAAAAGCAGAGCACGGTTTGGTTCGGTCATTGCTTGATTGCTTACCCCCAACACAATTACTTGCGGCGTGAAATCCACCTCAAACCCTAACATAAGCTTGATATAGTTACCCACCTCGGCAATCAAAGATGTTAATCGGGGGCAAGTTGCGAACATATGTACACTATCAGCAGCAAGACAACCGCAACAAGAACAGTGTATTCCAGTAGAGCCTCCCCATTTAAGAAATCCATGTGGGGGTAATGTACAAATTAAGCCAGGTTTTAAAACATTGCACTTGTAAGTTTGCCGAAAAAAAAGCAGTCTGACTTAGCGACAAAGAATCCTCACATTCCCCTACCCCGCTTGCAGCAGATCCTGCCAGCGACTAGTGTGCTTCAAAAGGTCATACCCCATTATATTGTTAAGTAATTTACAACATTTGGATATTGGTGATGGAGCCCCTAATAGTGCATGCAGTAAGGGAACTTTATGACAGCTAATTGCCTTCTTGGATAAATAATCCCTCACTTGTAAATATTTAAAGAAATGATTGTTTCCTTTCCCAAATTTCCTCTTAATTATACCAAAGGACAGTATTTTATCGTCCTCCACAACATCTCCAATAAACCTTACACTTTTGTCCATCCATATTTTCATATATCCGTCGTGAAAACTTCCGGCAATAGATCATTATCAGCCAAGGGGGTGTATCTGTGTATCCTGCTTATTCTTCTTCCTAACTGCCGTCCAGACCTTAAAAGCTCCCAACAAAATTTTTAATTTCACTTTTTTTTAAAAAGCAAAGTCTATATGACGCATGAGACAGCCATTGGCCTCTGCCCCTAATACTAGCCTATAAATAAAGGTATTAGATGTTTCCTCTGTCTCTTTTCCGAATAAAACCACCATCTGTTGTAAAGCTACTGCCCAATAATAAACCTGAAGATTCGGAAAAGACCAGCCCCCCGATCCCTGGGTAAAGTCATATATCTAAGTTCTCTGTTCGAGATCATTTGATTAAAAGCAGAGAACCAGATCTTATTTATTTCGACTGGAATGGCTCTAAAAAAGTATAAGATTTTGGGCAGGAATAACATCTTTACAACATTACACCTCCCTAGGAATTTAAGTTACAGGCCATTCATTCTGTTAAAATCTGTTTTAGTCTTTTGTAACAGAGGTTACAAATGGATTTTCACAATTTCATCGATACTAGTGCAGATCTTAACCCCCAGTTATCTAGCGTTTTCCACTACCCGTATATCATCCAAGTCTATTTTGGAGTTTTTAAAAATCATCGTCTTGTTCTCAGTAAGATAGTATCCTGAGATTTTACCAGACTCTTTAGCTTCCTTTTCTACCTCACTAATAGCCTCTAATGGATTAGTTGTGATTATTGCGAGGTCATCCGCATATACTAAGATCTTAGTGTCTCCTCCAATAGAATGGATGGCCTGTATCCTGTCATTCTCTGCAATTTTTCTAATTAAGGGATCTATATAAAGGGCAAATATTAGCGGGGAGCAGGGACACCTTTGCCGTGTGCCTCGAGTAATTTTAATTGGATCAGATGTATATCTCATCATAGCTATTCTTGCCTCGGGTTCCTGGTACATACATCTGATAGCTCCAATAAAATCCTTGCCCAAACCTTTCCTTTCCATAATTGCCCATACAAAGGTCCAGGAAACCCTATCAAATGCTTTTTCAGCATCCAGTAATATTGCAGCCATAGGGTCTCCTGAAACCTTTGTATAGTCAAATAACATAATTATACGCCGGATGTGTTCCGTCGTACCCTTACCCGGAACAACCCCATGTTGGAAAGGGGATACTAACTCCTTAATAACTATGGCTAGCCTATTTGCCAAGATTTTAGAATATTTTTTTTACGATTGGCCGGTACGAGCCCAGTTCCTTTGTGAATTTGACCTTTTTGGGAAAGACTATAATATTAGCGCTTTTCCAAAAATCGGGAGCCAACAAATCTTAGTGTGCTATGTGAAACACCTCCAACATGAGTGTAAAAATCTGTGTCCTACATTTTTTATACAATTCCCCTAGTATCAGATCGGTTCCCATGGCCTTATATGGATGCTTTTAGTTCATCCATAGTAAATGGCACACCTAAGCTGTCTTTCTCTTCAGGAGATACCTGATCAAGAATTAGCCCCCTTAAATAATCCTCGATCTCTTGATCCCCATCTTGAATATCCTCAGTATATAATCTTTGATAGCATTTTTTAAATGCATTAAGGATGGCTTCAGGCTTACTTACCATACCTACGCTAGGATCTCTAATTTCACTGAACCGAGTTTGTATTATTTCCCCCCTAGTAGGTACAGCAAGTAAGTGGCCCACCCTCTCACTATTCTCATACACCCTGCTCCGCCACGCCATGTACTTCCCTGTCGATTTCTTGATAGAAATCTCAGTAATGGCAGATCTAGCAATAATAATCTTTGATTGGGCTGTCTCCGAATCTCCCCCTTCAGACAGTACCTTAATTAATTCGACTTCTGCCTTACCTAATTCCTCATACAGGGTTTGTGACAAGATTTTATCCTTCCTTTGTGCCTCCCAGCCATGTTTAGAAGTTTCTCCTCTAACCCATGCTTTTAATGTATCCCATACTACGCTTATATTAGTACTCCCTAAATTCTCTCCAATTAACCTAGGAATCCATTCCTCAAAGCGCTGTATGTACTCTTCTTCACTTAATAGAGCCCTATTAAATGTCCATCGTGTCTGTGAGCATTCTAGGTTAATATTTATTTCTATCACCAAAGGGTTGTGATCAGAAATAACTCTGGGATATTTGCTTATCCTACAACTCTGAAAAAACTCCTGTGACACAAAAAAATAGTCTAATCTTGCATGCACTTGATGTGGTGCAGAAAAATACGTAAAGCCAGGATCATTCCCCTGTTGTTCTGCCCATACATTTACTAACCCATGCAAATATCTAAGCTGCGACAGTGACTCAAAAACCTTGGGTTTCCGACCTTGATACAACGCTCCTTTGTGTCTAGAAACCTGACAGCTCATAATAATATTCATATCTTCGCAGAGAATCAGGGGGAGAGGCCACTCAACAAGCTCGATATTCAACCATTCAAATAATGCTGGATCGTCTAACACTGAACCATATACTGAGCAGAGAGTAAACATCTTGTTATCAAAGCAACATTGCATAATTACCCATCTACTCATTTTGTCAACGGATAAGCGCAGAAAACTACCCATTCCCTTCCTTGCCAATACCGCCACCCCTCTTGTCCTAGTTTCTTGTGTAGTGCTAGCTATCGCCTGGTATCACACCATCTGCAAAACCCCCTCCCTGCATGCTTCAATGTGTGTCTCTTGAAGACACAAAATATCTGCCTTCAAAATTTCAAAGAATTATTGATGAAAAACAATAATTCCAAAACAGATAAGAGTGCAATCTATGAAATACCCACCTCATATAGCAAATGCTAATCCCAGTGCCAAAAACCCTCCCTTTCTCCCCTTGGTTCCTCCCATCCCCCCTCTCCCCCTCCCCATCCCATTCAAAAGGCAAAAAAGGTCCAAGGACCCTTGTGATGCCTCCTGCATGTTGTTGTGCCCCTAGCCTCCTCCTACCGAAAAACCAGAAGTGTGGAGAAAAAGACAAAAAAGAGCGAAAGAAACCCGCCGGTTATTTGTTAGCATTTTCAGTTCTCTGACCATAGCTTATTTTTTAGAGAGTTCCTGCAGGTACTCCTGGGATTGAATCTCTGACTAGAATACTCTAGTTGTGCCTTTACAAGTAACCTTAAGTCTTGCCAGGTTCATTAAAAAGACTTCACATCCCAGTTTCTGAATTGGCGTAATTAACAGACGGAGTCTCCATCTCCTCTCCACCATAGCATGACAAAAGTCAGGCCGGGCGAAAAAGAAATGCCCCGCTGCCGCCCTCCTTGCATCGGCCCTGGCCTTTTCAAATATGGACTGTTGGAGGAGAAAGTTACCAAAAAATATAAAAATTGCTCTTGGTTTTTCATCTTGTCTTGGCCTCTTCTTAAGCATCAAAGGAAATCGATGCACCCTCTGTACCTCAGACTCCCAGTTCCAGTGAGCCAGTTCAGGAAAGGCTTCCTTGAGCAGCTTCAGTGTGAAGCCACAGATATCATCACCCTCTGCCTTTTCTGCAATCCCAAGTAGTCGGAGATTGTTCCGTCGCTGTCTATTTTCAAAGTCCTCCAGCTTCCATAGTACATAAGTCATCCTACTTTCATTAGACGTGGTTTGTTGATCAGAACTTTCTGCACTGGCCTTGAGTTGTACGATGCGTTCTTCCAGCGCCGTGGTGCGTTCTGAGATTTCTGTACAGGCCTTGTTAATTTTGCGCACAGCTACTTGTAATTTTTTGGTAGCCAGATGGGCCCTCTTGTGTTCATGACGTGCCTCTTTCTGCATCTGCTTCAGCGTTGAGTATATTAATTCCATGGATGGGTGTAGTACATGGGGCCCCGTAGTACTTCTAGTTTCTGTTGTAACTTCGGGAGCCTCTGTTTGGGCTCTGAGCTTGTCTTCAATTTCCCTGCTAAAATGGCAGGTAGAGTAATCCCATTTTAACTGGCTTGACTGGCTGTAGTCCGAAGTAAAGCCCCTGTCTTTATCTGACCCCCTTGTGCTCTTCTTGGAGCGAATTGGGATGCGTTTTTGTGTATCAGGCTTCACGGGAGGGCTGCCACTGTCCTCCTCAGTGAGGTCATCTCCTGTTCCGTCCTTTTCGCTATTATTATACAAATCGAATTCGTCTGTCAAAGAATAAAATTTTTCACAATCTGGAGTCCCTAAAAATTTGCCATCTACCTGGGTGATAGCTCCATGTTTCCCTTTAAAGGCTGGTGTTTTGGGGAGTTCATCTGAAGCTTGCGTGATATCAGTAATATCTCCTTGATGTGCGGTGCTCTCAGCTTTTGGCGTCTCCTCACCCGTGCCCTGCTGAATACTTTCCGAATTATTCTCAGGTAGAACGGCAGGTCCAGTAACAGCAACAGACCTATCCAGCTCTTCAGTCTCTGGGGGGGTCTCGCCTGTATTGAGAGAGATATTGCTTAGCACCCCTCCAGTCAATGTCAATTTCCTAGAACTGTCAGTGTTTATTTTTGAAAAAAGGTTGCCTTTACCTTTATTTGCTTTCTATTCCCCTGATGTAATTGTAGGCCCCTGTCCAGAAAACATTCCGGGTCCAGTTTGCTGTTTGGGTCTAGTAGCCATCTCTGTCCGCTGTTCCCCGGTGCACTTCTCATTATGTTTCTCCTTGGACGGGCCGTCCTTGTTCAGATCAGCCTGTGGAGTGTCATTCAGTTCCAGGCTTGGATTCAGGCTTTTCCCCTCCGCAGCAGCACGCCGATTCAAGGATATCCCTTTAGCTCCTCCGGCCGCGCTGGGGTCTTTCGCCACTGGTTTTGCTCTCAGCGGCATGTCAGAGAGTCCGAAACCTGTCAGCCCCTTCGCAGTGGCAACAATGTATCGCTCACCGTTTAACGCGTTGAACACAGGCAGTCTTCTTGCGGATACAAAATATCGGCGGGATTCTCTCGGCCTCCGGAGAACCTCACGTTTCGCGGCAGTCGCTGCCGAAAGAAAAATAATTAATGCCCGTGCCATCAGAATTCCAGCCTCCGTCAGTAGCCTCATCAGCTAGCCGGGTAAGTAATGATCGTGTTAGCGATAAATCCCAACATGCTTTTACTCGATCCTTTGCAAATATTGCCATGGTAGGAAAAGCGGTTTCCCACAACACTCACGTAGCTGCCATCTTGCCTGAGGGTGATCTTTCTCATAGAAGGAGAAAGACAAATAATGGATAGATGGAAAGAGAAAGTGCGGAAGGAGTGAATGGAGCTGGTTTGAAAAAAAAATCCAAACTGCTTTTTGTTTTGAGTCGAGTTTTTCTGTGCTGTACTTGCAAAACCCTTGCATCTCCGTGCTGATAGGAACTAAGTCACCTCCTCCCGGCACAAAAGCATCGTCACTGCCCCTCAGGACAAGGACATTGCATCGCCGACTGTGCTGCTCGCCAATGACGAATTGCCTACATCCAGTGCGGCTATACGACGACCCATTCCCGAGATGTGCAGCTTGACGATGCATCACTTAGAATCCTAAGGATCGGAACTGACGCATTGTCTCCCTGCTCCATGCATCCTTCCTGCAACATTGACGCATCCTTCCTCAAGATACTTTTTCAGCGGGCCAAGGTTGGTCCCTGTATCCAGCCAGTGCTCTATCGCAGCCAGCCTAAACTCTTGGATTTGCCGGACAGATAGCTCTGGTTGGTGTTTTAAGCTTTTAAGCAATATATTTGCAGATATTCTTTAAAAATGTTTTACTCTGGTATTTGGAAATTGTCTACATAAAGGTTATAATAACTTCTATGAACTAGAGAGTGAGCAATGCCCCACACGTTCATCTAATGTCCAATGAGATCATTCTCATTGGACATTAGATGACAGTGTGGGGCCTTGCTCACTCTCTAGTTCATAGAGGTTATTATAACCTATATGTAGACAATTTCCAAAAAGAATGCTAGCTGTTCAAAGATTTGCCCAGGTTTGGCACATTTGCATGTGGGACGATTAGAACCAACTACAAGAGGTTTCACAAAAAGGCTTGTTCAAAATTGAAATGGGTGGCTGCACTGCCTTGTGGTGCAACAAATTACTGGCTATGAAATTCTGTGACAGATGACAATTTATGAAAATAGCACTGTTGCTGTCATTAAGTGGCATCAGTTGTAAGAAGTGCGTAAGCCAAACTTCGTTCTTGATTATACCAAGAACATGGTTGTAGAAGATAAATCAGAGAGATTCCTGAACCATATGATGCGGCTTGCAAAACCCAAAGTTGGTATATGTGAATTTGTTTCTGCACTAAAGAGTTTTTGCCCGCTAGGCACATGTTCCAGTGCTATCGGGCCCAGAAATGTTAGGAAATTATGTTTTCCTTCATATTGTGATATTTGCAGACTATACTGTGCTGGGAGGATCATAGTCCTCTTGATTCACCTAGGTTTCTAAAGAAGAGAGGGATCAATCGAGGCCAACCGATAACGGAACCAAATACCTCTACCATTTCTCCTCCTCAGAACTACATCTGTATAGTTGAGATGTAGGTGTTTTCTTTTTGCCTATGAAAGGCCCATTCACACATGTCTATGCCATTTAATACTTCAAAGCAGTCTGCAAACGTTTTCTTTTTCTGCTGGACTTAATTTTCTATGTAAATTGTTTGGATTTAGTACTAAGAAAATAAACAAAAGCAAGAAATACTCCAAATAGGAACTGGGATCTGAGAAAAGCTGGTCCTGATTCTCAGAAATAGGGACAGGTCAGAAGTCAAATGTTATGGGAATGAGAACATGAAAATCCCAGAAAGAGAAGGTACAATCAAAACAGGGACCAGACAGGAACAAAGTAGACAAGTTAAGGGACAGTAATCCAAAACTAGGAATGCGTACACCAAGAGCGACAAGGAGTGTGCAGACAGATTAAGAACTACAGATAAAAAGAGGGGAAGGGAGGCAACAATAACAAGGAACTTAAACAGGGAAGACCAAGTAACAAAGCGGAGAGTAGGCAGTAGAGAGCCAGAATACAATGGGAAACTAAGTTACAAAGAATCAAGGAACACTCCGGATATAGAGCAGTAAGAAGAAATTGGAACAGGTGTGGCTTCAGCACAATACATTATTGTAAACTGCTGCACAATGAGCTTCTAGGGTAGAAATAGCTGGCGGCACAGATACCAAGAGAAAGCTAGGTTTGAGTCATTGACCAGGTGCAGGGAATCAGGAAACTACCAATGAAGAGAAGACTACACAGGAACCGGGAGAAAGAAAGACTATGAAAGCCAGCAGAGAATGAAATGGAGTTGAGAGTGTGACAATCAAGGGAATAAGCCTGGATGAGTCACTGTATTTGTAAAATATATGATTCATGGTGACAAACAGAGTACCACTACCAGGACATGATTGGGGCACATTTTGGCAACAGCAGAGACTATTTGCAGCAGAATGGTAAAGAGAAACCTATGACTGAAAAGCAATGTGGAGCAAGGCGAGTTGTGTGTTGGAGGATGTACAGGCATAATCAGAGCTAAATGAAGGAACTCACAGCCTACCTCAGAGCCCCCTAGTGATGACAGAATCCTGATAGTGTGCTTAGAATACAGCTACCAAAAATAACACCTTAGCTGATATCAGTCTTACATATACCTAAAACAAAGGTTCAAATGGATCAGACTGCAAAATCCTAAGAACTAGCTGTTCAGCCTTCCTGCCTCCAAGCTTAATCAATGGAGGAAGGGAAGGGACTGGATCAGCCACCCGAGAGGTGAAGGAGATAATGGGAGAAACCACTCCAAGGCATGAGTCCGTCAAAGAAGATATGAATACCACTGCGATTAGGAGAATAGCAGGGAGGAGTCCAGGAGCCGTGGAAGCCACAGAGCCAGCTGGCATTCTTAGCACAAGCATTTGGGGACATATCAACAAGGCGGCGCTAAAAAATTATCACCGCTTTTGCGTCCGTTTTCGGACGAAAAGCGGCGATAATTTTAACACTTTATCAGCAAGGTCACGCTATCCCGTGAATCCTTGCCTTAGCGCCCTTTCCCGTAATGCCCATCTTTGCATCTCTAATGAGATGCAAAGTGGGCGTTCCGTCCCAAAATAACTGGAGAAATGTCACTAACCGACATTTCTCCAATTATCAATGGGCACGCTAACAAGCATAGCGATAAGAAAAGTAGCTCTAACCTTGGTTATTGCTACTTTCCTTTGACTAAACAATGTTAGTCAATGGGTGATGGATTATAGGGCTGAGACCACCCAGCCCTATCAACAAGGATATCGCCGTTTTCCCTGGAACATTGCTGGAAAATCAGCGATGTTCCATGGAAAACATCACTATCACAGGAATAATTCTCGCCATTGCGCTATGCGTTGGTAATACAGCGCTAGCATGGCGATAATTATTTGCGATAGCCGGCGATACAATTCCTCACGCTAAGGGCGGCCAGAGATAATTATCGCTGCCGCTTGTTGATATGCCCCTTGGATCCTTGGACTGAGAGTACAAACCTGGAAGGAGAGCCTCCCCACTGGAAGCAAGGTGGACCAGAATCAAGGTAGAACGCTTTTCCTCATGCCACACAAAAATCAAACAATAGCATTTTGGGAATACTGCAGCAACAGTGCATATATGCTTGTACCATTACGTAGTATCACATTTGTAAAAATGGCAAACGCCATTCAGAACAAACCATTAGTCATGGCAGAGATATTTGAGCTTGAGGAACAAGTCTTGTGTGATTGATTTGATGTTTTCTAAGTGGCTAAATGGTGAATGAGGGTCGATAGAGCTGGGCTGATTGCTTGGTTGGCCAGCATAGGCGCCGAGAACCTCTACTGGCATCTTAGGGCCTGATTTAAAGTTTGACAGATCGGGACTCCATCTGTGACACGTATCTTGTCCACCTCCTTACAAGTGCATTAGAATATAATGCACTTCAACGAAGGCGGAGAGATATGCATCACATTTGTGATCGATTACCTGCCAACCAAACTTCAAATCATGCCCTTGGTGACACTGAGTTTCATCCGCTGTGATCCATCTTAACTCCTACACATGAGAGGCTATGAAGCACAGAGCGACACAAACATTTCTGTGTCATCAGCAGAATACTGAAAACTAAGCCTATGAGTGATCTGAAATAGATATTAACAGAGACAAGGAAAACAAAGAATCTTATTTCATACAAAGTTTTCCTTATAAAGCTGAGAAAGACCAAGTGCTGCTTTGGGACTTTTCAAAGTACAAAAAGAGGCATTGATAAAAGGAAACATTTGATGTATTGTGAAACTAATACCAGCTAATATCTATTAATGCCATTGCTGTCCTGGCTTGTTTCAGTATAGGTGTCTCAGACAGGACTGCCAACATGAGACTGTCAAGGACAATCTCTCTGTCTCCCCAAGGGGTCGACTCACCCTCTTGAATTAGGTCAAGGATCATAATGAAAAAACAGAATAGGGAGAAAATTGAGTGAGAAGAGGGAGAAAGAGACAGAGACTCCCACGGGTGGGTATTTAGAAGATTCGGACTGGATTCCTTAAGCACAGCATCTTAAGCCCACATGTATCAAGACCAGAGCTTTACGTAAGGGTGAGAGAACATGAGTTACTAATGGGGTGAGTAAAATAAGACATGTAAGTAACAGAGATTGGGATTTACCTGCTGCAAGAAGATGACACATTGTAACTAGCCCCCTGTGTTCTGCGAAAACAACTTAGAATCCAAAAATTAAGACCACAGCAGCACCAGGAAGAAAAGGCCTGGATGGGAAAGACACACTAAAAAAAGTGTAAGAAGGCAGGTAACAAATCACAATAGGAGAAGAATCAGAAGGACTGGCGTGAACCACACAGGGAAAAGCAGCAAAGGTTGAAGAATGAGTCAAGCCGGCCGCAAATTACTGCCAATAGCAAGGAGTCACACAACCACTATTGCTAAACAGCAGTGTTCAGTGTTTGTCAAGCCTAAGTAACCTGTTGCTAGTATTGACTCAGAAGTGTGTCTGAGTATTCTAGTTCTCTAGCTGCTGGGGCTCTGGCTATTACTCTGGGAAATATTGTCTTGCGAATAACACACTGTGGGGCATATTCTCAAGGAGCTATCGGCAAGTTATCATCACTTCATCGCAGCCAAACTCGCGATAAATTTACCGCCCCATTCACAAGCCGGTGCTAACAGCCCATATCACCAGTTTTCCGGCGATAGCATCCTCAAAAAACATCGCCACAGATGACCCCGTCAACTATCGCTAATGAGATGCAGAGTAGGCGTTCACGAGCAAAAAGCCGTGACAACACCACTCCACAACATTCTCAACAACCAGCCAGATCGGCGATGAGATAACAAAACAGGCGATAAGGCGCGTTAGCAGCAGGAGACTAACACCTGCTCTGACCTGGTGCAAAGTTGGACCACAACCCGCAGCAGCCATGGGAGCACAGCCCATAGCCAAACAAGCCCTTTGGACAAAGGTAATGCACAACAACATGACGAAACCATGAACCCAACAAATCCCCCGAAGTCGCACAATAACAACACCTAACATACAGGTGCGGCCAGACAAATGGAAATCATACATCCAAATCATATAACACAAATAAAAACTTTACTGCAGAACAAACAAAAAACAACAATCTCGTAGAGGCACGGCGAGTCTTCTCTGGGCATTCTGTAAGTCACAGCCTGCAAGACAGAAAGACAGATAAGAAGGTGTGCCATGCACCCATCAAAGTACAGAGAGAGAGAGAGAGAGAGAAAGATTGAGGGGGAGAGGGGGATAGAGGGGGAAAAGAGAAAGAGGCAGAGAGGGGGAGAGAGAAAGAGAGGTAGATAGAGGGGGGAGGAGGAGAGGGAAAGAGAGGTAGATAGAGGGGGGAGAGGGGGAGCGAGAAAGAGAGGTAGATAGAGGGGGAGAGGGGGAGAGGGGGAGAGAGTAAGAGAGGTTGATAGAGGGGGAGAGGGTGAGAGATAAAGAGAGGTAGATAGAGGGGGAGAGAGAGAAAGAGAGGTAGATAGAGAGGGGAGAGAGAAAGAGGCGGAGAGAAAGAGAGGAAGGGAGAGTTCCGACACTGCAGACCCAGGCCTCACTGCTCAGCTGCAGCCACCGGTGTGTCTCCAACCACGTGCCGGTACACACTGCAGTCCCCCAGGTCCCTCATCTGAAACAGTTGCCAGAGACATAAATGGCAGAGTCCATACAAAAGCACACGCCATCCGCGCTTGCCTGTCCCTGCGCACACAGGCTGCTGCACCCCAACCCCTCCCAGCGTCCAGCAGTGATTGCCTGCCCCTGCACAACCAGACCTCCATGCTCACTTTCTGGCACCGGCGTGTCTCCAAGAGGGGCCACCATGTACCGCTGGGAGCACCAAGCCCGGGGCCAGCAACCATGGCACCCTCCACATCATGCAGCCCCGCACCGCGGGCCGCCAGGTCACACACTTGATTCTGGGTCTTCATTTCGCCAATGCAAAGAACATATCATTGCACCCGGCTCATCGCAGGCTGCACACCCACTCAGCACTTATGGTGCCCCTACCTCAGTGCACCGAAAGCCACCGTCCCGTGGCGGTGTGCCTGTGCCTGCCACAGTGCATCCGGTGCCAACAAGTCTGTGCACCACAAGCCATGGACCCTTTATGATTGAGTCCCGTTGGGCGGACGCCATCATGTCACCCTGGGCACTGTGCAATGTGCTGTGGTAGGGCCCTAGGCCCTCAGGCAGAAAGGATACCGACACGAAGAAACTCAGTGACAGAGTGGAAATGGCGTCCAGCACGTGCAACAGGCGATTTTTATTGGCAGGGTCACATGTCCTGTGACACAGGTACTGAATGGGTGTGGTGTGGGTGTGAACCAGCCGTGAGGGAGTGTTCTGTGGCATGCTGACAACTAGACCTGGGATCAGCAGATTCCTACAGGGAAGACCTGGGACATGTATCGTTGTCGTCCCCCCTGTGAGCGTAAGCAGAGTGGGCTGTCATGGCGCATGCCAGTCCAGCGTAAGGGTGTGAACAATGACCCCAAGGATCTGGGCGTGCTTACTTCCTGGGCTGGACGGGTAAGTAACTAATGTGTGTGTCTCTGTTCCAGGGTTGGTGCCACCCGGAATGCAATCGGCAATGTGTCACCCTGTGACCTAAGCCCCACAACATGAGCAACATGGACGTAATGGAAGGGGAATGATTTACCCTACATTCATCCATACCTCCACACTTGCAAGATCATAGACATGATACATCAGTGTGACAATGTAGATTTAATGCACATTCAATGGAGTGTCGTAGCTGGAACAGTACAGGGCCATGCAAACCCCACGCCACATTGACAGCCCATGGTGGGCCAGCCAGAGTCCTTCAGGGAAGGACAAGTACATCAGAAGAGGGGGAGTCGAGTCCACAGTCCGATAGCTGTGTCATTGGTGACCAACAGGATATGGCAATCCATGTCGAGGTCCAAGGTGAGTGTTGCTGAGTGCATCGGGGGACAGTGGAAGGTGATGATGCAGAGGGCAGAACCAAGTAGAAACAGGCCATATGGCGGAGATGGATGCTACCGCTTCCTTCTGACCACTAGGGCAGATTCATCAGCATCTTCATCCTATGCTGTTCCCGGTGCCTCACATGTGGGTGGTGGTGGTCTGTCTCCAGCACTGTGTGGCACTGACACATCAGAGGCCGGGGATGTCATGGAATGGTAGCAGCAGCATGCATCAGCGCCAGGCCTTGTGGCAGCAATGCCATGAGGAGAGTCTTTATGGCATTGAGAGACCCAGCTACCTCTCGCTCGTGTGTAGCCATGGCAGACAATCTCTCCACCCGCGTCCGCTCCATGTTCTCCATAATCCTCTGCATGAGTTCCAACTCCTGGGCGAGCTCGCTGGAGCCACTCTGACTAGACAGTCATTCTTGTCGCAGAGTCAGGACTCTGGCGATGTCAGCCATGGTTCATTGGAGAGCATGGAGCGGACTGTGGGTGTCCATTAGGGACTGTGAGTGGTCCCACGTATGGTGTCTAGTTTGTTTGCCATGTGGTCAAACCCCACCTGCACCTGTTCAGTCAGGTTCTCCTGGCACCCCAAAACACGGCGTTGGAAGGCCATGTGTTGTTCGTGGGGGTCCTGGGAGGCAGCCGTTGTGGTGGGTGCTGCCTGCTGTGTGTTCTGTGCAGGGGTGGGTTCTCCTCGTAGCAGCTGGGCTGCCCTGCTCCTGGAAGTGGGCTGTGGGGGCTCTCCACGAGCTGTTGGAGGGTGTTGGAGTCAAAGGTGTCGTGGTCCTCTTCGTCATCAGAGAAGAGAGGTTGGGACTGGTCTGCAGGAGGTGTTGAATTTCCCTCTGCAATGTGAAGGGGAGATGCAGTTTAACATTGTGTTCACATATATGTTGTCGCTTTGTACATGTTTACATTCAGACTGCATGACAGTGTACATTGTGACTGTTTGTGGGGAGCTGCCTAAATGGTGCGGGACAGTGTAAATTCCGCCAACATCACGGATGTGTGTCTGTACTTGTACATTGTCAAACCACATTTTCCTGCTATGCCACATGTGGTTGGCCAGTTTCTGCACACAAGCGACACCAGTTGTGTCCTCTGTTCTGTGGTGGACGTGTTGCGGATTGTGCAACATGGTTGTAGATGTTGATGTGCTCTGTAGGTGATGTGTGTGTGCTGCATTTTGGGAGAGTCGCCCCTGCAGCTCTGATTTGGCTGCCCCTTATCCCTTACATGTGGTGTGCCTCTGACTTATGTGCTTATAAAGTGCTGAGATGTTGCATACTTGTGTGCATTGGTCTCTTGGTGGGAGTTGGAGGTCTGGGGCATGGTTTGTCCACAGATGTGCAATGCTTACCTGTACATGTGTGCCATTGTGCCCATCTTCCCCCGTCCCCCCAGTCCCTGGTCATTACTCATCCTGCTGCTGTTGTGTCCGGTCATGTTGAGCAGTGTCCGGGCCCCCGACTCCTGCTACTGTCTCCCCACTGATGACTGTGGACACCATTTCCTCCATCTCGTCCAGCTCCTCCTGTGGCGCTAGGCTCCCACCTCCAGTCTGCATTGCTGCCTTCTGGTCGTTTACGAGTTTCTGCTTGGTTTTGCGCTTGACATCATACCAGCAACTCTTGATCTCTTCCATTGTCCTCTTCAACACTCCGACTGCATTCACCTTGTCCATGATGGTCTGCCATATTCCATTTTTGGTTCCCAGTGACACAGTGGAGGTTACGTACAGTAGTTGATGGTGTTCTATCACCTCCGTTATCAGGATTCTGTTTTCCAGCGGACTGAACCTTTTCTTCCTATTCTTTTTGTCCTTGCCCTTCCCTGACCCCGAGGTCCCAGGCTGGTCCTCCGGGGGGCTTGTGGGGTTCTGGTTGTCCTCTGCACTTGCTCCGGCTGCCTCCATTGTGCTTCGCTGTTTTTTGGCTTTTGGCTGTGTTATTTTTCCAAATTTTGTAGTGCATTTTCCCGCATGTTGCATGGGGATTGCGGGCCTGTGGCTGGTTTTCGCTGATTTCTGCATCACGATTTGCGTCATCGCCGCTTTTTTCGCGTTGTTGTTTCGCATTTTTTAGCGTCGCGTTGATTTTAACACGTTCACTTGTCACGTTGTGATGGGTCTATCGCATAGTACCGCCGTGTTGGGAATACCACGTTAACACGGTGTTGTTTTCCCACGATAGACTGTGATGTGAAGAGTTGCGTTAAGCTACTTTTGCAGTAGTTTTCACGCGTTCTTGAGAATATCCCCCTGTATTTGCCCCATCTGGGATATGCCAGATCTTTTGAGTTTGTTGTCTCTTTGCCTGAGTCTTATGACCCGAGAGAAAGTTAATATGCATTTTACTTTAAAAAACACATTATCAGAATAAAACATTTATACCATTCATCTTTCAAGTGATTCATGTTACTCCCGTCACCCCTTGCATCAACCTGACTGGTTATTGAATTCTACCAAGATATGACCAGTCAGCATAATTGTGCCTTTGAAGGTAAGGCATGGATTGAAAGGATTTGTATCCAACTTTGCCTGTGCTGGTCTGTCTCAATGAGCACCCACATAGGGATAGGTTTTCACACACTGAACACCACAGTCGTCCTCCTTCTTGCATGATGCAGGGTAGACCTAAGGCTCCAAAGACCATTATCTTACCTCCCAATAATTTCATTTCTCCAAAATGCCCTGACATTTGACTAATCATAGCATGATAATCGCTGGTGGCCATTCTTTAAATTCTTTTGATGACCTCTTGCTCATGCAGCGGATGTTTGGTGAGCAATGCGTTCTATCAATAAGTTACTTTTTAAGACAATCTAAGAACAATGGGGCAGAGTGACACATTTTTAATGCAACAGAATGTAGCTAACAAATGTGCTGTGCTGCACAATGGGACAAATACAGTGCAAAACCATTTCTAGCAAGATTGTCCGGCTGTTGATGTCTTCCCCTGCGCTGGCGCTCTTAAACTGCCTTGCATAACTCACGGCCTCGCAAAGATTTAGTATGCACTAACATATGAGTTGTACTGGAAGTATAGCCTTTCAGGACAAGATCCCATATCTGGACAAACAGAAGGATGGATGGATGCTGTGAACTTTAGCACCCATTCAACAACTGGGTTTTTGGAGAAATAAACATATTTCTCCTTGTTAGAGCCTGCTTCAAGGTACATGAGCAGTGCTTAATTTGAGCCAGCGGTTTCCGGTGCTTGGCACCAGCACTTAATTGTCAGCACCAGCACCAATGAGAGCTGCCACGTGGTGGTACTGTTTGTATAATTTACAGATGAACAGTTGTTAATTAATTCAATATGCATTAAAAACAACTAATACCTCATGCTCAAGCCATACTCATAGATTTGGCGGCCTGAAATAGTCTGAACTGTCACACTTGTAGGAGTGTGATGGTTAGTACTTGTGTTGGTACTGTCATTGGCAGTGTTGGCAGTGGCAATAGGTGGTGCAAGCTGCGTTGGCCTCCTTTTTTTAACAAATTAAGCACTGTGGTGTTTGCACTGTGATGCCCCGGTAACGCCCCCTTGATACAAAGTGAAAAATACCTTTTGCTTAGTGTCCCTGCATGACTTTGTGTCACTTTGAGATGGTGCAGTGTTAGTGAATGTGGGCCAACTAGTCATTTATCTGTGGTCCCTGTCAGTCAGATACCTAGCAGACGTTGTTCGCCGAACTGATCTAAAATGGTTTCCCCCAATTCTCTTTCGGTCAAGTGATATACAGGAAAAGTGTTGCATTGGTTTTACAACAGCAAACACATTTTGCTGCGTGAATATAAGAGGGTTGATCAAAACAATTATTCTAAGCCGGGATTATTCCAGTTACTGGTGTCCTGGGGAGTAATTTATATATTACCGCTATAATTTGTAAGCATATTTAATGCCTAAGTTTATGCTTTTACCCAGTGTAGAAGAGGTTACCATGGCAACTGCTAGATCACATGCTGATTTATCGTAGCTGCGAGACCCAGAACATCTTTACAAAACATGAAGTGCATGCCAATGGTTGACGCTGCGCGAGACGGCATTTCAAAGTGGGATGACAGCGGCATCGTGAGTGGCATCGATGCGTGCGTCCTCTTTCGTGGGCACCATGCAGCTAGTGACCGTTCTCCTCTCCTCAGGGTCGCGCATTTCGTACTTAAATGTGATTTTGTTTGAAAAAATTCTAGCTACTGAATTTATTTTTTAAACAGGAAAAGGGGTACGTTAGGAACGTCTTTCTCCGTGGCCTTGATGGTTTCTCTAAAGTGGCATACTTTTTTTTTTTAATTTTTTTGCATATTTAAATAGCGTGATCTCGACCCGAAGGTATCAGAGGACCTTACACGAACAGCAGTTACGCTACACAGTCATATTTTTTTGATAGGCGCAGGGAGATTACGATTTTCCCAGAATCACAGAGTCTCGAACCCGTTTCCGGAGCTCCGAGGTCAGCAGTTCTAGCGGTGAGGCTACACCCCCCTTCTACCCTAGTGTAAACAATTCTCTGTGGACCCTCCCTATTCTGTTTGTTTCCTATCAAGGACAATCTTGCATCGTCCACCAGGTGTCACCTGCAGCACGGCCTCACCATTGTCTGCCTGGAGTCTGCTGTGCTATGTATGTAATTGGAGTTTGATGAATGTTTAAAACAGTAGTAATTAATACACAATGGAATTGCTGTTCTACACTGCAAAATGTTTATTCCTACTAAAAATATATTTGGCCAATTACTTAGCAGACAAACGTTGACTAATCATAGGAGATACACATCTATGTACGATTTAATGATGGCCCTTCCTAAACATTCAATGCGGTTCATATTCAACTCAAGAAAGTTTTTTTTTTAGATGAATCCGCGGTTCTAATTAGATGAATGCTTTTCGTTTAGTTGGGATTTAGCAATGCTATAAATTGCAGAATAGGTTATTGGGATAAGTACGTGTGAAAGCTGAATAGTTCCTACAAATTGGACACCTTGGGAGTGTAGGCAGGGACATTTTGACAGATAAAAGCACAATCCCCTAACTTCTTATTTCATTTTATGTTGGGTGTTTCCATTTGGATTTTTTAACCTCTGCTCTGGCACAGGGTCTTATAGGCTCTACGCCTTTGTGCCCTGTAGGAATTGTATGTTCTTGTCACATGAGTGTAATTCTGGGGCTGTGCCTTACTACTAGTCTGGATCTAAAGTTTGGAACATGCAACTAATATCAAAACCATCAAATGTAATATTGGCTCATATGGTCAAATGTGGTGCCATATATAAGTTAAATGATTGTTTTGTGGCTTCGATGCATGGGATCTTGTGCACTTAATTCAACTACTGTGGCCGGATGAAATGCACGTGGTAGCTAATCCAGTGGAGCCCCAAGTTCACACTCCTGCCACAAATGCATTAATTGCAAATGCAATGTAAATTAACTATAACTCACTCTTTCCCCATGCACTGCTCCCACCCTATCATATTACATCCCTTATAGCTTGTTAAATCATAGCATTCATAACAACACTCATGACATCTCAAAGGACATCATTTATGAGACGAATGTGCATGGTAGAGGGTCGCGTTATAGTTAATTGTGTTCGACAAGTGAGTTGACAACACTCTTTATGGAAGTGTGTGAGTTATAATACTTTTTGGGCAGGGGTCAATTATAAGTTTATGTCATAACTATAAAGTTAGCACTATAACTTTTTGAATAGCTAATGTTTACGTAGTTTAAGTTGGTTTTGTATAGAAATAATAAATTACATTTTCCTAACTATAACTAATTTTAAAGATTTGGTTTTCTCATGGAATTTGTATTTAAAAAAAATATGTTTCTAAGAAGAGGTGGCACGGAGAAAGAAATTGAAGGACTCCATTGAATGGGATTTTTTTTCCTTGCCATCTGGAAGGGGGAAAAAGCAATTCCAAATTTGTTACATGCAATATATAACAACGTTAGTTCCCTTGGGAACTTTAAACAATACTCCTTCGGTACCAAAGAAATGAGAAAAAAAACTGCAGGCAATTATTCCACCAGGCTGGCATGTGTAGAAAGGAGGCATCAGAAGGAGATAGAAGAGGCTGAAGCAGGAAGTCTGGCAGCACCCACTTCTTCAGTTCACGCAACACCTTCCATTTCTTCTGATTCATCAGCACCTGTGTCCCTCCAGTACCGCAGTTTATTTCTTCTGCGTCATTAGCACCTTCACCAATACTTAGTGCACCTGTCCCTCCACCAGTACCTGCTCCTGGTACCATGGTGCCAATATATCCTTCCAAGCACAATCACAATATAATAGAGCAATATGGCAGTACAGTCCCGTATGGTGGCTTCATGGTAGATGGTAAGTTAACATTAGACCACTACAGTGATATCGGATTGTTTTTAATAAACATAACACAATGTCAATCCATCATTGTTTTCCTTTTTATGTGTTTGTAGACAAAACTACAATTTGCGTTACACTACAATGTCATCATTTAGAACATTTACAGTTCAAGATGATCATAAGATAGTAGTCTTCATAAAACACTGGGGAAAAACAAATCAATTGGATTGTGAAAAAACCCCACATATGCTGTGCATGTCCACAGGAATGAGAAAACACCTGCAGGTAATCCATTGTACCAGATTAGCACGTGCCGAAAGAAGGTGTCAGAAAGAGGTAGAAAAGGACAAAGCAGGAAGATCGTTACGGCCACTTTTTCCGATCAATGCACCTTCTTCTGGTTCATCAGAATCTCTAGCACCACCCACTGCATCTGTCCCTCCTGTAGCCCCTTCTAATTCTTTTGCACCATCAGCACCAGCACAAACACCTGGTGCATCCGTTCCTCCATCAGTACCTGCTTCTTGTACCACAGTGCCAATATAACTTTTCAGGCAGAATCACAACATAATAGAGTGATAAGGCAGCACAGCGACATACTGGCTCCTCTGCCGTATTGTCATTGTTACGGGAGAGAGAAATATGGCCATCGATCGTGAGCTTGTCATCGCTCACCAGTGTCCTTCCCAACAGCCTTATTTTTTGCCTCTGTTATCCTCTTGTTTCCTGTTGAGATTATTGTTTTGGTTGTTTGTGTTGACCTGGTTAAAAATGATTGTATTCTGTATTTGTAACAAACATTGTTTCAGCATAGATGATCTATAGTATACATTTCTGCTATCTTACTTGTCTATGCTAATCTTGGTGCACAATATGCCAAAATCAGACGTAGTCTGAAGTGCCAGGGGTGTTCTCTTTCACCCTTGGTAGTGGCACTGTATAGTGATCCCCATTTTGCAACAACCCCAAAAAACCCACAAAATATTCAGCTTCTTTATCTGGAGTATGCTTTTAGGATTTTGAATTCACAAAAGATTATCTAAAGTATGTTTCTATGGTTCTAGAATGTTTAGATGATATTTCAATACAAAAGACAGATCCCACCAGAATGCTGCAGGTTATTACACACATAACTAAAAATGTATAAACAGGCTGGCTACAAACTTTAGGTGGATGAAAACCTATTTTGCACAGTTAATATCGTTAATTTCATGTAAAATGTCTTGTGTCAAAAGATACTCTATTTAGGTGTCAAACTAGAGCCTAACTCTCATAGGATGTGAACCCTCCACTAAGAGTTCCACCTATATAATGCCATTGGTAAAGTTTGCAGAAAGAACAATCACTCCCTTTCACCTACAGGCCATGTCAACATCATAAAAATGTGTTCTTCAAATATTTCTTTGCTTATTTCATGTTATATTGCACTATGGACCCAATTTCTCCTTTAAAAAAAGTTCATTTGTACAGCTCAGCCTTCATTTGCAAATTAAATATGCCTTGATCAGGGGAAAACAGGTAACACAATGATCAGGTATGGAACTTATGCTGAACCTTTGGCTGTCCTCTGTAATGAAATCTAGTGTGCAAGGTTGTACCTCAACCACAAATATGACTGTTTGACTAGCCTTCATTGTTTGCATTATGGGCCAGCACACGCTTGCTGTTCCAGTGTTGCTTTGGGTCTTGTAGCAATGGTCCAAGGAAGAGGAAAATTGAAGCAGAGGAGACAACTTAGTCAGGGCATTAGAGAGATGGAAGGTGGAATGATGGGGCAATTTTGGAGTCTACGTTTTTAACAAATGACTCAGTAGGGTTAATTGACTGGGACTCGTTTCAATTTGTCTCCCCGCCGCTGCTGTCCTCATCACGCTACTGGAGTAGCACAACGATTCCACCTTGTACCTGAGGAGCCGCTGGGACGCCGGCACTAACTGCCTAGCAGCAGAGGAGGGTGAGGCGCAGGCCCCGGGACTGCGAGGACCAGCATTCCACAGCTCCAGCTGGTCCTCTTCCCGCGTGAGCCGCGCCCCCTCACAGCGCCACGCCCCCAGCCAAAGCCCTACAACTACTCGCGGCACCCGCTTCGCGGGTGCCACTCGTTTCAATTTGTCTCCCCGCCGCTGCTGTTCTCATCACGCTACTGGAGTAGCACAACGATTCCACCTTGTACCTGAGGAGCCGCTGGGACGCCGGCACTAACTGCCTAGCAGCAGAGGAGGGTGAGGCGCAGGACCCGGGACTGCGAGGACCAGCATTCCACAGCTCCAGCTGGTCCTCTTCCCGCGTGAGCCGCGCCCCCTCACAGCGCCACGCCCCCAGCCAAAGCCCTACAACTACTCGCGGCACCCGCTTCGCGGGTGCCACTCGTTTCAATTTGTCTCCCCGCCGCTGCTGTCCTCATCACGCTACTGGAGTAGCACAACGATTCCACCTTGTACCTGAGGAGCCGCTGGGACGCCGGCACTAACTGCCTAGCAGCAGAGGAGGGTGAGGCGCAGGCCCCGGGACTGCGAGGACCAGCATTCCACAGCTCCAGCTGGTCCTCTTCCCGCGTGAGCCGCGCCCCCTCACAGCGCCACGCCCCCACAATCTACTACCCTTTAAAGAGCGCACTCTGGACCGCGTAACGCGGGACGCGCGCGGGACGCAGCCCGGGGCGAAGACCGGGCAAAGAGCGGGCCGTTTAAGGCCGTTCAAGGATGGCTGAGGACGGCCCTGGCCCTGAACCCCTGCCTTTTCGCCCATAATCATCACCAAACGTCTAAGGTAGGCGGAACTGTGTCCTGTATCTTCGCATAACAACATCAACGGCCGCCACCCATTACACCATTCTCTGTTGACTTTGTGTTCAGATGTCGGCCATGCGCAATAGAACTAGAAGTTGTGCGAAAAAAGCTACGGTGGTAGCTCAGGTGACAGGACCTATAGACCTCTTCATTTCCCGTGTAAATGAGACTATTGATCAAAGCATTGTTGTATTGGAAAAAAGAGTCTCCATGGATCTTGCAAATGCTAAGCGCTCATCCTTGGGTTCCCTTGCTAATGCCAAATCACCCGCTTTGCAGCCTTCGAATGTCTGCTCCCTACCCTTAACCATACCCACTAATAGTGCTCCGATTGTACCAAATACTGTTGATTTATCGGTTGCCCTATCAGACTCGGACCCGTCTTTTGTGGATCTGGAGGTTACACCAGACCTAGAGGCCTGTCAGTCTTCTGGCAAAGCGGCTCCATGTCTGAGCGGGTCTAATGATGTGGTAGCAGCTCCTGTACCTATAGCTTCTCGGGGAAGGGCTACCAGTCTCCCAAAGGCTATATCTAAGAGTAAAAACAAAGCTAAAGTTACAGTTAGGAATCATAATTTGATTTCCCCTACCCCACAAATGACTTCAGGTATTCCTTGTTGGGTGCAAAACTTGGTAACAGATTTAAAACTGGACCTTGAAGCTACAATAGCAGCACAAATCAAGCCTCTAATTTCCAAACTGGATAGGCTTACGTCTTTAATACATTCGAAATGGCCACATAAAACGAATGGGCAAGGGCCTGATCAGCCACAAGGGATTACAGAAGCAGCCCCTAAATGTTCATCATGTATCCAGCCCCCTAAAGATGTATTAAATAACGTTCAAGTAACCGTAGCCCCCGGGAACCCAGTTATACCTCATTTGTTGCAAACTGGGAGTAATTCTGCTCAATCCACATCTATACCCACTCCGAAGGTGGTGGGTTCTATTTTGACTCCCCAACACTCTGTTGTTGGTAATAATACCACCACTACACAAGTAAAAGATGTTGTAGGGAAATCTAATATCCCTTTAGCACCTCTTTCCACGAACATACCTGAAGGTCTTAAGCCAAAGCAGGCACGTTTTAGGTCAATTAATTTACCACCAGAGGTTTCCCCTTTTGTGGTCGTGTTGACAGCAGTCCCCCCGTTGAAGGAGGGAGTAAAAGAAACTCACGTTGAGCTAAGAAATAAATGTGCTCAATGGTTCCACTTACATAAACCTCTACCCAACAGTATGAACGGTGAAATTCTTACTGTACGTAGAGGGGATTGGGTGGGTAGAAGCAAGAAAACAATAGTAGGGGATGTAATTACAGTTAATTTTAGAGATACAGGGACAGTTAGTTATATATGTAATGTTCCCAATAGTGGTCCTGCGACTCAAATTAACCCACTCCCCTTGTCTTACTTCTTACCGATGCCTTTAAGACCAAACCCTCCTTGTTCCACTTTTCAAAGTAACAGAGGATCTGTGTATTCCCCGCAACATGCTACTAAACTATGGCAGCAACCACCACACCCTTCTTCTTTTTTTCCACATTATGTTAATTTTCACCAGCAGCCATTACATGCCCCATCTTTTCCCCAGCACCATGTTAATCCTCATTGGTCACATCCCCCCCATTTTCCGCCACCCTTATTTCAGTCTGCCCATCAGTGGCAGCAACCCTTTCAGCCACTACAACCAGTTAAACCCCAGTGGCAACAAACATGGCAGGACCTGCCCCCTTCCCAAGACTCCTTGTACTCACAACTTGCTCACCCTAACAGATATGCTGTGTTGGATGAGGTAGATTGACTGAGCTCTACTGAAGCTTTGGATTTAAACATCTCTTTGTCCTATTTAGATATGGCGAGTGCTTCTCCTGTTACACCTTTAGCCGCACTCCCCGAATCCCCAATGGTGTCATCAGTAATACCCCTCTCGCGTTTAGAAAACAGGGATAGCTTTGATGTATGTACAGCTACTGTTACTCCCAGATTAAGCCCAGATATCATCTCTCGGGAAGATGGTCCTACTCTATTACGAGCAACTCAGCCAGAGTCATCTGTAGTTGGTGATTCTGGCAAACCAGCAGGACTCTCTCTTGTTTCCTGGAACATAGCTGGCCTTGCCAGTAAATTAGGTACACCCTTCTGGACCAGTTTTTTGGGGGAGGGATTTGACCTAATTTTGTTACAGGAAACTTGGTGTCTGGACCCCATTAACATCGAAGGGTACGCATCCTACTGTCTCAGAGCCATCAAATCTAGCTCGGGTAGGGCTAAGGGGGGCCTTTTGTTGCTTATATCTACTAAGCTGCGCGATTGTACAGTTAAATACAGCACGACAGTTGGGGCTCATAGCCAAGTTATAAGGTTGGAGTGCAGGAAGAATATTGATTTAGTTGTGATAAATTTTTATAACAATCTCTTTGATGCTACTAGAGGGGATATTCTACCGCCTCTAGAAAGGGAAATAACTAAAGCCCTTGGTATTTCGAAAAGAATGGCCGAGGTTGTCTGGGCAGGGGATTTTAACCTGCAACCCTGCCATTTGTCCAACGGGAACATCTGCGGTTTTGGTGCAGCAATGAGTAGTCATTGGGGGGGACTGGGTGTGAGGGAGGATTCTCCTCACTTCCAACATTGCAGTTATGGTTCCACATTAAATAATATGCTAGTCACACTAGACATGACCCTGTTAAACTGTAACACAAACAACCAGGCAAAAATATGCCCTACATTTACAGGCAGAGATGCAGGATCATTTATAGATCATATTCTGTTGTCTAGCAGTGGAGGTTTTACCGATCTGCATGTAAATGAAGAAAGTCTCAGTGACCATAATAGCCTTCGTGTTACCCTTTTGGGGCATGGTACCTCGACGGTTTCAGGTGGGAAATGTTCTACTGACTTAGTACCTATTAGACCGAAGGGTCTAAGGATTAAATGGACTGGACTAAATTCTAAGGTTAAGCAGAAGGAGGTTCTCACCAGATGTAAGAACCAAATTAGTTTCTGTTTGGATGATGATTGTGACTTAGGCTGTCTATTAGTTCACTTTGTCTCCATGAATAGTATTATTGATGGTATTTTTACTAAGGCCTCGCTATCCAATAGCGGTCCGAAGCAGGGGTGGTTCGATAAGACCTGTATAGTCGCCCTCCGTGATTTAAAGAATGCTTTAGGCACTAATCCACGCGTTAAGACGGACATACAATTTTTTAGGGCAAGATATAAAATAGCAATTAATACTAGGAAAAGGGTATTACAGACCGAGGCATGGGATAAGTTGAAGGAAGCAGCCGAGACCAAAAACTGCAAACTGTATTGGGAAACAATCAACAGCCCGTTTCTCAATAAGGAAGATGTTCCAGAATTAACATCTTATGTGGCATGTAGCGATTGGGTCAGTCACTTTTCCAAAATCTTTAATCCAGAAGGGTTATCTCTTGAGTCAATGTTACCTGAGTCTACCTCATGGCTACCCCTCCCGTTGGGAATTACATTAGAAGAAAGCCATGAAGCAATTTCTTTAAGCAAAGGAGGTAAGGCCCCTGGCCCCGATGGGGTCCCGCTGGATTTATACAAAGATGAACCAGCTTTATGGGCTCCCATCCTGGCGAGGATATTTAATTGTGCGGCAGAAACTAATTTCCCGTCCACTTGGGGTCAATCAGTCATTATCCCTCTACATAAGAAAGGTGATAAATCAGAGGCCTCTAACTACCGTCCAATTTCATTATTGGACGCCTCTGTGAAGGTGATGAGTAGGATTTTGCTCAGGAGGCTGGAAGATTGGGCAGCTGATTTTAACATTTTAACTAGAGTCCAATATGGCTTTCGGAAAGGCCTGGGCACATTGGACCAATGTGTAAATTTGGACCTTTTAATTAACAAATATACTGTGGCTAAAAATGGCAACCTTTTTTTATGTTTTGCTGATTTGAGCAGTGCTTTTGATTTGGTTAACCACACTATTCTTTGGGAGGTTTTGCTAGATGCAGGGGCTCCGAGGGAAATAGTCCATTTTTTAGCTAGACTTTACGAAAAACTTTCTTGTAAGGTCCGCTATGGCACCCTTGGCGAATGTACCCCGTTTTTCAAAGTGTCTCGGGGCATACGCCAGGGATGCGTTTTGGCCCCGTTGTTATTTTCCCTCTTTATTAATGACGTCGACCGTTCTTTGGTTGACATCCCAGCAGATGCCCCCTTGATTGGTGGTAAACCTGTTCCGCTGTTACTTTACGCGGACGACGCTGTTCTCATATCCCGTACACAGTTGGGCCTTCAGCGCCTAATCGATAATTTTATGCATTTTATTCAAGTTAGGCGGCTACGCGTGAATAAAACTAAGACGTATGTTATGTCATGCGGTCGGGCAGCTAAGCAGGTAAAGCATACCTTTTTTCTGGATAAGGAAAAGTTGACTCCTGTCAAGTCCTTTTGTTATCTAGGAATTACATTTAATAATAGCGGGTCTTGGACCTCGGAATTTGATTCTATCAGACTAAAAATGCTGCGATCTACTGGCAGTATTTTTCGTTTTGCCTCTAAACTCGGCTCACGAAGCATTTTAGACATGATGAACATATACAATGTTTGTTGTGTCTCCTCTGCACTGTATGGGGCAGGTGTATGGGGCCATAGTGTGGGTACATCCCTGCAGAAGGAGGAAAATAAGTTCTTATGGAGGTTGCTATGTGTTCCCCCTTCTGCCTCCATTCTGCTGATTCATGAAGAAGTTGGGATCGAGTTTATTTCTGATTTAGCAGCAGTCCGGCCACTTTTATTGTGGCGTTCTATTTGGGCTAAACCAGAGACTCGATTTACTCAGGATATCATTCTTGATTGTATAGGCTTGGACCACTCCTCACGCATACAGTGGTTGAGATACATCCACCGCTGGTATCTCCTTCTTTTTAATATAGATGTATTCCGCGAGCCAGAAGAGGTTGTTTCTATCTCAAAAAAAGAAATGAAGACAACGTTTTTAAACTTTCGAAAGGCAGAGCGAGATAAAATTTCTGGCAATCTTATTACCGTGAAATTTTATAAAGATTTAAATTTAACTTCGGGGTTCCAATCCTATCTTGTGTATGTGACCCGTCCCTCCCATCAGTATGTTTTAACACGCGTCAGATTGGGTATTGTTCACCATCTGGTTGCATTTCCAAACACAAGAACCAGTTCAGATATACCCTGTCCGTGTGATAGTATTTCCCGACAGAATAGTTGCCACTTTTTACTTCTCTGTAAATTTTATCATTCTCTTAGGTTAAAATACCTTAAGCCAATTGTTATCAAATATAATATTCGTACTACAGAAACAGCACTGATACTTTTATCCTCATTAGAGAACGAAGAGATCTGTTTTTTCCTGGCTACTTTTATTCTGAAATGTACAGCTGTCAGGGAAAGTATTGTACTATAATATTTTTATACTTACCTGTCTGTACCTATGTTATACAGCTGCCAGGTATTGTATTACGCTGCTATTACTGTTTACATTTTTGTTTGTATATATACGTCTTCAAGTTTTATACCATTTTTGTAATTAGGGTATTATTTTTATTTTGTTGATGTCCACAGTATTTTATGATTATTTATAAATTTTGATGTACAGCTGCCAGGATAGGCCCATTGAGTAATTCCTACTGATCTCCTGTCTGTTTATTCATGTACGTTTTGCTTTTATAATAGTACGTTGACCCAAACTGGCAAGATTACTCCTTAATTGTTGCACTTTAGCCTTTTGTACAACGTCTTATCATTGTTTCTTATAAGTGGTCATATGGTGATTTTAATCATTTTAAACTATGTATTCTTTTTGCTTGTATGATTTGTATGTACAAATCGAATAAAAGCTTTAAATTGAAATTGACTCAGTAGGCAACCTGCTTTCAAGGCTGTAGCTATCATTAGTGAAGTAGGTACAGCAATACTGGGGTCCAGGGGTCTCAAGGGCTCATTGCATCACAATTATGACTGCCATTACATGCCAGTATTGGGGCAGAGAGCATGTTTGCTGCAAAAAGGAGGGAATGCTGGGGAAAGAGGCAGGGGTGATAGCCTTACCACTCAGTGGGCACAACTATCATTAGTTCAGCAGGTGGAGGAACAGAACTTTTTGATTTTATGTGATTAATTTTTTCTTTTATAAGTCTCACATTTATTGTGGATTATGTGCTATGGAAAAAGTATCCATGTGCTCACCCTTGCCTCTTCCGCATCTTCAATCCATGCCATAACGCTTTGGATACTTTCCAAACATTTTGCTTTTTTTTGTGGGAAGGCTCAGAGCAAAAAGGTTCTAAGACCTCTGCTCCACATGAATGATCATCTTGCTGTTTCAAAAATAGGTGCCTTATGACTTGAGTCATTTAGCAAAATACATTTTCAGATCACCTGGGGACTGATGCTGATAGAGTTTATACCCAAGACATTTTCAAGCTCTCAAAGGCTTTTTAATACTCTCAGAGTATTCCTGTCGATCAGAACCACACTGTAACCTGGTATGAATGGCGTTTCCACTGTCAGGATTACGATGTCAGTTTCCAACACCCTTTCCGTGCCGGCCTTTCCCACACAGAAAGGCTGTAGCCGAGGTGGTACCTAAGGTACCCCCCTGTAAAAGTCTTCTCTATGTGGCAGGCACCATGGGGTGCCTGCCACAGGGTGCAGGGTTTTACACACATTCACCAATTCCCCAAAGGACCCTGTGTTACGGCCGGTTCTTGTGCGTAACACGAGCTCCCATAGAAAACAATGGGAATCTGACCGAACAGTTTTTAGTCACATCGTAATCCGGCGGGCGAAACCGCCGACTCCAAGTCGGTCAGGCCTGAAATCGAGACAGTGTCGGACAGAGGCTTTCGGCCCGGCATCGCAATGAGCAACAGAATAAGGAAGAAACAGTAAGTTTGGTTTTGAAATTAAAATGTTCATACGCCTGCCATTTGTACTTGTAAGAGATGTAGCTAATCACTACAACATGCTAATAGAATTCCCATTTTACCAAAGAAATGAACAAAAACTAAGTTCACTAATGGCCTACTTTGGAGACACTTGGTGTGGCAGACTGCACTGCTCTAGACACAGATGTCAACCTCAATTCCAAATGTCATGGTGAAATATGTACAACAGCACCATAGCCAAAACCAACAATGCAGTGAAATGGTGTACAATCCCTTCTAAGCCATTTTAGGAAGAACAGAAACAACACACTACAAATTCACATGAGCAAAAAAGAACAAAGCTACCAACAATGAAGCATAGAATAGTCAGAAAACCAAAGCAACCTAAAATAATAAACAAACCAGGGAAATGTAGGAAATTGTATAATTCAAACCCAGTCTTTGTCATAGTCTTTCCAAATAACAAAGGAATAGACTGCATAGAAAAGATAGCTAATTCCCCAATATAATCACCCAAAAAATACAAAAAACTAACACCACCATTCCATAAAAAATTACAAATAAATATCAAAATAATTATTTTCGCAAATCAATCTATAATAAAAATATATCAACAAAGCACAAAATAAGACTGATAAATATAAATAATTGATGTTAATATTTCCTTTAAAATGCGTATAGGAAAACCAAAAAGATTCAATATACAAAATATACAAAGCAGCGTGTGAATTAAAACACATACATACCTAATACAACTTTCTTAATTGCAGTAAGAGCAAAATACATATCGCTATTAGAATATAACAGTTCTCACACAGAAGTAAAAAAAATAATTGCACTTACAAGTGCGTAACTGATGCTCTTGATCCACTGCCACTTCCCGAAAATCCAAAGCCCCAAAAAGTAAAAAATAAATAAAAATGCACAATTGGAATCTCCAAATTGAATCCGCAGAAGTAGTCCAATGTCATTGGAAACCATAAAATCACTCCAGGAAATCCAAAAAATCTATGGAAGTTCGAACATAATGTATGCTTAAATCAAACTAAATTAATTTCTTTAAAAAAACACATTAAAATAGCTGCAAATGTTGCACTCAAACTTCCTAACCTGTTAAGAAACAACCAGCACAAACCAAGTTTGCCTCAAAATGTCACTAATATAGAACAAAAAGACAGGCTGCAGACAAAAATGGCCAATACATGAAAATCAAAAAAAAATGCTAGTTTCCTATAGAAGTTAATAGAAATATTACACAAATATTGTTAAAAAATGTATGTTAAAAATTTGTAAACATGTTTAAAAAATGTTAAACAGCATATTGGTCCAATGCAAATGTATATATTAAGTATTAATGAAATATTACTATAAAAATATAATTTTATATTAAATAATATCAATTATTATATCCTAACAATGCATTATAAAAAGCAAGAATGCAATGTACCTGGTATAACAAAATCTATGTTTGAAAAAATAATTATGTACTGTTTGTGCAAAAAATGTTTAAGCATATACATTTCTTCAAACTGTATTTAAAACACTACAATACATGGTATAATATAGCAACAAAGTATATAAAAATATTTCACCACTGTAACGTGAAAATTATCTATTTTTACTTTGTACCGAAAAACGGCTATCAAAAATACAAGTAAAATCTATAGACCATTTTACGGAAGGTGTTGGACGCTGAAGGGGTAAGATTTACTATTCCAACTCGAATATGAATGAATCACAAAGGCAGGTGTATATGATTATTGCAAAATTGTATTGAAAGTCAAATTAATGAAAATTGAAGGGGTTCAGCATAAATGAAAACACGTAGTACATTGACAATGTGTTTTCTACGGTGCAACTGAACTCCGAACTTTCTGTGACATATGACAATGTACTGAAAGTCAACTTGGTTGGTGCAAAAAAAGAATGTCCATCGTAGGCTTGAGACAAGACTTGTAAGGTAATTAATCAGAAGCCTCTCAGGCGCTAGAAACTTGGAATTGCTCACGGGCTCTTGAATCAAGCTTTTAGGCTCTTCGGAACCGCAAATGGTCAAAATCAGCGCAAGCCACCGACAGCCCATCTATTCAAACAACAGTATTGACAGAATCAACCGCCAACGTGAAGCTCCAGCCCGTCTGTCTAATAGGCTTGGCCTGCTCTTGGTGCCAAGCCGACAACCACCTGCGACGTTCTCTTTCTTCCCCATGACACTCTACAATGGGTGAGCACATGTTAATTTGGGGTTTGCTTGTGCCTTACCCTGACAACGATTGTAATTTCTGCTTGACCATGGTTCTGACCACAGTCAAGCAACAACCCAATTTCTTACATCCAGCCCTCAAGGAAAACCTTAGGTACTACTGCATCTTCATCTACCGTATGCTTTCTCAATCTTCATTAAATGTATTCACATCTTTGTTACAAATGAATAATTGTGCTGCACAATTCTCCAACATTCTGCACGATAGTTCCCATTGCATCCTCCCCATGCTCATGTTCTTTTAGTCACCTTGAGGAGACCAGCCTATTTGAGGTTCATTTCAATTGCTACTGAATCCATTTTACTCTACAAGAAAATCTTGAAATTCTATATGGCCTGAAGCAGATCTGCGAGCATCGATTTTACTGATGCTGACATATATTTGAGATGTTGTTTTTGCTCTGATTGGGCTTGCATGTTTTATGTTTCATCATGATGCTAGACAAGTAACACAGTACACTCTATGTTATTAGTAGTTATGGGAACAACAGCAGTGCCAGGGTCGGATACATGACCTAACACGTTCTCCAAGGGCGGTTGCTGTCTCGATTTACAGTGATTTTTCAGGCTAACATTTTGTACAGAAGCACTGTGAATCAGGTGAAGCAGACAACCAATCTATCTTTTAGATTACAAATATCTAATGGCTCAAGCACCTAAAAGAAAAAATATTCCTTAGGTCACATAGACCTTACAGGCTCAGGCCACTGAAAACAGAACAATCACTCGATTACACAAATCTTGGAGCCTCAGGAACTTGACAGCAAGTTTCTTTCCAAAGCACAACAGATATTACAGACTCCTGCCTGTGGTAGCAAAACTGTTCTTCGTGTAAATAGGCTTAGCCAACAGACAGTAATGATACACCTCAAATTACACACTGATCTTTAAAGCTGGGACCAGGGCAGTAGAACCATACCTCAGATGACAGAGATATGTAATTATCATTTCTCAGGTGCAAAGCTAACCCTAAAGTTCTACATCTTATAGCTCAGTATTTGGACTTCTAACCTATCCCTTAATGTGCAAAGATGATACAGAATAAGGTCTGGGAATTAAGAATATTTTACAAATATATTACATGTTCAAGCTACAGACAGCATAGCTACCACCTTTTTACATCTCTTCCAGGCTCAAGCAACGGACACAACCTTAAGATTACATAGATTTCCAACAGGTGACATTAATGTTAGAAGCTCAGGCAAGAATGCCATTAATCATTTTTCATAGAACATATAGGACCTGGCCCCAACATAATATTGTCATTGTTGAGGTTTCCAATATGGAAAAATATGTAGCCTCTTGGGAAAATGAGAAACTAAGTGATTGACTCAGAAAGGGATTGTGGAGCACCGTTTTGGATTACATGCTTTTAAAGAGATCAAAAGTGTCTCACAATAAAATGCAACTACTTTTAAAGCATTTCAAGACATCAGTGTAAGAGAAGAAAAAAAAACAGATAAACATCTTGAAGGCTCTACAAGCATTCATTTCATTTGACCTTGAGCACAGCTGGGATTGGGAATTATTGGACACCACTTTTCATCATGTAGACTTACTAAAGTGAAATTCAACATTTTTTTGTGAACAGATACATATCCATCTTTTTTGGTAAATGTGTTTGTGTAAAATTTTGAGTACATCAGACCAAGAGTAAATTTTTTATTGAGAAATCTGACATTACATTAACCGTGCATGTTTACCTCCCTTATTACTTTCTGTCACTATTTTATATCAGAAAATATCCATTTCTAATCTAGTGTTGTCTTAATACAATAACCAGATTTAACAGCAGTACAATGAATTCTTCTCAAATTATGAAAGAAATGATTGAGTGAACCCCATATAAACTTGTACCGTTGATTACTTTTCTTCCGATACTTGGCTTTATAGCTGCTTGCTCCAATGTACTTATTCTCAAAAAGGTTGGCCACCCGTGTTCTATCATGTGTGGAGTGCTATTGATCTAAGCATTTTAAACACAAATATGTGGCAATGCAATACTAATAAAACAAATGCACTGTAGCTCCAAGGGTATCGAATAATCCACATTAAGGTGCCAATTACGATCCGGTAAAAAAATGGCCCGTACGACTCGTATCCGGTCTTTTTACCGTACGAATCGTACAAGTGCCGTACAAACTGCCAATTACGATTCGCATGGGAAAAAGACCATACGAATCGCATTGGGAATAATTCCCCGTACGTCCTCGGGTCGGAAAACGTGTCCGACACGTCCCCGGACAAATTACCGTACAAATGTGAAAAGTGAAGTCCGACTGCGGAATCACGATCCATCCCGTGCGTCCGATGTTACAACCGTATGGAAAAAACACCGTCTGCACCGAACTCCCATAGCAACCATGGCGACATGTGCCCGCATACGTGCCGAACACCCCCCCAGCCCCCGTACATTCGAGTCGTACCCCCACCCGTGTATGTACACCCGTGTACGTTCGAGTCGTACCCCCACCCGTGTATGTACACCCATGTATGTGTCGCACCCCCCGTGTATGTACACCCATGTACGTGTCGTACCCCCGTGTATGTACACCCGTGTACGTTCGAGTCGTACCACACCCGTGTACGTTCGAGTTGTACCCCCCGTGTATGTACACCCGTGTACGTGTTGTACCCCGCGTGTATGTACACCCGTGTACGTGTCGTACACCCCCATGTATGTACACCCGTGTACGTTCGAGTCGTACCATACCCGTGTACGTTCGTGTCGTACCCCCACCCGTGTATGTACACCCGTGTACGTGTCGTACCCCCACACGTGTATGTACACCCATGTACGTGTCATACCCCCTGTGTATGTACACCCGTGTATGTTCGAGTCGTACCCCACCCGTGTATGTACACCCGTGTACGTGTCGTACCCCCACCCGTGTATGCACACCCGTGTACGTGTCGTACCCCCGTGTATGTACACCCGTGTACGTTTGAGTCGTACCACACCCGTGTACGTTTGAGTCGTACCCCCACCCGTGTATGTACACCTGTGTATGTGTCGTACCCCCACCCGTGTATGTACACCCGTGTACGTGTCGTACCCCCACCCGTGTATGTACACCTGTGTACGTGTCGTACCCCCGTGAATGTACACCCGTGTACGTTCGAGTCGTACCCCCACCCGTGTATGTACACCCGTGTACGTGTCGAACCCCCCCGTGTATGTACACCCGTGTACGTGTCGAACCCCCGTGTATGTACACCCGTGTACGTGTCGAACCACCCCGTGTATGTACACCCGTGTACGTGTCGTCCCCCCCGTGAATGTACACCCGTGTACGTGTCGTACCCCCCGTGTATGTACGAACCGTACCCTCACCCGCAGACGTATGGAGCGTACCCCAGGCCCCAACACCAGCACCTTCACACAACATCGCACATGTACGAGTCGTACCAAGCCAGACACAAGGACAGCGCTGTACAACAAAATGCCAGAAGTACACACCGTACACACATTAAAAACGCACGTACACAACCAGGACAAAGCAAAACAACACAAGAATACACCATTTGAATGGCACAAAGCCACTAAACATGTCCAACAAGCTCAAAAACAACACAATCACTGACCTGCAACTGCCAAAATCCAAAACAGAGGCCCAAAACACAACCACTCCTTATAACACACCCACCCAAAGTTCAAACACAGCCACACCCACAAATGGACCAATAAAAAGGGACCACACACACAAACCATGAGCCTTTGCAACAGA
The DNA here is from genome assembly GCF_964204655.1 of Triturus cristatus. Lineage (NCBI taxonomy): Eukaryota > Metazoa > Chordata > Amphibia > Caudata > Salamandridae > Triturus > Triturus cristatus. The sequence goes on along the minus strand of NC_140592.1, from coordinate 176,320,983 downwards.
CTCACTGCTGCCAGACCCCACAGACAACCTACAGCACCATACTAGAAGCCTTACCACACCTTACACATGCACACCTTCACACACACACCTTCACAAACACCCCCACATCACATTCACACACACACCCAAACAACCACACCCACACACCCACAACCATCCACACCACCCCCCCACCATCCACACCCACACCCCTCACCATGCCCACTAACAAGAATCCAAAGTTCACTAGCCGAGAGTTGGAGGTCCTTGTCGATGAAATCCTCAGAGTTGAGCCACACCTCTTTGGAACATTGGTCAGACAGACCAGCATTTCTGAAAAAACATCCATGTGGCAGACCATCGTCGATGCTGTGAATGCTGTTGCGGACACCAGAAGGACCAGGCATGAATGCCAAGCCAGGTGGTACGATCTGCGGAGGAGGGTCCGAGCCAAAATGACGGACGAACACAACCAGGCCAACGTCACTGGAGGAGGGCCGCCCCGCAGACGCGTAGAATACCATCCCTGGGAGGAGAGGGTGATGGCCATACTGCCGGTGGTGGCAGTGGACGGATTAGAAGGACTCCGAGACCCGGGTGAGTACACAAACAACTCACCTCACATGGGTGGAACGTCATCCACAACCACACTCACAAACAGGCACGCAACCACCCCAAGCTATCGCATGACTCAACCACACTCCATGAACACGCACATGCCACTGGCGCCACCATGCCCCATGCACCCAGCTGGACAATGTCAAGTCACAGGCCACAGAAAACACCAACACATGACACGGTAAGCCAGATGGCGGGAGTGTGGGCCCAAAAAATCACATAGTGCAAATCAGAAGCAGACAACAATGCCCTCTGGCCATATGGCCTAGGTCACATCCAGACAAACAGTGTGTCCCCACACAGGAAAGACTCGCCAGCAAATGGCGGACGCCTTGCATCAACACATGGGGGTGACGGCACGTTCTTGCACATGACAGCAGCTAATGAACAGCCAACACTGTGAAAGAGTGGCAGCACACACCACCACAGCAGCAGTGCAGACACACACACTACACCCAATGGGTGCCTGGAGATCAGAAACAAACTCACATCAACAATCCAAGGGCCATTCAAAGATCTGCTAACAGTGTGTGCCCAGGAAGCTGGGCTGAGGTGACAGAGGGTGACACACAGAGGGAGGGAGAGGGGGACAGAGAGGGAGGGAGACAGAGGTGGACACAGGGAGACAGACAGAGGGAGGGAGGAGGGTGACAGAGGGAGGGAGAAAGGGAGACAGAGGGAGACGGACAGAGGGAGGAGGTTGACAGAGGGAGGCAGAAAGGGAGACAGAGGGAGACGGACAGAGGGAGGAGGCTGACACACGGAGGGAGGGAGAGGGGGAGAGAGAGGGAGGGAGACACAGGGAGATGGACAGAGGGAGGAGGCTGACACACAGAGGGAGGGAGAGGGGGACAGAGAGGGAGGGAGACACAGGGAGACGGACAGAGGGAGGAGGCCGACACACAGAGGGAGGGAGAGGGGGACAGAGAGGGAGAGAGAAAGGGACACACAGGGAGAGCAAATCAGCCTTGTGGGGTGTGGGAATGTCTGCTCGTCAGCAGGTAGACTGCGTGCATGTAGACAAGGGTGGCCAGTGTCAGAACCCCCCCTCTTCTCCATGGCAAAACACAGGGCCATGTCACAACCTGTGCACGAGCACAACGACAGCTACCTGCATTATCTATGTGTGTGGAACCACTCCATGTGCCCACGTACAGTGCAACACGGAAGGCGCCAATGCATGGCTCGCCACACCTGCCCACTCCACTGCTGACTGCAGTCACAATTGACGCAGCAAGTAAGACTGTGCCACACATAGGTAAAGTCGCAAAAGCTGTGGCCAAGGAACCTACCCATGTACAAGTGCACTGTGAGTGGAATGCAAGACATATCCAAATTCCCAGAGGAAATGTGCCAACATAGAAACCAATGAAACATGGATGTTGCATGGAACAAAATTAACATTGTCTCTCTCACACACAGGTCAACATCGTGGATCCCCCCCCAACACTGGGGGGAAGACTCACAGGACCCGGCTCGGCGGGATGACGGAGCCACCGCCAGCGACGACTCTCACCACTCTGTGGACGAACCCGGCCCCGACCAACCTGGCCCCTCTGGTGTCCAACGACCTACAGCACCTGCGTCAGGTACAACTGGGCCAACCACCACCCCCACTCCTGCCACATCCCAGGAGACACCCAGGATCCCTGCCCCACTACCACAATGCAGCCAGGCTGGCCAGGAGGGACACGGTGTCCCGGGCACCCAGGAGGAGGCAGGCGGCAACGCAAATGCCACCCCTCAGGGGTCCCGGAGACCCGATGTGCCCGCAACGGCAGGCCAGGTGCAAGTGGGCAGGGGTGGTGGGAGTGGAGGACGGCGGAGGCGCGAGCCTGACCAGTTGGCTGGGGAACCGGTATATTCCCATGTCCGAAACATCCAGGACACATACCGGCAGGACACCACGGGCATGGCCCAGGTTGTGTCCATCCTCGAGGGGATCAAGACCCAGCAGGCCCAGCAACATGCGGAGCAACATGCCTGTCTACTGCAACACCAACGGAGGATGGAGGACAGACAGGCTGAGCTTGTGACGGTGTTCACGGGAATTCACAGTACACTCCGTCGGATGGCCGACAACATGGGCAACCCTCCCTGTGCCAGCAGGCGTAGAACATCACCACCCACAGGGAGGGATGAGGAGGAGGAGGAGACATCCGACGGAGCATCCCAAACATCGTCACGGCCTGCTTCTGAGGGTCCCCGCAGGAGGGCGGGTCGTCCACGGAAAAGACCGTGAGGGTCGGCGCAACAGCACCATCTCCCAGGACACCTGGCCTGGCACCTGGAGCAACAGCAGCACAGCAGCAAAAGACATTCTCTGCCACATGGACTTGCTGGTCACTGTCTGACCAATGTTGACAAAGACTGTGGCATGGACTCTGAGGATTTCAAATGGCAAGGACACCAAGTCCCCTAGTGAACTTTGGATTCCACACACCCGGAAAGCCCCTCATGTCAAACCCCCTTCCCCTACCCCAACCAAAATAAAAAGTCACACCATAAAGAGAAGATGCCTACTGCTTGCATTATTACCTTACATGTGTCTTGTAAAGTCTAACTATGCCTGAGTTCTCATTTGACTTCAACCATCCACACCCTGGGGCCTGAGTCTGGCACAGGACACACATGGGTCACATTGTATTAGGCAAGACAGACAAAGAGCACCATACACACCCGTGATGGGCCCAACCAGCTGAGGGGGTGGCCGCACAACCGTGCCGACAGACACATTGAGTACAGCGACAGCCATGCGCAGAGGTCAGGGATCATGTGGCGTGTCCTGGGGGGCACCCAGGTATGTGTGGACAGGTGGCAGAACCATGTCCTGCAAGCTTGAGTCAGGTGGATGCAGTGAATGGTGGCCTGGCCAATGATGGATGCATGGGGATGGCACATGTCACAATACCCACACAGTCATTGACTACATGCACAATACACAGTCTAATCCCACACAAACAGCTTGCATCTTGCTACTCTACACATAGACACATAGCCACTATCACGGAAAACCATGCAAGACATGGCGGATGCACCGTGGCAACACACCAGCATTGACTGAGAAGAGGCACCTTGGAGGCATAGGGACACTAGTCATGTATTCGGGATAGCAGAGGCAACTCGGAGTACACATGAAGGGGTCATGTGGAGTAACATGTGGGTCCAACACTGGAACCCCCCTTCTGCAGCACAAATGTGTGATAGCCATGGAACTGGCACACAAGTGTTGGCTAATAGCTAAACACCCCCTGCTGCTCACGGAGAGACTGCCATACACCATTGATCCACTGATGTGGAAGTCCCACAGCATGTCAAGCCAAGGCAAACCATATTTGTCCGAGGGCAGTGTAACACACATTGATGCCATAATCACATTCCACAATCCCATCACTGATGACTGTCAACAAGTCTGACCATCTATTCAGGTGTACCCAGCTGCATGTAATGTGTTCCATGGTGATGCGACATGTCTGCAGAGGAACCAAACATCGACAGGGGCAGTGTGCATACATCGTGAACAACTGCCACACCCAATACACCCCTGATGCATCCCTTACCCTAAGGAGACTTCCAAACTTGTCCGAGCGTGTAACGCTGAGTCAGCACACGATGACGTGTCCATGAGGATTAGCAGTGCCACAACAATGCAACCAGCAGACGGCATGCGCAAGTGCCTGGGGATGAGAGACACACAAGAAGTCAGCCACAAAAAGCACAGCCACTTGCATGTGCATGTACTCGACACATGTAAGGATGACAACATGCCAGGTCACAATTATGACTGGGGAAATACACATCACTGCCACCATCACTTCAGTGACACATCCACACACACCTCTGACTCACGTGGCATACATGCAGATGGACACACACATCGCAACACATGCCACACGGGGACCAATGCGTGCACACACAGACACTGGTACTCACCACTAAGCAAAGAAGTCGTGTATGAGCCGAGTCCGGATGTCCTCTTGCGGAACCACGTCCTCCACATCACTAGCCCCATTGCCAAGCCCTTCGTCCTCCACGGGTGGATGGTCCTGATCATCTTGATCCAGGATGAGTGGCACAGCTTTCTCAACTGCCATGTTGTGCAGCATGCAGCAGACCATGAAGATTTTGCAGACCTTCGCCGGGGCATATGGGAGCGCGCCGCCGGTCTTGTGGAGGCATCGGAATCGGCTCTTCAGGAGGCCAAACGTCCTCTCTATCACTCGCCTTGTCCGGCCATGGGCGGTGTTGTAGTGGAGCTGGGCCGGTGTGATGGGGTTGCGGAGAGGTGTGATCAGCCATGGCATGTTGGGATAGCCAGCGTCCCCTACATGGAAACCACATGGACATAAGTAGGACAGGAGAAGCGGTCGTGCTGGAAGTCTACGCAAAATACAGGACAGACAGACTGTACCCACCAACAACACATGCTCGTTCGTTGCGCAGCTGCGTCATCATTTCAGGCATCCTGCTACGCCTCATGATGTAGGCATCGTGTGCTGATCCTGGAAAACGAGCACAGACATGTGAAATCACCATGTTGGACAGCGACACCACAAGGGCATTGATGGAGTGGTAGTGCTTGCGATTCCTGTACGCTACCTCCTGTGCCTGTGGTGGTACCAAAGCCACATGTGTCCCATCTATGGACCCAATGACATGGGGCATCCCTCCCAGGGCATAGAATCCACGCTTGACCCCAGTCAACATTGCAGGGGTTGGGAAATGGATGAAGTCATCCAGGTGAATAAACATGGCCTCTAAGAAATCATGCAGCACACGGCAGAACATGCTCTGGGACATGCCACCAACATGAGCTATGGTATTTTGAAAGGTACCCGTGGCAAGAAAATGTAGGGCTGCCATTACCTTCAGCTTGGGTGTCAATGCCGTAGGATACCTGTGCAGCGGTTGCAGGTGTGGTGCCAGTCTCGCCGTCAACTCCAGAATCAACCGTTGGGGGAAGCGGTAGCACCGGATACAGTCATTCTCCCGCATGGCAGCCAAGTCCGGAATTGGTCGGGGAAGAGGCGGCGCTCTGCAGTAATTTGGAAGTGACAAGGAAGAGTGAGTGCACCACAACAACAATGTATTTGTACTGAGCACATGTTAATCTGTCAATACACATATGCTACATACGGAGTCAGGTATGTGCCACATGCCCTGGACACGTATGGCTGCCAGGTGACACCCCTACCAAGACCCAGCTACACACGGAGATTGTGAACCTCCACATGCCATGGCATGGGATTAGCTGTGTCCCAGTGTAAGTGAACAGCCAGACGCAACACAGGAGTGACATATATCCACACATCAGCAGAAGTAGGATGTCGATTGCAGAGACTGGTAGCGGAACACTAGAGCCACAGGTCACATGACATTACACAAGGACAGCCCACACACCTTGCCATGAAGGTGTACATGTGATGACTCACCACACATTCATAGACAGGATGCAGACATGTCCTTGTTACGCTACTCCGTGTCCCATGCATACATACGCACCTCACATCCAATACCACATGTGGCATGGTGTGCGGAACAGTGTGCCATGTCAATCTACACACAGACACATGTTGGTTGCTGCAACAGCTGCTGCTTTTGAGGGAGCTCCAACATCAACCTAATGGGAACCCCCCACACATCCATGACATAGTCACATCGTGCACCGTGGGTAGTGACATGTCAGGTGTGGTAACCCCTGTACCGGGCCTCAGGGGACACTTGCGTGTGTTGTTGTCCGTGCCATGCCAGTGACGCTCATCCCAAGTGTGCAGTACGACATGCACACATGTCAAAGGAGTCAAGGGCATGCCTGGCACACATTGCACTGTCACACATTACATGTGTACACATCTCATCATACATCTGGTGCCTTCTTGACTCAGGAGTAATGTGCCACATCACAGCCTTTCACACCTGTGCCCCACACATGTAGTACTGCACAGACAATGCCTTGATGTCCATCCATGGACAAGTATGTCAGCCCTATTCCTTCCTGTGTGCTGCCTGTCACCACTGTGATGTGTGAAAAGCACCATTCTTTCGCAAAAAGGGCCTGTGTACGTTCCCGTATCACTATGGGAGTGCTGCCGTATGTGTACCCCTAGGGATAGTGAGCGTACGCACGCGTGTACGCTCCGTCTCACTATGGGTGTTCTCGCTTATGCGTACTCATAGTGATAGTGAGCGTACAGGCGTGTGTACGGTCCGTACCACCATGAGTACGCATACGCGAGAACACCCATAGTGAGACGGGCCGTACATGCGTGTGTACGCTCCGTACCACTATGGGTGTTCTCGCGTATGTGTACTCATAGTGATAGTGAGCGTACAGGCGTGTGTACGGTCCGTACCACCATGAGTACGCATACGCGAGAACACCCATAGTGAGACGGGCCGTACACGCGTGTGTACGCTCCGTACCACTATGGGTGTTCTCGCGTATGCGTACTCATAGTGATAGTGAGCGTACAGGCGTGTGTACGGTCCGTACCACCATGAGTACGCATACGCGAGAACACCCATAGTGAGACGGGCCGTACACGCGTGTGTAGGCTCTGTACCACTATGGGTGTTCTCGCGTATGCGTACTCATAGTGATAGTGAGCGTACAGGCGTGTGTACGGTCCGTACCACCATGAGTACGCATACGCGAGAACACCCATAGTGAGACGGGCCGTACACGCGTGTGTACGCTCCGTACCACTATGGGTGTTCTCGCGTATGCGTACTCATAGTGATAGTGAGCGTACAGGCGTGTGTACGGTCCGTACCACCATGAGTACACATACGCGAGAACACCCATAGTGAGACGGAACGTACACGCGTGTGTACACTCCGTACCACTATGGGTGTTCTCGCGTATGCGTACTCATAGTGATAGTGAGCGTACAGGCGTGTGTACGGTCCGTACCACTATGAGTACGCATACGCGAGAACACCCATAGTGAGACGGGCCGTACACGCGTGTGTACGCTCCGTCTCACTATGGGTGTTCTCGCGTATGCATACCCATAGTGATAGTGAGCGTACAGGCGTGTGTACGGTCCGTACCACCATGAGTACGCATACGCGAGAACACCCATAGTGGTACGGAGCGTACACACGCCTGTACGGGCCATTGCTTTGCATTTGGGGTGCCCTAGGGCCCCGGAACGCACCATACCTGTGTGTGAAGCTCCAAATTACATAGGGGACACATGAGGGACAAGTCTAAAGGCCTACATGCATGCTGGTTGTCATGGAGACCAAGTTTAAACTTTGAATTTTTTCCGGAAGGTGCACAGCAGAAGTCAGTTGGAATGAATCTACTTTGTTGCAATGTGGTTCTGGAGTTGACATCATGCTCAAGAAAAAAACACATTAAGAACCCACTGACTGCTAGGTTTGAAGGGATTGGAGGAAACATAGGATGCAAATGTGAGTGACCAATCACTCTGTACTCCTGTGCATGAAACAGGCCAGCAAGGCAGATATAAGGCAGCCAGGTCCCACGAGGGAGCACTTGCCTGCACATCTTTGTATTCCACGACCCAGCTGCTGCTACTGATTCCCTGCAACCATGTCAAGGGCTGTGGAGAGGTCACAGCCATTCACCCTGGAGGAGAACCTGGCTTTGCTGGATGTGATCCTCCCACAGTACCCCATGCTGTATGGGCGAGCAGGTTATCAGGTGAGTGCAGAGTCCTCTAGCACAGACTGTGTCCCTTTTTTGTGACTGTGACTTCTGCCATTGTGTCCAGGTGTGACACACATGCTATGTACTGTAGGGGGGGTCCAGGGGGGGGAATGCCTGATGTCTCACAGCCAGAGAATGCTGTGGTGCATGTCTGCCGTCCTCACTAGCATGGTGTTTACTGTGACAATCACTGCATGGTGCATGCCACATTCTGCCTGTCTTGTCCTCCTGGGAATGTAGCCTCTACAGTCCTCATGTGATTCTGTGGTCAGCCCAGTGTGACAGGTGACTGTACCCACAGATGTGTGTTAGTTCTGTGTACCTGTGCTGAGAGTGTCCACATGATGTGTTCGTACCCTGGACATCGGTGTGTGTGTAAGTCCCCTGTCATGTGGGTGGGTGCATATGTGGAGTGTAGCACCCCAGCTGCATGAGGGATGGATATACCCTGGCCATGTGATGTGAGCAGGGAGCAGTGCTGTGTGTCTGATGTGCAGAGCCAGCCCCACACCTCTGAGCCCCCCGTCTAGTGGCACAAGTGCAGAGTAAGGTATGTCGCTGCATTTGGCAATGGCAGGTGACTGTCCTGTGCCTGTGTGTGTCTGTGTACTCTGCAGCGGTAGCGTCAGTGGCCTGAGGCATGTGACTGCTTAGAGGTGCTGCACATTATCCTGGTGTAGCTTGTGATGCACAGTGTGAGCCTGGATCATTGATTGTGTAGTTGCCCTCTTCCACCTGTGTCCTTTCAATGGCACGTACTGCTTTTGCCCTTCCCCAGAGGATCATGTCCCTATGACAAAGGTGCAATGCGTTGGATGCATACTATGCCTTGTTGTAAACAGCAAATGTGTTCGAATATGTGTCTCTGTGACATGTGCCAGGTGTATTGATGTAGTGTCACTTGTTCATCCTCACAGGTAGGCGGCTCTGCCAAGGAGCAGATATGGCTGACCGCCGTCAGCGCCGTGAGGAGTGCGGATGGTCGGAAGCGGCGCCTGTCCCAGGTGAGGAAACGCTGGCAGGATATCCGGTGCTGGACGCGGAGGATCGCACGGGTCCTGCTGGGGGACTCACCTGAGAGCCATAAGAACCGCGGGCGCCGCCGACTGACCCACATCCACAAGCGTGTGCTGCCGGTGGTATTTCCAGACTTGGAGAGGCGCTTACAGGAGAAGCAGCAGCAGGAAGGGGGTAGGTACATGTGTGTTTGTTGTGTTTCACCAGCATTTGTAAGTGCACAGTTGCATAGATACACTGCCAGGGTTTAAAGGTGCTGTGCAGATCCAGTTACCCACAGTATAGCTGTGCTCTCCTGCCTCCCTTCCCCTCCTTGCAATGTGTTCCCTGGTCTGTGTGTAGTCACTCCTTCACAAGGTAATGTAGGCTGGCGCTTTCTCCATGTGAATTATGCCTGTAGCACCATGTGTGGGGGTGGTGTGTAACAGGTTTGGTGACCTTGGCTGTGCCCTGTCCAGTTCAGTACATGTGGGTTCCATGTCAGTTGGCACTGATGCAGAGTCCAGACATGAGAGTTAGTCTCACAAGTGTCATGCCTTACAGCGCGCATGTCCTATGTAGTGGCCTGTGACATGATGTGCATGAGTGTGCGATACGCATAGTGCAGGGATGGTGGCGTGTGTTGCAGTCATTCCCATTCAGGACCATGGAGTTGTGTTGACACTACTGTCCCCTGGGGCATATTTTCCTAGGTGTCATGTGTGTCAGCACAAAACGTGGACACTCTCAGTGTCTACAGCATAGGTTGTGCTCTGTGCCATTGTCCCCTGGCACCATGTATATTGACGTGAAATGTAGTACTAGTGTCCACTGTACAGCCTGACCTGATTTTCCTTGTTCATAGTCACAGTGGCCAGTGCCTGTGTGTCTTGTTACAATCATCTGACGATGGCCATTTGTACATGATTATTTGGACAGGCGCACCTTGGGTATTTGGCATCCAATCTTGCATTCATGCAGCCCCTGTGTATTTCACCCAGACTAAGAGATGTAAGTGCCACCTGTGTCTCAACAAATTGTCTCATGTAGGGGGTGGTTGGTGCGGGCCAAGCCTACATGTCAAAACCAGAATTCTCCTTGCTAGGTCTGGCCAGTGTGTGATGTTTGTCTGGACATACACTCAAGGTGCAGTGACCTATTAATATTGGGCATGTTTTTAAGTATTGCCTTTGCAGCATGTGCCTACAGTTAATAGACATGGTTCCTGCTCATCCCTTTTTACGCCAACGCTGTGTGCTGCAGATGCTGTGCTGGATTGTCCCCAGTGCCTGGCTCCTCTGTCCAAATCCATATCATGTTATTTGCTATTGTGTCATGCTCTCCATAGTTGGTCAGTGGCATGGTGGGTCAACCAACTGTGTGTTGCAGGGCCTACATATGTGCCTTGTATTGTAGATGTTACTCATGTTGCTTTTCAGGCTATGCACTGTAACCTATGTAGATTGGACTCATGTGACATATGTATACAGGTGTGTGATTAATTGCTGTCTCTTCACCTTGCCCACAGCAATCGTCGACACGGAGGGAGACATGAGCACAGACGGAGCGGAGGGACCGAGCACCAGTGCCAGCGTTGACATCGTGGCTGGCACATTGAGTGGTACAGAGGCGGAGGAGAGTGAGGCCGAGATCCTGTCCACTGGCACCACCGAATATGAAGCGGACGGGTCCGAGGATAATCTCTCCGAGTGGGCAGAGGCTGCACCACCAGCTGACAGCGGCACAACATTGCACCCCGCCCCCTCCATTGCCATCAGCCGCCTCCCACTTGCTCGTGTCCCTTCCCAACATGCCCGGTCACCACATGTCTCCTTCCTGCCAGGCACCGCACCCCCTGCCCCTGTCTCCACTGCTGCCGCCAATGCCGAGTCTGTGGACATCCAGCGGCAGTTGCAGATTGGTCAGGCTGCGATCCTTAATGTCCTCCATGGCCACAGCCAGGTCCTCAACAACATGGAGGCATACTTGGAGGGCATTCACTCATCGCAGGCTGACCAACGCAGCTTGCTGAGGTCGATAGACTCGACACTGACTGCAGCAGTGGGTCTCCTGCAGCGCTTCATCCAACCCCCTACCCCTGCCCCATCCACACTTCCCACTCCCACGCCTGTCCCACGTACACCCAGACGTCAGCATGCACCCACCACGACGGACACAGGCACCACACCAGCAGGGAAGGTCACCCGCACACCTCCTGGCACGCACACACAGGGTGAAGTAGGCACACCCACTGGGTCGGGGGGCAAACGTAAGACACGCAGCCAGAGTGGGAGTCCGCATTCCACCAAATCCACTCCCTCCAAATCCCCTCCCCTCAGCTCTCCTGGCCACATATCACACAAAGACTCCTTCATGGCCGCTCTGTCCCTGAGCCCCACAGTGACACCACCCTGCAAGCGGTCAAGGGAGTCCCCGGTCAGGGTGGTTGAGTCCCCCCCCTGTCTACACCCTCCCCCAGTGGCGCTGCGACCCATCCCTCTGACCCCCCCCCCTCCTTGGGGCCTGTGGTTCCTTCGGGTGCAGGGGATTCCCTGGAGGACCTTGCTAAGGTGTGCAGCGAGATCCTGGCCTCCGACTTTGGCCCTGCCCCACCCCCTGTGGTGGAGTCCTCCATCCCTGCACCCACGACGCCTACCCTTCGCCCTCATGTCCCTCCGGTGCCTGGTCCTTCCCCCCCACATGATGCCCTCACCCCTGTGGAAGACTACGGTATCTAACTCTGCAGGCAAGCTAGGGGACACGCATCCCACTGTGTCCCCCATCCAGCTGTGACTTCTGGACTGCCCTATGGGCTTTGAAAATATTGAACTTCCTACAAACAAGATTTTTTGGATCATGCTGAATAAAGCAATTTATTTTTTTCCCTTGGAACACTACTGCTTTGCTGGTATTGCTGTTGGGGCTGCTACATGGTTTTGGGTGGTGTTCATGTGTTGGGTGTGTGGGAAATGTAGTAGTGTGCTGCTCATAGGGGGGACCCTGGGATCTGTGTGCCATCACACGGTGTTAGCTAGGTTTCTCTGTTCATGTAAGCAGTTGCTGCATGGTGAAATTGTCCCAAGGTGTATTCCTTCCTCTGTGTACCCTGACATCTTCCCTGCAGGGTGTTCCCAATATTTAGCGCTGAGCTGTGTGTACATTAGCTGGGTGTGTGACGGATTCCTTCAACTTTGCACATGCATGCTGAGCGATGTCTCCACCTGCATCATTCGTGGCATCCTTGGTGGTCACTGTACTTGTGTATGTGGACTGTTGACATGACTTCATTTATTATTTATTTATTTTATAACACTTGTAAGGCGCACAGCTACCCACAAAGGGTTTCCCGGCGCCGGACCAGCAAAACACAAAACACAACTGGATAGAGAGCATTTAAAGCACTTATTTGTCGAACAACCAGGTTTCTACACTTTTTCTAAAATTCATATAGCTTTCCTCCTTGCGTATATGAATGGGTAATGTGTTCCACAGAGTTGGGCCCAAATAGGAAAATGATCTCCCGCCTATTCTAGCCCGTTTGAACCTCGGTACCGCAAAGTACGCAGCAGTGCAAGAACGAAGACTGCGATTGGGGAGGTAGGGCTTAGCACGGTCCTGTAGGTATTTGGGGGCAGTGCCAGCTTTGATTTTAAATAGGTAGGTCAGGGTTTTGAAACGAATCCGGTTTTCAACCCTGAGCCAATGCAGGTCCCTAAGATGTTTGGTGATCCTAGCGGATCTAGGGATTCTGCAAAGCAGTCTGGCAGCAGCGTTTTGCACCAGTTGCAGACGTCTTATTACTGCTTTGTTTGAGCCCAGATACAAGATGTTACCGTAATCAAGCCGAGATGTCACTAAGGCATTGACTACGGTCTTCTGGGTAGTAGGTGGTAACATCCAGACAATTTTGCGAAGCCATTTAAGAATGGTAAAACATATGCCTGCCACTTTGTTGGCTTGCTGAGTCATAGATAGACTGTCATCTATGATGACCCCAAGGTTTCTGACCTGAGAGGCTGGAGGTGAAAGTTTACCTAATGACGATGGCCAATGGGGATCACTCCAGAGATCTTTACTATTCCCTAAGAGGAGGACCTCTGTTTTCTCCCCATTTAATTTAAGTTGATTAGCTGACATCCAACTAAAGATTTCCTGAAGGCCTATTTTTAATGCAGATGGAGCAGATGAGTCAGATTTGGAAAGTGAAAACAGGATTTGAGAATCATCTGCATAAGTCATTAAAATAAGACCAACATTTTCTGCAAGATTGGCCAATGGTCGTAGGTACAAATTAAAAAACAAAGGGCTCAGGATCGATCCCTGTGGCACACCATGAGGAGAGTGGAATACCTCAGAGCATGCCTCCGAAGAGGAGATCTGGAAAGTGCGGAGGGATAAGTATGATCTAATCCACTCCAGTGCTTTGCCTTCGACACCATTCTCCCCCAACCTGTCAAGCAGTATGGAGTGAGAAATGGTGTCGAAGGCCGCACTTAGATCCAACAAGACCAATGCTACCGTTTGGCCGTCATCCATGAGCTCCCTGATCTTTTCTGTGACCCCGAGCAGGGCTGTCTCGGTGGAATAACCACTCCTAAACCCAGATTGGGACGAATGAAGAAGCTCGTTATTTTCCACATAGGTTGAAAGTGCCTTATGGATGTGCCTCTCCAAAATTTTTGAAAAGGCAGGCAGTAATGAAATTGGACGATAATTGGCCAATATCATAGGGTCTGCGGACGGCTTTTTAAGTAGAGGACTGACCATAGCATGTTTCCATAGAGCAGGAACTGTGGCCTGCTCAATGGAGGCGTTCAGTATCTCAGCTATGGAGATCATGGCAGAGTCCTCTAATTTACTTAAGATACTGATAGGAATAGGGTCACGTGGGGAACCCGATTTGATCGATTTTAATAATTCCTTCAGTGTATCCAGATTAATGGGAGGCCAGGCTTCAAGATGACAATTTCCTCTGGGGACTTGGGGGATGTTATATTGTTTATGTGTGATCGTGCTGTCCCTTTTGATATTAGAGACAATGTTCTCAATCTTATCGGTGAAAAACGAAGCCAAGTCCTGGCACTGCTGGGTATTGAGAGGGGTAGGTTCCGCTCTTGAATTCTCACCAGCCAGCTCTTTTACAGTATTGAAGAGAGTCTGGGATTTATTTACGGCCATGTTAATGCTAGTAGTAACATAGCGTGCTTTAGCTTTCATGCATGCTGAATGATAGCTATTTCTGGCCTTTCGGTAAACTTCTTTTTGATGGAGTTCATAGTTTTTACGCCACTGCCTCTCCAGGGTCTTACATGTGGATTTTTCTTTCTTAAGAGCTTCTGTGTACCAGGGGGCGGGAGAGCGATGTGTTTTTCCTTTGCAACGGGATAGGGGCAGGCAGGTATCCGCTGCACCATTTAACCATGTTTGTGTAGCCTCTGCTATGCTTTCCATATCTCCATCTAAGCATGGGTGATCTTTCCTCAAAGCATTGTTGAGATCCTCCAAATTTAGAGATTTCCAATTTCTCCTAAAAGATTCTGAAGGAGTCGTAACAGGACATTTGGTAGGTTTAAGTGAGATAGCGAAACGTAATAGGAAATGATCTGACCAGAGAACAGGAGTAGTGTTAAGCCATGAGAGTTCTTTCATATTTGATATAATAAGGTCTAACAAGTGTCCAGCTTTGTGAGTTGGACCCCTATTACGTAAAGTCATATCTAAAACCATAAAGTCGTCTATTAAGTTTTTGCAGGTCTTGTTGTTGTCATCTTCTAAATGAAGATTCAAATCTCCAAGTACAGTAAAGTTTTGAGCATTTAGATGTTGGGGTAGGATAAAGTTTACCAAATTATCTGACCAAGAGGGATTATTTACTGGCGGTCGATAGATCAGTACGCCAGAGAAGGTAAAATTGGGACTGAGGGTAATTTTAAATGATGCCGCTTCGCAGTTAGGAATGTCTGCAGGTTCAAAGTTGCACACAAAATCTCTACTGTGAATAATGGCAATACCCCCTCCTGTTTGGCCTACCCGATCCCTCCTTACAATAGCATAGCTTGGGGGGAGGGCAGTTGCAACGTCTGGACCTGATCCGTCATGAAGCCAAGTCTCGGTTAAGAATATGGCGATGGGCTTTTTTTCCATTAAAAGATGAAAAATATCTAATTTGTGTTGTGGTAGTGAACGACAGTTTACCAAGTAGAATATGAAATTGTTAGGACTCTCTCCCTGCTGGTAAGGTTTGATAACAGTACCCTGGGGGGTTTCAGAATAGGGCTGATAGTTAGT
Source organism: Triturus cristatus (assembly GCF_964204655.1). Classification (NCBI taxonomy): domain Eukaryota; kingdom Metazoa; phylum Chordata; class Amphibia; order Caudata; family Salamandridae; genus Triturus; species Triturus cristatus. Next base: position 176,305,424 of record NC_140592.1, on the reverse strand, counting down.
CAAAGAAAGGGTACATTCAGGGCATGTTTGTAAGCCAGCTAATAACGGGTTCAGGGTTATGCAGTTATCATGGTTATTGGGGCATAACGCCCTAAGTTTGGCACCTGTTAACATACCGGATAGTGAAAGGGCAGAGTATTGTGCCCTATGTCCCGGCTTGGCCCGGACGGGCACAGACGGGCTGACTCTGGCTGGACTCCGGCGAAGACGAGGCGCGTCCGCTAAAACGCGTCCGCTATCGCGGAGAAGACTATTTCTTTTTATCACTGAGCCTAGAGCGCTCTCACCGCTCTGTCCCGCCCTAAGATGGCCGCCACTAAATCCCTGGTGCTCGGTGCCTTGCCCTGAATCGGCAGGTATCGAGCGCGTGTGTGCTGGAGAAAATGCGGGTAAGTAACAAGTGTGCTGACTGCAAATTACTAAATTTAAAAACACAAGTATTACAAATTAACACAATCCAGTTATTAAAACATTTTTGTTCGATTAAAATCGGCTTTCAATTGTCCTCTAGCGCAATGATTGAGCAGTAAGGTAACACACTGCCCGAGTGCTCGCTAATCCGCAAAACACTGTCTGAGGGCTCCTTTTATCACTGAGCCTAGAGCGCTCTCACCGCTCTGTCCCGCCCTAAGATGGCCGCCACTAAATCCCTGGTGCTCGGTGCCTTGCCCTGAATCGGCAGGTATCGAGCGCGTGTGTGCTGGAGAAAATGCGGGTAAGTAACAAGTGTGCTGACTGCAAATTACTAAGTTTAAAAACACAAGTATTACAAATTAACACAATCCAGTTATTAAAACATTTTTGTTCGATTAAAATCGGCTTTCAATTGTCCTCTAGCGCAATGATTGAGCAGTAAGGTAACACACTGCCTGAGTGCTCGCTAATCATGTGGACAAGTTTTCTTTTCGGCGCTATGCATGCGTATACTCCCAGCCTCGCACACATGTGGTACATGTACTGCAGGGTCTTTGTGCACCTGACTGACATTTGTGGGCATGGTATCTGTGGCTACTCCACCCTTTGCGTTCCATGGGCACTGCTGGGAGTGTTAGGCACCCATCCCTCCTGTCTCTGGGCACTGCTGGGAGGACTCTGCACACACCCCTCCTGTCTCTGGGCACTGCTGGGAGTGTTAGGCACCCACCCCTCCTGTCTCTGGGCACTGCTGGGAGTGTTAGGCACCCACCCCTCCTGTCTCTGGGCACTGCTGGGAGGACTCTGCACCCACCCCTCCTGTCTCTGGGCACTGCTGGGAGGACTCTGCACCCACCCCTCCTGTCTCTGGGCACTGCTGGGAGGACTCTGCACACACCCCTCCTGTCTCTGGGCACTGCTGGGAGGACTCTGCACACACCCCTCCTGTCTCTGGGCACTGCTGGCAGTGTTAGGCACCCACCCCTCCTGTCTCTGGGCACTGCTGGGAGTGTTAGGCACCCACCCCTCCTGTCTCTGGGCACTGCTGGGAGTGTTAGGCACCCACCCCTCCTGTCTCTGGGCACTGCTGGGAGGACTCTGCATCCACCCCTCCTGTCTCTGGGCACTGCTGGGAGGACTCTGCACACACCCCTCCTGTCTCTGGGCACTGCTGGGAGTGTTAGGCACCCACCCCTCCTGTCTCTGGGCACTGCTGGGAGTGTTAGGCACCCACCCCTCCTGTCTCTGGGCACTGCTGGGAGTGTTAGGCACCCACCCCTCCTGTCTCTGGGCACTGCTGGGAGGACTCTGCACCCACCCCTCCTGTCTCTGGGCACTGCTGGGAGGACTCTGCACACACGGCACCCACCCCTCCTGTCTCTGGGCACTGCTGGGAGTGTTAGGCACCCACCCCTCCTGTCTCTGGGCACTGCTGGGAGTGTTAGGCACACACCCCTCCTGTCTCTGGGCACTGCTGGGAGGACTCTGCACACACCCCTCCTGTCTCTGGGCACTGCTGGGAGTGTTAGGCACCCACCCCTCCTGTCTCTGGGCACTGCTGGGAGTGTTAGGCACACACCCCTCCTGTCTCTGGGCACTGCTGGGAGTGTTGGGCACACACCCCTCCTGTCTCTGGGCACTGCTGGGAGGACTCTGCACCCACCCCTCCTGTCTCTGGGCACTGCTGGGAGGACTCTGCACACACCCCTCCTGTCTCTGGGCACTGCTGGGAGTGTTAGGCACCCACCCCTCCTGTGTCTGGGCACTGCTGGGAGTGTTAGGCACACACCCCTCCTGTCTCTGGGCACTGCTGGGAGTGTTAGCCACACACCCCTCCTGTCTCTGGGCACTGCTGGGAGGACTCTGCACCCACCCCTCCTGTCTCTGGGCACTGCTGGGAGGACTCTGCACACACCCCTCCTGTCTCTGGGAACTGCTGGGAGTGTTAGGCACCCACCCCTCCTGTCTCTGGGCACTGCTGGGAGGACTCTGCACACACCCCTCCTGTCTTTGGGCACTGCTGGGAGTGTTAGGCACCCACCCCTCCTGTCTCTGGGCACTGCTGGGAGTGTTAGGCACCCACCCCTCCTGTCTCTGGGCACTGCTGGGAGTGTTAGGCACCCACCCCTCCTGTCTCTGGGCACTGCTGGGAGGACTCTGCACACACCCCTCCTGTCTCTGGGAACTGCTGGGAGTGTTAGGCACACACCCCTCCTGTCTCTGGGCACTGCTGGGAGTGTTAGGCACACACCCCTCCTGTCTCTGGGCACTGCTGGGAGGACTCTGCACCCACCCCTCCTGTCTCTGGGCACTGCTGGGAGGACTCTGCACACACCCCTCCTGTCTCTGGGCACTGCTGGGAGTGTTAGGCACCCACCCCTCCTGTCTCTGGGCACTGCTGGGAGTGTTAGGCACCCACCCCTCCTGTCTCTGGGCACTGCTTGGAGTGTTAGGCACCCACCCCTCCTGTCTCTGGGCACTGCTGGGAGTGTTAGGCAAACACCCCTCCTGTCTCTGGGCACTGCTGGGAGGACTCTGCACCCACCCCTCCTGTCTCTGGGCACTGCTGGGAGGACTCTGCACCCACCCCTCCTGTCTCTGGGCACTGCTGGGAGGACTCTGCACACACCCCTCCTGTCTCTGGGCACTGCTGGGAGTGTTAGGCACCCACCCCTCCTGTCTCTGGGCACTGCTGGGAGTGTTAGGCACACACCCCTCCTGTCTCTGGGCACTGCTGGGAGTGTTAGCCACACACCCCTCCTGTCTCTGGGCACTGCTGGGAGGACTCTGCACCCACCCCTCCTGTCTCTGGGCACTGCTGGGAGGACTCTGCACACACCCCTCCTGTCTCTGGGCACTGCTGGGAGTGTTAGGCACCCACCCCTCCTGTCTCTGGGCACTGCTGGGAGGACTCTGCACACACCCCTCCTGTCTCTGGGCACTGCTGGGAGTGTTAGGCACCCACCCCTCCTGTCTCTGGGCACTGCTGGGAGTGTTAGGCACCCACCCCTCCTGTCTCTGGGCACTGCTGGGAGTGTTAGGCACCCACCCCTCCTGTCTCTGGGCACTGCTGGGAGGACTCTGCACACACCCCTCCTGTCTCTGGGCACTGCTGGGAGTGTTAGGCACCCACCCCTCCTGTCTCTGGGCACTGCTGGGAGTGTTAGGCACACACCCCTCCTGTCTCTGGGCACTGCTGGGAGGACTCTGCACCCACCCCTCCTGTCTCTGGGCACTGCTGGGAGGACTCTGCACACACCCCTCCTGTCTCTGGGCACTGCTGGGAGTGTTAGGCACCCACCCCTCCTGTCTCTGGGCACTGCTGGGAGTGTTAGGCACCCACCCCTCCTGTCTCTGGGCACTGCTTGGAGTGTTAGGCACCCACCCCTCCTGTCTCTGGGCACTGCTGGGAGTGTTAGGCAAACACCCCTCCTGTCTCTGGGCACTGCTGGGAGGACTCTGCACCCACCCCTCCTGTCTCTGGGCACTGCTGGGAGGACTCTGCACCCACCCCTCCTGTCTCTGGGCACTGCTGGGAGGACTCTGCACACACCCCTCCTGTCTCTGGGCACTGCTGGGAGTGTTAGGCACCCACCCCTCCTGTCTCTGGGCACTGCTGGGAGTGTTAGGCACACACCCCTCCTGTCTCTGGGCACTGCTGGGAGTGTTAGCCACACACCCCTCCTGTCTCTGGGCACTGCTGGGAGGACTCTGCACCCACCCCTCCTGTCTCTGGGCACTGCTGGGAGGACTCTGCACACACCCCTCCTGTCTCTGGGCACTGCTGGGAGTGTTAGGCACCCACCCCTCCTGTCTCTGGGCACTGCTGGGAGGACTCTGCACACACCCCTCCTGTCCCTGGGCACTGCTGGGAGTGTTAGGCACCCACCCCTCCTGTCTCTGGGCACTGCTGGGAGTGTTAGGCACCCACCCCTCCTGTCTCTGGGCACTGCTGGGAGTGTTAGGCACCCACCCCTCCTGTCTCTGGGCACTGCTGGGAGGACTCTGCACACACCCCTCCTGTCTCTGGGCACTGCTGGGAGTGTTAGGCACACACCCCTCCTGTCTCTGGGCACTGCTGGGAGTGTTAGGCACACACCCCTCCTGTCTCTGGGCACTGCTGGGAGGACTCTGCACCCACCCCTCCTGTCTCTGGGCACTGCTGGGAGGACTCTGCACACACCCCTCCTGTCTCTGGGCACTGCTGGGAGTGTTAGGCACCCACCCCTCCTGTCTCTGGGCACTGCTGGGAGTGTTAGGCACCCACCCCTCCTGTCTCTGGGCACTGCTTGGAGTGTTAGGCACCCACCCCTCCTGTCTCTGGGCACTGCTGGGAGTGTTAGGCAAACACCCCTCCTGTCTCTGGGCACTGCTGGGAGGACTCTGCACCCACCCCTCCTGTCTCTGGGCACTGCTGGGAGGACTCTGCACCCACCCCTTCTGTCTCTGGGCACTGCTGGGAGGACTCTGCACACACCCCTCCTGTCTCTGGGCACTGCTGGGAGTGTTAGGCACCCACCCCTCCTGTCTCTGGGCACTGCTGGGAGTGTTAGGCACACACCCGTCCTGTCTCTGGGCACTGCTGGGAGGACTCTGCACACACCCCTCCTATTTCACAATATGTACGCTTAGAACATACACGTGTGTGGGTTTGCTCCATGCATACGAGGTGGGGGTACGTGTCGTACATACACGGTTGGGGTGGGGGTACGCTCCATACATACGCGGGTGTGGCTACGGGTCGTACTTACACTGTTGGCATGGGGGGTACGCTCCATGCATACGCGGGTGAGGGTACGGGTCGTACTTACACTGTTGGGGTGGGGGGTACGCTCCATGCATACGCGGGTGGGGGTACATGTCGTACTTACACTGTTGGCATGGGGGTACGCTCCATGCATACTCGGGTGAGGGTACGGGTCGTACTTACACTGTTGGGGTGGGAGGTATGCGCCATACGTACGCGGGTGAGGGTACGTGTCGTACTTACACTGTTGGCATGGGGGTACGCTCCATGCATACGCGGGCGAGGGTACGGGTCGTACTTACACTGTTGGGGTGGGGGGTACGCTCCATACGTACGCGGGTGAGGGTATGTGTCGTACTTACACTGTTGGCATCGGGGGTACGCTCCATGCATACGCGGGTGAGGGTACGGGTTGTACTTACACTGTTGGGGTGGGGGGTACGCTCCATACGTACGCGGGGGGGTACGTGTCGTACTTACACTGTTGGGGTGGGGGTACGCTCCATGCATACGCGGGTGGGGTTACGTGTCGTACGTACACTGTTGGCATGGGGGGTACGCTCCATGTATACGCGGGTGAGGGTACGGGTCGTACTTACACTGTTGGGGTGGGGGGTACGCTCCATGCATACGCGGGTGGGGGTACGTGTCGTACTTACACTGTTGGCATGGGGGTACGCTCTATGCATACGCGGGTGAGGGTACGGGTCGTACTTACACTGTTGGGGTGGGGGGTACGCTCCATACGTACGCGGGTGAGGGTACGTGTCGTACTTACACTGTTGGCATGGGGGGTACGCTCCATGCATACGCGGGTGAGGGTACGGGTCGTACTTACACTGTTGGGGTGGGGGGGTACGCTCCATGCATACGCGGGTGGGGGTACGTGTCGTACTTACACTGTTGGCATGGGGGGTACGCTCCATGCATACGCGGGTGAGGGTACGGGTCGTAATTACACTGTTGGGGTGGGGGGTACGCTCCATGCATACACGGGTGGGGGTACGTGTCGTACTTACACTGTTGGCATGGGGGTACACTCCATGCATACGCGGGTGAGGGTACAGGTTGTACTTACACTGTTGGGGTGGGGGGTATGCTCCATGCATACGCAGGTGGGGGTACGTGTCGCACTTACACTGTTGGCATGGGGGTACGCTCCATGCATACGCAGGTGAGGGTACGGGTCGAACTTACACTGTTGGGGTGGGGGGTACGCTCCATGCATACGCGGGTGGGGGTACGGTCCGTACATATCCGTACCCACGCTGTGGAATGCTTGTGCGGGCCGTACCCAGGCCTTTGCCATGTGGGTACGAGCCGTCCCGCCATTGTTGGGGTGACGTAGGTGTGGGCGTGGTACGACTCGTACCCACGCTCTTAAGGCGTGGGTACGGGACGTACCTGTATTGTTGTGTTGCCGGTTCGCGTCGTCAAAAACTTCCGTTGTGGCGGTCGCTGGCTTAGCTGGACACGCCCCCACCCCCTCGTAGTGACCAGGGCCTGAGGGTCAGGTATGTCCAGGGCATGTGTGCTGTGTGACTTTGGTGGGGGTTTTGTGGCCTGCCCCTGGTCCTGCCACCCCCCCCCCCTTTCCCCCCTCCCTTTGTTGTTCTGACCTTCTGCGGCGTCTGCGTCCGAACCTGTAGAGGAGGTCGACTGCTATGAGGGCCGGGATGACACATAGGTTCGGGTCCATGTCTGTCCGTCGCGTACAGGTACTCCTTGTTCGCGTCGTCCTGTCTGTCCGTCGCGTACAGGTACTCCTTGTTCGCGTCGTCCTGATTTCCCGGCAGTTTTTGGCAGCCGGAAAATATTCACCGTGCGGGATGACGTCGGTGCGAATCGTGATTCCTGGTTCGTGAATGGCAGGCTGCGTGCGTCCCGACGTCACGTCGGCGCTTTCCCGGTTCGCATTTGTAGGTTTATTTTCGTCGGTCGGGGTTTTGTACGATTCGTACGGAAATAGTATTTCCGTGCGAATCGTAATTCCATGTTTGTATATTTTGACGACCGGGTACGCGTCGGACGGAGAATATGCTCCGTCCGACGGCTCGTACCCGGTTTTTACAGGATCGTGATCGGCACCTAAATATAACCATTAAAGTTGAAATCGTGAGTAATTTTCTTTAGCTTGCATATAACATTGTCTCAAACTAGTGTTAATTTTCAAAACTTAGCAAACATATGTATTGTCATTAGCTACTTCCATACTGCATCTTGAACAGCAGGAAGTTTTCAAACATTTCCAGCGATATAGCTTTAAAGGCATTTAATTAAACCTATGAATGACCTTATAGAGATGGAGTCTAAGATTGGTCACTTGTACTTCATGATTGCTTATTGTTATTAACTTGTTATTAACACTGAAAGGGGCGGGCCCATACATTCTGGACCTATTCTAGAACCATAATCTGATGGTTCTGTTTAGCAGCATGTAAGTGTAGAGGGGAGAAGAGTTGTTATTATCACTAGTCAATTCAACAGGATATTCTCTGTACACATTAATCACAGACAACTACTTATGATGGGTTATTTTATTACAAAGCCAAAAATAACTGGACATAGAGACACCTCAAAACGAGAGTGTAAAAATTCATGGGAATCAGCATAAAGCCAAATCTGTGAATATGGTTGAGGCGATGCAACATGCACAAAACAATTAACTCAAGAAATAGGATGCAGATGATCGGAAAGTATGAGTCCAAATTCCCCTGCATCGAGGGTTGATGAAAATAAAGCATCAATCTATCCCTACACCAACACTAACATGACATCCCTACTTAAGCATCTTCAGGGAAAGGAATAAAAAGTGTCAGCATGTGGAGGCTTCCTAAGCAATCTCCGCACCATCGATGGGTCCAATAGCATAAAATTATTGAGGCAGAGCTCGTTCTAAGATGCTCTCTCTCCAAAGGCAGAGAAGAAGTGGGAACTTTCCCTACTCTAACATTGCATTATTACAGGTATTTTTCTAAGAGTCCTTGCAGGTCACGCCATCTGCTCTGAACACGATCTCAAAGGTAACTTGCATGGGATAGTGGTATTCCTGAACATGATGATTCCCAGGCCTTCTCTGGTATGAAAACACAACAATTTTCCTTATCAGCTTGAGCTTACGATGTATCTCCTTCTCTCCTTGCCTGACTATTAAAACAAAGCCATTATTCTAGCTAACAAGATCAATTCTTCCACCTGCAACAAAAAACGTTAGAAAGAACGAAATCCACAGCACACATGAAATTCAAACTGTTAATTCTAAAGCAAGAGCATCCAGGGAAATTTCATTTCAGACCTCCAAATTCAGCATAACAGTCACAAATACATTCCCTTGGAGACCTCAATACCAAAGGGCTTCCTCAATTACCACACATTCATACACCTAGGGGGCCGATTCCAATCCTGGAAAAAGGCTGTACAAATCGTTGTATGGAGCGTTTTTCCCGTACAACTCGTACCCGGTAAACTTTTCTTACAACCTAGGAAGTACGATTCGTACAGAAAGCCTCTTTCCATACAAATCGTACAAAAGACCATACAGGTAAAATAAACCAATGATTCTGATCCGGAACAGCTTGCACGCGACGTCTGTATGTATTTAAGCTGTAAAAGCAGAGTCCCCAGGGGTATGAGTCGTACAGGCATACACCCCCGTGCATTGTGTATGTACGGTGCATACCCCAACATCGCTTATTTACTGTGCATACCCCCAACATCGCGTACACCAACATCGCGTACTCCAACATCGCGTATGTACTGTGCGTACCCCCAACATTGCGTACCCCAACATCGCGTACCCCAACATCGCATACCCCAACATCGCGTATGTACGCACCGTACATACGCGATGTTGGGGTATGCGATGTTGGGGTACGCGAAGTTAGGGTACGTGATGTTGGGGGTACGCACAGTACAATGGCGATGTTGGGGTACGCACCATACATACACAACGCACGGGGGTGTATGCCTGTACGACTCGTACCCCTGTACGACTCGCACCCCGGGAACAACTTTTCCTGGGATACGAGTCGTACAAAGTTCGCTTCGTAGCGGGTAATGGCATTCCCCGTGTACGGGACGTTTTCCATACAAATCGTAAATTGGAAAGCTGGTCCGGATCGTACTAGTACGGTTGGACTGCATTTTTACAATTTGTACGGAAAAGTGTCGGGGTCCGTCTGGTACAACTTTTCCCGATCCGATTTGTAAGGATCGGGCCAATCCGTACAAATCGGATCGGGAAAAGTTGTATTTTTCCCGTACGAATCGTACTTCACGGGTCGGACGGGACTTGTACGATTTGTATGGAAAAATTTACCGATACTAATCGGACGGGAAAAAAACTACAGGATCGGAATCGGCCCCTTAGTCTTGAAAGAGCCAAAGAAACAAGTATCTGTTATCAAATTTAATACCAAATACATTTAATAAATTCATCCAAAAAATATGCAAATCAATCTAAAAACAGATCATAGAAAATTAACGTAGGTACACAGGATAAAAGGAGAGACAACACATAAGACATTCACATTTGTCATCAAATTATGTTAATTTATGGGAATCCATAAAGGTGACATATTGTAAAAAGAATTAAAAAAAGAAAATTCCAATTAGTGAAACTTTGTTCCTCAAATTAAAAAACACTAGGCGTCGATGCGTTTCGGTGCATAATACAGGATAAACCCACCTTCTTCAGGACAACAAGAATATTTCCCTCGTAATGATTTATGCAATAAATGCCTGCATAAAAACATAAACATATATAAGAAAAAATCCTTTCATTAAACTGTAAGACAGTCAGAGTTGTCTATTCATTCTGTCATATACAGAATTGTTGCAGTTACATTCCCCAAGCCCCAAAAATATGTTCACTTAAAATTATAATCATAATGGTCCCTTCAAGCCTGGAGATATTACAAATACTCCCGAACCTAATACCAAATGTTTCACTAATCATCATCAATCATTCTGTAATCTAAATGTAACCAACTCACCGATATTAATACTTGGGTGAGGCAAGATAAGCTTCAATCGGATAGTTGTTAAAAAATTGAATTAACCCCTGCCCTGACACATCCCCATGCTAACGTGGACCAATTATTCACATCACCACGGAACAGTTGGTTTGTTTCTGTCTTTCTTTCTGGTTTATCCTGTTTTTCTTGTTTAAACTGCACACTATCTGGGGACCCCCGAGCACAAATGAAAGTTGCACCCTGGAACATATAAGATTTATAATGGAAATGGTGTTGGGACAGCCCTACCACATCTGGGGGAGAATGTAAAGTTAAACTTTGTCGAGAACTTGTGAAAATGCTGTATTTCTTTTCAGATATCTGTAATCTTGACAAGTGAACCGTGCTTGGAGGAACCACAATGTGCTGTGAAATCCTACAAAATCAATAAAAAGTTTTTGACAAACTTTTTTTTCCACTGAAACCTTAGCTCTAAATAAAACAAAAATAGGAATAGAGTCAACTGATGGTGGACCCACATTCATAATTAGACCATCCACTCTTGGACCAGTGTTCAAAACTGGAAAAAAAGTCTCTATACTTCAGCGAGACATACCTATTATCATTTTATGCCGCTTCTGAAATTACTCTTCAGAACATGTAGCGGTTGTCAGAGTTTCCAGACAAAAACTCGCTCTGCTTCATATTAATACCATAAGGTTCAGTGAATCCCTGTATTCAATAAAGAGAGGGAAACAATTTGTAAAAGAACTTTGTGAGTTGCAAGTTTGACATAATTACATAATATAATATTGGATTAACCCACCTCCAATGTTAGACTCGCTCTAGTCGTGGAAGATACCTAAACTTGACACTGTAAGAAAAGGATTAAATAAGAAGGAAGATTGGATGAAATTAATTAAATAATCATTCGTAGTAAGTGATTATAAGACCACCGTATTGATGTTCCGCTCAAATATCGTTGATTAATAACTGGTTGTGCGATCTTGAGAAGTGAGCCTACGTTATTATAATAATTCTGTTAGGTTATCATGTCAATATGGGAAAGTAATGTAGTTATTATCAAATTCTAAATAAAAAATAGAGTTCCATTTTCCATAACGTATGTTTAGAATATGTTGAGCTCTCTTTGAGATCTAATGGGGCTACTCATAGCTTTTATCGCTATATACGGCATTGTTAGCAAATTCGCCACATGCGTTGTTCATGGACGAGATATCGTTTTACCATCTAGCCGTGGTTGTACATCTTTAATTTCAGTTGGTGACCTTAAAGTAAAAAAGGGGCTGGTTGTGAGAAAAATATAGAACTCCAGAGTGTTGCTCTGTCATTAGGTCAGATTCTCATTTTAAACATGATGGTTCCCTTGTACTATACACCCCGGGAACGTGCGGCTGATGTATGAAATACCGGTCACATGATCAAGAATACTGTTTTAAACCTGGTGAGGTTACTCATAGCTATTATGAGTTACATATGGCACTGTCAGCATATCTACCAAGTGCATATATTTATTTAGAGGAGGTATCGGTTGAATTGTTGTTAGACCATCAAGCCACGGAAATACATTTTCAATGTTTGAGAATAACCTTTATGAACTACAGGGGCTGGATGTGAGATAAATAAGATAGAATCTCACAGCGTTGCACCTTCTCTATGCCAAATGCAAACATGGTGGTTCCCTTGAAGTAAACAAACCAGGAAATTGTGGTCGGCATCAAAAATGCTGGTCACATGACCATGTCACCCACCGGCCGTAACTTTTATCTAAGGTGCGAGTAAGGAACAATAGTTTACTTGGTGACTGCCCACACGGGAGGAAGGACGTATTATAGAAATCTTCAGTGCCTCTTGGTAAGCTACATTTGAAGACGTTGTTGTAACAATTTGTCAAACCCCATTTGGGTTGAGGGGCTATTTAGTGGACTTTAACTATTCCACACTTATAATTTAGGATCCCATGTAAAATTAGGAGATTTAATAATGTGATTTTTGAAATATGAATCTAAATTATTTTTAAGGCACCCTATGAAAATTGTTCTGTTATTTTCAACAATAAGATCTATTGGTGCCTTAATTATTATTAAGCTTATGGTTTTATTGTATAGCTATATTTTAATACAGTTTTCTCTGTTTGTCCAGACACTGGGACAGATATTTTGAAGGTGCTGTCTGCCCGGCACGTATTTGATTGGAAGGCTTTTTAGCCTTCTTACCCATCTCCCACAACCAGAGCGAGTCTGTTTTAATCCAACATTGGAGGTGGGTTATCCCCACATTATATTATATAATTAGGTCAAACTAGCAACTCACAAAGTTTTTTACATCGTTTTCCCCTCTCTTTATTGAACCTTATGGTATTGATATGAAGCATAGCGAGTGTTTGTTCAGAAACTCTGACTACTGCTACATGTTCTGAAGAGTAATTTCAGTAGCAGCATAAAATGATTATAGGTATGTCTCACTGAAGTATAGAGACTTTCTTTCCAGTTTAGAACACTGGTCCAAGAGTGGATGGTCTAACTATGAATGTGGGTCAACCCTCGATTGACTATATGCCTATTTTTGTTTTATTTAGGGTTAAGGTTTTAATTCCATTTTTTTAACAATGATCCGAGCGAAGCTTATCTCGCTTCACCCAAGTATTAATATTGGTAAGTTGATTACATTTAGATTACAGAATGAATGAGGATGATTGGTGAAATGTGTGAGATTGGCTTTGTGGAGCATTTGTAATACCTTCAGTCTTGAAGGGACCATTATGATTATAATTTTAAGTGAATGTATTTTTTGGATTTAGGGAATGTAACCGCAACCATTATGCATATGGAAGAATGAAAAGACAACTCCGAATGACTGTCTTACAGGTTTATGATAAGGTTTATGCAAGGATTTCATCTTATACGTGTTTATGTTTTTATGCAGGCAATTATTACATAAATCGTTAGGAGGCATATATTCTTGTTGTCCTGAAGAAGGTGGTGTTATCCTGCATTATCCACCAAAACACATCGATGCCTAGTGTTTGTTAAATTTGAGGAACAAAGTTTCACGTTTGATTAAAAAAAAAGAAAAAATGTTTACAATATGTCCCCTTTATGGATTCCCACAAATTAGCATAATTTTATGACAAATGTGAATGTCTTATGTAGTGTCTCTCCTTTTAACCGATGTACCTAACGTACATTTTCAATGATCTGTTTTTAGGCTCATATTTGGTATTAAATTTGATAATGATATTTGTTTCTTTGGCTCTTTCAAGACTAGGTGTATGAATGTGTGGTAATTGAAGAAGCCCTTTGGCAATTGAGGTGTGTGATTTTAGGTCTGCAAGGGAATTTATTTGTGACTGTTAAATCTAATACAGAACCCTGTCTCTAGGAGTAGAGGCACCTCTCTCTTCTGCATTTACCCTCAAATTCAGCTAACACAAGAAAAATGGCATTTGAGCTTAATTGATTAGCCTAAGAAATAAGATACGTTCAGTTAATATTCCTATATACACATAAAATAACGCATTAATAAACACATTTCATTATTGAATGATTGCCAGTTGCACAAGACAAGTTATTTAAGTTAATGTTTTCTGCTGGTTACATTTACTTTTTACATTAATTCTTCAAGTTACTATTTAATGGCCTATACACATCACGTTTCATGTTATTACATTTCAAGAGCCTAACACTTCATGTTAAAGCAACAAGGGATTATATGCGGGTTCGCTCTAAATGTGTGATGATAATGCACCCCAACAAAAAAATGTAGTTTCGGCTACATCGACCCTATCCACTGTAAATTCCAGTTCGTCGTCGTGACTTTAACTAGTGGTTAAGTCAATCATTACAAGTTGCAGAAAAAGCATAATACATAAGTCTAATATTACTTTGATTAAAGTATAACACTTGATAAATTCGAAGAATCACATTTTCCCTAGCATCAACCAATTCAGACTGAAAGTTCATGAAAGAGGATAGTATTTGTAAATATTTGAAAACAGAATAACTGTGGCAAACCAAACTCTGTCTGTAAATCTGAAAAGGCTTTAAAATTATCATTGTTATTTAATTCCCTAATAGTATATATCCCCCTTCTTGCCCAGATTAGACAGTGTTGGTTACAGAATATACTTGGGAGAGGCAATTGGCCCCACAATGATGTATATCTCGTGTTCAGGGTGATTTTAAATATATGAATCCACTTCTGCCATATGTAAAATGCAAATATAATTGTCTTCAATGTTATTGTTTTAAACATTTTTGGGTAAAAATGTTGAGAAACATCCTCTAGTGGATTCTGTAAGCATACACAATAAACAGATGCTGCTTCTGAATTTGAATAGTAAGTGCATAAAACAGCAAACATGTTCCACATAGCAGCCTACTAATGCATTTGAATGTCCAGGCAGTACAATTTGCCTATTTCTAGTGGCATGCTCAATTACTTCAAAGCCTGTAAATTCTTTTTGTGTACTGAAATAAAACCATTAATTGCAGATTCAAGTTTTCTGAGACATGCATAGGGAATGTAAGGGGCAGACTAAGGGGCATATTACAAGCAGCTTTCGTCACCAGACCATCACTTTTTTTGACGTTATGGTGGTGATACGGGATTTGCCTTATTTACAAGGCAGTGCAAAGCCACTTAACATGGCTTAACGCGGGCTTGTAAATAAGCCACCCATTCACGCTATACTTACTGATTTTGACGCTATTTACAAGAGTGCCATAAATATGGGGCAGTGTCAAAATGAAGACCAGGAATAATCTGGTCTTAAGAGGGCACAACGAGGAGAAATGCTTTATTTCCCCTTGTTTTTGCTGTTTTTATGTGTGCTGCATTCTGCAGCACAGTTGAAAACAGCAAAACTCCATGCATGATTGTTTATGTACAGGAAGGTGTCCCTTCCTGCACATAAACAATCATTTTAAAAATGACGTGTTGCAACTTCTATGTGTGCTTCACAAAGCAGCCACATAGAAGTTACAAATCGCCATTTAAGATTGTTTATGTGCAGGAAGGGATACCTTCCTCCACATAAACAAACATTCCCCATAACGCAGGCACCCTTGCAATACCTTGCAAAGGTGCCTGCATTGGCACTAGGCTGCTAAATTTAGCACCAGCGCAGGGGAAACACAGGGCTGCACTGCATAGTTGTAAATATTATGCAGCCCTGTGTTTCAGAAGTGGTGGAGCGCAGTGTTAAACCAAGAAGATTAACACTGAGCTCCTTCACTTTTTTGCAAATGTCCCCCTAAATATGAAACGTTGGGTAAAATTGGGATTTTGAACAAGTTGTATCAATTAACAAGACTAATAGACGTTGATGTCAGTTTTTGATTAGCTTAATACATCCGTTAATTAGGGATTCATAAAGGTTTATGACAATCCTACTAACTGTGCTACAGATTTACATGCCTAGACAAACTGCTTCCTTAACTATTTGACATTCAGATATGAGGGTTCATGGTTAGTGCTAACTTGTATTTTGGATGCGTTGAGGTGTTATCCTGATATTTGACCAAATATGTCTGCTTGAGATGTCACGCCAGCATGGCAATCCACACAGGTGTATACATTGCGACATCATATGTGGATGATTTTAATTTAATCTCTTTTAACTCAGTAGGAAGATTAATGTATTATTGATTATGCATCTTAAAAATGGTTAAACATGTATATCGATGTAAAGCATCCTTGAGGAGTGTTCCTAGCTTCTTAAAGAGTTCAGAAGAGCAGCCATTTAGCATTACTTTGACCCTTGATTTAATGTAAAGTGCCTGAACCCATTTAGAAAATTGAGCCCCAATACCAGCTTCTTTCATTGCCTTCCACCATAGAGTCTTCCAAGAAACCAACTAAAATACTTTCTCAGCATCAATTAAAATTATACCTAAACTCGTACGCATATTCTGAGTATGGTCAAATAATGTAATAGCTTTATTAATATGGTTAGTTGTGTCATATCCGGGCATGAAGCCATGCCCATTGTGGTGATACTATATCACTGATTACATTAGCTAATCTATTTGTTAAAATTTAGGAGTATATCTTGCACCCACTTTTATTGGTGAAATTGGTTGATAAAATCCTCAATCCAATCTGGAGTTCTCTTTTTTAGAATGATAGCTACATTAGTGAATTACCAGGATTCCAGAACTGGCATCCCCAAAATTATATGCTGCATAAATTCAAGACAAAGGTGTGCAACTGTATCAAGTACAGCTTTGTATAGTTCTAAGGGTAATGAATTCTCCCTTGCTGCTTTATTGCTTGTTAAGCTGTTAGTAGCTTTGACTACCTCCTCCAAAAGACTAGATTGTTATAAGAGGATTTCTTCTCCTCAGGAGAATTTCTCAGAGCCTCTTGCTGACAGCACATGTTTCTTGCCTAAATTTTCATTACAGATTTCGATATGAAGTTTTTAATAGCAAGGCTTAAATTAGCTAAGGTTGTCTGTAGTATCCTATCTTTGTGTTTACTATTGTACTTGGAGTCATGTATTGTTATGTCATATGGAACACTCGTATGTAATGTAGAACTCACTGATGCAAGAGCTTAGGTTTGAATACTATCAGAAGCGGTTGGAGTTTGCCTTGGCTGGACACTTTGGCTCTTGCACCAGTGGGTCCTTTTATAGCACTTGAATAAACAACCTTTTGTATATTCTCTGACTCCTCTGCCTCATTACAATGGCGACGAGATGCTAGTGCTGACCCACTGTGCTTTTAATCTTTCTGCATTTGCGTCGGGGGACCGTTACTATTTCGCATCTGCAGGCCTTCTCCTTATCCTCAGAGAAGGTCGCTACCTTTCAAGACTAAATCTGCTTCACAGGATTACTTTGGCCGTGTTGTCTGCTTGCCTTTTTCACCAAATTGAGGTACTCTGCTTAATTTTATTTTATTCACCTCTTACCGTATACTGGTGTCCAGTGCATGCTCGTGAGCCAGCTCGCGCTGAGGAATTGGCATGCACTGTGAGCTTTCCACGCGAGCATTTGCATTTCCTCTATGACATCTTTCTTTGTCTGACGTCCAACCCTACTTGGATTCTCACTGCGTCCTGCACGTATTTGCACATCTCCTACGTCTTTGGCGGCCATCTTAAGTCTACGTTTTTGCGCGGATTGATGCTGTGTGGCGGCCATCTTACTTTTACTGTGAAGTTTGTCGTAGCTTTAATTTCTTCAGCTTTCAGTCCTCAGTGATTTTTCTTCGTACAGCGGAGTCAGTGATCCGCCCACTTTATTACAAGTTTACTGGGTATCGTACTACATTCCTACTTATCTACTTGATCTTCTCAGTGATGCACATACTTTATTTATATTTATTTCTACACAGTTTTGACAGTTCCTGTTCAGGCTCATTTTACTACGTGCATATTTAAGCATTATTTATAAGCTATTTCTACAGTGATATGCACACTGCTTCTTGACATTCTCAAGTTCTTTCTTATCAATGCAACAATGATATGCACACTATTTGAGGCATACTCACTACGTATGTGCATATTTGAATATCATTGTATCGTTCATCTACAGTAATATGCACACTTATTATTGATAATTCTTTTGTTCATTTTTCAAAGTTCTTTTGTGCATTGTTAGTTACCACATTTTGATGTATTCTTATTGAATATTTGCTTTGTTTCAGTATGGCAGCCTCTCAAATTTGCAACCAACCCAGTATCTTCCTACAAATTCCTGGTAAGCCAAAATTGTCTTGGAAAAAATGGTTTGAGACCTTTGAAAATTACATTGTAGCTATCAATGGCACTAAATGTTCTCCAGACAGAATAAAAGCTATTTTATTCAATTTCCTTGGCACTGCAGCTATAGAAATATTCCGGAACCTCATACCTATAGCTCCGCCTAGCAGTGGAGGAGATGGGTGGAATGTGTTCACAGAGGCTGTAGCCAGATTACAAAAACAATTTGAAGATGAACCCAATGTGTTGATAGAGAGATATTCTTTTCATAAAAGGAAGCAACTTCCAGATGAGACTATTGAATAGTATGTTGCAGCGCTTAGGGAACTCGCTGCGAATTGTGATTTTGGGGCAATTGTGAATATTTTTATTAGAGATCAGTTTATTTTTAATTTTGAGTCTAGGTAGGTACAGGAAAGGCTTCTTCCCTGTCGCAATCCCACATTGGCTGAGGTGTTGGACTTGGCGAAGTGAATTGAAAGATCAATTCAGTCCGCCAAAGCTATCACAGCTGAGGAGAGTAAAAACACTACCCCTCCTCTTTGTGCTATACAATCATCCAGTAAGAGTACTGTTAGAATTTCCAAAGATAGCAAACCTAGTTGCTACAGGTGTACCTCTAAATTTCATTTGGCAAATTCTCCTGACTGTCCTGCACTTAAAAGGAAATGTACCAAGTGTGGCAAGTTTGGTCATTTTCAGGTAGCTTGCAGAGCATCTAAAAATACAGGTAATTCCAGTGTAAACAATATTTCTAATGTGGAGCATGATTTACAAAATTTACTTCTCACTGTTTATGATTCTTTGTTTGATAGCAATGTCAATAATATTACCATTCCTTTCAAAGCACCTTTAGGCATTGTTCATATTGGTAAAGTAGTTCTTGAAGCCATGACGGATTCAGGCTCACCCATTACCATTTTATCCAATATTTTTTTCAAGGATAATTGGCTTAATGTCAACCTTAGGGAAACAGATATTAATCCTAAAGCCTTTGGTAATTTTGATATCAGCATGCTGGGCTTCTTTGAGGATGCCCTAGAATTTGAAGGTCGTGAAATCATCACCAAGATTTATGTAGCTATTGATGGCAAAAACATAATAGGTTGGTATGATTTAGGTAAATTGGGTGTCATTCTCTGTCCAGGCTCTGATCAACCCATTCAATTGAGAGATATTGTAGTCAAGAATGTTTCTGTGGATAAATCTCATGTTGATCATATTTTGCAGAAACATCAATCCATTTTCAAAAATAAAGTCGGACAATTTAAGGTTTGCACGCACAAAATCAAACTGATAAATGGGGCTGTACCTGTACAACATAAAGTACGCATGGTTCTTCTGGGCATTCGTCAAAAACTGAAATCACATTTAGATGCTTTGTGTTCTGAAGGTATCATAGAGCCCACCGATAGCTCTGAATGGGTTTCTGCTATAGTTATTGCCCTTAAGAAAAATCATGATTTGAGGCTATGAGTGGATATCAGATCCTTTAACAAAAATATTATTGTTGATACTTACCCTTTACCCCGTATACAAAAACATTTGGCAGCTGTGAATGGTGCGGAGTATTTTTCAATAATATACTTGAAGTCTGCTTATTATCAGATAGCTCTTGATGATTCTTCCAAAGATTTGACTGCATTCATCACGTTGCTTGGTCTTTGCAGGTTTCTCAGAATGCCGTTTGGGCTGGCCTCAGCGGCCAGTGTATTCCAAAAACTAATTGAGAATTCATTTCAAGGCCTAGTTGGTGTCCAGGCCTTCCAATACGACATTTTAATTTATGCCAAGACCTCTGATCAACACAATACCATTAAGGATACTGTTTTAAACATTTTAGAAAGTAGAGGGATGACAGTAAGCAAGGATAAGTGTAAGTTTCTAGTTAAAGAAATTGATTATCTGGGACATAGAATCACTTGTGATGGCATTTTTCCAAAAAAGGATCTCATTAACACTTTAGAGAAGGCTAGCAAACCTCATGATTAGGACTCTTTGCGTTCTTTTTTAGGCCTAGGGGAATATTACGCCAGGTTTGTGGAGGGTTATGCTCTTGTTGTGGAGCCTCTTAGACAACTTTTGAAAAAAGGAGCTTCATTTGATTGGACTTCTATTCATGATGAGTCCTTTAACAATGTTAAGAAAATTATAGCTGAGGCACCCGGTCTTGATACCTTTGATCCAG
This sequence comes from Triturus cristatus, assembly GCF_964204655.1. NCBI lineage: Eukaryota > Metazoa > Chordata > Amphibia > Caudata > Salamandridae > Triturus > Triturus cristatus. The sequence goes on along the minus strand of NC_140592.1, from coordinate 176,285,389 downwards.
AGGGTAAGTCCTATGTAACGGTGGATGCCAGTGCTGTAGGACTAGGTGCTGTGTTCACAAAAATTGTAGAAGACAAAGGGAGGGTCGTAACTTCCATTTCCAGGGTCATTAGGGGCACTATCGAAAAAGAGGCTTTAGCTTGTGTGTGGGCCATTGAAAAGCTAAAAAACTTCATGTGGGGGCCGCCATTCACTTTAGTTACCGACCACAAGCCACTCACATATATGATGGCTGGGTTTAACAGTGGAAATGCTTCTTCAAGACTAGTGAGGCTCATTGCCAGATTACAGGAGTTTAACTTTGAAATCCAGCACATTCCTGGAGGATTTCTTTTTACTGCGGATTGTTTGTCCAGACTTCCGCCAGTGGGAGAAAATTAAAGTGAAGTCACTGACCAGCATGAGTGTGTTGTGGCCATATTGGATGTGGTGGATTCTAGTAATTTTGCAGTTTCTGAGAAAGAGTGGAATGATTCTCTTGATGCAGATACTATTTTATCCAAGGTCAGAATTTTGTGGCCAATGGTTGGCCATCTTGCAAGAACTTAGAACCTCCTCTACAGGGCTTTGCACATGTTGCTGAGAAACTTAGTATTGAGAATAACATTCTATTGAGACAAGATTTATTTGTACCACCTGCTGGTGTCAGAAATAAACTTATCCAGTTGGCCCATTCTGGACATCCAGGTGTGTCTGGGACCAAAAAATTGCTTAAACTTCAGTACTGGTGTCCAGGAATGGATGCTTCTGTTGAGCATTGGGTTGATAGTTGTTCTGTATGTGTCAAATCTGACAAGCACTGGAAAGTGTCTACCGAACCTCTGTCTGTTGAAGATTCTCCTGCCGGACCTTGGGAGAAAGTTTCCATTGACTTCTCGGGTCCATATGAGTGTTTGGGCAGACAGAGGAGATTTTTAATTGTCGTCATTGACAATTTTTCCAAATGGATTTATTACACCTTTGTAGAACGCCCTGTAACTGATGAATTCATATCATTTTTACAGCATATATTCAGCATTGAAGGAGCGGCTGTTACCCTTATGTCTGACAATGGAGTGCAATTTGTTTCAATCAAAATGTAAAAAAATTTCAAGAAATTTGGAGTGCGATCTGAAAGGACTCCGTTATATTCTCACAGGGCCAATGGCCAAGTGGAAAGGGCCAACCGGTTCATAAAAGAAGGCATCCAAGCTGCTTTGGAAAGCAATCTTGATGTCTTTGAATTTCTTAAAGAGAAAATCTGGAGTTACCACATAACCCCGAATGCATGCACTGGTGTATCTCCTTACTTTTTGATGAGGGGTAGGCAAGTTAAGTTTGCGTTAACAGCTGTTTTCAAGAAAAAGTGCCAGAAGACTAGTTTGCAATCTTGCATTTCCAAGGTCAGGAACAACATTACTGAATCACGCATTCGTGGAAAGTCCTATCATGATCTCTGCCACAAGACCATGGGTAAGAAGGTGGAAGTTGGTGATTGGGTACGTGTTGTTAAACCTTCTTTCAGCCGCAAGGGTTCACCTAAATTTACTCTTCCCTTCCAAGTGGAAAGAGTGTCTGAATCTGTGGTTTTGTTACAGGATAAGGGTTGGTGGAACAAAAGTTCCATTGTGGTCCTCAGGCTAGGGCAGGACTGTTTTTTTTTAAAGAGTGAAGAAGAGGATGTGTGGTTGGATGAGAAGGATACTGGGTGCGCATCTAAAAGGGGCACTGAGTGTCTTACTGACCATGGTCCTACTGTGAGTGAAATTGTTTCTAATGCTGATATGCACCAGACTGAATCTACTGCGAAAAAGTCAGTAGAAGAGATTGCTGATTCCTTTGTTCATGATAATTGCGTATTGGAAAAGAGAAGTACCAGAGTACCTAAGAAGTTTGATGATTATATTTTGGATTAATTGTTTTTTTTTGTTTTGTTAAAAGGATACATGTGGTATCCTATCTTTGTGTTTACTATTGTACTTGAAGTCATGTATGTTAATGGCTATTGTTATGTCATATGGAACACTCGTATGTAATGTAGAACTCACTGATGCAAGAGCTTAGGTTTGAATACTATCAGAAGCGGTTGGAGTTTGCCTTGGCTGGACACTTTGGCTCTTGCACCAGTGGGTCCTTTTATAGCACTTGAATAAACAACCTTTTGTGTATTCTCTGACTCCTCCGCCTCATTTAAATTAGCTAAGGTTGTCCTTTCTCTTTTTCTCTCACTCGTGCCCTCTGTCTTTCTCATGTCTTTCTTGTTCCTTCTCTCTCTAATGTAAAGTATACTCCTACTCCAAATTATGATAAGCTTTATGTAGAATGGGGTCAACAACTGTTAGATACAGTATAACCGCTGGCCCTACAAAAAAAAGTGCTTCAAAAAGTAGAAATTGTTAGCAAAAAGAAAGAAAATGTCCAATTTCACTTACAATTGGTTGGTACCAGTGCACACTTCTGTTGAGTGACATCTTGAAGAATGACAGGTTCAGAGTGGCCCCAGAAGTACTTTTTAGTATGCTAACAAATTGCTCACCTTTTATTTCGTTATGGGAAAAGTAGGATTTGTGGTGTACAACAAATTGCAATAACTGCGAGTGGCGATGAAAGAGGGGACATTTCAATGTGATTATTGCTGGCTGGATTACATTGAACAGACACCCTCATTATCCTGAACATTCACTGGATGCAAGCCTCTAGCATGACATTCATCTGCCCTTTTCTTCTCACAAAAGAAGCAAGGATATATAGGTCTTAGTCCCAGTTGACCTTATGCCAGCTAAGTTGTGTAACATTTATTTTAGAATACTTTAAATGCAAGCTTTTGCTGCCTAGACTGACCTCATGTTCAGATATTTGATATTCCAGTAATCTACCATTCAAAAACGATCCTTGAATTAGGTGGATTGCACACTCTCATTTATTTCAAGCAGTCCTTCTAAATGGGTTATTCTGCAAAGGTTGGAAAATAATTGTCATCTTTAGTTGGGATATATTCAGCACTTGCATTTTAATGAATACTTAATCTTTGTGATACAAGATAATGAGGTAATCGTTAAACCTAATCCACCTGCTTTTAGAATTATTTTTTTAGCCTATTCATTTTTTTTCATTGTCATAACTTTGCATTTACTGGCTCATGTTAATTACTGTAATGTTTAGTACTAAAACATTACCCATAATAGGCCAATAACGGTGATAGCTTTAGTTACTCCCTCATCTCTGTCCTAGAAGCAAAAGAGGCATTCTATCAACCTTCATCAAAAGCAAAAGACAAAAAAATGTAGCTTTAGCCTGTGGCTGTATTTGACAGCTCAGAAAGCTTATAAAGTCCTAAATGTCTATATGTACATTTTTTACTTGGATGTCGGCTTTAAAACCTATGTATGTTAGAACAGTGAATCAGGACTTTTTAAGGTTTTACTTGGTGGATGGGCGGAATTGTTGCAGTTTATTTATCACGGGACACTCCGAAGAGTAGCTGTTGCACTTTATAAAGTCTTGATTGATTGAAATTCTTAATTGATCGTATTCCAAAACACAGCCCAGAGATATGCACTTCGTAACGTGTATTACAACTACGGCAGTCAGACCGATAACAAACTGGCACAACCACCGGGGCTCCACAATCCCTGGTGGTGATGCAGATGTCAGAGGCTCCAATATGCTTGGCGGTGCCACTGCGACACTAGCATATTTGGATTTTCCTCACTGCCACAGTTTTCATGGCGGTAAGGGTGCCATGAGAAGTGTGGTGTGAGGAAACAAAGGGGGCCCTACAAGATGATATGCATGCGGGGTGGTACATGGTGTTCCCCCCTGTCGGCACGCACCCCCTTTCCTGCACGGCATGGACTGCACAGTCCATGCCATGCAGAAACAGGCTTTGGCACTCCCATTGTGGTGCCTTTTTAAATAGGCACCGCCGTGGGAACGCCTAAGGACTGCCCGCAAGACCGCGAGGTAACTCGTAATCTGGCAGGCAGCTGTCAGTGAAGTTTGGCAGTGTGGGAGCAGGGCGGTGGCATGGCAGCCCGCTCCCACAGCACCAAACTCATAATCAGGTTCTTATTGAGAAAGAGATATCTCTTAAGATTGCACTGAAGACTGACAGTTAGGTAGAATAGATGAAATTTGGGTAGAATTGATGAAAGTGCATTGAGTGAGGTGACTGAATGAACTGAGAAGGCAGAAGAATCATATCCTTCAGATGGTATCAACTAGGGGCAAATATGGTCTAACAGATATCCTGCTTTTGTTGAGGATTTCCTTCGCAGTACATGAGTGTGAGAAAGTGAATTATTAATTAGGGTGAATGGTATTCCACCACAAGTGATAAGGTCACTGTTTTGTTAGGTCCAGTTGAAGGTTTCAGTAATTTACACCTGAGCTGAACCCCTGGTAACTGTCGTACAAAGCAGACAGGCTAAACTTAAGAAACTTTGTAAACCTTTGAGAAGTACCAAAACAGTTCAAAAGTCAAAAACACAGCACAGTAAAAATCTCCCTACAATTTATAAAAATAGAGAAAATTGTAACCAATCACCAAGATGGCATCACTAAAAAAGGGAAAGCTAGGTGTGTCTAGGTACCCCTGTGTCAGAAATATCAAGTGTTCCCTGGAATATGGTCGAGTCCATACTGTTTTTCAGGGACCAAGACGAGACCCAATGATGAAGCATGCTACTAATAGAGTGGATGAGGGTCTTGCAAAAAGAAAAAGATTCTTTTTATGTATTAACCAATGACTGAGAATCCACGTGGAAAGGGAATTTCTCCAGCAGGCAAGGAATACCCCATGGTTGATTTGGTACTGAAACACTAGGGGGAGTGTATCCCTTGGTCCAATCTGCTCATAAGTCTCCCCCTCCCTGTCCATAGGTGGGGCTCAATTAGGCACCTCATCTACTTATTGATCGAGTATCTATCTGTCTGCCCAATTAGGATATGCAGACTTATAGCCGTTTTATTGCCTGTCACTGCCAGGAAAGCCCTGCTTCCTTGCCAGGCAAGATGACTCCCATTATGAGGGGGGCATTACATTTTCTGATTTTATTTTAAAAATCCTGCTTCGGGATTTGCTTTTAGAAAATAAAAAATAAAACAGTTTGGTGCAAGACTCAATCATGTTGAAGTATCCGTGCACCAAATTTGAAAAACATAATTGAACGGTTACTGCCAATGCTTTATAAATGACCGCTTGCTTGACGGTCATTTCTCAATCTGGCAATCAGCATCCCCGTCAGCATGAAGGAGTAATTTACTAGGTTGCATAAGCAGAGAAACGGGCCGCCCGCCAACAATTAAATTAGGACTGCAGACTCCACAAGGCCTGACATCTTCTCAGCAAAGTCACACTGAATCGTATTTGCTGCTGCCAAGAAGCTCCAAGTGGGGAAAACCTGTTTCTGCAGCCCAACGGCACCACACCTTGGGCAGATCAGCTTGGTTGGTTTTCCCCGTGCCGCCAGAGGGCTTGAAGTCCAAGAACTTTTTAAAGTCCTAGTTTGAAGGAATGTTAGGAGAAGTCCAATTAGGGTCGCAGGACATTAAGAAATGCATTTGAGGATCCAGACTCACTCTAGCAAAGGCATCCAGCAGGTCAAGGTGAGGTCCAATTGGTACTGGTCAGCTGGGACTTTCAGGAAAATACCTCTTGCAGCTTTTTGTGACTCTGTAGCTTACACAGAAGGACAGCCACTGACCCTTGTAATCCACTTCTTTCTCCTGGGTACAAGTGGAAGAAGGTCAGCACTTCAGATCAACTCACAGATCTCAAACAGCATGTTTGGTCTTTCTTTTGTTATTCTAGAGCCCCAGAGTGTTCTTAGGAGGGTGCCAGGGATGCCTGAGACAAGCTTGTGGGTGGAGTGCCTACTGCCCTACACTAACCAATAGGTACAAAGCTCCCAGGGGTAACCATATCCACTTTTGCAGCAGTTCCTGAGAGCCTAATGCAAACAATACCACAGTGCCCTTCATTCACTAAATCCAAGATGGAGAACCCCATGTGCCCTTGGACAGAGCCTTCCTGTCCATCCAAAGGTGTGGCCAGGATAATTAATTGAAAGGGTTTAACAAGCATTAACAAAACAATGCAGAGGAAGACCTTATCATAAGAAGTGTGTCTTCAGAAAACAAATGTCCTTCATACAAACCCTATAGTTGAAAGTTCAGTAATCGCCAAATGACCTGTTCCAGTTCATGGACAGGATTGTCTGCCCATGTTCATACTGCAGCGTCAATGCTACAGCTGTTGTCGGACACCTTAAAGCTGGAAATATTTCCACTGCGCATGCATAGCAGCCGCGGGCAAATGCAGTAATTCAGCACAGTTCGCGTTTGTTTCTGAAAGTCCAAATCATCAGTCTCTGTACCGCAGGCTGCAAAGGTGGACAAGATAGGGACCGCCCCTGTCCGTACTTTGGGAAATTATACTCCATCGATTTCTGGTTTACACTCCTTGACATCACCAATTTGGTCAGGCCACTCTGTCTCATTGGTCAGTTTCAGTAGGAGGAGAAGATGTAGTAGGTAAAAGTATACAAATCCGGAAGAATTTGCATTTTCCTTAAGACTTTAGTCATTCGATTATTTGTGACCATTTAGGAAGTAGGCGAGTCCATGTTCTCATCCTTTGTCAGTTCATTACCAAGCGTGTGCTCTAGGAAGTAACAATTTTGTTGCAAGTGCAGTCGAGTGAGCTACAAACGTGAAATAAATCACTGAGTGTTAGAGCACATGTAGAAACTTTACAAAAAGTTCCCAAAGGCTTCAGTCTATTCAGTTCATAAGTTCATACTTGGAAGGAAAAGCTTGTTTTTGAGGCCTTCATGAAACACAGCTTGTGCACCATGAATTTATGCTAAAATATAATTTTTACATTATTGGTAACCATGCATTAGTTCTTCAATTAGGCAAATTATTGATTAACATCTACAGCATGTAAGTATAAAGTTCCCCTACATTTATTTTTAACACTTCATTTCCATTTTGCATACTAATTTACAATTTCTTTTTCACGTTATAGGTTAATACACCATTCAAAATTCAAAAGCACATTTAGAATAAACCTTTTAATAACGCAAATCATTATAGTATCTATTTTCTCTTCATTGTCAGTGCCCACATTACACGTTCTAATGTTAATGGCCATTTTCATAACACATAACAGTTTTATTATTTTCATAGTGTTTTCTATGTTATTGTTGGTTGATTACATTGATTTATGCGTAAAGAAAAACATCTCAATGCATTTGTTAAACTTTTGTTAGTTTGTTTACAATTAAATGCAATCATAACAATCCTACATCTAACATTCTGCATGCTTTTAAGATGCAGTACCTAAATCTTATTTCATTTGTGAGTTTTCTTAAATGTGGTAACCTAACACACATTTGTCATGTCCAAAAATGAATGTCACAAATCATTTTTCCAGGGTAAATTCATAGAGATAGACAAAAGATAAAATCCATGCTCTATCACTACTCTAAGATACTCTACTCCGCTCAACAACACCCTACACAACTTTCTGTATGCCACTTCACCCCCACGATCCAACACTTCATTCTTCTACATGCCACTCTACACTACAGCATTAAGCTCCCTACTTTAAGACACTCAACAATATGCAAATATGACATGCAACTCTGTGCTAGTCTATGGCACTCCACTCTACCCCACTCACTCTACTCCACTTAAGTCTACACATCTACACTCTAGGATATGAAACAGTATGTCACAGCACTGTAGGTCATGATAGTCTACGTTATGACACTAACTGGCACTCCACTCAATGCCACTCAACTCTACACCCAGCCAATCTGCTACACTCTAGTCCACTCCATAACACTGTACTCCAGTATGCAACACTCTACGTTACTCTATACCACTCTATGACACTGTAATCCAGTCGATGTCACTCTTCGCAGCTCCTTCTATGCCACTCCATGCCACTTTATTCCACTCCACTGTATAACACACCACACCACTCTACTCCACTCTACCCCTCCACTCAATACCACTACACTCTATGCTAGTCCACTATAGCACACTGTACAACACATCACTCTATAATACACCACTCCACTTTACTCAATGATATGCCACTCCACTCTATGACACTCCATTCCACTCTACAACACTCCACGCCACTGTACAACACACCACTCCACCATTCAGCATGTGACTACACTGTACACCCCTCCACTCTAAGACGCAACACGCCACTCCAAACTACGCTACAAAATGCCACTCACTGTACGCCACTACATTTTATTGTATGCCACTCTACTGTACTTAACTCTAGACCCCTCCACTGTATGACACTCTACTCCACTCTTTGCAACTCCACTCTACAAACCTTTACTACCCTCTACGACACTAGATTCTACTCTATGCCACTACACTGCACTTTACAACACTCTGAGCCACTCTATAACCACTGTATCAAACTATACTCCACTCTATGCTATTCTACAATACTCTACTCCACTCTATTCAACTCTCTATTTAATACCCACCCCACTTTACTCTACTCTACTGTATGGCAGAGTACTCCACTCTACTCCACTACTCCACTGTAAACCATTCAACTATATGCCACTCTATGCCTTTCAACTCTATGATGGTTATTCCACTGTACTCTACCACACTCTAAGAGACTCTACTCTACTGTATGCCACTGCACGGTACTCTACTATACAATACTTTCCAACAATGTACGGCATGCTAATATACTTTACTGTATGACACACCACTCCAATTTATGACACTTTACTGACCTGTACGCTATGTCACTTCACTCTAGAACACTCATGTGAGAAAGTGTCTCTGTATATACTGTTCCCAAATAGGTACAGTGTGTACAGAGTCCACAGTCCCCAGAGGCTACAGTTAGATTTAACCTTACTCTCTAAAGTGGTAGCTTGGTCGAGCAGTAAGGCAGTATCAGAGGACAGTGCAAAGCATTTGTTGTACACACTCAGTCAGCAAATGGTCTCACACACTCAAGAACTGAACTCTAGGCCAATGTTTTATATAAAAAATATATGGTTGTTTTATTTTAGATCCCACAATAGGTATCAAAATATACTTTCTCAGAATGAGATGCTTTAGTTAAATACTTTGCAATGGGCAATTGACTTTTGCAGATAATAGTTACAGTTTTGTTGCAATAGGCAACACAATTTCAAACACAATAATACATTGAGCTAAATGGGAATTTTAAGTTATGTGCAATTGATTACTTTCAGGATTACTTTTCTAACTCCAGGACCGGATCCTTGATTCAGTCCTGGGACAATTCTTGGAAACAAGCAAGTAAATTCGTTTTAGTTACTGTTGTGATTTGTAAGCAGTTTTTGCTATTTTAAAAGTTGACACTAAGAAACTTTTGCTAATCAAATTACCAATGTTGTCCTATGGAAGGAAATTCACTTAGCAGGTAAGTGGGGTTATGGTTACTTTTTCTAGGTCAGTGTTGGATCCTAGATCCAGCACTAGGGTACCACCTGTAAGCAGTTGAGAAACTGCGTTTAAGTTACACAGGCTATTTTTAAGGAATATTTATAAGTTTGCAATATCGACACAAGAAATTTCCTAGAAAAACAGTCAATGGTTTCCTATGGGAGAAAATTCAAGTTACGGGTAAAGTATGTTCTTGTTACTTTTGTAATCCAGTGCTGGGCTCCTAGGCTCAGTACTGGGGCATCTACCTAAAACAGGTAAGTAATTGCGTTTTCACAGTTGGTACGATTTTTAAAGAATATTTGTAGTTTGCAAAAATCGACACTTAGAAGAAATTTCACAGAAAATCAGTCAATGGTTTCCTATTGGAGAAAATTGAGTTAGTGGTAAGTACGGTTGTAAGTACTTTTCAGGGTCAGTACTGAACACCAAGATCCAGCACTGGGATCTCTCCTAATAGCAGGTGAGTATTTCCGTTTTCGTTACTCGGTTGATTTTAGGTGAATATGTTGAAGTTTAGAAACTCCGCACTTAGAAGAAATTTCAGAAGAAGCCAGTCAATGTTAGCCTATGGAAGAAAAGTGAGTTATCGGCTTTTGGGTAAGTACTCGACTGGCAGAGTTAAGGTTCTGGGCATAGACTCAGGGGTCTCCCAGGGTCAGGTAAGTACAGTTGTTACACCCTCAGCGGCACAGGGGCAGCTGGGTGCAGAGTGAGTTAGGCCCAATGTTATCCTATGGGAGGCAGGGGGGCCTTGGTTGGTGGCTGCTGACTAGCAGGCCACGCGGCTGTGGGAGCTGGGCTCCTGGTCACTTGCTCAGGGCAAATGGGGAAGTAGGTAGGAGTAGACGTTTCACTGCCAGGGCCACTCGGGTGGCTGGGTGCATGCTCCATTGAGAGCCTTCGGGCTCTCAATGGAGTTCAATGGGAAAGCTCCAGAACGAACAAAGGCTGCAAGCTCGGGGATGAAGATTCTTCAGGTGCCACCACCACTTCGAGAGGTAAGTTGGGTAGTTGGAGGATAGGTAGGTACCCAGGAGTCGGGCACAGGGGGCCGCAGGGCTCCGGGTGCAGGGTTGCCTTTTGATGTCGGGAAATCTTACCCTCTGTTGATCGCGGTTGGGGGGACCCTGGTTCTGAGGCTGCAGGCGTCGTCAGGAGCATCGAGGTGGGTCATTGGGTGCCGGATTCGGGGTCACAGTCGCCGGGGGGATGTCCTCGGGGTCTTTGTCCACTCCGGCACAGGCCAGGCTTGGCGGGTGCAGAGTGTGCAGGGTTCGCGGTTCCGGGCTGATGCCAGGGGTTAGAAACTTGCTTTGAGCAGAGCCACTGCTCATTGGAGTCCCAGGTGCTCAGAATCACAAGGTAGCCAGGTCCTCCAAGGTTTGTGAGGTTGCTGGCCACAGGAGGTGCCGGGATTTAGCAGGAGCAGGTTCAAGGGTCGACAGGCCGGTAGGGCTGGGGCCAAAACAGTTGGTGTCTTCCTCTTCTTAGCAGCTGCACGGCAGGTCTTCTTTCTTCTTGTTCTTCTTTGCTAGTTTAGAATCTGGAATCTGAGGAAGGAAGGTTCAGGATGCCCCTAAATACTAAATTTAGGGGCGTTACAGGTAGGTAAAGGGCAGGGACCACTGGGTCTCTGTCCTGGGGTGGGTACACCCCCTATCCTGACACTCTCCTGTGGGAGGGGGGCAGTGGCCTAGTCCTGATTGGGTAGGGCTCGCCATCTTCAAGATGGCAAGAGCCCGGAGATGTGCTTCACCTCGCCTCACCCATCTGAGGGGTGGGGTTGGCAGGGCTGGCACATCCCCTGTCCTTACTTGGAGTTTCCAGTCAGTCTTCCCACCAGAGTGGGGGTCAGAACCGTTGGGGGCCAGTTGCTGAGTACAGTAAGTGGCCTGGAGAAGCTCAAAAAGGCAGCATGCCTTTGAAGCTTCCCCCTGCCCATCCTGGGGGAGGAGACCTAGCACCTCACTCAGGATGTGCATTGCTGCAGGCCCAGGAGAGCGGGGGGCTCTCCACCCAGGGGTCCAGCAACATGTCTGCTGTGTGGTAGCCTAGGCAGCCTCTCAGACAAGACGTGGAATGCAATGTTAGGTTTCAGGGGGCATCTCTAGGATGCCCTCTGTAGTGCTTTGTACATTAAATCCCACACTGGCATCAGTGTGGGTTTAATGTGCTGAGAAGTTTGATACCAAACTTCTTAGTCTTCAGTGTTGCCATTATGGTGCTGTGGAGTTCGTGTTTGATGAGCTCCCAGCACCATATACTCTTAAATGGCAGCACTGCACTTACAGTGCCCAGGAATGGACCTGGGTACTGTAGCGGTAAAGGGCTCATGCTCCTGTGTCCACACCACTGGCACAGGGCACCCAGCTAGAGGGGTGGCTGATGTATGCCAGGGCAGTGAAGGTTGTGGGCATGGCACACAGGGATTGGTTTTGTCTTGTACCCAGACACTTAGCCTGCAAGGACAGTGTGTGTGTGTTAGGGTAAAGGGCCTCTAAGGATGGCACAAATAGTGCTGCAGACCTTAGAGGCCTTCCCTGGTCACAAGGCCCTGGGTACCTATGGTACCATTTACCAGGGGCTGACATGTGGCCAGGGTTTGCCAATTTGGGTTTTAGGTTTTAGGGACGGAACATAGGCCCTGGGCACTTGATTGGCAGGAGTCCAGGGCACACTCAGTCAAAGTACATTCAGCAATTCAGCAAAATGTGGGGGCATACCATGCAAGAAAGATGGCACTTTCTCACAACTCAATGCACCTCTACTGTATAACACACCACTCAACTCTATGACACGCCACTCTACGCTATACCAATTCACTCTACTCAACTTCACTTTCCTCACTGTATGAAACTATACAATACTCCACTCTATGACACTCCACTCTACACCACTCCACCACACTGTATGCTACTTTAAAACATTCTACTCCACTCTTTGCCCACCACTGTACACCACTCTACTTCACTGTGTGACTCTCTACAACATGCCACTCCTCTTCATGACACACCACTCGACTATATGACACAGCACTCGACTCTACGACACAGCACTCCACTGTACTCTACACACTCCACTCAACATCAATCCACTGTACAACACTCCACTCCACCCTACTACACTCTATATCACTCCACTGTACAACACTCTACTCCACTTTATGTCAGTCCATCAACACTCCACTCAATGTCACCCCACTTGACAACACTCCTCTGAATGACACTACTTTTCGACACTACACTGTATGACACTCGACTTTATGACACTCCACTCCACTGTATGACACTTTACTGTACTCTATGATACGACACCTCACTGTATACCACTACACTGTAGAAGACTCTACATCACTGTATGCCCACCCACTCCCCTGTATGCCTGTCCACTCTGTGGCACTGTACAACACAGCACTCTAGTCTATGACACTCTACTGGACTCTATGACACACCACTTCACTCTATGCCACTCTAGTCGAGAAGACTACAGTGGGTGCCCCTTCACTCTACACCACTGTACTCCACTCTAAAACAATCTAACACACTCCACTACAATGTGCGCCACTCTACATCACTCTACTCTACAACACTACACTGTATGAGACTCTGCTCCACTGCATTGTATGAGACTGCACTCCACAACATTACACTCTACAACACTTTAGTTCATTGTACTCTACTCTCTGCCACTCCACTCTACAACCCTCTACTCCAATCTATGCCACTCAACAATACTCTACTCAATGATACTCCACTCAAGCCACCCCACTTTACGACACTCAAGACTTTACAACACTTGTCTCTACTGTACATCATGCAACTCCATTGTAAAACACTTCATTCCATTTTTCTACACTTCTCTTGACTCTACAACACTTTTCTCCACTGTACTGTACAACACTCCACTTTAGTGACACTCCACTAGATGACAGTACATGCTATGATTAAAAAATAAAAACCTTTGAAATTTAATGAAACAAACCAAGTTAAGTATACGTTATAACTAGATAAACTTTATTTATTCTTTCCATGCAAACTCAACTTAAACTACACAAACATTAGAAATTCTAACGTTTTATTTATAACTTAAATTTATGAACCATCTTCAAATTACTATAAGTCGCGCATCTCCGTATACAGTGTTGTCAGCTTGCTTGCGACATTACATTAACTATAACTTACCCCCTCGCGATACACTGCTATATCCTTTCATATTACATCCTAAAGACCATGTGAAATCATAGCATTTTACAACAGTTATGACAACTTAAATGAAATCATTTGTGACAACAGTGTGCATGGTAGAATACTGAGTTACAGTTAATGTAGAGTTGCAAGCGAGCTGACAAAATTGTGTACGGAGGTGCTTGACTTATACTAATTTGATGGTGGTCTGTAAGTTATAAATTTAAAGTATAAATCTAACTAGAATTTCTAATGTTTGTGCAGTGAAGTATAAATTGAGTCTGTATAGAAATAATAAAGTTTTCCTAACTATAATGTATCCTTAACCTTTGCTTTTTCATTGAATATATATATATATATATTCACTGAAAAAAACATAGGTTTCAAGGACGTTATAGTTAGTTGGACATTTCACTCATAAAAAACCAGAGAAATTCGAATGTTATAGTTAGTAGAGCTAACTATAACTCGCGCCCCCGCAATGCACTGCTGATGACGTCACATATTACATCACTCATGACATGGTCAGTGACATCACTGATGACATCTCAAATGGCATCACTGATGACATAATCCAGTGAATGTGTGTTTCTGTAAAGTTTAAATATATTTTATATATGTTAATGCCAAGGTGTATTGAAGAAGGGAGCGACCCATGACCCTGTTTTCAGGTTAGGCCACTCCCCACGACACAGAGCAGCACCTCTGTGTCGTGCCCCCTAGCCCCGCTGCTGCTGCTGCTGGTAGTTCGAGGCCGCTACTCTCTGCGCTCACTCTGCCGGTCTGCTCTGTGCCTCTGCCTGGTATTGCTTTTAAGTGCTTTTAATTGTATTTCGCCTTGATTCTGTTTTCTGCATAATTATTTGTATTCACCCTGTTCTGTTCCTGTAATTTTGTACTGTTGTTTTTCTAACTGCGTCCCCTTTTGCCTTCTGTACCCCACTTCCTCCCGTTCCTGCCGCTGCCTCCCCTGTGGCTCCACCCCCCTGCTCACCCATCCGCCTCCCAGCTGCTCCTCCCTCCCACCTCCCCTTATATGGCAGCCGCTGCGCGGCTGCGCCACTGGCGCGCCGAAGCCGCATCTAAGGCAGCCCATCTGCACCCGTCCACGCCTGGAACGCGCCCAGCGCCAGAACCCCTGGCCCCCTTGAACGCCACGACACCAGCACCCTCCTCGCACTCAACACTGGATGACCACACACCTGCTTCCTGGCCGCCCGAAGCACACCCAAGGACCCTTCTCCTGCCGGAACTGCAGCTTCACCAGCATCCGATCTGCCAATCTACCCACTGTGAAAGAATGCAGCCACCTAAGATGCATTCTTCTCAACACCCGCTCCGCCCGCAAACATGCCGTTGAAATCTGGGGCCTACTCGACTCAACCTCCCCAGACGTCGTCTTCCTGACGGAGACCTGGCTGAACCCCTCCTCGGCACCTGACATCGCCATAGCCATCCCGGATGGCTACAAGACCACCCGCAGGGACCGTACCAATGGAGTAGGAGGAGGAATCACCATTGTTCACAGGAACACTCTCGACCAGCACCGACGACACCCTCAGCACCGCCGAACACCTGCACGTCCAGATCCACACCGATCCCAACACCACCCTCAGCGGAACCCTCGTCTACAGACCCCTCGGACCCCGACCACAGTTCAGCGACTCCATTGCCGTCCTCGTCAGTACACACGCCCTCGCCTCCAAAGACTTTAACCCTGTCGGGGACCTGAACTTCCACCTCGAGAACAAAAACGACTGCAACTCTACCACCCTGATCGACAACCTCACCAACCTCGGACTCAGACAACTCGTCACAACACCCACCCACTCCACCAGCCACATGCTTGATCCCATCTTCTCCGCAAGCCCCCACGTCTCCTTGAACCACACCACCGAACTCCACTGGACCGACCATTGCTGCATCCACTTCACCTTCCGGAAACCCACCACGCACCACCGCACACAGCAGATCCCCCGCCGTTGCTGGAGAAAAGTCACAGAAGACCAGCTAACCACCACCCTCACCCGGAGTCAACCCACCGCCGCCACCGCCGCCCACAACCTCAGACAATGGATCGACGACTGCGCCAACACCCTCGCCCGATCAAGAAACCCTCCAACAGACACAACAACAAGAAATCCAGCTGGTTCACTGAAGACCTCCAGGCCTACAAGCAAACCTGCCGAAAGCTAGAGCAGAAATGGCACCGTGAACAGACACCGGACAGCTATGCAGCAACAAGAACGCCACCCGCAGACACCACCACCTCATCAGATCCGCCAAAAGGGCCTTCTTCAAAGACCGCCTAGACAACAGCACACACAACAGCAAAGAGCTCTTCAACATCATGAAGGAACTCTCCAACCCCAGCTCCAACACCAACGGCATCCCACCTTCGCAAGACATCCATGACAGCTTCAACGTCATGACCACCCCAATGACCACTGAGACCTCCATCCCCACGGCCACCTTCCGCACCGACCCCCTGCTCTCCTGGTCCAACATAAACAACGAAGACACCATCAAAATCATGAACACCATCCACTCCAGATCTCCGTCAGACCCATGCCCACACCACATCTTCAACAAAGCCAGCACCACCATCACACCCCATCTCCGGAAAGCCATCAACATCTCCTTCAAGACAGCGACCTTCCCGGAGAGCTGGAAGCACGCCGAGATCAGCACCTTACTCAAAAAACCCAAGGCTGACCCCAAGGACCTCAAGAACTTCCGGCCCATCTCCCTGCTCCCGTTCCCAGCGCAGGTCATCAAGAACACCGTCAACAGACAACTGACCCGCTACCTCAAGGGGAACAGCATCCTAGACCCATCCCAGTCCGGATTCTGCAGCAACCACAGCACCAAAACTGCCCTCATCGCCGCCACCGATGACATCGGGCCCTGCTGGACAAAGGAGAAACCACGGCCCTCATCCTCCTGGACCTGTCAGCCGCCTTCGACACTGTCTGCCACCGCACCCTACGCGCACGCCTCCATGACGCTGGGATCCAAGACAAGGCTCTGGACTGGACCACCTCCTTCCTCTCCGGCAGAACCAAGAGCGTCCGCCTCCCCCCTTTCCACTCCGAAGCCACCGAGATCATCTGCGGCATACCCCAGGGCTCATCCCTCAGCCCAACATTGTTCAACATCTACATGGCACCGCTCGCCCGTGTCGCCCGACTGCATGACCTCAATATCATCTCCTACGCCGACGACACCCAGCTGATCCTCTCCCTCACCAAGGACCCCCTCTCCACCGAAACCAACCTCCACGTAGGAATGAACGCCGTTGCCGAGTGGATGAAGAACAGCCGACTGAAGCTAAACTCTGACAAGACGGAAGTCCTCATCCTCAGCTCCACCCCCTCGGCCTGGGACGACTCATGCAACCTAGGGTTCATCCTCGACTCTACTCTCTCAATGAGAAAGCAGGTCAACGCCGTCTCGTCCTCCTGCTTCAACACACTCTGCATGCTCCGCAAGATCTACAGGTGGATCCCCAGCGAAACAAGAAGAACGGTCACCCGAGCCCTCGTCAGCAGCAGGTTGGACTACGGAGACGCCCTCTATGCAGGAGCCCCGGCCAAACTCCTGAAACGACTTCAACGCATTCAAAACAACTCTGCACTCCTGATCCTCAACATCCCTCACCGCATCCACATCACACCCCACCTGAGAGACCTGCACTGGCTCCCCATCAACAAGAGGATCACCTTCAAGCTCCTCACCCACGCCCACAAGGCACTCCACAACACCGGACTAGCATACCGCAACAGACGACTCACCTTCAACACCCCAAATGCCAGCTCTGCTCTGCCGATCTCGCCCTCGCCACAGTCCCCCGCATCCGAAGAGCAACCGCCGGTGGCAGATCATTTTCCCACCTCGCCGCCAAGACCTGGAACACCCTTCCCATCCACCTACAACAGACCCAGGACCTGCTAACCTTGAGAAGAGTCCTCAAGACCTGGCTATTCCAGCAGTAGCAGCACCCCCCCAGCGCCTTGAGACCCTCCTGGGTAAGTAGTGGGCTTTACAAATGTTCTGATTGATTGAAGAATGAGTTGATATATAAGTGTGTGCGTGGAGGATTTAATAGGTGTGTGACTGACTGTATAAGTTAGTGATTAAATGTGTATTACTAAATGCATGGGTTAGTGACTAAACTGTGTGAGTGTCTGTATCAGTCTCTCAGTGGTTGTGTAAGCTGCTGCATGGGTTGATGATTAGGTACATGACTGTCTCTATGGGTTACTTATTGGTTGCATGAGTATCTGTATGGGTGCCTCAGTGTTTTTGTGTGTGTTTGGTGTGTGTATTTCTGCCTACATGTGTGAGTGGATAATTTACTGGGTGTATGTGTTCAATAGTGCGTGTGAAAATAGCTGCATAGGTGAGTGAGTGTGTGTATCAGTGTGTTGGTGAGTGAATGTATGTCTCACTTGTATATGTGTGAGTAACTACATATCTGAAAGGCAGTATATGTGAGTGTTGTAGTATATAAAATGATTATATGTGAGAGTGAGTAATTGTGAGAGTGGCTGTATAAATGAGTGTGTGCTTGTGTCAGTAATTGTATAAGAGAGTAAGTATATGTTAGTATCTGTATGAATAGGTTAGATAGTGAATGTATAACTGTATAGGTAAGTAAATGGCAGTGTTATTGATTCTTTACATCACTAGATAGGTGTGTCAATAACTCTATGGATGAGTGACAGTGTATGAGTGTTTGTATAGGTGTATGAGTACATATAAAAGTGCTGTATTGATGAGTTACTGCATGTATGAGTAACTGAATGGGTGAATGAATGAATGTGTGTGTATAGCTAGGAGTTAGTCAGTGGGTATATAGTAACTGCTATTGATTTGTCTATGGTTTCGAAAATGGTAGTCTGTATTTTACAGTGGGTGTATCAAAGGATATATTAAGGTGTGAGGAGGTGCATCAGATTATCACGTGGATGATGTCATCAGTGATGTCATTTGAGCATTTGATATGTCATCAGTGATGTCATCAGTGATGTCATTAACCATGTCATGAGTGATGTAATATGTGATGTCATCAGCAGTGCATTGTGGGGGCACGAGTTATAGTTAGCTTTACTAACTATAACGTTCTAATTTCTCTGGTTTTGTACAAGTGAAATGTCCAACTAACTATAACGTCCATGAAACATTTGGTTTTTTCAGTGAATTTCTAAGGTTTTTCAAATGCTAATTTCTAACTATAACGTTCCTGAAAGCTATGGTTTGTTCAGTGAATTTCAAAGTTTTTTAAAATGCTAATTTCTAATTATAATGTTCATTAAACCTATAGTTTTTTAAATTATCATTCCATTCTCAACCTGGTGAAAACAGCCGATATCGAGAGTTTTCCAGCAATAGCTTCTGCAAAACAAAATCGCCACAAATGAGAGCAACAACTAACGCTAATAATATGCAGAGTAGGTGTTCCTGTGCAAAAATAACACGAAAACACCACTTCGAGATATTTTCAATGAGCAGCCAAATCTGTGGTGCGATACAAAAACAGGCGATAAGCTGCGTTAGCAGTAGGAATGTAACATCTGCCTTTTACGGGTGTAAAGTAAGATGACTACCTACAGTGTGAAAGGGAACCCAGCCCAGAATCACATCTGAAGACCAACACATGTCATAGAGCTACTGATCATGCACCTCTGACACCCAAGAAGGCCACAAAACCCACTGCTACCACCCTCAGGACCTACCCCCGGACCACCCCACCTACTACCACCGAGGCAGCGCACAACAGGACAGCGGACCTTCCAAAAACGGCATGGCCCCTCCCCACACAATAGCTGAATGTTGCGAGATGTGGCAACCAAACATGTGTGAAGGACACAAGTCACCCACCAATAATAATGCACACAATACCAATACCAAGTGTAGCGTGGATATGTTGGACAGACCTCACTATGCAGAGCACAAACCTCTCCATGTGCACATATAGTCATTGTGCTTGTAGTGTTGTGGACAGTGGATGCAACCATGTTACCTCAGGCAGTGGGGAAGATCTCGGTCATGTACCTGTGTCGTCGTCCCCTGTAAGCGGAAGTGCAGTGGGCTGGTCCAACGTATGCAACTCCAGTGTAGAAGTGTGAATAAATAGGCTCGGGCTCTGGGCGTGGTTCACTTGTTTGAAGGCCAACGCGTCTGCCAGAATGGCGGCCCTCACCCTGCCACGTGGCTGCCGCCATGACCACGGACCTCCTCGACACAGGCCCCCTGCGAACACAGCGGCACAGCACCGCAGTGTTGTGTCTGTACAGACTACTGCCTTCGATCTACACTGTGGAAAGCAGGGCTCACAATTCAGATGGAGTCACGATTGCAGATGACACAGTCCAGTAGGCAAGACACATTGCTCCCAGTGCGGCCCGCCCGGACCACGCATCATCACTGGCTGCGTACACGCTGAGCGCCAGAGGTCCCCCTAACTCAGTGCACCACAAGTCAATGCCACGTGGCCTTATTAAGGCAGAATTCATTAGACAAAAGACATTGCTACCAGTGCGGCCCGCCCGGACCACGCATCATTGCAGGGTGCGCACACGTTGGTTGCTTCAGGTGCCACTAACTCACTGCACCATAAGTCATCGCCATGTACCCTTATCAAGGCAGAATTCATTAGACAAAAGACATTGCTACCAGTGCAGCCCACCCGGACCACGCATCATCGCAGGCTCCGCACACAATGAATGCTTCTGATGCCTCTGTCCAGCTCAACTCAATGCCACGTGGCTATGAGCCCTTGCTGACCGCTGCCTCTGGCCTACACTGTGGTCAGCACGGCTCACAATTAAAATTGAGTCTTGATTCATTAATTACAGAGTCCAGTAGGCAACTAACTACAACGTCCCTAAAACCTATATAATATCCTTTTAGTATCCTTGCTTCAAGAACTTTTTTGATATCAAATATAGCTTTAGTACAATGACCAAATTCATCTTGCAAGTCCAAAGGAACACTGAATGGCAGGCTACATTGCGGACAGCAGATCTCACAGTTCGAATTCAGTTTTGATTTATTTATTGCAGAGTGAACTGCACTCTATGTCGTTGGATTTTCTCAAGAGGAAGTCAAAATGCATTCCTCAATGTCTGTGCTGACTACTGCCTTCGATCTACACTGCGGACAGCAGGGCTCACAATTCAGATGGAATCGCGATTGCAGATGATGCAGCCCAGTAGGCAAGAGACATTGCTCCCAGTGTGGCCCGCCCACACCACGCATCATTGCTGGCTGCGCACACGCTGAGCGCCTCACCTACCACTAACTCTATACAGCTCAAGTCAACGCCACGTGGCTATGGGCCCTTCCTGGCCCCTGCCTCCAGTCTACACTGCAGTCAGCAGGTCTCACAATTCAAGATTAGTACCGATGCAAATTGTGTAAGAGACTATAATTGGTTAAGAAAACCAAATGCTCCCAATCTGTGCAGCTCAAATGAACGCCACGTGGCCTTGGCCCTTTGCTGACCGCTGCCTGCGGCCTACACTGTGCTCAGCAGAGCTCACAATTCAAATTCAGTCTTCATTCATTAATTTCACAGTCCAGTAGACAACTAACTATAACACTCCTGAAACCTACATATTTCGACAGTGTATTCCATAGATGTTTCATCTTTTGTTCCATACTGCGGTCAGCAGAGCTCACAATTTGAATTCAGTCTTGATTATTAATTACAGACAGAATTGGTCTCTATGTCCTTGTATTTTGTCAAGAGGAAGTGGCAAAAAGCATTCCTTGATGTCTGTGCTGACTACTGCCTTCCATCTACACTGCGGATAGCAGGGCTCACAATTCACATCGAGTCGCGATTGCAGATGACGCAGTCCAGTAGGCAACAGACATTGCTACCAGTGCGGCCCTCCCGGACCACGCATCATCACTGCCTGTGCATACACTGAATGCTTCTGATTCCCCTATCTCAGTGCACCACAACTAATGGACCCTTTATAATACAATCTTTTGTGTATAATTTCAGATCTGCTGCCCCTACCTCAGTGTACCACAAGTCATGGGCCCTTTACGATAGAATCTTTTGTGTATTATTTCACATCTGGTGCCACTACCTTAGTGCAGCACAAATCATTGACCCTTTATGATTGAATCTCTGTGTTTGATCCGATGATTACTGTTGTACTTGCCAGCACTAACCATTCCCTGAGGGCTGGCTTAGACTCACCCCACACACACCCAGCACAGACGTCACTGGACATGTGACCCTGGTAATAAAAAGGGGCCGAGCGCACGTGCCCGTACCCAGTTCCACTATCTATCTAAATATGTCCGTGTGTTCAATATGTATGCATGATGCTGTCCCTGGGCCCTACCACATTACATTGTGCTGTGAACAGCGTATGCAACCATGTTACCTCTGGCAATGTGGAAACCTTTGGTTATTTAACTTTGTCTCGGTCATTGTATAAGTACGCAGGTAGAGACTTGATCTTTAGAGAACTGCAAGGAGAGTGTATACTGAATTTATAAGTGCTTGGGGATTGGCGGAGTGATTGTATAAGTACATATATTGGCTCCGCCTAACCCCGAACACGAGCTTAGCTCTAATTGGCTGCCCTCCATGTGCCAAAAACTGAAACTTGAACTTTGTATGGCCCTGTATTGCTACAGCTGCAACACTCCACTGAATGTGCAATAAACATTCATATCCTCACAGATGTGTCATGTCCAACATCTTTCATGTGTGAAACTATGGATGAATGTAGGGTCAGTGATTCCCCGTACCTTCCATGTTGGCCATGTGTGGGACTTGGCTCACAGAATGACACATTGGCGCTTGCGACCCGGGTGATGTCAGCACTACAACAGGGACACCCGCATCAGTTGAATCCTCATACAGCGCAGGACGGCACCACGCCCAGAGCTCCAGAGTCATTGTTCACAGCTTCACGCAGGACTGGCATACGCCAGGCCAATCCCACTCCGCTTACGCTTACAGGGAAGGACAACAACGCTACATGGCCCAGATTTTCATTGCACTGATCTGCTGGTCACAGCTTAGTTGTCAGTATGCCACAGCCACTCCCTCATGGCTGGTATACACCCACACCACACCCATCCAGTACAGGCGTCACAGGACACATGACCCTGTCAATAAAAAAGACCGGGCGCACGTGCTCTACGCCATTTGAGAGTTGCTCGTACCGGATGCACTGCGACTGGCACAGGCACACTGGCACGGGACGGTGACTTTCGGTCCACTGAGGTACGGGTACTGTAACTGCTGAGCGGGTGCACAGCCTGCGGTGATGGCCCGTCCCAGCGGTCTGGACAGCTCAGGTTTTGTGTGCCCTGCTGGACCGCAGTGTAGGCCTGAGCCATCAGACAGCGCAGGCCTACCGCCACGTGGCGTCGCCTCGCTGTTCACAGAGTTAGAGTCACCGCAAGGGCTGAACGGGTGTGCAGCCTGCGATGAAAAGCCGGGTGCACTGGTATGTCCTCTGCCATGGCGAAATCAAGACCCAGCACCAAATGTGAGACCTGGTGGCCTGCGGAGCGGGGCTGCATGATATGCAGGGTGCCCTCTCCATAGGCCCTGGGCTTGGGGCTTGCAGCGGAAGAGGTAGGCCCTTTTTTCTACACGCAGGTTGCGGAAGGTGAACAGAGAGTCTTTTTTGCACAGCGGCAGGCAGTCACCTCCGGGCAGTGGGAGTGGATGTGGTGCAGCAGCCTGGGTGCGCGTTGGCGGGCAGTCACCTCCGGGCAGTGAGAGTGGATGTGGTGCAGCAGCCTGGGTGAGCAGCGGCAGGCAGTCACCTCCGGGCAGTGGGAGTGGATGGGGTGCATCAGCCTGGGTGCGCAGCGGCGGGCAGACACCTCTGGGCAGTGGAAGTGGATGGGGTGCAGCAGCCTGGATGCACAAAGGCGGGCCTCGATTTAGGCGTGCACAGTCATATGTACTCTGCCATTACTGATTCTGTACTATGTTTCAGATGAGTGAGCTTGAGGGCTCCACTATGTCCCGGCATGTGGTTGGAGACACACCGGTGGCAGAAAGGTGAGCTGTGAGGGTTTTGTCCACAGTGTGGGCACTCACTGTCCCTCTCCATCTCTACCATTCTCTCCCTCACACTCTTTCTCTCTCTCTTCCTCTCTCTCACACTGTTTCTCTCTTTCTCTCTCTCTTCCTCTCTCTCACTCTTTCTCTCTCTCTTTCCCTCTCTCTCACTCTTCCTCTGTTTCTCTCTTCCTCTTTCTCACACTGTTTCTCTCTTTCTCTCTCTCTTCCTCTCTCTCACTGTTTCTCTCTATCTTCCTCTCTCTCTCACTCTTTCTCTCTGCCTTTCTCTCACTCTTTCTTTCTTTCTATCTCTCTCTTCCTCTCACTCTTTCTCTCTCTCTCCTTTGATGGAAGCATGACGCACAATCTTATCTTGCTTTTTGTCTAGGCTGTGATTCACAGATTGATGACCCCCCCCCACATGGACCAACCGCCACAAGCCGATGACTTCAGTTCCACTGAGTTAGTACCACCAGAGGTGAACATGTGTGCAGCCAGCGCAGATGCTCTACGCCATTTCAGAGTTGCTCGTACCGGATGCACTGCGGCCGGCACAGGCACACTGGCACGGGACGGTGACTTTCGGTCCACTGAGGTACGGGTACTGTAACTGCTGAGCGGGTGCACAGCCTGCAGTGATGGCCCGTCCCGGCGGTCTGGACAGCTCAGGTTTTGTGTGCCCTGCTGGACCGCAGTGTAGGCCTGAGCCATCAGACAGCACAGGCCTACCGCCACGTGGCGTCGCCTCGCTGTTCACAGAGTTAGAGGCACCGCAAGGGCTTAACGGGTGTGCAGCCTGCGATGAAAAGCCGGGTGCACTGAGTCCTCTGCCATGGCGAAATCAAGACCCAGCACCAAATGTGAGACCTGGTGACCTGCGGAGCGGGGCTGCATGATATGCAGGGTGCCCTGTCCATAGGCCCCGGGCTTGGGGCTTGCAGCGGAAGAGGTAGGCCCTCTTTTCTACACGCAGGTTGCGGAAGGTGAGCAGAGAGTCTTTTTTGCACAGCGGCGGGCAGTCACCTCCGGGCAGTGGGAGTGGATGTGGTGCAGCAGCCTGGGTGCACGTCGGCGGGCAGTCACCTCCGGGCAGTGAGAGTGGATGTGGTGCAGCAGCCTGGGTGAGCAGCAGCAGGCAGTCATCTCCGGGCAGTGGGAGTGGATGGGGTGCAGCAGCCTGGGTGCGCAGCAGTGGGCAGACACCTCTGGGCAGTGGACGTGGATGGGGTGCATCAGCCTGGGTGCGCAGTGGCGGGCAGACACCTCTGGGCAGTGGAAGTGGATGGGGTGCAGCAGCCTGGATGCACAAAGGCGGGCCTCGATTTAGGCGTGCACAGTCGTATGTACTCTGCCATTACTGATTCTGTACTATGTTTCAGATGAGTGAGCTTGAGGGCTCCACTATGTCCCGGCATGTGGTTGGAGACACACCGGTGGCAGAAAGGTGAGCTGTGAGGGTTTTGTCCACAGTGTGGGCACTCACTGTCCCTCTCCATCTCTACCATTCTCTCCCTCACACTCTTTCTCTCTCTCTTCCTCTCTCTCACACTGTTTGTCTCTTTCTCTCTCTCTTCCTCTCTCTCTCTCACTCTTTCTCTCTCTCTTCCTCTCTCTCTCTGTCTTTCTCTCACTCTTTCTTTCTTTCTATCTCTTCCTCACACTCTTTCTCTCTCTCTCCTTTGATGGACGCATGACGCACAATCTCATCTTGCTTTTTGTCTAGGCTGTGATTCACAGATTGATGACCCCCCCCACATGGACCACCCGCCACAAGGCGATTACTTCAGTTCCAGTGAGTTAGTGCCACCAGAGGTGAACGTGTGTTCAGCCAGTGCAGATGCGCGACCATCCTGGCAATCAACACCCACTCTGAATTGTGAGCTTGACCTCGTGTACGCAACGGCTGAGGAGGTTGTTTCGGAACGTGGTGGACCCTCTTACACACACACCAGTGGCGGAGGGTGAGCAGAGAGGCTTGTTTGCGCAGCAGCGGGCAGTCACCTCTGGACCTTGGGAGTGGATAGGGTGCAGCAGCCTGGGTGCACAAGAGCGGGCAGACACCTCAAGCAGTGGGAGTGGATTGGGTGCAGAAGCCTGGGTGCACAGGAGCAGGCAGACACCTCTAGGCAGTGGGAGTGGATAGTGTGCAGCAGCCTGGGTGCACAAGAGCGGGCAGACACCTCAAGCAGTGGGAGTGGATTGGGTGCAGAAGCCTGGGTACCCAGGAGCAGGCAGACACCTCTAGGCAGTGGGAGTGGATGGAGTGCAGCAGTCTGGGTGCGCAGGAACAGGCAGTCACCTCTGGGCACTGGGAGGGGATGGGGTGCAGCAGCCCGGGTGCACAGCAGCAGGCAGACACCTCTGGGCAGTGGGAGTGGATGGGGTACAGCAGCCTGGGTGGGCAGAGGCGGGCAAACACCTCCGGGCAGCAGAAGTCAATGGGGTGCAGCAGCCTGAGTGCGCAGGGCGGACAGACACCTCTGAGCAGCGGGAGTCGATGGGGCGCAGCAGCCTGGGTGTGCAGGGGCAAAACAGAGAATTACGCATGTGCAGTTGTATGTACTCTGCCATTACTGATTCTATACTATGTTTCAGATGACTAAATTTAAGGACTGCACTATGTCCCGGCACGTGGTTGGAGACACACCGGTGGCAGAAAGGTGAGCTGTGAGGATTTTCTCCACAGTGTCAACACTCACTCTCCCTCTCCATCTCTTCCTTTCTGTCACTCACACTCTTTCTCTCTCTCTCACTCTCTATCTCTTCCTTTCTCTCTCTCACACTCTTTCTCTCTTTCTCTGTCTCTTCCTCTCTCTCTCATTCTTTCTTTCTCTCTCTCTTCCTCTCTGTCTCACTCTTTCTCTCTCTTCCTCTCTCATACTGTTTCTCTTGTTCTCTCTTTCTCTCTTCCTTGTATCTCACTCTTTCTCTCTTTCTCTATCTCTCACTCTTTCTCTCTTTCTCTGTCTTCCTCTCTCTCTCACTCTTTCTTTCTCTCTCTCTTCCTCTCTCTCACTCTTTCTCTCTCTCTCCTATGATGGACGCATGACGCACAATCTTATATTTCTTTTTGTCTTGCAGGCTGTGATTCACAAATTGTCGAGGGATGACACGCCATGCCTCTACCTACTTTTATTTTGTTGTTTTGTTTAAATAAAATGTTTTATATGTAAATCCATAGATGACTGAGATTCTTATTTGTCCAACCTCACATGCATCTTCTTTATTATAATTGTGCAACCTCCGCCAATTTCCTAAGGGTGCTGTCACATTTGTTCGTGGGGGGTGGGAGTGAGGGGG
Organism: Triturus cristatus; assembly: GCF_964204655.1. Classification (NCBI taxonomy): domain Eukaryota; kingdom Metazoa; phylum Chordata; class Amphibia; order Caudata; family Salamandridae; genus Triturus; species Triturus cristatus. The sequence continues at coordinate 176,258,402 of NC_140592.1, read as the reverse complement.
GATGGCGGACAAGGGGCTGGTGGCAGGGGGTGTCGGAGCAGTGTTGGGTGTCCGAGCTGCATGATCATTGGCTCCATTGCATCTGTTGTCATTTAGGTGTGGCTCTGGGCTGGTCTCCCTTTCATGTTGCAGATTGTAGTCCGACTGTACACCAGCTTAGAGCAGGTGTAAACTTCCTGCTACTAACCCACCTTATCGCCTGTTTTGTACTCTCTTAGACGATCTTGCTGATGGTTGAGAAACTTGCGAAGTTGTATTCGCTGCTTTTTGCATGGGAACGCCTACTCTACATCTCATTAGCAATATTTGCAGGGGTCATCCGTGACATTGCTTTTTGAGGCAGCTCTCGCTGGTAAACTGGTGATATGGGCTGTTTGCCCCAGTTAAATTTATCACCATTTTGGTTGCGATAAAGTGCCGTTAACTCGGCGATGTGTCCTTCAGAATATACCCCACGGTGTTTGAAAGACTTAAAAAGTACTTGAATGCTGCGCTGAGAGGTGCGCACCCATCGCTTTCAGACGGGGGCCGCGCTGTGAGCCGCGCTAGAGTCGCGACTCCATTTTTTTTTTAAACGTCCACTTTCACTAATTTACATTCGCCTCGGGGGCCCCATCCCCCGAAGCATGCCGACATGTTCATTATTTAAAATAACAAATAAACGAGAAGAGGGCCGCGTTGCCCCCCCTCCCATGGCCAATTACGGCCCAAGAACCCCATCCCCCAGGGCCTTGCTTCACCATTGGGGACTGTGGGGGGAGCCCCAATGCCCCCACGGTCCCGCCAGCTCCCCGTGTCCTACAGGAGCCGGCATTGCTTTTCCACACGGGGAGCTGCTGACATGCCGCTCCCCGTGTGGAAAAGCAATCATCTTTGGATTTTGGAAATGAGAGCAGGTTTCCCTGCTCTCGCTTCCAAAATCCAAGCAAGTTTGCTTTGACAGAGCAGGAGCAGTGGGACTCCCACCCTGTCATAGCAAACAGCAGTGTCCCGGGGGTGAGCACCCCGGGACACTGCAGGACCCAGCCCTGGTGGGTGGCGGTCCCCAGGGCCATCACGAGCTCCAGGAAGAGGGCCGCGTGCCCTCCTCCCAACATGAGTGAAGCCCCGGGGAGGTGGCGGTCCCCGGGGCTGCAGGGACCCCAGCGTGCCCCTGATATTATTTTTTAAGGAATGCCTCCGGGACCTAGCCCACCCAGGGGCCTCATTAATATAAAACGCGGGAACCCACGCTTCATTGTTTTTATTACATTTCGGCAGAATTCGTGACCCCAACGCAAATTGCGCCAACATGTTTAAAAAAAAGCTTTTTTGGGCCCTGGGGGTCCTTCTGGGACTCCCAGAACAGGCCTAGGGAGTCAGGGTGTTTCTACCCTGCCCCTTCTCTTGTTTTATATCTTTGTTTCACTGTTTTCTGGTGACTCGTTTCTACCGAGTCACAAGATGGCTGCCAACACTTCCTGGTTTGGAGTGTTGACAGACAATTAGAATGAAGGCCACACGGGCATATTAGGCAATACACTGCATAAGGGGTACTGCAGGTAATGAATTTATTGATGGTTCTCTTTATCTTCACATCTTGGATACTGTAGGAGAGGACTCTTTTGCTGCTTGAGCATGCCTTACACTTCCCACATGGGTAGAAACCCCTCATGTCTTTCAGGGTTCCCATACCATGGGATTCTTTCTCAAGATGACTGTTCACTAATTTATCCCTCAGGGACCGAGCTTTCTTAAAAGTCACCAGTGGGTATGTTGGGATGTCTTCACTTATAACGCTATCAGTTTTTAAGATACGCCAGTTTTTTCTAAGCATGCGTTTCAAATAATTTGCTTCTGCTGAATAGGTGGTTACCATCCTAAACTTACCCTCCTGTGTTTTAGCTGACTTTGTTACGGCCACTGAGTTGACTTTCAAAAGATGTTGTCTAGGGATCCCTCTCACTTTTTTTAATGTGTTTTGCAAGAGTATAGAATCATACCCTCTTTTAACAAACCTCTGCATGCATTCTTGGGCTGCCACTTCAAAATCACACAAACGTGAGCTATTACGTTTTAATCGTAAAAGCTCTCCATAAGGGATACTTTGTACCAATTTTGGTGGATGGTTAGTAGTCGAAAACAAGGTTGAATTCCCTGCCGTGGTCTTACGATATAGGGCAGTGTGTATTTTACCCTCTATTACAAATACCTTCAGATCCAGGTAGTCCACTGCCACTGGACTCACTGTGCCCGAAAAGTACAAATTCAAATCATTTTTATTCAAATCCTTGATATAACTGTTTGCTGAGTCGCCCTGCCATACTATAAACAGATTGTCAATATAACGATACCATTTAATACCTTGCCTGTAACATTGTCACAATCATAGGTTCTGGACACCCACTCCTCCCACCAGCCTACGAACAAGTTCGCATAACTGGGGGCGAAGCAGGTGCCCATCGCCGTACCCGATACCTGTTTGAAGTATTTATCCTCAAATAAAAAAATGTTGTTCATTAGGCAAAATTTGGTAAATTCCAAAATCATTGCATTATGTTCAGCAAGTCTCAATTGTCTCTTATTCAAAAAGTGTTGCAGGGCCTCTAAACCATCCTCATGGTTGATGCAGGTATAAAGACTTGTAATGTCCAGCACCATCATTAAATACGTAGGATCCCAAGATATATCTGAAATTTTACACAGAAAGTCCTTAGTGTCCTTCACATAGGAATCTAGCTCTACCACAAATGGAAAAAGAAAATAGTCTATAAACATAGACATATGTTCTGTTAAGCTCCCCTGGGACGAAACTATCGGTCTGCCTGGTGGGTGCACATCGCCCTTATGAAGTTTTGGAATGTGATAAAATGTTGCTACTACTGGATTTATACTAGGTGTGGGCGGAATTTGCGAAATTAACTTTTGCAAATTATCGCGAAAATGCTAAAAATCTCCGCAAACATGCCGGAAATATTGCGAAGACGCGGAAGTTTTTTTCCCGCCTGTTCGCGGTATTTTTTGTGGGATCGCGGGTCGCCAACTTACCCATGCGGTTGCTCACGGGCGCGGCCATCTTGTTTTCACTTGTCCCGCCCTCTCATGATGCTTACTTCCTGTTCCGGGTCGCGCAATGCATGTTCGCGCCCGTTCGCGGTAGTTATTTCCTGTTCATGACCGCTTTTACTTGATCGCGTTGCTTTTTGCTTGCTCGGGGAGAAAATATCGCGCGAACTTGCGCACGTGGTCGCAATGGGCGCTACCATCTTGTTTTTCACTCTATTGCATGGTTCTGGGGCGTGATTTTGAATCCTCCCAAAATCTTTTCAATCCTTTGTTTATAGCCACTTTTTTTTTTATCTTTCTTACTTATTATTTCTCTAACTATTTTCCTGCTACTATATTTTTGGTTTTTGTCTACTTTTTTTTGTTTGTTAGCTACTTTTTCTCTCTTTCTATTGCCTGCCATTTATTTCCTTTACTCCTTTATTTTTTTTACCTTTTCTTTCCCGCCCCGTCCCCAGAACCATGTCTAAGGGTAGGGCTGTTCGCCGTCGCAGCCAGAGCCGCGACCACCTTCCTTGCGGAAGGCGGCGCCCACAAGGGGTGCAGGCATGGGCCTTATTTGGGGAGGTGGAGTTGGCTGCACTAATTTTCTTTGTGCAGCGCCACCTCCCCTCAACCCTGGCAGCAGGTGGCAGGCCTGGGTCCGGGTACGGCCTCCGGGAGCGTCGGCAGCGGTGGGGGAAGGTGCGCCGGGCAGTGTCGCGCTTCTCTGGGGTCCGGCGCACCCAGGCACAGCTGACGCACCGGTGGTCCAACATCCTGGACCGTGAGCAGGACCTGCTGGACCTGCTAGGAGTGGAGGTCCCAGGGCTTGGTGAGTACCTATTTAATTATTACAACTTTGTGTCTGTTCTTCTGCTCTGTGTTATATATTGCGAATATCTTTTTTCCCTTCCAATCAGCTAGAATGTTGCTGCTTACAATACATTCCAGGTTAATTATGTTTAAAAGTCTTCTGTGATTATGACACAGGTGCTCTTCTGCGCTACTACTAATCTTACTTGTTTGCAGCTTTGCGTTTGCGCTTGCTTAGCGTGATTCTTTACGAGTTTATTTTAGAGAAATTAAGTTACGTAATGCTACAGTGACTCTAGTCCACTCCTTACTTTGTCCTGTCACTAATAGATAGGGGCGGATTGATACTTAGGTTTAGGTACTTTGTATGAGCTTCTAATTTGTTAGTGGTATGTGTGATGCCCCCTCACTCAGTTACGTGACGTGCTGCTAGTACGGCAGTCTTTATTATAACCTTTTCTAGTTTGTTCAATGAGTGGTGGTAGGCTTAGCACTAGCAGATCAGCATCAATCAATCAAACCAAAATTTGGTGTATATAAAAAATGTAGGCATGTGTCCTCCATGATTGGATCATATGCATTGTTGAGGAATACAGTGGAAATGCATACTTAATGTACAATTGGCATGCCTGGAATAGGTGGGCTAGGTTGGGTGGTACGTCGTACTTAGGCTTAGTTGTAACTTAGTATTCTGAAATCAGAATGGAAGACTGGATTACTGTTGATAATTAGTAACTTAAGTAGTCGGACTGCGAATCCCCCGATATTACTTGTTGACCAGATGAGATTGGTCAATTTAGTTATTGCAATTGTTGTTTACATAATTGTTTTTTGACCGTTGTTGAAAAATATTGTATTTGTTTGACACCATCCATCAATGTTTGTCTCTTTCTTATATCTTTCCTGTTCATCAGCACCCAGGGGCAGACAGACAGGGAGTGGGCAGTCGGCGGGACAGTCATAACACCACCAGGAGGACACCAATGAGGGCTCCTCTGCTGGCCCCAGTAAGTCTTCTTGTTTTTAATAATATTTCTTATTCCATAACTTTTACTGCCCCATATTTTTCACGAACTATTGTTTGTTTCCAAATGCTATTTTTTTTACCACCAATTATCCTTCGATCTGTACGGTTTCAAAAATCTTTTCCCTGCCTCCGCTATGATGACTCTCAGTACTACTACTACTACTACATACTATCAGTCTGTCTGTACTGTAGTAGCTAGTCTTGCCCAGTTGGCCAGTGCCACTCTTTATGTCAAAGGTTGTAATATAAAACTCATATTCACCAGTAGCTCGAGCCATTGGGTCGTCGTCTTGTACTACTTTTACTCTAATTGATCTTGAGTCTTTGTTAATCTTGAGGATTTGAAAATTCACAGCAACAACAGCACAACCAGATTTATTACTATTTTGATATGATAGCCTATAGGACATACTACTACTGTTGTAGGGATCTTGCACATACACAGACATTTGCACCAGAAAATAGGATGTTCGTGATGGTAGGTTGGACCTTCCTCACACACCTCAATCAGAAATTCCGCACCCACCACAATTCCACTGCTTGACTATAGTACTGTCTTGTCATAACTGTTAGGTCTCCGAACCCTCCCCCCAAGATACCCAACAAGTAGACAACCCAGAACATAACACACCCAACCTCTCAGTCGTAGAAGCAATGCACATGCACACCCTTACCTTTATTTGCTCACTCGTGTAAGTTAGTCCACACCAAATACCACCAAGTCTATGTAAGTTCAAAATGTTTATTTCAAATTGAGAAGCTCTGTACATTGTTTTATTATAAAATGCAGCCCCAACCGGAAAATCAATAACATTAAAACAATATACATTGTTACACTTATACAGTTGGGAATTAAATCATGATAACTGAACAGTGGTGGAAGGCAGCACCACCATCCCCTAGGAATTTAGTTTATATAAATTTATAAATGAAGATGTGAGTGAAGGGACCCCTCACCTTAGAAGAACCTAGTACTGGTAGTTGTTGCATCATTCAGAAGCTCTGGTTCGTAGAAGGGAATCTTACGTCTGTAATGCGAAAAATGAAATGGTGTGCGTTGGTATATTGCAACTTGCAAGCATTTCTCAGCCGTGCCAAAAAGTGTAGCATTTATGGATAAGCAATATGGACTAACAGTACACCAGTACTTCCTAAAAAAGTGGCTTGTTAATGTTTTTGTTGACCACTTGTACGCAGCGCGTAGACTAGACAGTAGCAGTGTGAGGCAGGTCATGTGGGCTCAAAGGTGTCTTATACAAGAAGCTGCAAGGTAACGTCACATGTGCAAAAATAAAAGACACAAAGGTAAAATGGTAGCATGGCTAGGGCTAATTAAGCAAAGGCTACAATGATTATATATAACTATTAGTGTCTACTCTACTACTACCTGATTTGTACTAGTGATGTATGTTAGTATTAACTAATTTTTCAACCTTGCTACTGATCAATAGGGGGAGGTGTATATGACACCTAATAAATGTGTAATGTTTTCTAGGCGCACTACCGACCACCATTGCCGGGGCCAGCGAAGGCGACGCGGAGGGCAAGGATGCGGCAGTTGCTGCAGATAGCAACGGAGCAATAGGGGGAGTGGCAGCACCAGTGGCGGGCGGTGGTAAGTTAGATTCAGAATCCTTAACTATTGTTGAACTTCACAGTACACTCACTGCAAGGGTGTACTGTATGAATATGTATACTGTACAGTTGTGACTTAGGGCCCCATTAGGATGGTGGGTGTATTGCCCCCGCCGGGCCGGCGGTATTCACTGCCGACACCACAGGGGCAAACCTCCCGCCATCCCTGTAGAAAATATTCAGACCCCCCACATGTTGACCAGGCGGAAAAGGGTTCAATATGGTGGTGGTGTCTCTCCAAACACACCGCCAGCCATGTAATCTGCATTTTGGAATGCCTTTGCGTGGCAGCATTGCCATCAACCAAGGAAAGGCATGCAGACATTGCAGAGTATGCTTGGGGGCCCCCATGGAGGGTACCTACCTATGCTATGGTACCCCCCCGCCTTTCAAAGCAAAACGTGACAGGCTCCATGCGGGACCCGTCATGTTGTGCTTGGAAAAGCAGCACAACATGTATTTTTAGCATTGCTTTCGGCAACGCCAACCAGAATGTAAAAAAAACAGGATGCGCCCGCCACTGTGCCGGGCACATCATCCTAATTAATTGTCCCCACGGGACCCCCACCCTTTTTAGCGTGAGTATGGCGGACGGACATCGTAAGTAAGTATGAGTTGTTGGGGACGTTTGAAGAGTGAACTAGATGACTAGAATTCCCTTTAATTGGCATAGGAGCGGGAGTATTCAGTAACCAATGGCCTCATCTATCTGATTTCAACTCCGCTTTGAAAGTTTTATGGAGAAGAGCACCTGGTGCACTGTTCAACTAAAAAGTGAAAGACGGGTGGAAGAAAGAAGGACGGGCGAGATTTAAAATGTTATGTACTACTGTGCTTTATAGTGCTACTCTACCATGCCACTATGTGTATAAATAATTAACTTGTCTTACTGTTTTTCTAAGAGTATATTTTACAATTGTCTTGTTTTTTTCTTTTTGATACACAGCTACTCCGAAACAAAATCGTAAGGAGTTGGCCGCCAAGGCACAGCGCCGGAAGCTGGAGGCAATCCAGCGGGAATACCGGCGGCTGGTGGTCTTAGCCGAGGAGGAGGAGGAGACTGCGGCAGAAATTGTTCAAGCCTCCTCCAGCAGTACGGCGCCACCGTCTGGCGGCTGCCCGCTGCCACCGTAGTGCCATCTCCAGTTAGTGCTGTATATGAGGAATGACAACAAACAAATCCAATCAATGCTGGCAATTCATGCTTAGGTATATGTTCCTTTGTTAAATAAAATAACCTCTGAAATATCCTACTCATAGGTGGGCAAGCAGAAGAAGATCATCGCTCTGCCTTGAAATTGAAGTACTCTTGTGATTAAGTATTGGTGTACATTTAATTTAGTCACACCTCGACAATAAGTCACACAGCTCAGGGGAAGAGGGTTAGGGTTTGTTGAATGGATGAGAAGGGTGTTTTTGGGAAAGGTTTGACATAGAAAAACAGTATGCATGGACAAACAAACGACAATCATTGAAGACTACCATATCCATATGTTAAGGGAGAAAAAGGAAATGCATGCATGATGATGAGAGACCCGGATTACATACACTTCTAGTTCTTGTTCTGTTGTTCCGGCCTTAATACTTTTACAGATAGCAAATAGAAATTTTAAATATTGGTAGGGAAGAATCGTAAACACAGAGCAAACCTAATGATGATAACAACAACTCCAAGAACACACTGTTGTCAAGATTGCATACAAAATATTTATCAAATTATTTAAAAGAAGATTTAAGTGGATACTGTTACTGTGTTCTCCTGGTAAAAAATGTGGACTGGATTTGCATCTCGGCATTCCTCTTGCTCCTCTTGTCCAATCTTGGGTGTGTCGCCTCGAGTCGCCACTCGCCACTGCCCGGCTGGAATTTTTGTTTGATTTATTGGTAAGGTAAGTGTGCATTGTAATGTTTTCCAAAGTATAGGGCAAGGCCCGGCCTGTAATTGTAGATGGAAAACCAAAGGGGATATTGAGAAACAAAGTTGAAACAAAGACACTTTCCGAGGTGGCATGTATGCATCATCTCAGTCTACTCTAGTCTGTTTCCAGCATTGACCTTCAACAATAACAGAAGAAGCAGGCCCACAGTGCTTAGCAGTAGCACATCCTACGTTAAGACTTTAGAGTACTTTTTTTTTTAAAGAGTTGGACAAAGGCAAAGCACATTATCCATTCCAAACATAGCATTTTACAGTTTAAGTTAGAAAAATCAATGCACCGCAGTCATCCCACCGCTACACTCTATTCCACTTCTACACAGACATTTGGGTCTGCTGTGGTTGTTGTTGACGTGTTTACCTTTAGGCTTTTACGTTTTATGCCACTCAAGAAACATCCTCCTGACTTCATCATCATCTCTGATACTTTTACTGACTGACTGTGAAGATCGGCCTGCAGTATAAGTAAAAATTTTATTACACAACAAGAGTAGAAATATTACTGACTTGAGTCATTCTTTAGTGTGTACAGAAAGATAGATTACTAGTACACTTTGACTTCACTTTGTGCATAACAAATAAACAACGAAAACACAAAGACCAATCGCTCACAGTCAGGTGTCCAATGCATGCCATTAATTGTCATTACCTGTTCCTTCTCATCTTAAGTTAACGGGCCGTCTATTTCGCCATCATCATGATGGACGGTGCTGTTGTGTCAATCATAATCATTGCGCAGATTGAGTGAGTACCCTTCCTGTATTGAATTAAAAGCAATGTATCACCTAGCTGGAGGAGAAGTACAAATTTAATATTTGCAAGAAGGGGAAGATGTAATTTACCTTGAGTTAAGTTTAGTGTGTTCAGTAGAAAGATGATTAGTGGCAGTGCACAATTACATAACTTCATGCACAACAAACACAACAAAATCATTCAGTCTGCGACTGTGCGTCCAATGCATGGCATCAATCATTACCTGTTCCATCTTATTTTCAGTTAATGGGCAGTCTCTCTCGGCTCTGAAAGGAGGATAGCTATAGTAGTCATCTGATTCATGCTCCACTTCTTTTAGCAGGATTAGGAAAGTTTGAATTTGTTCTTCTACTATTTTTTTTTTTTTTTTTTTTTTGAAAAACCTTTATTCTTGAAAACATGGACACAGCTATTCAGCCGACATCCCGGAGGTTCGGCAGCTTTGAGAAAGCAAAACAAAATAACGTCCACAGTGCATAGAGGAGAAGCAAAAAAGGTTCTATTTTAAATAAACACAAACTCACACAAAACCCCAGCAAGGCGAAGGACACTGAATACCACTGGTGATTGCCCCTCAGGGTAGAGCAGACCCCCCTCGTCTAACAGTCACAACACTGTGTTAAGAGGAAAAAGGGGGGGAAAAGCAGAGGCCCAAAAAGTTAATTAACAATCAGATACATATACAAAAGCTGGAAAGAATGTTAAGGAGAGAGCTGTTCATCGGGGGGATCCAAATCAGGGGCAAGGCATATGCCCCCCCTATACTAGTTCCACCTCCCCCAAATGGCGTGCCACTTCCGGGGGCGCCCTCTAGCACAATATACTGTCTTTTCCCTTAGCATACTCCAGTCCATGTTTTCTTTCCACGCAATCAATGTGGGGGGACCCGCTGAACCCCACAGGCGCGCGATGTCTCGCTTAGCCACCATATTACCCAGGGTCACCCACTGGGTCTGTCCCTCATCGTGATCGGTAGGCCCCCAGACATTCAGTAGACAGCACCGCACCTCCGGCTGCATAACAATGCCCGTCACCTCCCCCATCACCGTATGGACTCTCCTCCAGAATTCCATGATAACTCCACATTCCCAAATGATATGCATAAAGGTACCCACCATACCGCAGCCCCTCCTACATAAACCCTCCTCAGAGAATCCCATACGAACCAGCCTAGGCCCCGTAACATAGGTCCTGTGGAGTATTTTGAGCTGCACCAGCCTCAGACGTGATGGGATCGCGACCTCCTTAGGAGAGGAGACCGCAGACTGCCAATCCTCGTCATCCAGTTCGAGCCCGTCCCTAGTCCACTGGTCCCTCAGCCCCAACAGCAGGTCCGCCCGAACATTTATCAGTTTCTTATATATGAGAGAAATCGTACTCTCCGGCATATGGCCGTCGAGGATCCGATCCTCCAATGGAGAGGACTCAGGCACCTTCTCACCGTCTACGAGAACTGATCGCAGGGCATGACGCACTTGAACATAGCGGAAGAACTCGGATTTCCCCAACTCATACTCCTGCTGCAGCTCTTCAAAGGACTTCACCCTCCCCTTAATCAGCAAATCTCCAACCCTGGAGATTCCAATCAAGTCCCATTTATCAAAACCTTTCGTATGCCGGAGCCTCCCCAATTTTTCAGATTCAAACAACGGGGTAGCTAGGGTGAGCCTATCCTTCCAGCCCAACGAGTCAGTCGCCAACCTCCACACGCGCACCGCCACCCCAGTGGGCCCCGTGAGGGACGAGTCCAGCGCCCGAGAGTACAACGCTCTATGATAATTACCGCCTCGCAGCAACCATCGGTCCATGGCATAGCCGGGGCTTAGAGCCGGACCATAGAAACCATGATTAATCACGCTCAACTGGGTGGCCCAATAATAGCGTCGAATGTCCGGAAGCACAATACCCCCGTCGTACCACGGAAGCGTCAACTTAGCAATCGCTATGCGCGGCCTTCCATCCCACAACAACGATCGTTGGAGGCTTTCAACCTCCCGAAAGTAACTGGCCGGTACCCAATCAAGGGTATTCTGCAAGGCATAGAGGAACCGGGGGAGAGACATCATTTTAAACAAGGCGGCGCGCCCAACGAGGGAGAGCGGCAGCTTCCGCCAGCCCGCAACATCCCGCCGCAAGCGCGCCAGTGAGGGGAGCAGGTTTCTCTCATACCGCAGGGTGGAGTCAGTGGAGATAAAAATCCCCAGGTACACAAAGCCCTGCTGGGCGATCTGGATCGAACACGCCCGCGGGACAGGCGGAACCTCGCCGCTCAGAACATACAAATACGATTTACTCCAATTGATGACGAGACCCGAGTTCCTGCCAAAGGACGTCAGAACGTCACAAACCACTATAAGCGAGTTCTTGGGCGAGGCGAGATATAACAGGATGTCATCGGCATAGAGCGATATACGATCCTCGTGCTCGGGCGACCACCTAAGTCCACGTATATCCGGATGCCAGCGTATCCACGCCGCCAGCGGCTCGAGGGCAAGGGCGAACAACAAAGGCGACAAGGGGCACCCCTGCCGAGTTCCCCTCCCAAGCTGGAACGGAGTCGACGCCCGCGCGTTTACCACAACACTCGCAAAGGGACCCTCATACAGCAACCTCACCCAGCTCAAAAAACCAGGGCCAAAGCCGAACTTGGCAAGCACTGCCCACAGATATGCCCATTCCACCGTATCAAAAGCCATCGTGGCATCGAGAGACGCCACAATAGCTGGTTCTCGGATCGTGCCCGCCCTGGCAATCACTCCATGGAGGCGCCGAAGGTTCAACGCAGTGTTACGGTGCGGGATAAAGCCGGATTGATCCGGATGGATCAAGTCTCCGAGCACCCTGACCAAGCGGCCTGCCAGAATTTTAGCCAGAATTTTCGGCTCAGCATTAAGGAGTGATATTGGCCGATAGGAGGAACACTTATCTCGGGGTTTACCCTCCTTGTGTATTACAACAATCGTCGCCAGTCTCTGGTCCAACGGAAGGGACCCACCCCCCCCGCGCCTCCACAAACATGGCGCGCAGGTGAGGGGCAACCCTATCCGGGAACAGCTTATACAAGTCAATCGGCAAACCATTAGGGCCTGAGGCCTTACCCGAGTTCAGCGCACGGATGGCACCCGCCACCTCATCGACCGTATTGTCTCCATCGAGGTCGTCCCTATCTACGTCAGACAGGCAGGGCAGATCGATGTCCCGCAGGAGGTCAAGCGAGTCCTCGGTCTGCCTATCTGAAACGGAGGCGTAAACCATACGGAAATAATCCGAAAAACACTGTACTATCCCCTCAGGGTCAACAACTACCTCTCCCCCCTCTCTCGTCAGTTCCGGCACCACTCTATTAACCCGTTCTTTTTTGTCCAGCCAAGCTAGGAGCTTCCCGGCCTTATCCCCAACATCATACAAGCGGCCCTGCTGTTCCCTACTGAGGGTCTTGGCGGCATTCGTCACCAGGTCCTTATATTCGGCTTGCTTCAGGCTCAGCTCATGCAGTGAGGCCTCTGTAACCTCCTCCTCCAGGGCCACCTCTAAAGCCGCGATCTCCTCCTCAACCTGCATAACCTCGCCATCTCTCCGCCGCTTGGCTGCCACTACCAAGGAGAGGGCCTCTCCCCTCAGCACGGTCTTAAATGCTTCCCACAACGACACGGCCGAGTCAACGGACCCCTGGTTGTCCTTAAAAAAGTGATCAACTGTCTTCAACAGCGCACTGCGCATCTTGGGGTCACGAAAGTACCAGGGGTTAATAGGAGCAACCCTGCCCCCTCCCTCGCGCCCGACATGCAGCCGGACCCACACTGGCGAATGATCCGATATGCCCCGCGCCATATGCCTGGCCTCAGATACCAATGAGGCATGCGCAGCCAGAGTGAGCAGGTAATCAATCCTAGAGAGGCTACCATGCGCCCCGGAGTGGAAGGTGTATTGACTCTGTGTGGGGTGCCGGAGCCTCCAGCAGTCTACCAGGCCGAGTGTGTCTAGAAAGTCTGAAAGCCACTTCTGAGCCCCCCCGGTGTCCCTGGGCGGGTACCTATCCAGCAGCCCGGAGCCAACAGCATTGAAATCACCCCCCACCACTAGCATACCCTCCGGGAGGTCCAACAAGGCCCTACGCAGATCTGTAAACGTGGAGGCCTGCAGGGCTGGAGGGACATAGACCGAAACCAAAACCAAAGTTCTTCCTTCCCACCTCCCCGCCACCGCCACAGACCTCCCCCTATCATCAACAATGGTGGAGTTCACCTCAAACGGTAGTGAAGCTCTAACTAGGATGCCCACACCCCTGGATCCAGAGGAGAATCCTGAGTGAGCTATGAATTTGTAACCTTTCCTATTAAGAGCATGGCAAGTATTACCTATAAGGTGTGTCTCCTGCAGTAGGACGACATCCGGCAAAGACCGTTTCAAGAACTGCAGGACTATCCCCCGCTTAATGCGATCCCCCAAACCATTAACATTCCAGCTAAGAACATTTAAACCCCTACCCCCCATCCCCACACCACAAGAGACCCACCCCACACCCGAAGAGCCACCACGATAAAATCCTGACAATGATTACTGCGCCTTGCAAAAACAAACCCCCCAACAACAAACCCAAAATCCCAACTATCCCCCCCACCCTGCACCCCTGCTGCAGCTTACAAAGCGCCCCCCAACTTGCAGTGTGCCTGTCGCCTTACCAAAACCCAAATCTACAAAAAGTACCCTGAGGGAGAAAAGAGCTCCCATCGTCCTCCCGCAACCCTCCGTATTGTACTGCAATCAGTTCAAGTCATCATCCAGAACCAAATCAAGTCAGTCCGGCTCCAAAGGCATCAACCCTGCCCATCCCGGCCACTGTCTCCGTCTGCGGCGGCATCCTCACCAGTCCGTCGTCGGGGCAAAGCGTCCAGCCATTCACCGGCCATAGCAGGCGACTCAAAGAAGAAAGTTCGGTCTTCATATACCACCCGTTATCTGGCAGGGAAAAGCATGGCATACTTCAAGTCCCTCTCCCGAAGCCGTCTCTTCACCCCCAGGAAGCTCAGCCTTTGCTTTTGCACCAGCTGGGTGAAGTCCGGATAGAAACTCACCGACGCGTTCTGAAAGGGGAACGGGCCCGTCACCCGAGATGCTTGCAGGATAGCGTCCCGATCTCGGAAGTAAAAGAGCCTGGCGACAATCGGTCTCGGTGGGGCTCCCACCTTGGGCCTCCCACCCGGCACTCTGTGAGCTCGCTCAACTGCGAAGAACTTCCCAAGGCCCTTAGGTTTCAGATGGTTAAGCACCAAATCCTCCACGAGGAGGTCTACAGAAACCTCGTCCGAGGACTCCGGGACCCCGATAATGCGCACGTTGTTGCGCCTGGCCCGGCTCTCAAAGTCCTCGAGCCTACGGGCGGAGAGGTCACTCTCGGCCCGCAGCTTACGAACCTCAGTCTGAAGTTCCGAGACATCATCAGCGAGGCCCGTGGTCTTGAGATCAAGGGTTTTTACCCGTTCATTAGTTTTGCCCAAGTCTGCGCGGATCAGGTTAACGTCCACCAAGATGGTATCCACTTTGTGCGCCAGGGCATCAAACTGTCTCCCAATCGAGGCCTGCATCCCTTCGAGTTCGCCCATGACGTCCTGCAACGAGAGCTCCGAGGCCGGGGGTGAGGCAGTCTTCTGTCCATCCAGCGACTGGCTCGATCCACCAGGCGACCCCTTCTGCTGGGCATACCGATCCATATTATTGGCTTGAGTGTAGGCTCCCCGCCTGGTAGCCTTGGGTTTCAGCCGATCCACCTCTGCTTTACCCGACATGTCTGGCTCCAAGCAGTCCGGTGCAAAAAGACGGCCCTCTCTCAGGTAGAGGGAGCAGGAGAAGTCAGATCTGCACTAGCCAGCCAGGGTAGGGCGCAGAGCGTCCAGAGGATAATAAACCAGCCGAAAGCACTCCCGGGCCAAGGCAGACAAAGGGCGAGAAAGTGAAAGTGAAAGGACGGGATCCTCCGTCCGACAGTTCACACCTCGCCTGGCCGCTGTTGTTCAATTAGAGGTCGGGCATCCAGCCAACGCCAGCCCCTGGCATCCCTCGGAGACAGGCCTCAATCTTCCGCCGTGCACAACTCCGGTTCCTGGTGGGCGATCCGAACTCGGGCGGCATCAATCGCCTCCATAGCGAGTCATCTGCAAGATGCCGTGCATATAAAACAGGATTGAAGACAGGATAGTCGATGGAGGGCGCGTGGGTCTCGGGAGCTCAAAGCTCACGCGGCCATCTTGGTCCGGCGCTAGGCTCCTCCCCGTTCTTCTACTATTTTTACCATCATCCAATCATCATTCATGAGGGCAATGTATTTGGGCGGGAGATTCAGTATGATGGAGTGGAGGAGCTGGATTCGGAGTACTGTACTGTCAAATTGCAGACACCTGAAACTTGTATATTAAATTAGAAGAGTAGAAGACGGTGGTAATGGATTTGTTGTGATTCACAAGTTTGTAACCGGAACGATAGACACACAAACAAAGGGGGAAAAAAGGAAGGAAGACAGTAAGTGCAAGCCTAATTGTCAGGGAAGTATAGCTCGTCCTCAAACTCTGGGGATTCAGCCAGTAGTAGGTAATCATGTGACACAATACTTCCGTCACCTGAGCCGCTGTCCTCATCTTCCTCCATTGCTTCACGTATTGTGTAATTCAGTGGCATGAAGTGCTGAGTCATTTTGATCATTGTTAACCTCTCCACGTTTTTGGGCAAGAGACTGCTCCTTTTCAATCTTACAATGGAACCAGCAGCACTGAAAACACATTTGGAAGAGACACTTGCGACAGGGCAAGCCAGAAAGCTTATCGCCAGCCTGCTGAGTTGTGGCCATTCAGACCTTTTCCTATACCAATACTGCAATGGGTTTTGATCAATGTACACCTCTGTTGGGTCGTCCAGATAGGCCTGGACCATCCGCTCAATGTTCAGGGTTGCTGCTGGTAAGGTTTTGGGCTCTTTTCTCTGTGCATCAGCACTGTGCTTATTAATGCCTAACTTTACATACCAATCATGTAATGATTGTACTCCGCCTACTGATCCAGTTATTGTTGCTGTGGTCGATAGTGATGGTGAGTCTTGTGATCCAAACGCACTGCCCTCAGCCGACGAAGTTGCACTTGATCCTGCATGGCCTGCTTCAGTACTTCTTGTGGGTTGATCTTTCGGGCTTTTAATTAGCAGCCGTTCGTTTTCCAACTTACTGGCTGCTTCAGCTATGCAAGTTTTGTAGCGGGCAACATCAATCTCGTAGAAAGCAAAGAATGTCTTCAGTCCAAATTTTGCACAGGGATCCAGAATTGTAGCACAAATGTAATGTTCTTGTGACAAAATTTTATTTTGTATCCTTACATTTTCAGCTAAGCAACGGGATAAGCTCTCCACCAAGTCATGAGCTTCCCTTTTGTCCTCTACACCTTTGTATGATTCAGATACATTATTCAGCTGATGCTCTAGCATTTGCAATAATGGGATACCTTGGCCCATTGTACAGTCCTCCTTGCTGACTTCACGTGTGAAGACCTCAAAAGGACAAAGCATCTCAGTCAGGCATTTAATTAGGCTCCATTGCTCAATGTCAAGGTTCATGCCTTTAACAGTAGCATCCCCTTTTCTTTTCCAGACATATTCATGGAGTGACCTGTACTGCTCATACAGACGATCAAGCATGTAATACGTTGAGTTCCAGCGTGTTGCCACCTCCTGGATGAGTGCCTTGACTGGAATCCTATGTTCACGTTGAATGATCCGCAGCTGCTTCCGAGCTTTAAAAGAATGGCTGAAATGAGTACATATTCTTCGGCAGATGGCCAGCATATTGCTGACTATGGGTTCTTTTTTCAGAAAGTCTTGAACTATAATGTTTATGCAGTGCGCCAAACACGGAACCCTGAAATAGCAACCCTTTTCCATGGCCTTGAGTACATTACTGCCATTGTCTGTGGCAACAAAACCAATACCAAGCTCTCTTGGCCGCAGCCATTCCAAAACCTTGCTTTGAAACTCGTGTAAAATGTTTTCAGCCGTATGAGATTTCTCCATGGCAAACATGGCTACAGTTGCATGTTTCCGAGTACCTTCAATCGCAGCTGTGTCAACAGCACCTCGTGCAGATAGCATATCTCTAACCCCCACAAAAGAGATCCAGTGTGCAGTGATGCACATGTAATCTGTGGCTTGGCAACTGGTCCACATGTCTGTTGTCAGGTGGATATTGTGATCAGCACTCTGCTGCAAAGCTTGTCCAACCAATTCCAGCACATCATGATGTAGTGCCGGAACAGCAATTCTTGCGAAATATGACCGGCTGGGAACCTTCCATTTAGGGCAGATGGCAGACACCAATTCAAGGAAACCCACCCCTTCCACAAATGAAAAAGGAAGAAGGTCCAGGGCTAACATTTTAGGCAGCTTCGCATTGTACAACCGTGCCGTTGGGTGGTTGCGTTGGAACTGCCCCTCCAACCTAAACATGCTCTCAATGGTAGGCTGAATTACTTTCCTTTGTGGTGCTAACCCACTTAGGCTCAACGACACAGATTGTCTCATTGCGGTACTCGGTCGCCTTGGTGTCTCAGCCTGACTCAGAGTATGGCTCTTACTGCGGTGCCACTCTGATGTTACTGAGGAGGATGTGGGCGGTGTCACTGCACTACTGGGGACAGGGCTAGAAATGCCTCCCTCTTCTTCACCTTCCACCGCAATAATATCGCTCCCTGATTCTTCCTGACCAACTTCAATGGCTTGAGCTTTTCTACTTTCTTTTAACTGAAGTAGGTGATTCTCCCACATGATAGTGTGGTGTATTCTGAGATGACTTGCTTGTCCTCCGGTACCATAGTTTGTACCAAGCTTACCACGCCGAACACCTTGCCGACAAATTGAGCATATAGCAACGTTCTCCTCCTTGGTGCTAACAGAAAAAAAGTCCCAAACTGGGGAGGAGAACTTTCTGGCACTGCTGGATGTGCCACTTTCAATACCAGATGAACTGGAGGGTGTGCTTGAAATGTCACCCTGTGCACCTAGACTGTGACTTTTACTACCACTACCTACTGAGATGGTTGAGCTGGATGTAGGTCCCTGCCGGGCCTTGGAAAATATGGCAGCTGGAGGTAGTGGCGGTGTAAGCTGCGTTGGTGATATCCATGCTACATCCCGCTCAGTAGCGGCCTTTCTGGATAGGGTGAGAATGTTGGACTCCAATCCCTTTGGGGCGAGAGTAATGTGCGTGATGACTGGCTCGTCTTGATCAACATCATCATCACCCCCCTCTTCTACATCTACCTCCATAACTCTAAGTTTTTCTGGGACCTTCCTTTTCAGAAGCATTGTCTTGTGGCGTATATCACTCTCAGACCGAGCTGGTGGGACCCAAGTGTCATCACGATCATCAGAAGCGGGGCTTGAAGAAGAAGATGATGGACTAAGCCTCCTTTTCCTTGCTGGTGGTCTGGAAGACAATAGATCTTCTGAAACAGTGGTTTGACTTTGCTCCACTTTGTCTGCAGGAAGCTCGATTTCCTGAAATGCCCCTACGTCAGGAGCAACAACTACTATGGTGGGCTGTTGCGGCCGCTGCTGTTCTTGTTGTGGCCGCTGCTGTTCTTGTTGCGGCCGCTGCTGTTCTTGTTGCGGCTGCTGCGGTTCTTGTTGCGGCTGCTGCTGTTCTTGTTGCGGCTGCTGCTGTTCTTGTTGCGGCTGCACACTTATCTGCTGAGTTTGCGCCTGCGTTGAACTTGATTGTGTACTACTTTGCAGTAAGGGCATTTCTTCAACATCGCTGCTCGTTAGTAGACTGGCTACCTCTGCGACACTAAAGCCCTTAGGCCTAGGTTGGTGTGGTTGGACCGCTGTGCTGCTCCCAGCTTGGTTGCCGGACAACGCTGCTGCAGGCGTAACTTTTTTCGTGCCAAAAAAAACATTGGCCGGCACACCACCAGTCGTGGTTAATGGCACTTCCTTTTTCTGTTCCTCCTTCTCGCCGGCAACTTTCTTGGTACTGGACCTGGTAACTTTCTTTGGGGCCATCTTCTTCAGATGTCAGGCAGGATGCAGATGCACAACAAGCTCTGGTCACACGTGGACGTGATGCGCAGCAGGACTTCTGTCTGGCTGGCAGTACAACGGGTAGCCGGGTGATGCTGATGGCACCGCCTCCTTTGTCTTTTGTGCACCTGAAACCAAATAAGCCAGGAGAAGAACATCAGTGAAATGTTGCATTTGTTGTTGTGATTCAGTTACTTAGTACTGTACTAGTGCAAACAAAAAAATATAGTCTACCCATTTATGACTTTTTTTTTAACAAGGGCTGTGTTATACTACTGTGTACAGTCACACACTACACTCTCAGGAAGGATAGGAAAGTTAATAATAACCACCAAAATAAAAATGTAATGGAAGTGGGGTGGACCCTATTTGCCATTAAATTTTTTGAGCATCTCGGCATCCATGGAGCTGCTGCCGTCAAAGGGAGTGGATGGATGGAAGCAGTAAGCCAAATAGCCAATAGGAAAACCATGAAGGCCTATGGCAAAAGCAGGACAATAATAACTCCCAGTCCAAACACAAAATAAGGCCACCAGCCACATGGACACTCAAAAAACACAAACAAGCAGGGGGCCTGGGAAACACCAGGAGCTGACAAAAGGCCTATAAAAGCCAGGTAAAGGCTGCATGCTAAAGCACACTGCTCTGCCTTTGTAATGCAAAATGAAAATACGAACATTCACAGGCCCCAAAAAGGTCTGCAGGGTGCATGCATTGCACACCAGTTCATCAGACACATACAACAAAAGCATGTCTTTAAGACAACCAACATCACAAAGGCCACCCTCAAAAAACACACTTCCCCAACTCAATCCAATGCCATCCATGCCCTAAATGATGTCTACATTCAACAGACCACACAGAAAACACTTGATTAATAAAGCTGTGGCTACCTGCTCTGATCCTAGTGGATGAAAAAGCAGGCCTGTTGGCAGACAAGGCCAGGGAAGCTTGCAGGCCTAGCCTTCAAAATGGCCACCAGCCACATGGCCAGGCCCAACAACATCACAAAGGCCACCCCCTAAAAACACACTTCCCCAACTCAATCCAATGCCATCCATGCCCTAAATGATGTCTAAATTCGACAGACCACACAGAAAACACTTGATTAATAAAGCTGTGGCTACCTGCTCTGATCCTAGTGGATGAAAACGCAGGCCTGTTGGCAGACAAGGCCAGGCAAGCTTGCAGGCCTAGCCTTCAAAATGGCCACCAGCCACATGGCCAGGCCCAACAACATCACAAAGGCCACCCCCAAAAAACACACTTCCACAACTCAATCCATGCCCTTAAATGATGCTTGAAAATAAAATAAATTCAAAAAACACTAAAGGAACAGTTGCTTCATCATGCACACACAGACCCATAGGCAATGCCCATGCTGCTCGGGCCTACTACTGACTAGTACTACCCACAACATTTTAAAAAAAAGGAATAATGATAGTTACCAAAAATAAATTGTAGTTACAAGAACTGCAATGCCCCCAATGAAAAAAGACACAACAACCACTTACTTGTAAAATTTCCAAATCAAAAAATCCTCAAATCCAATTGCAATGATGCAGCAGACAAAAAGAGTGATCTTTCCAGCTCAAAATCCAAAGGCAGAATGAGAAGGAGATGGACAAAGCACTGGGAGGAGCCTGCTGGACAGGAACAGGAAGTTGGAGATTCTGTGTCACTTCCTCCCTCTCCCCACCTTTTTAAAAAAGGGCTCCTTGCACAAAAAAGGACAGCCAAATGTCAATCTGAGGAGTTGTTTCCATCCAAAATCATCTTTTGCAGATGGTTTCATGCTGCTAGAGCTGATATTCTTCTCCAAATTGAAAATTTCACATGTTCGCGTTCTCGAGCTTCACATTACTTCCGCCGGATGTCGATTGCGTGTCGAAAATGACTTGATCGCGTTCTATCGCTCCCTGTCGCGTTGGATATGACGTGCCCGCGTCCTCACTCTCTGGCTCGCGGTGGAGAATGACGTGTTCGAGATCTCAATTGTCTCATTCTCGCGGTGCAAGATCGCGAGAAGAAAGACGTGATCGCGCGACAAATGACGTGTTCGCACGACAAATGACGTTAATGCGGGCGCGAACTGTCGGGAGACAGCGCAAAATGGCTATCAACATCCAACATCTCGTGGAGAACGCGACCGGGTCGGGAAAACTTGTCAGCGAACGCGGGGATCCAAGTAAGGCGATCGCGCGCATGCGAGAATGTATTTTTTTACAGCGCGAGCAAGAAACAAATTATCGCTAAGCTGCGGAATGCGGAAATTTTTAAATTTTCGCACTTTCCGCGGAACGGAATTTTGGCACAGGCCTAATTTATACACCTCAAAAAGAGATGTTCGTCCATCCCCAGCATGCCTCTGGTATTCCACATCTTTATCATGGTTTCATACTCACCCACACTTGCCAGATACATTTCACGTGTGGTCACAACATAATGCTTTTCGTCCAATAATTGTCGGAGAGCTTCCTCCCGATATTGTGTCCTTGTTTGCAGCACCACATTGCCGCCTTTATCAGAAGGCTTTATGATGGTCGATTTGTCTTCCATTACATTTCTTAAGGCAGCCTTATCCTCTTTAGTTAAATTCTCTTTTCCAATATGCATTCTGTTCTTACATCTAAAATTGAGTAAATCACTGACCATAGCTTCTGAGAACACATCTATTGAGTCATAGGGCATCTGCAGAACAAATAACGATTTAGGTTTAAAAGGACTTTCTTGCTTCCCTTGTTCGATTCCTGCATGTACCGCCCTTTGTGCCTTTTTCAATGACAGACTCCTCCAGATCTACAGACACAGTATGCAGATTTTGCAGCAGTTCTACTGCTTGTATATCATTGCATGTCAATGTATCTGTTGCCGTTATCCTTGATGTTGTTATTCTATTCTCTTTCATAGTTGGTCGCAATTTAAAATATTTGTGCAATTTTAATTTCCGTATAATCAATTCTTGTTTGCGTGAATTCAAGATGACTTGTGGGGCAGAATGTTAGTCCCAACGACAGTACTTTAATTTCATTATCAGACAATGTACTTGGGGTTAAATTTACTACCGTAAGGTTTGTTGTATTTATTGTTTCTTGTTGTATTTCTTCTTGCGCGCGACCCAGGCTGGGGCTCTTCCTCTTCCTACCCCACCCTGATCTCTGCGTTCTTAGGTGACTCGTTCGGGTGGTTTGTTCTTGCCTCCCCGTAACCAGGATTGTCTGATAATCTGAAATTCGTCGAAAAAAGGAGTAGTTGTTTTTTCAGCTGCAGCAAAACCAACAGTACGCTCATCTCCGGATTCATTCTCTGTATCATCCGACTCCGATGTTTCTACCCGCGGAATTGCTGTTTTCGTTATTTTCTGCGACAATTCTTTTCTGGGGCCATCAAATTTGCATGCAAATGTCAGCACTCTTCCTTGAAGATAGTCATGTTCATCACGTTCAAATTTTTCTTGTTTCCTCGACTTGATTTTATTCTCGTGTTTCCACAGACGTATCTTCATTTGCCCCAGTAGTTCATCTATTCATTTTTATCCTCTTCTTTCGATAATAGTTCTTCTACTTCTTTAATTTCTTTTAATGCCTTTTCCCGATCACTCCAGGCATACTTTACTAATATTCCTAGTGTGCCTTGACAGTACTGTGCTGTATGGTCTGCCCATTCTGTTAATAATTCCGGGTCCGGGTTTTCATAAGATGGACCGGTATATACCCTGAAACCTCTCGGTACCCTGTTCACTTCAATGTAACTTTGGAGTGAAGTGGCCTCCCACCACTTCCGTGTTTCTCGCTCATAGAGCCTCTCCAGTTTAACCATCATGCTGTTGAGGCCACTAGTGGACTTTGCATCTGTGGAAAAGGCTGAATTATCTGTTGTCCTTGTTTGTTTATTATTAAACATGCCTTTCGCGGCCTCTCGGCGGGCCGAATCACTAAACATACTTGTAGTTAAATGTTTATCGGAATATGCTCCCCTGTCGCGTTTCCCTCGTCCTGCCGCCTTTTTAACAAATGTTTGCTTTCACACGCATTGCATGTCTCGCCGTCTTCCGCACGGCTGATCGTATGTCTTACCGATCACTGCAGGCATTCACAGAGCTTCATCGGCGTTCCTTATTTGAAATCTGGTTTGGCGGCGGTGCATTCCATACGAATATATGCTCCAATTGCACCCTTAATCAGGAATTCACTCGCGGACGGGTGCTCTATATGTGGTGGTGCTGTCCACAAATTATCGTATCTCCTAATTCTCTCAATCCAAGGAGAAATAAGCACTCACGGAAGTTAAAATTGCATATTACAAAATGACACATTTAGCGATAGCATTGAGTAGTCCCTTTTCACTTGTGACATACGAATGCGTCGATAAACACCGAGGAAGGCAGTTCGCCGAAACGTGTTTGTTTAGCTCATAGTTAACTACAACTATCTACTGGCGACCGCCAGTAGATTACTGGCGGTCGCCAGTAGATAGTTATAGTTAGGACCGTGTTTCCATAGGAAATCTGAAAATTCTATTTTGAATAACTTTGGCGCCGGTTGACGAATCCTCGCGAAATTTTCAAAACTAATGGGGCGCTCCGCTCAGCTCCTACCCTGAAAGTCTCGGGGTGATTCGTCAAGCGGGGGCCAAGAAAAAAGGGGGGTCCCAAAAGACGTTTTCCCCATGCATTTTTCCATAGGACCTTTAGTCGAAGGTACAGCCTGAACGGCTGAATAGAATTACTTGAAATTTGGCAGAGGTAGTCCTCAGGTCAGGCATGTGCCTTTTGCATGTATGGAGTAAATCTGTTCAGTATTTCCTGAGAAAATTGCAGTTAAAGCACATAAATATCTATAGCCGCGCACCGTGCGCACACCGTGCGCGCACCCTAACGTGCGCGAGCGTAATTCTGATTGGTGGTTACATGTCAGTCAAGGTTCGAATCGGTCGAAATCAGGAAGTGTCGGCCGCCATTTTGTTTGTTGTGGGTGCGAGAGTGAAAAAGAGAGGTGGCGAACGTGAAAAGGAGGCAGGGTAGAGAGCTCCTGACCCCCTAGCCTTTGTCAGGGGGTCCCTAAAGGACCCCCTGACAAAAATCACGCGACCGCCACTCTATCACAAGGATGATGTCATCAGTGATGTCATGAGTGATGCTACTGACCATGTCATGAGCACTGGATTGCGGGCGCGCGAGTTATAGTTATCTGACCTAACTATAACGGGGGAATTTCATTGGTTTTTTACGAGTATTATTATTATTATTATTAAAACTTATATAGCGCACAGCTACCCTGGGGCATCCCGGCGCTATGAACAGTGCATCGACCGTGGGACCATGGAGTAGAGATAGCGACTCACCGGGGAAACAAATGTGTTTTCAAGTCTCTGCGAAAACGCAGGGTACAGGTCTCAGCGCGGAGTTTTAATGGGAGGGAGTTCCAGAGCATTGCTGTATGCACAGAGAATCGCCTCCCTCCCGTGCGTGATCTTTTTACTCTCGGGACCTGGAGCAGACACCTCTGGTCAGACCTCAGTGCTCTATTCGCTTTATAAGGTACTACCAGGCTCCCTAAAAGAGGGGGCCCGCCGCCCTGGAATGTTTTATGGGCGATGGACAGTGCCTTGAACTGTACTCTCTCCCGCACCGGTAACCAGTGCAGTGCCTTGAGAGCGGGTCTGGCGGATTCTGTCCGGGGGATACCCATAAGGAGTCTAGCTGCCGCGTTTTGCACCTGCTGAAGCTTGTTAAAAGTCGATTCAGGGGCGCCCAGAAACAGACTGTTGCTGTAATCAAGGCGAGATGTTATCAAACCCTGAATCAACAACTTCCTTGATGGAAAAGGAAGAAGCGGAAGAATTTTCCGCGCAGCCCGCAGCAGGGCAAAACAGACTCCCGCAGTTCTTTTGGCGTGAGTTCTAAGGGAAAGATCTTGCTCCAGCCAGACTCCTAAGCTCTTGATCTCCTCTTTCATGGTTGGAAAGTCACCCATACAGCTTGGCCAACATGAAGGTGGCAGTGGTGGCGCTTTGTTTCCAAGCAACATGATCTCTGTTTTAGAGCCGTTCAGCTTCAGGGCTGAACTGCTCATCCAGGTGTGGACGTCCGCCAGACATGAGTGCAACAAGTCAGGGTTCTCCACCAGTTGAGGAAGGGCGACCACCAGCTGAGTATCATCAGCGTAGCTGACGATTTTGATGTTATAAGGGGTCACCACATCCTCCAGGGGGGCCATGTAGACATTAAATAATGTCGGGCTCAGGGACGAGCCCTGCGGCACCCCCCACTGGAGAGAAATAGATGGAGACTTGTTGCTTCCTTCCCAGACCTGATAGGAACGGTCTTCCAGAAATGAGCAGAGCCATTTCAGGGCGACACCTGCCACACCCACCTTTGACAGCCGTTGGGTCAACACCTGATGGTCAACGGTGTCGAATGCCGCACTCAGATCCAGGAGGATCACTGCCACTGATCCTCCCGAATCTAAGATGCGCCTCGATTCCTCAACGGCCGCCAGGAGGGCCGTGTCGGTGCCATGGCCGGGACGGAAGCCGGTCTGTGAGTCTCGGAGCAGGCCATTTGACTCAAGAAAGTTGGACAGTCGATGGTTAGCAAGTTTCTCAGCAATTTTGCTGAGACCTGGCAACAGAGAAATGGGCCTGAAATTGGCCAGCTCAGTCGCGTCGAGGTTAGATTTTTTTAGAAGAGCCTTGACCACGGCTTTTTTCCAGGTGGGTGGCACCAAACCACGAGAGAAGGAGGCATTGATCAAGTTCGTAATGGGCCCAACCACAGCGATTGCCGCTTGTTTTAGAATTTTAAAAGGGACAGGGTCCATGGGGGAACCGCTTTTTATGGAAGCTATAGCTTTTAATGTTTCACTTTCTGAAACTGGGCCGAACATGTCAAGGGAGAAGGGACCCTCTTTTATCCCCACAGGGAGGGGTTCTTCTTGAATCCCATGAGATATAGCCACCTGGGGTAAAGAGTCTAGTATTTTTACTATTTTAGTATGGAAAAAATTAGCCAACTCCTTACACCTCTCAGGGTCATGGGTGACTGCTGGCTCAGGAACTTTTAGCAGTTCTTGCACCACCTTAAAGGTCTCCCTGGAGGAGTTTGAGGCAAGTTGTATTCGCTCCTCAAAAAATTGTGCTTTTGCCAGGCGGAGGGCCGCTTTATAGGCTCTCATGGCTGTCCAGTAATCCTTGCGCCTGGCCGCATCAAATTTCTTCCTCCAGGCCCTTTCCAGTTTCTTACATCCTTTCTTAAGCCGGCGGAGCTCATCCGTGAACCAGGGGGCAGAACCCACTCGTTTCTCCCTCTTCTGTAGGGTTTTCACCGGTATGAGGCCATCAAGCGAGGCAGTCAACCATCGGTTGAGGTCAGCATCTCCTTGAATCGGGTCTGCCTCAGCTACGGGTTGTGAATTTGCCAGGGCCTGAGTCCAGTCACCGATCGGTAGTCTCGACCATATACGGTCCACCACCACCTCTTGAGGTGCCGGTTTAGAGGGCAGATTGATTTGCCATTCCATCGACACTAAGGAGTGATCAGACCATGGGAGCGGAAGAGCTGGTCTGGCCCTCAGCCGAGGGATGTTCGAAAATACCGGATCCAGCAAATGGCCCTTCACGTGGGTGGCTCCTGAGTTGACTAACCGGAGCTCACAAGCCGATAGATCTCCTTTGAGGTCTGCTGCAATCATGTCCGCCGTGTCCTCAAAGTGCAGGTTCAGGTCCCCTAGCACAATGAAGGAAGATGTGGATGTTGCCAAGAGGGTTACCGTTTCCATCACAGAGCTTACAAAGTTGCCGACCTTACCCGGGGGTCGGTAAATAAGCAGGCCAGCCAATGTAACCGTTGGTGATACCTGTATGGAAAAGTGGCAACTCTCACAATCTGCCACCAAGCCCCTCCAGACCCTACAGTTAAGGTTATCCCGATAGATAACGGCAAGTCCACCCCCTCGTCCCTCAGGTCTATCCAAATGACCGATAAGGTAACTTGGAGGGAGGGCAAGTACAATGTCCGCATCAGAACCAGGAGTAATCCACGTTTCCGACAGAAACAAGATGTCTAGTTCGTGCTCTTGAATAAGGATGTTAATTTCTACGGCATGACACGGAAGTGACCTGCAATTAAGCATGCCCCATAGTAAAGTACTTGTATCAGGAGGAGGATGAAGCAATGCGTCCAATCCTCGTGGGGGGAGTGTCCGCGCACCCAAGTTGGTAACAGGGTGCTTTTCCGGGGGATTGATGCGTAATGCAAGTAACTCCTCTCGTGAGTAGATGATACGCAGTGGTAGAAAATTTGACAGAGTGCCATGCCCTAAGCCCGTCTGAGCCCGGACGAGCCCAGACGGGCAGGACTCTGGCTGGACTCCGGCGTGGGTCCGGCGACTCCGCTGCGCATCTCCGCTGCGCGTCGTCATAGCGAGCTTTAAGTAGGGCGTGGAGTCCGGTCTGCGAAACTAGTGCGCTGGCCGAGTGTCACCACGAGGAGTCCCTGCCTCACCCAAGATGGCGGACGCCGTTCCGAGAGTGTGTCCAGAGAGCTAAGTGAGTCCGCTCCCAACAGCGGTGCTTATTAACTTTTATGTGGGGGTAAGCGCTATATGTCCGGTCGAAAAACACAATTTGCACCTTAAAAACGGGATAATATTAAAAAGCGCTAAGCGCTACCAAAAATAACAACTAAAGTTTTAAAAGCGCAAGAGCGCTAACCGGTATCGTGTGAGCGCGTCAAACTCCTCCTGGAGCGCGGTACGAGTGCCTTAATTCAAGGCAGAGCGAGCCTCAAGCTCACCTTAAGTAGGGCGTGGAGTCCGGTCTGCGAAACTAGTGCGCTGGCCGAGTGTCACCACGAGGAGTCCCTGCCTCACCCAAGATGGCGGACGCCGTTCCGAGAGTGTGTCCAGAGAGCTAAGTGAGTCCGCTCCCAACAGCGGTGCTTATTAACTTTTATGTGGGGGTAAGCGCTATATGTCCGGTCGAAAAACACAATTTGCACCTTAAAAACGGGATAATATTAAAAAGCGCTAAGCGCTACCAAAAATAACAACTAAAGTTTTAAAAGCGCAAGAGCGCTAACCGGTATCGTGTGAGCGCGTCAAACTCCTCCTGGAGCGCGGTACGAGTGCCTTAATTCAAGGCAGAGCGAGCCTCAAGCTCACCTTAAGTAGGGCGTGGAGTCCGGTCTGCGAAACTAGTGCGCTGGCCGAGTGTCACCACGAGGAGTCCCTGCCTCACCCAAGATGGCGGACGCCGTTCCGAGAGTGTGTCCAGAGAGCTAAGTGAGTCCGCTCCCAACAGCGGTGCTTATTAACTTTTATGTGGGGGTAAGCGCTATATGTCCGGTCGAAAAACACAATTTGCACCTTAAAAACGGGATAATATTAAAAAGCGCTAAGCGCTACCAAAAATAACAACTAAAGTTTTAAAAGCGCAAGAGCGCTAACCGGTATCGTGTGAGCGCGTCAAACTCCTCCTGGAGCGCGGTACGAGTGCCTTAATTCGAGTGAAATGTCCACCTAACTATAACCTGTGTGAAACCTATGGTTTTTTAAGTGAATTATATATATATTTGGCAGGCAACCAGCGTTTATTGAATTTCCCCAAACGATGACCATGACAGCTGACACGCTCCGAGAACGGGAGGCGGCGGCGTCCGATATGTTTGATGATGCCAAAAGACCCTCAGTTGACTCAATATCCCACAATGCTCCGGTGGGACCTCGCAATATCAGCTTAAAGAAGAAATTTAAATTATTAGAAAAATTTATGAAAAATGAACAAAAAAAGTGTTGGGAGGCCAAATCCCTTCAGCGTTACGTAGATGTTGGCAGGGTATCCAGAGGCCTTCGAATTCTACTGGCACCAAGTTACGAGGACCCAGATCGAGATATGATGAGAGAGTGGGCTGAGGCTAACCTAGATTCCTCACGCCGGCTCATGCTAATTTTGATTAAATATGCGGAAAAAGACAGAGACAAGCTACTGAAGCAAATTGAAAGTTTGAACATTGAAATACAAGACATGGGCGCTATAGAAGATATCAATAAACTTCAAGAGGAAATGAAAAAGCGCATTAAAAAAGAGGAAGATATAATTAGAGAAAGAAAAGCTTACAAGTTTCACAGAGACCGCACAGACTATGAGACCGGCAGAATTTTCACTTTTCCTAAAAAATACGATTCGCTCAAAGTCTCTAAATTCAAGGGTGGTCAAACTGACAAAAGAATTCCACCAACGGAACGCCATGCGGAGGCAATATCATCTAATTCCGAACTAAGTTCGGCGCCAGAAAGTGAAACGGAGATGGAATCTCCCAAACAAATGCTGCAACAAATACCGGCAGCTCTTTCATTGGCAGATGAAGTGGATTTTTTAGTGGAAGAGCGCAGGCAAACCCTGCGCCCAAGACCACACAACAAAATACAAGAAGAACAATCAAACGCCGAGAAAGAAGGCGGGCTAACAAAATCAAATCCCAACGGCATGCCAAGGCAAAGGAAGCAACAGAAGAAAAACTGGCGCCGTTAAGTAACAAAGATACCAATGAAACAACACTTTCTGTGGTCAATCTCACAGAAATTACATTGAACAAAGCTGAACAACAACTTCTCTCTTTAGGCCTCTCATTTTGCACGGTCAGTTCATTCAACTACGCTACTACACGACTCGATGTCTATAAAAGCATAAGGAAATTGAAATTAAAAAAGCATTTTCATCAAACCGAATCACAGTTAAACAAGACCAGCAATGATACTATGGCCACACAACCTATCCAAATGTCTGCTGAATCTACTCTGTTCTCTCTCACCCAATCTGACAAATGTTTTCTAAGTGAGATGCAAGAACTTGCAGATGAAAACGCAATTTTAACTTTGAATCCCTCGATACCAGCCAATTATGAAGGGGAAGATAGAAACATGCAACTTAAGCCTAAAACACCGTTTAAACCACGCTCGACATTTCATCCATTGATGATTAAGGATGCAATTGACAATTTTCATGACAACGTGATTAATGGTTTGAAAGATTTAAATTTTAAAATTCAAAAGAATACTAAAGCAAAATCCAACAAGCAGGAAATTCAATTTTACGCTCTAATGGCCAAGTTGAAAAAGAACTCTGACATAGTGGTACGTAACGCGGACAAAGGTGGCAATGTTGTCCTTTGGAAAAAAAGCGACTATATTTCCGAAGCAATGAAACAACTGCTAGACAACAAGTGCTATCGTTGCAGCGATTACCCCACATTACGCAGTGTAACCAATGATTTCATGTTGAAACTGATAGGATGGAAAAATAAGGGACTCCTGACAGCAGATGAATTTAAATTTTAAAAAAATGATCATCCAGTAGTCCCAATTCTGTATTTTATTCCTAAAATTCACAAGAACGCACAGCAACCACCAGGAAGACCCATCATTTCAGCGCGAAACAGTCTTTTGGAAAACACTTCGAAATATGTTGATGATTTTTTACAAGAACATGTTCAGAGTCTAAGATCTTATATCAAAGATACCAGTGACTTTTTGGCTAAACTTTTAAATTATTCATGGCACGAAAAAAATCTATTGATGACATTAGACGTTACATCTCTATATACGTCCATCAATCATAGAGATGGACTAAAGGCCATTGATTTCTATTTGGCAAAAAAAGGATACCAATATATTGAACACAGTACTATGATTGTTAACATGGCAGAATTTTGTTTAAAAAATAATTATTTTTTGTTCCAAAATAACTTGTACCAACAATTGCGAGGCGTAGCAATGGGGGCCAGCTTTTCCCCCAGCTATGCCTGTCTCCAAATGGGTTGGTGGGAAGAGCTGGTCCTCCCCAACCAATACAATAGATATGTAACTAAAAATATCAAAGTTTGGTGGAGGTATATAGACGACCTTTTTATAATTTGGGACGGGTCAAAAACAGAAGCAGAAGAATTCCTAAGTCAACTAAATATCAATGCTCTAAATCTAGAGTTTACCGCATCTATTAGTGAGACAACTGTAATTTTTTTGGATGTAGAAGTTTACATACAGAACGGGAAAATTGAGACCAGGCTGCATAGGAAGCCGACGGCTGGGAACACTACGTTGCATGCCGGCAGTTCTCACCCTAGGCATCTCATCAATAGTATTCCTTACGGTGAGATGCTTAGGCTGAGATGCATTTGCAGCAACGATATTGACCTTACTAAGGAACAACACAACAGTAAAAAAAGATTCCAGGAAAGGGGCTACACTACTAAATGTCTAGACAAAGCTATTGTTAAAAGTAGAAGTAAGTCCAGTGAATCGTTGCTTGAACCTTATGCTAAACATGGGATGATAGAACAAGAAGATACATTTAGATTCATCATCCAATTCAGTAAACATGAAAAAGAAATCAGAAAACTGATTACTAGAAATTGGCCACTGGTCTTAAGTGACCCTATTATTGGTCAAACTCTGACAAAAAAAACAGCTATCACATACAGTAGGGCCTCATCTATGAAGGATATTTTAGTCCAAAATGATCCTGCTAGTACCAACTCAAATACTTGGCTAGCCCAAAGAAAGGGTTTCTTCAAATGTAAGGTTTGTAAGGCTTGCAAACATGGCCTAAACCGAACATTTTTCACACCACCTTTCTGTGAAGATGAAAAACCAATCACGAAAGCCCTCAATTGTAAATCTGAATATGTGATCTATGTGTTGCAGTGCCCTTGTGGTCTTAAATATATTGGCAGTACCATCTTGCAAGCCCACAAGCGGATACTGCAGCACATAAGAGCAATCAAAAACAGGGATCAGCTATATCCAGTGGCCAGACACTTCAACGAGACACATAGCGCTGATCCAATAGGCCTTACCTACTTTCTAATTGACTCAATCCCGTACAACAAAAGAGGGGGAAACAGACAAAAAGAATTGAGACTCTTGGAAACTAAATACATTCTGAATTTAGATACAAAACATACCAGAGGTCTCAATGCAACTGAGGAGCTCCACACATGCCTTTAATTAGCATAACTTTTGCCATGATTATCTCAACAGATACTAATCGATAGGATACTAGATTAATGGCATTTATGCATAACAACAATCATTATACGGCATTCAACTAGATAACATATCCGCCGCCTACACTGTTAAAAATTCTATCAAGGCACTATTTTGCACATAGGGGTGATTTTATAGGTTGTTTTTAGGTTTTTTATAGGTATTTTAGATGTTTTTATCACCTTTACTTACATTAGATTCAGTGATTTCTTTAGAGTAGTTGGCACTTGCACTTTATCAATGTATTTTAAGACAGGAAATTTTTATTAGCAAATTATCATGTAACATTTTGTTTCTGAATAGATGGACTTTGCAATTTCATTGAAAGGGCTTTTGAATTGTTGGTTTGAAGTTTTAGTATTTATACTGTAATTCTACTTCGCCATTAACAATACAAACAGCCAGTTACTTTTTGTGCATTTACGCAGATAATACTCTAATTGCAATTTACAATAATGTTATTTGACTAGAGAAAAAAACGTCTTTTTAACAAAGTTGAATTATTTATTTATTTAATTTGCTCGAATTGTAAACAATTTTAGCTAATTACAATGTGTTTTAACATTTGTTTTAGACACAAAATTGTTTTTCCTGCCAATATCAATTATTTACTCAGGCACAAGCACTTTACTCTTAAGCACTTTATAAAGTATTGTTGAAAGCACAGCATAAAAAAAGAGAGTAAAAAAAGCTATAAAATAACCAATCACCTGACAGAGCGTGTCATGTGATCAAGGCCCTTCCGGGCTGAAACGCGTCATGGCTGTAAAGGTCGAGGGGACTAAAGAATAAAACCCTTGCTGGTATACCTTGTGGTCTGTGCTTCGTTGTTGGTCAAAGTCTGCGCAAGCCTACGGAGTTCAAGTTAATATATATATATATATATATATATATATATATATATATATATATATATATATATATATATATATATATATATATATATATATATACATGTATGTATGTATATATTACCAACTGGCAGTCGCCAGTAGGTAGTTATAGTTTGAAAGCATGAGGAATTTGAGAATGAGTGCAGCCACAGCTACAGGCCAAGCATGTGTTTCTGAACTTAGTAGTATTCCCAGCTCGGAACTTGATACGGATGCAGAGGAAGGGCCTACCAATTTGATAGGAGCAGCTATTCCATCTGTAGTTGATGAATTTGATTTTTTAAGGGAGGAGAGACGCTTCAACTTACGCCCAAGACCCCCTGTAAACAGCAGAGCACAAAGAGCAAGAGGCAGAGGCGGAAGAGGCGCAAAGGCTCTAAACTTTGCCAACGACAAAGACAAGCCCAAATCCAACTTGAAGAAATAAAAATGATTAATGAAGCAACAATAATCAATCTCACCGACATTGTGCTCTCAGAAGAAGAAAAGAACATATTGAAACTTGGCCTTTCGTACTGTCCTCAAATTGACATGGATTATGTGAAAACAAGGGTGGACCTTTTCAAATTCATCAGGTCCCTAAAACTGAATTTTTTTTTTGCTGTAACACCGAATAAACCAGTGTCATCTGTCCATACATCCATGCAAGCACAATTTGAGAACTTGGGAGTAGAAGATATGAACTTTATGCTTGAGCTACAACAATTGGTCAGCCAGGATGATGCCGGTGCAGGTTCTGATGAAACATCTGAGGCTACCAGCACAAGTGATCTGATGACATCCCTGGCCTATAAGGAAGGAATCGACATGAATATCGACAAATTAACCAATTTCAAGCCCCCTTCAAGATTTACTCCCGTGACAGCAAGAGACTCTGTAGACTTATTCAATGAACTGGTTACAAATGAAATCAAAAATCTGTGTACATCATTAAAGACAAAGAAAAATGCATTTACCCAACAGTCTAAAGACTATTACAATCTGGTGGATAAATTGAATAGCAATAATGATTGTATTGTCCGTAATGCGGACAAAGGGGGTAATGTGGTTCTTTGGAGCAAACAGCTATATCTAACAGAGGCGTACAAACAACTTAACAACAGGCTGAACTATATTAAGGTGAACAACAATGTTATGGAGGAGTGTTACTTGTCTTTTAATAACTTGTTGGTGGACTGGGTCTGGCAGGGTGTGTTGAGCAAAGATGAAATGTCCTTTCTCAAAATTGACTGCCCTACTATTCCGGTCTTATACCTTATACCTAAGGTGCATAAAGATATGGCTAATCCCCCTGGCCGTCCCATCATCTCGGCCATAGGGAGTGCTTTTGAGCACACCTCCAAATTTGTTGACTCCTTTCTATGCCCTCTTGTCAAAGCTCTTCCATCGTTCATCTTGGACACGAGTGATTTTTTACGCAAAGTATATGATGTCCCTTGGGAACCGGACTTTCTATTGTTAACTATAGATGCAACGACGTTATACACCAGTATTCGCCATAAAGATGGCATTAATGCATGTAAACATTTTTTGGGGACCCGCCCGGCAAAATTTTGGCATCATACACAGATGCTACTTAAGATGATTACCATCTGTCTTGAGAGCAATTTCTTTTTGTTTAATGGGGAACTATACCAGCAAATCTGTGGGACAGCGCGTCTGGACCACCGGCTCCTCCCACCAGCCCATATGCAAATTAGTATAGCTGGGGGCGAAGCAGGTGGTCCAGACGCGCTGGCATGCAGAATGGCACAGCAATGTAATGCACTGGAGTCGTTACATTGACGACCTTTTTATTATTTGGAAAGGTACCATGAAAAGTGCTCAGGATTTTGTCAAAGAGCTGCAAATTAACGATCTGAACCTGAAACTCACTAGTACTATTAGTGCTTCTGAAATTAATTTTTTAGATCTAACAGTTTATGTGAGTGATGGCAAACTGCAGACTAAACTGTATCGTAAGCCCACGGATGGGAACACGCTACTACACGCTACGAGCTTCCATCCGGCGAAACTAGTCAATAGCATTCCCTATGGGGAATGTCTTAGAGCCAGGCGTAACTGTAGTAATGAGCATGACCTGAATAAAGAACTTGCATGCCTTAAATCCCGTTTTCGAGCTAGAGGATATTCGCAAGCATGCCTCAACCAAGCTGTCTCAAAAATTGAAAAGACCAATAGAGAAAAAATACTTTTTAATAGAGACAAAAGACCAGCCAAAGGCTCACAACAAGATACCAACCAATGTAGGTTTATCACCACCTACAATAAACAACAAGATGAATTAAGAACTATTTTTAACAGGCATTGGCACATCATTCGGAGTGATCCAGTGCTTGGTAAACTTGTCCAAAGGAGACCCCAATTTACCTTCAGAAAGGCTAGATCTTTGCATCAAGCACTAGTTAGCAATGTATTACCTAGCAGCACTCAAAAGAAACCATCAGGCTCTTGGTTAAGTAGGAAGGATGGTTTTATTAAATGCCACAAATGCAAGGCTTGTGTGTATGGAAAAAACACTACCCGTTTTCCTGCAGGCTTTTCTCATAAGTCTACACAACAAATTAAGGGCCAATATACGTGTAAGACGGATTATGCAATTTACATACTACAGTGCCCTTGTGGCCTACAATATGTGGGCTCTACCATATTGCCTGTACACAAGAGAGTGCTACAGCATTTACGTGCCATTAAAAATGGGGATAAAACCTACCCCGTGGCACGGCATTTTGACAAATACCACAATAAAAATGCTGAGGGTCTCCTTTACTATGTCATTGATACTATCCCAGCTGGCAGCCGGGGTGGTAACCGGGAAAAGAAATTGCGCAAGCTAGAATCTTGCTACATCATCAGACTCAATACCAAAATACCACATGGTCTTAATATGGAAGAAGACTTACATACTCACTTATAGGATCCTTTCGCTCTTTATTAACTTGTACTTTAGGTTTTTAGGTTTTGTTTTATGTTTATTGTTTTGATTCTGTCACTTACTTGGACCATGAACATTCATAGACAGACCGTTGTGTACACATTGTTGATGTATATTCTGGCCCACTTGGGCAGTACTCGCTGGGTGAAGCGTTTGTTTGTTGGTTTACTATTTTGGCTTATTTGCTAAAATCATATCCAGTACTTTTGATCACTAGATCAACCCATCATTACATCTATGCTACTTTGGTCAACCGTATATCAATTTGGTTGATCATAATGGGTTAAGGATGAAGGCGGAACCACTATGGTAATCTAACTTCGTATTTATTGTTTTGTGAGTAACTACAAACGTGACGCAAATTTCAGATTAATTGAGTTAAACAATGTTATTATATTATGCATCAACTTTAATGAATTGTGGTTTTGAATATTATGTGGCACTTGCCTGAAATCCTTTTGCGTACCACCGCAGGTTGTCGAACTACGAGTCTGTTGTCTATTTCATTTTCTGTAGTTCACCATGTGACTTGATCGTACTCACTGTTTTAAATTGCCATGAAAACTTTACCAAATCGCTAGTGAACAAACCTGCAGGTCAGGAGAAACGTGTCTAGCTTTTCAGCTGGCAATAAAGAATTTTGCACAGACACGGCGTCGATTGCTTTTTCAAGAAGTTTGGAGAATATATATATATATGTATATATGTATGCATGTATGTATGTATGTATATATTACCAACTGGCAGTCGCCAGTAGGTAGTTATAGTTAGGACCTATTTTCCATAGGAAATCCGCACCATTCTATTTGGAATAACTTTGGCGCCCGTTGATGAATCTTCGCGAAATTTTCTAAACTTTTGGCCAGCTCTGGTCTGCTCCTATCCTGAAAGTCTCGGGATGATTCGTGTAGCAGGGGCTGAGAAAAAACGGGGGTCCCAAAACATGTTTTGCCCATGCAATTTCCCATAGGACCTTTAGCCGCAGCTACAGCCCGAACTGCTGAACGGAATTACACCAAATTTGGCAGAAAGGTAGACCTTGGTTCAGAGTCGTGCCTTTTGCTTAAATGGTGTAAATCCGTTCAGTAGTTCCCGAGAAAATCCAAATCAAAATCACATATATATCTGGGCGGAGCCTAACCACACATCTCATCGTGAGATCTGATTGGCTGTCAGTACTTCATCCAAGAAGTGTTGGCAGCCATCTTGGGACCAAGTTACATGATAGCACCTCATTAAAAAGCATTGCAGTTAATAGAAAGTTTTAAGACTTTAGTTACATTATAAATCATTTGTTGATGGTACCATACTCATTTTAGGAATTGTGGTGTGTTCTAAGGTAAATTGTAAATTGTAAATTTGATACTTGTCTAGCGCACTACTCATCCGCAAGGGTCTCAAGGCACTTGTAAGAATACCGCTGTGGAACCCATCCTGGCTTTCCCTATGAGGCGTCCACTCCTGGGCACCCCCAAGGTGGAGGCCAGGCATCCTTAGCATTGTGGGGGCCATTGTGGAGATTAAGCAAGCTATTGCCCAGAGTTGCACTCCATGATTGGAATAGGCACCGAGGCGAGAATTATCAGGTCCGTGGAATTTTAGAGCCCAAGACCCGCCGAGGCGGGGAATTGAACCCTGGTCCGGGGCTAGACCTCTGCATCAGGGTCTGCCGCTCTAATCATTGAGCCACAAGGTGATTTTACCATGTGAAAAAAGCCTTCTGCTGTGATATCATGAATCGTGTCTGAGAGAAAACTATTTTCTCATGCTTTTCCCACAGAGATTTGGAAGGTGATCTATAAGCTAAACTGAGAGCATATTTTCTGTGAATTCACATTATCTTTCTCAGTCATGTGAGAATGAAGTCTGACATTCACAGTAAAACATGTACATCCTTTGTGTTCTACTGCAGCTTCCCAGAGTGTTCTAAAGAACAACTAGAGCGCTAACAGTCCTACTTATGACAAACGTATTGCACACCTGAAGCCATCTTGATTTAAATAAAGTGGTAACTCTTAAAAGATTTAATTTAAAAAGGAACAAAATGAGGGGGTTAATTTTGCCATAGAAAGTATGGTTAGTGCTGCAGAAAGAAAAATTAGGGCACATTTTGAGTGACTTCTCAAATCCTCTTCTATTTCATTAAAAAATTCTGACATGCAGACTGAAACATGCACTTTCAATACCAGCAGCAGACTTCCCTGGTGAGCAGTAGCTTTACTACAGTGATCTAATGAGAAACTAGAGTGCTAACATTCAGAATTTATGGCAAATGTGTGACACATCTGAATGCTTTCTTGATGGAATCAAAGTAAAAAACTGAAAGTATTTCCTACTGAGGAGACTGTAGTAAACGAGGAAATTAGGAAACTTCATAACAAATAAGTCTCCCAAGATGGCCACCAGTGACAAAAGAGCCCAAATGTAGCATAAATATCGCCCAGATGTAGCCCAAGTATAGACCAATGACAGAATGTCCCAGAGTGTTCTAACGAACAACTAGAGCGCTAACAGTCTTACTTATGACAAAAGTATGGCACACCTGAAGCCATCTTGATTGGAATAAACTGGTAACACTTAAAACATTTAATTTAAAAAGGAACACAATGTGGGGGTTCATTTTGCCATAGAAATTATGACTAGTGCTGCAGAAAGAAAGATTAGGGCACATTTTGACTTCTCAAATCCTCTTCTATTTCATAAAACAATTCTGACATGCAGACTGAAATATGCACTTTGAATACCAGCAGCAGACTTCCCTGGTGAGCAGTAGCTTTACTACAGTGATCTAATGAGCAACTAGAGTGCTAACATTCAGAATGTATGGCAAATGTGTGGCACATCTGAATGCCTTCTTGATGGAACCAAAGTAAAAAACTGAAAGTATTTCCTACTGAGGAGACTGCAGTAAATGAGGAAATTAGGAAACTTAATTACAAATAAGTCTCCCAAGATGGCCACCAGAGACAAAAGAGCCCAAAAGTAGCCCAAATATCACCCAGATGTAGCCCAAGCATAGCCCAATGACAGAATGTCCCAGAGTGTTCTTAAGAACAAATAGAGCGCTTACTGTCTTACTTATGACAAAAGTTTGGCACACCTGAAGCCATCTTGATTGGAATAAACTGGTAACACTTAAAACATTTAATTTAAAAAGGAACACAATGAGGGAGTTCATTTTGCCATATAAATTATGATTAGTGCTGAAGAAAGAAAAATTAGGGCACATTTTGAGTGACTTCTCAAGTCCTCTTCTATTTCATTAAAAAGTTCTGACATGCAGACTGAAACATGCACTTTTAATACCAGCAGCAGACTTCCGAGGTGAGCATTAGCTTTACTACAGTGATCTAATGAGCAACTAGAGTGCTAACATTCAGAATTGATGGCAAATGTGTGACATATCTGAATACCTTCTTGATGGAATCAAAGTAAAAATCTGAAAGCATTTCCTACTGAGGAGACTGCAGTTAATGAGGAAATTAGGAAACCTCATAACAAATAAATCTCCCAACATGGCCACCAGAGACAAAAGAGCCCAAATGCAGCACAAATATCACCCAGATGTAGCCCATATGTAGCCCACTGACAGAAGTGTGCAAAATACTTATTTTTTGTGTTTTTGCAGTTTTATATAGTGCAGACTTGTCAGGTATTGGAGTGCTTTACATGAGCATTGGTTACATGACACAAGATCAAATTAATTTTGGTTGTAGACATGGGGAGATTAAGTGATTTGGCAAGAATCACAGAATGTTGAGCTGAAGCAGAAACTCCAAATTGGTTCCCCAGTTGCAAAGTCTGCAGCTCTGGAAGTAACACCACATCCTCTCCCCTAAGTGCAACATTTAATGAAGTGGTCAACTGGAGAAAAAAAACATAAAGATAACAAATAATTTAAATGTGCTTTGTCGCTATTTGAAAACTCAGAAACTATGTCCTCGTTTTAGTTTTTTAGAGCACTATGCATAATTTTGATGCAAATAAGACCCTCTCATATATGTAATTTCTAAAGGAAATACTGTAGGTATTACAGTTTTGATTACATCAAGATGACGTCAGGCGTTCCACACTTTTGTAATAAATATTGAATGTTAGCAATCTAGTTGTTCATTAGGATACTGTTAAGAGGTAGAGGCCAGGGGCACGGACTCTGAAAATTGAAGGCAGGTAGGAGGGTGCAGAGGCATCAATTTGACCACACTGGGCAGGCAGGAAGGGCAGTGACAGCACAACAGACTATGGAGGGCAGTGGAAAGGGGGGCAGGGGCAACAAACCAACAATACAGAACTGGCAAGAGAGGCTGTGGCAATATAATAGACCATTGTGGGCAGAAGGAAGAGGCAGAGGTAGCACAACTATACATGCCAACAGACCCGATTCAGCTAGGAAACGTCCAATGTTTTTAAGCTCAAATGGGCTTTATTTGATCTGTCTCCTGTCTACAATCTCCTCTTTTTCAATGTAACTCAAAGGGGAAAATCAATACCCCAGTTTTTTTTCAAAATCTCCCTCTTACCAAGTTCAAAATGTTTGCAAGTATGGTACATTGGATCATGGAAGGCAGGAGGAATTGGGGTAGGGACATGGACTCGGATAACAGAGGACAGAAGGGACATGGAGAGGTGCACCAAACTGACCTTACAGGGCAGGCATCAGGGTTTGCAGCAGCACAATACACCACACAGGGCATGCGGGACGGGAGTGCAGCACAGCAATCCATAGAAAGCAATAGGGAAGGGACAGGACCATGCACATGGACAACAGAGAACAGACGGGAAAGAGGCAATGGTAGCTAGCTGACCATAATGGACAGACAAGAGAGAAAGCTGCAGCATAACAGACCATAAAGGGCAGGAGGGACGGATCAGGGGCATTACAATGGAACAGACAAGCCAGGAAGGAGGGAATAGGTGTCTGCACCTGGAAACAGAGGTCTGGGGGCAAGGGGGCAGAGCAGGGGCAGCAAGATGACCATGGAGGTCAGGCAGGATGGGCACTAGCAACAAGACACACCATGGAGAGCAACAGTGAGACTATGATGGCATACACACAGACCATGGAGTGAAGGTGGGAGGGGTTCAGGGGCAGCTAGCTGACCACACAGGGAAGGTGGGGGGGGGCAGTGGCAGCACAGAAGACCATGCATGGAAAGCGGGAGGGTTAGTGGCAGCGCAATGGCTATGATGGGCAAGAAGGAGGGTGCAGGGGCATGCACAAAGGCCCCTGGAGAATAGAAGGGAGGGTCAGGACCTGGGCACAGACAAGAGAGTTCAGGGGAAGGGGCCTCACAACAGACCGCGTGGGGCAGGCAGTAGGAGCAGTTGCAGCACAACAGACCAGGGAGGGCAGAAGGGTGTGGCAGTAAAATGGACCTTGTAGGACAGGAGGAAGGGGATATGGGCATGGCATGTGGACAGGCAGGGTGGAGGTGGCAGGGACAGGTTACAGTC
This sequence comes from Triturus cristatus, assembly GCF_964204655.1. Taxonomy (NCBI): domain Eukaryota; kingdom Metazoa; phylum Chordata; class Amphibia; order Caudata; family Salamandridae; genus Triturus; species Triturus cristatus. The sequence continues at coordinate 176,216,830 of NC_140592.1, read as the reverse complement.
ATCTGACAATGCTAGACAGGTGGAAGGGAAGTGGCAGCTCAACAGAACACTCATAGTAGATAGGAGTGGCAGGTCCACGGAACATGGTGGGCAAAAAGGATGGAGCAGGGGCATGCACAAAGACATCAGAGGGCAGGGGGAAGGAGAATAGGGGCAGCAAGCTAAGCACAGAGGCTAAGCAGGAGGTCAATGATGGGGCATAGAATTGGGCAATGGAGGGCAGGAGGAGTGGACTGGTACATCATGCTAAATGGAGGGCAGTGGAAGCATATCAGACCATGCATGGCAGGAGGGACGAGGCTAGTCCATGGATTCAGACAACAGAGGATAGGGAGGAGGTGGATGGGGCAGCAAGCTAACTGTTCAGAGAAGGTGGGTAGTAGGAACTTTATTGTTTTTAAAATATGTGTCTGTGTGAATTACTTAAAATATGAACAAGTATACAGCATAATCTCACTTTTATTCAGGAAGAAGAGGACGTTTGTGACTGTGTCTCCAGGCTCACTTGACAGAAATACCCCTTGACCCTCCACCCCCCATCGCAAAATGTAATGCCAGTGAAAAGGGTAGGTGAACGCAGTGTTATATAGAACATAGTCCTGATAGCATGATTGAAAATGAAAACTAGATATAGTGTATGCTATAATCTATGCACCAAAAAGTGTGATATAAGATGAACCGGGGCGTGAGATATAATATGCAATACATTGTGCAAAATGACAGATTCATTGGAGAGCGCGAGATAGCACAGGCACTAGCGCGTGCTATGCGATATGCGCCTTGGAGTGTAATATGCACAGGGTAGTGTTGTGTAACCTAACTAGTCTCTAAAGTTGTAATATAAAATATGTGCTGGGGAGTGTAACGTTGCATATGCACTGTGACAAAGATATGGATCCCAAATTGTAATATGTATGGCATAGGGCTTTGCGTTATAACATAGGCATCGAGGAAGGCATGTTAGATGGGGCAATATAACCCGTGCGAAGGCATATGTGGCATGACATATTCACGGGGTGGTGTTACAGTGCACATGGGCTAGAGAGTGTCATAGCATACGCACTAGCTGGTGGAATACAACACAGAGGTGTGTGGCACTCGGCGGGCACTGGTGCGTGTAACACAGCATTGGGCTCAGCTGGGAGCGCGCTGTGACTCTCAAGTGAGGATCGTCTCCTTTCCAGAGAGTAAAATAAAAAGTATTACACATCTGGCGGTGGATGTGTGTTTTATTAAAAGTGAGGGGGGTTTCTTGCATAGTTTTGGTAGAATTTTTGTCGAATCCCCTTTGAATTGCTTGGTGTGCGTGTGTATTAAATGTGCCCGTCAATAGCTACCCATGTTTGTATAAATAAACGACAAGGGTGTCTACTTGGAGAGTACCCACCGGCGGGGGCGCCGGGATTAGGCACGGTAGGGCGTCAGACACGTCAGAGCTTCACTAGCGGTGTCAATACATTCCACGTGGATTCATTGTATGCATAGTCACCTTTTAATGAATATCACGCAAATCGTCATGGTGATAGGTACATACAGTTTGTCCAGCATGTCCTAGGTGTTTCTATAAATATATTTTAAAAAAAATAATAAAAAACAAAGGCCGGCCCCATAAGTGGCCTGAGGAGGGGGGCAACGCAGCCCCCTCCTAAAGAATTTTAAAAAAAGAGGCCATGCCCCGAGGTTTGGGGTCCCCGGGCCGATTAATGCCTTGGGAGGAGGGCCACATGGCCTCCTTCCAAATTAAAAAAAATAAAAATAAAAAATTAGGGGGCAGGCCTTGGGGGATGGGGTCCCCAGGGCCAATAAGTTAGAAAAAGAAGGGGGGCCACACAGCCCTCCTTCTTAAAAAAATAAAATAAATAAAAGACCGGCATTGCGCCGGAGGCCCCGCCTCCTCCTTGCAGCACTCTGCAAATGCGCCCCCTGGCCAGTTGTAAGTTGGGGAATTAATTCCCCTTCAATACTGAGGGTCCCTGAGGGCCAACTAGCCCAACAGGTATCTCCAGTATGCGCCAGGGAGCTGCGTTGCAGACAGGTGTTCTGAGGCCACGCCCCTTTTTACACCTCTCTGCAACGCAGCTCTGTGGCTCTTACTGGAGGTACCTAGTGGGCTAGTTTGACCCTAGGGACCCTTAGGATTCAAGGGGACTTAATCTCTCAACTTAGAATGGCCACAGGGCGCGTTTACACAGTGGTGAAGGGAGGGGACGTGGCCTGAGGTGACGTGTGCAAACACACCCTGTGGCGCGTTTTAAGTTGGGGAAATAATTCCCTTTCAATCCTGAGGGACCCTGTGGGCCAACTAGCCCACCAGGTGCATCCAGTAAGCGCTACTGCTCGGCTTTGCAGAGAGGTGGTGCAGGCTGTGCCCCTTTTTACACCTCTCTGCAATGGCACTTACTGGACGTACCTAGAGGGCTAGTTTGCCCCTAGGGACCCTGAGGATTCAAGGGGACTTAATCTCCCAACTTAAAACGGCCACAGGTCGTGTTTACACAGTGGGGAAGGGAGGGGACGGGGCCTGAGGTGATGTCTGCAAACACGCCCTATGGCGCGTTTTAAGTTGGGGAAATAATTCCCCTTCAATCCTCCGGGCCCCTGGGGGCTAACTATCCCACCAGGCGTTGCAGAGAGGTGGTCAAGGCCGTGCCACTTTTTACACCTCTCTGCAACGCAGCTCTGTGGTGCTTACTAGAGGTACCTAGTGGGCTAGTTGGACCCTAGGGACCCTCAGGATTCAAATTAACTTAACCTCCCAACTAAAAATGGCCACAGGGCGTGTTTATACAGTGGTGAAGGGAGGAGACGGGCCTGAGTTAACGTGTGCAAACGCCCTGTGGCGTGTTTTAAGTTGGGGAAATAATTCACCTTCAATCCTGAGGGACCCTGGGGGCCAACTAGCCCACCAGGTGCTTCCAGTAAGCGCCACTGCGCTGCGTTGCAGAGAGGTGGTCTAGGCCGTGCCCCTTTTGACATCTCTCTGCAACGCAGCTCTGTGGCGCTTACTGGCGGTATCTAGCGGTCTAGTTGGACCCTAGGAACCCTCAGGGGACGGGGCCTGAGGTGACGTGTGCAAACACGCCCTGTGGCGTGTTTTAAGAGGTAGTTTTAATCCCCCTGACCTATTATATACTAGGGGCTTACAGAGGAGGTCATGCTTATCACAGGGGGACCCCAACGCATAGTGTTCCCTAGTGTATGTAGGTGTTTTCACTGTATTCTAAGTGTATTTTAACATAGCACTGGCTCTAGGACTGGTTAGTCAGACTCAGTTAGCACCAGTGTCCGTCTGAAAAAGTTGAGGGTACAGGATGATTTTGCAACAAGGCTTCTTTCTGCTCTTCTGTTTGTTCTTTCTGCATGTTATCCTTCTTCCTGCACTTTTCTTTGTCTTTGAGGACTTCTGTTGCTTCTTTCTGCATTTCTTTTTTTTCTTTCTGTGCGTTTAAAAAACCTTTTAAAGTCACTGAAAAAACCATAGGTTTCAGGCACGTTATAGTTAGGAATTAGCATTTAAAAAACCTTAGAAATTCACTGAAAAAAACATAGGTTTCAGGGGTGTTATAGTTAGCTGGACTTTTCACTCATACAAAACCATTGAAATTCCCCCGTTATAGTTAGTTCAGCTAACTATAACTCGTGCGCCCGCAATGCACTGCTGATAACGTCACATATTACATCACTCATGACATGGTCAGTGACATCACTCATGACATCACTGATGACATCTCAAATGACATCACTGATGACATCACTGATGGCATCATCCTTGTGATAGAGTGGCAGACCTCCTCTCCCCTAATATAACCTTTGATACACACATTCAAAGATAGAAACTTAAATTTTCAAAACAATGGACATACCAATGCCAGTTACAACAACCTATTTAGTAATTCTAAGATCCACATACACATCTACTCATTCACCAACAGTCCTATATAGTCACTCATACATGTATTCACTCATCATATGTACTCATACACCTATACATCCTTTTACACAACACCACTCATCCATAGAGTTACTCACACACATAGTCACTCATGCTAATAAAAAATCAAACATCCATTTACTTGCATATACAGTCATACACACACCACCACACTTACTTCTACAGAAACTTACACATACTTAGGGCCACATGTAGGTAAATTATATTTACCGATTCTTAAATACCGAATTTTACCGATTCGGTATTTATGAATCGGTAAATATAATGTAGGTAAACATTCGGTAATGATTACCGAATCGGTAATATTCGGTATTACTGATTCGGTATTTACCGAATCGGTAATTATGCATCCATTCCATTCACTTTTACCGAATCGGTAAATACCGAATCGGTAATAGGGGGAGCATATTCATGGGTGGCAGGGTGTCACATTGACACCCTGTTGCACCCCTGAATCATGCATGTGTGCACATGTGGTGCACATACATGCCCTAAGGGCATGTATCTCTGCCACATGGCACTTTTCAAATAGCACAAAAATGCTTTTTTAAAGGTATTCGTCATTTACCATCAACTTGTAGTTGGTGGTAAATAACTAATCCAGAAACCAATAATGCACTCACTTGAGTGCCCCCTACATAGCATTTCAGGATTCGGTAATTTACCGAATCGGTATTTTACCGATTTCTTAAAATTCAGAATCGGTAAATTACCGAATCTAGAAAATCAGCCACCTACATCTCAAGTGCCTCAATACCGGTCGGTAACGGGATATTTACCGATTTTCGGCCGTTACCGACCGGTATTTAGGTACCTACATATGGCCCTTTGTCTTTTAAACAATCACTTATAGAAACACATACTTATTCCTACAGGAACTCTTCCAATCTCTCACTCTCACATATACTCACTTATATACACCAATAGTCACATATACTAGTTTAAAACATATGTAGTTACTCATAAAGACACTATTGAGACAGTCATTCACTCACTAACACACCCATGCACACACTCATCCACCCATACAGTCCTGCACACATGCTGTCTTCAACACATACAAACAGTGAGTCACTCATTCATGCACCTATGCACTACGTAATACCCCACCGAACCATACAGACACTCAGACACTCATACTGATACTCAAAAAAACAACTAATAACCTCTATAAACACTCATGTAGCTACTCACCAACACATGCAGCCACTTAAACACAAAGTGAGAGACTGATACAGATATTTACATATTTAAACATTACTCACTAAGCCATGTATTCACTAAGATACACTTAATCAGTCAGTTATACAATCAATTTTTCAAAAACAAATCATCCATTTAGACACTTATATACCCATTTATTCTGCCATCGGCCTTGAGATATACATATATAAAACATATTTGATTTTCAGAAAAACACATATTCACTGGATGATGTCATCAGTTATGCAATTTGAGATGTCATCAGTGGTGTCATCAGTGATGTCACTGACCTTGGCATGAGTGATGTAATATGTGACGTCATCAGCAGTGCATTGCGGGCGCTCGAGTTATAGTTAGCTAAACTAACTATAACGGGGGAATTTCAATGGTTTTGTGTGAGTATAAAGTCCAGCTAACTATAACGCCACTGGAACCTATGGTTTTTTCAGTGAAAATATATATATATATATATATATTCACTCCAAGCTGTAAAACAGATAGAACGCACTCTCAGGAGTACTCTACATACAAGTCTTTTTCAGAAAACAGCTGCAGGTAACACTCTTCTTCACGCTCTTAGCAGTCACCCAGATAACTTAAAATGGAGTATTCCATATGGTGAACTGCTGAGAGCGAGAAGAAATTGCAGTACTGATTCTGCGTTCATTATTGAACAAAACACTATGATTGAAAGATTCCTAAACAGAGGATATCAAATGTGGGTGCTTAACAAAGCACTAAACATAATCAGCAAAGTTGACAGGACATCAACATTGGGGAAAAAAGAAGAAAATGTGGTAGATGGGGAAAATCTTACATGTCAGGAGACCAGAGTCATCATGACCTTTAACCCCTTCCATGCTCATGACGGAACGGTTCCGTCATGAGCATCGGTTGAGCTGTGCTCATGACGGAACCGTGCCGTCATGGCCCCGCCCGCGCTCGAACCCTTCAGCACCGCGGGGGAATCCGCGCAGCGCTGAAGGGGTTAATGACAGCTCCCAAAAGGTACAAAAGATCCTTGCTGACAAAAGGGATACTTTGACCAGTGACCCTATCATTGGACAAAGCATGAAAAAAGACCTAGTATTACATACAGAAAAAGCAGAAGCCATAGAGATATACTTGTATGTAATGATATTACACAAACACCATCTAGAGGAGAACATAATCTCAAAGGTTTCTTTCCCTGTGGACATTGCAGGGCGTGCCACAATAGGCATATGGTACAAGAATTTACTGTGCCCGGTTGTGATAGACCTAGACGTATCAATCATTTCCTTACATGTAGTACTCCATTTAGTATATACGTCCTGGAATGCCCATGTAAGCTCAGATATGTAGGCAGCACTACATTTATGGCAAAAAAAGGATCCAAGAACACCTACGTGCCATAAACAAAAAAGATGTCCATTACCCTATAGCGCAACATTTCCAAGAATTCCACCTTTCTAATATCTCTTTAATTAGCTATTTTATTATAGAACAAGTACACAATATTTCTAGAGGAGGAAATAGAGTATTAAAACTGCGCAAACAGGAATCTAAATGGATATTAGAGCTTGAAACTAAATACCCAGGAGGTCATAATTTGGACGAGGAATTGAGTACGCATTTATATGAAGATTGAAAACATTTTTGTGTTACAAATAACAGTCCTCTCTGTATTCGATATCATCCACAATTGAATGTTATTTTTAATATTTTTCTATTATGATGAACATATGTTGTATAATAGAATTGTAAGTGCATTTTAATATTATCTAACATATAATTTCTTTTCTATTAGAGGAAGGAAGGAAGGGATTCCCAGTATCCAGGGATGGCTATTTCTGATATGGGTTCCCTACCATCTTCTTCCTTATTTTGGGTCCACACTTTATAAGATAAGATTTCTGTCTTTGACATATTTCTTCACTTATTAATTAATTTTGTCCACTATCTATTGTATAGGAACATTGTCTAAATATGGGCTTTATGTATTGAATTTAACTGTGACCTTTTATACTTGTTTATTCAGAAATAAGTTATATATACATGCGAAAATAAGGTATTTAATTTCATAACCACTTTGGTTTAAAAAATAACCTCTTTATCACATGATACTTGAGAACTAAGCCGGTCAATATACAATGGTATCAATATTCATGATGACCATTTTACGAAGGTCCTTTTTTTTTTTTTAGTATTTTGCACTATTAGGTATATACACCTGTATACAAATGTGTGTTGATACGTTGTCATCTTTTGCTTTAGTTTGGTATTTCCACTATTTGGCACATATATTAATAATATGATGTTATCTATCCATAAACTTAAGCGTATCGTGTGGACGCACTATGTTATCGATACCAATTGGATATACAGAATTGTATTCAATTAGTCCATGTCACTTTGACGAATATATAATTTTCATTATTTGACCTTTTAATGTTTTTGAGGTTCAAGATAAAAGTGAGGTGTATAACTGCTATCAATTCGCAGTGTATAAACATTGATTATTATATGAATAATGTATGAAGTCCCCTCATGTTTTTATAGCTCCAATATGGCCGCCGTATTTAACAGCACTAGGCTATCATATTATTGACATTAGTCCCTTTTCTATGTCGAACTTTGGACTACTAAAGGTTTCAGAACTTTATTGTACATTGTGTGAGCAAGACAGCTACGCTGTCGAAACGCGTTACCGAATAAACTACACTTGGCTGTATCTCCTGAGAGTGCGTTCTATGTGTTTTACAGTTTGGAGTGAATACTACGGCCGGGTCGCTTCGCCGGCATAACGCACCAACTGTCTATGGGCTATGGTATCCGTATGAAGCAAACTTTCGTGGGGAATATATATATATATTCACTGAAAAAACCATAGGTTTCACACGTTATAGTTAGCTGGACATTTCACTCATAAAAAAACCATTGAAATTTCCCCGTTATAGTTAGTTCAGCTAACTATAACTCGCGCGCCCGCAATCCACTGCTGATGACGTCACATATTACATCACTCATGACATGGTCAGTGACATCACTCATGACATCACTGATGACATGTCAAATGACATCACTCATGACATCACTCATGACGTCATCCATTGGGTATGTGTTTCTGAACAATTGTAATATGTTTAATATATATAGGGAAAGGCCTGTTGAAGAATGAGTGGGTGTACAAGTGTGTAAATGGATGATTTTCTGTAGTGCGTAACTGACTCTATAAGTGAGTCATTAAATGTATCTTAATGCAGACTAGTAACTAAACTGTGTAAATGTCTGTATGTGTCTGTATGTTGGTGTATAAGTGGCTGCATGGTTTTGTGAATAGCTATATGAGTGTCTATATGAGTTATTGATTGTTTGTCTCAGTATCTGTATGGGTTCCTGAGTGTTTGTGTGGGTAGGGTGTGTGTGACTCTATGCATAGATGTGTGAGTGGGTGATTCTATGGGTGCATGGTTTTAAGAGTGCATCTGTGATGGACTGTATGGTTGAGTGAGTGTATGTATGGGTGTGTTAGGGATTGAATGTATATCTCAGTGGTACATTTGTGACTAACTACATATGTGAAAGGCAGTATATATGCGTGTAAGAGTATATAAGTGGGTAGATGTGATAGTGTGTGATTGTGAGAGTGACTGTATGGATGAGTGTGTGCTTGAATCAATGATTCTATAAGAGCGTAAGAATGTGGTACTATTTTTATGATTAAGTGAACTTGAGTGTGTATAACCGCATAGGTGAGTAAATGGGAGTGTAATTATTTGCATGACTGACTATGTGTGAGAGTACCTCTATGGATGATTGGTGGTGTGTGAGTGTCTATATAGGTGTTTAAATGCATATGATAGTCTTGTATGGAGTGATTGTAAGTATGAGTGACTGTACAGGTGAATGAGTGGAGGTGTATGTAGACCTAACAGTTAATAAGTGGGTATGTAGTTATTGGTATTGGAGTATGTATGGTTTTGAGAATGGAACTCTGAAATTTTGAGTCGGTGTATCAAAGGTTATATTAGGGTGTGAGAAGATGTGGTAATTTATCACATGGATGACGTCATGAGTGATGTCATCAGTGATGTCATTTGAGATGTCATCAGTGATGTCATGAGTGATGTCACTGACCATGTCATGAGTGATGTAATATGTGACGTCATCAGCAGTGGATTGCGGGCGCGCGAGTTATAGTTAGCTGAACTAACTATAACGGGGAAATTTCAATGGTTTTTTATGAGTGAAATGTCCATCTAACTATAACATGTGTGAAACCTATGGTTTTTTCAGTGAATTTGCAAGGTTTTTAAAATGCTAATTCCTAACTATAACGTTTGTGAAACTTATGGTTTTTTCAGTGAATTTGCAAGGTTTTTTAAATGCTAATTTTTTTATTTATTAATTTTATTGAGATTTTTTTTTGAAAGAATATCCTACCTATGTATATAATCATAAATGTACTGTATCCTGCAATATGGAATAGTTCACCTTTTTTAAATAAATCTTTAGATATAGTTGAACATCATAGTTAATATCTTCTACAAACCTTTCAACTTTTTTTTTTTAATGGATTTTTTGCCGTAAGCGTACCGTCTGCATCGGTACTTACTTGTAGGTACCAAAAAAAAAACACTCAATAAACACAACGGCTCTTTTTAGAGCCAACCAACATTTAAACATTTATTTTTGATTTTTAATTCTTTTATTTTGTTACCGCCGTACGCGCACGGTACGCTTACCCCGCGATTTAAAAAAAAAAAAAATTTAAATGTATTTTTCACACTTCTGAGTCTTTTTGGACCCCCTGACAAAGGCTAGGGGGTCTCCAACTCTCTACCTTTCCCCCTTTTCACGTTCGCCACCTTTGTTTTTTAGTGTGAGACACACAAAATGGAGGCCGACACTTCCTGATTTCGACCAAGTGGAATGTTTACTGTCATGTAACAACCAATCAGAACTACGCTCGCGCACGGCATTGTGCGCGTACGGTAAGCTTACGGTCCGCGTACGGAGCGCGCTTATAGATATATATATACTTTTAACTGTAATTTTCTCAGCAACTACTGAACAGATTGACTCCAGACCTGAAAAAGGCACATCCCTGACCTGAGGACTACCTCTATGCCAAATTTCACTTAATTCTGTTCAGCCGTTCGGGCTGTACCTTGGACTAAAGGTCCTATGGAAAAAAGCATGGGGAAAACGCGTTTTGGGCCCCCCCTATTTTCTCGGCCCCCGCTTCACGAATCCCCCCAAAACTTTCAGGGTAGGAGCGAAGCGGAGCGCCCCACCTATTTTGAAAAATTCGCGAGGATTCGTCAATCGGCGGCAAAGTTATTCAAAATAGAATTTTCAGATTTTCTATGGGAACACGGTCCTAACTATAACTATCTACTGGCGACCGCCAGTAGATAATACATATATATTTATATATATATATATATATATATATATATATATATATATATATATATATATATTTCACCAAAGGCCCGAAGCATTTCAGGAAATCACATGACAGAATTCCCACCATCCGGTTTATAACACGAAACTTGCCTTCATTTTACACTTCATTAGTTCTTTGCCCAATGCGTTTCAAGGAAGTGCTCCACTTCGTCAAGGGCTCGCTTGTTTAAACAGAAAGAACAGCCAATCCGTCTTTTATCCTCATGGCATCAGCATGTGTTTAATTAGTTACAGCCATCAGTTGGCCCGTATTATGTAAAGCGGCATGCTGGGACTTGGAGTCCCTGTTATTCCCCTAGTGGGTTAAGTTCCTTGTGTCCATGTTAAAAGCATGCATATTTTCCTGAGTAGGACTCGTGGCATTTCAGGCAAGTCTGTTTTAAACTTGGAACTCTGTGCTGCATCGCGCTTGAAATCGTTTCCAGCAGCAGCCTACTCATACTGTGTGTGGATGGTGCTCCTCCCCAGGACAGGGCTGCCCTGCATAAATTTATTTCACCAAAGGCCCGAAGCATTTCAGGAGGGCACACAACAGAATTCCCACCATCCGGTTTATAACACGAAACTTGCCTTCATTTCACGCTTCCTTAGTTCTTTGCCCAATGCGTTTCAAGGAAGTGCTCCTCTTCGTCAGGGGCTCGCTTGTTTAAACAGAAGGAACAGCCAATCAGTCTTTTATCTTTATGGCATCAGCATGTGTTTAATTAGTTACAGCCATCAGTTGGCCTGTATTATGTAAAGCGGCATGCTGGGACTTTGAGTCCCGGTTATTCCCTTAGTGGGTTAAATTCCTTGTGTCCATGTTAAAAGCATGCATATTTTCCTGAGTAGGACTTGTGGCATTTCAGGCAAGTCTGGTTTAAACTTGGAACTCTGTGCTGCATCGTGCTTGAAATCGTTTCCAGCAGCAGCCTCTCATACTGTGTGTGAATGGTGCTCCTCCCCAGGACAGGGCTGCCCTGCATAAACTTATTTCACCAAAGGCCCAAAGCATTTCAGGAGGGCACACGACAGAATTCCCACCATCCGGTTTATAACACGAAACTTGCCTTCATATCACGCTTCATTAGTTCTTTGCCCAACGCATTTCAAGGAAGTGCTCCTCTTCGTCAGGGACTCGCTTGTTTAAACAGAAGGAACAGCCAATCCATCTTTTATCTTCATGGCATCAGCATGTGTTTAATTAGTTACAGCCAACAGTTGGCCCGCATTATGTAAAGCACTATGCTGGGACTTGGAGTTCCTGTTCCTGAGTCATCTGGGCATTGCAGATTCCACTCATATTGCACACCCTGCAAAGCTCATCCAAATCAAATACTCTGTAGTTTACCAATTGCCAGGACCATATCCACACCTCTGGCAGGGGTTGACATTAGGGGATATGCAGAGCCCAAACAGGGAATATCCCATTTGGGTTCCTATCTGCGTCTAAAAATGGACAGTTGGTCTTTGATTTTGTATAGTGTTCATTCATGCAATGCAGCTTACAGTATTTCCTTCAGATATTTACACTGGATAGGGATCAAGGGCTTCTTCAAGTGTCTCAGCATGCAGAACTTAGCGGAAGCCAAGGAGCGCAAAGCAAACTAGGATTGTGTCTCGCATCCAGAAAGTCTTGAAGAGTGTGAGTTGGGCTGCTTGTGAAATTCCCATGTCAGGCACTGCAGCAATTACAATCCATTCAGCCGTCTAGTATGGCTGGACCCTAGGACAATGCCACAGAAATTGCAGCAGATCGCACCTAGACTGGCCTCTCCTCCAGCAATTAGAATGATTCAGGAGCCCAGCCTTGCAGAGTCTGAGTGGGAACTAATATCAGTTTAATAGTATTCTAAAGTAGGGGAATTTAAGTCTATCATCTTTCAGATGTTGTCATGGAAAAAAAGCAAAGAAGCCCAGTCTTCGGCCATGTGTTCTTGTTGTAATAATGTTTCTCAGTGTAGTTTCAGCATCCTCTATGTACTATGCTTCCAGTTACTGCAAGATCAGGGACAATAGCAGCACAATTGGTTTGAGGCTCAGGCTAGTCATATGACAGTGTATCAGCTAATGCTACTGCCAGTGGAGAGCAGGGCAAATATGTATTTCATTCCCAAGTGTGGCAAAGAATTTTACATGTCCACCCTTAGTAATTGATCAAGGATCAGGACACCACATTCCCTAGACATCTTTAAATTCATGGTCAAGTCCCCTATGAGTATAACTACACTCTTACTCCAGTTTGCCTCATACCCTTAAAATTGTGCTATGAAGTCAACCAAAAACAACAGAGTTAGAACGGATGACTATGTGGAGGAATTCACTGATGCCTGTGGCATATCAATACCATTTATCAATGGGGAGGTCCAGTCGGCTGGGGTTAGAGGGTCCAGAGCTGGCGGGAAGAAGTGATGATGGGCAACCTTGGCACATTCCTTTCTTTATCATTGTTGGTATTGACATAAAGCCACCCAGTGCTTAATTTGGGCCCTTGGTTTCCAGTGCTGACTTAACCATCAACACCAGCGCCTTTCATGAGCACCAGTTAAGGACACATTCATTTATGGGCAGGTTAAGTGATTTGTCCAGGCTCACAGGATGTTGAGCGGATGCCAAGGCTTGAACTTGGTTCCTCAGCTCTGAAGTCGGCAGCTCTGCCAATTACACCACATCCTGACCCCACCTTCTTGGTTAGCATTTGGTTCTGCTTTAGGCAACGCTAACAGGAGAAGTGGGATGGTGTAAGCTGCCTTCTGACGAGAGTCACAGCACTTTGTATTTTACAAATGAATCACTGAAGCCACCACAGTTAATCTGCCGTGTTGTGGAGTTTTACAGCCACTTGGCCTTAGATATGGAATCAGATATGGAATCATCCAATAGTCCAGCTATCTAGAGTTTGGAAAACGTAGCCCCATTCATCTCAAAAGCTTTTTCTGCATTTAACAACAAAGCCAAAACATCTTGCATTTTGCCCCTAGTCTGGTAGAGAAGGTGGGGTAAAAGTCTCATGTAGTTCCTAGAGGACTTACATTGAACACACCTCATTGGAGACTCAAGCACAAACAAAGGTAGCAATTTGTGTAGTGTCATGGCACATACTTTGGGCAAACTCTTAACATCAAAATTGATTAACTGAATGTGGCAGTAACTGCCAAATTTCAGAGGGGTTTCGTTTCCGTAAACCTAAGTGAAATAACAGCCTTGTTGAACATAGCCCTCAACAACCTGGCTTACTCTGCTTCATTAAAAGATGCATGAAGCACAGGGGTGAGAATAGGCTTGCCTATTTTATATTATTATCTGTACAAGTCATCCTCAAGAATTCTGAAAGCCTAGCGTTTCCCTGGGTTGCCTTCTACTCTTGGTCTTCATCTTATACTTTTCAGGTTTTAAGTATGCCTAGCATCCACCTTTCCCCGAGCCATGGATCCTAGGGATCCCCATTCCAAATAACACAGATGTGATTTCAGGCTTTTTGTAATAGTCAAAACACAACGTAGGAGAGACGAGGGAAATAAAGGGGGCGAGGCTATCTCTGACTCCCTCAGAAAACTTTTAATCACACATGACAGAGAAGCAAATCATAAAGAATAAAGCAAAGTACTAGCCATAGTAGGTGGGAAAATCTATAAAGATTTTAATACTGCCCTCACACACCCGAGAGTGTCATGCTTCATCATAGGGCCGCATCATACACCCAGGTGCAGACCAACACCTTGGGTGGAGCGCAAATTTTTTAAGAGAAAGAAATGATATATGATGAAGTCGAGTGGTGAGGGTATAGTATAAAAGACAAATAGACAGGATAAACACAGCAATGAAGTTCTGACAGTACTGAAACGAATAGTCTCCTAAAGGAAGGGACCAAAGAAAAGTGCAGAGGATAGAAAGTATAAAACTGTCTCGAGGTTCACCCTCAATTTTATTCCTGTTAACCTCGGGCAGGGTTAAAATAAATGATATGGGGTATCAAGGGCAGGTAACGACCCCGTAATCCCCACTGCTAAAACCAACATGTTTCTGCCAGTATTCTCTGTGCCCAACCGGGTCACTCTGGCATTCGTCAGGGTATAGGTCCCTTGTTGTCTGGTCTCACCCACTATTTGGGTATATATTACCTTGATACTCGGGGTATTGCCCCGGCGTTCCTCTATAATGAGATTTCCAAGAGGATTTATACATAAGAGTTTACAGTTAAAATTCTGAACCCGGAACGGCGGGGGAAGGTGCTCTTGTCGTCACACTTACTCCAAAGAGACACTCTCTCTTGTGGCCCCACAACCGTCCTCCTACGAATGCCAGAGTGACCCGGTTGGGCACAGAGAATACTGGCAGAAACATGTTGGTTTTAGCAGTGGGGATTACGGGGTCGTTACCTGCCCTTGATACCCCATATCATTTATTTTAACCCTGCCCGAGGTTAACAGGAATAAAATTGAGGGTGAACCTCGAGACAGTTTTATACTTTCTATCCTCTGCACTTTTCTTTGGTCCCTTCCTTTAGGAGACTATTCGTTTCAGTACTGTCAGAACTTCATTGCTGTGTTTATCCTGTCTATTTGTCTTTTATACTATACCCTCACCACTCGACTTCATCATATATCATTTCTTTCTCTTAAAAAATTTGCGCTCCACCCAAGGTGTTGGTCTGCACCTGGGTGTATGATGCGGCCCTATGATGAAGCATGACACTCTCGGGTGTGTGAGGGCAGTATTAAAATTTTTGTAATAGTCACCATGCTTTTCCATGGTAGCTGCAACTGCTTACAGGTGAAAGCAGTCACTACTTACAAAAATACACAGTTTTAATCTATTGGAATTGACAAAGAGCAAAAAGAGAATCTTTGTAACCAGCAGATGGGATTGCTCAAATTCTGTTTACATGGGGAAAGTGTACTTTGCTTCAATGAACAATCAATCAAATCAATCAAAAGTTATTTCTAGAGTGCACAGCTACCTTAAAGAGGTGTCCCGGGGCTGGAAGTGAGACTAACAAAAAGGCCGGCCAGTTAGATTACACCTGACTAAAGAGGCAAGTTTTTAAGTCCTTCCTAAAACCCGGTTCTGTCTCTATCAGGTGAAGATGGATAGGCAGTGCATTCCAAAATGTAGCTGTCCTTACCGAGAAGGGCCTGCCACTTTGTGCACTTTTGACATATCTTGGAACTTGGATGAGTCGCAGATGATTAGATCTCAGGGTCCACTCCTGTTGGTATAAACTGATTGAGATAACATGGGCCAATGCCCCTTAAGGCTCTGAAGGCAAAAGTCAAAGTCTTAAACTCTATCCTACTGCCCACAGGTAGCCAGTGTGGCTGTCTCAAATGTGGAGAAATATGGTGTTGGAAGGGCACCCGTCGAATTATCCTTGCTGCCTCATTCTGAATTATCTGTAATCTGTGAATAAAATAAGCTGGAAGCCCCAAGTATAGAGTGTTGGCATAATCCAACTGAGAGGTCACCAAAGCGTGGGTAGTGATCTTACGGCTCTCCTCCAAAGAAAATGTAAACATTTCTTAATAGATCTTAACTTCAAGGAACAGGAAGACAAGACCTGCTGGATTTGTTCTATAAAGGAGAGGTCAGAATCCAACCTGATTCCCAGATTTCTTGCAGAGGCAGCCGGGATTGGTGGCGGATTCAGCTCAGCAGGCCACCAAAGATGGGGGAGGGGACTCATGACTAAAAAACAAGACCTCAGTCTTAGCTGCATTAAGTTTCAGAAAATTGCAATTCATCCAGTTAGAGATATCTTTCAGTCACTCCTTGAACTTATGGAAGGCCGTGACAGAGTGTTCTTTAAAAGAAAACACCAGCTGCGTGTCATCTGCATAGGAAACTACCTTCACGCCCCTTGATTCAATGAGGGTGGCCAAAGGGGCAAGATATAGACTGAAAAGCAACAGGCTCAGGGCCGAACCCTGTGGCACTCAGCACAACAGTGGTTTGGATGAGGGTGAGAAAGGTCAAAGAAAGACCCACTGGGAGCAGTCTTCTAAGTAGGACCGCAGCCTAGGTGACTTAATCTCTTCAGCAGGATCGGGTGTGCAAATGTATCAAACACTGCCAACAGGTTTAAAAGTACTATCAAGGCAGACGTGCCGCAGTCCAGCGAGTCTCTCACTGATTCCGATACTTCTAGTTATGTGGTCTCCATGCTATATCCAGCTCAGAAGCCTCATTGAGAGTCGTGTAACAGACCATTGACTTCTACAAAGTCGGCTAACTGTCACTGAGCCAACTTCTCTATCTTTTTAACGGGTGCTGACCAGAGAGAATTGGGTCTAAAATTGCTGAGCACTCCAGAATCAGCGTTAAGTTTTTTGAGCAGTGGCAGCAGGAACGCCTGTTTCCATGCTGCCGGAAAGATGCCGGTTTTCAAGGAAGAGTTCCAGATCTGAAGCAGTATTGGATTTAACCAGGAGGCCATCAGTCTGAATAATTGAGAAGCGCAAGGATCCCCCGGAGAACCCGAATTGCACTTCTAAAGTTCGGTAAGCGATACAACTGGCCTGTTTCATGACCCTATGCATAATTCTTTTCCACAGCCTCAGAGCAACGACGTGCTCTGCCTCCCCCGTAAAGCTGTAGACTCCTATACTGGGGGTGAGTAGCTATGTGTGGCTTTATCTCCACACATGCTGGCACGTAATAGCGGTGCTATTCTTTATCATATCCAGGCTACGTATTTTTCACAGAGCACGTGTATTATATTTTGAAATGTGCGCAATAGAGCCAGACCATTCAGGCAACCTTCCAGCTGTAATCTATGGTTATCGCCTGCACATTGTGCATGTATCATCATGTGTGGGTATTTCTGCAATACAGCCAGTCTGTTTAGACCACCTTCTGGCATGAGGCACGACTCTAGCGGCATCTTTTCATCGGTGGTCACTGCACGCATTGGCTTGTAAAAAACGCAAGTATCACGATACTACGGTACACACGTTAGCCTCTGGGTCCTACTTCTAGCATGTTTTCTTCATTAGCGTGTTTTCCATACATGGGCATCACGCAACGCTAGTCACCGACAACAATACGACTGCTCACGCTTGTTTCGGAAAGAGGAAGAAACACACAGTGAAAGCCATGAGCATGTGTTTTTCCACTCACCGAGATCACTGACGCTAATGTGATAATTATGGTTATCCACTAGGTATAAGCTAGTGTACTCCCACCAGCATTGGCGTTCTTTCACTTGCACTTTTGATACTAATGTGTTGCAGTCTTTTTAACTTTGTCACTCACCAGCCACATATAGTAGTACCGTGGGTGTATGACATAATAATCTGTGGCATCATATACTTTATTAAGCCACTTGAGATCCTGACACCAGACCCGCATGCGCATGCCACATGACAGCTACACTGAAGCTGTTTTGACTGTTCCTGAGAGTACTGCGCCGCCTGTCCTTTAAACACTCCATTGTTGTTCTTTCTCCCCCCCTTTTGTTTTCCACATTTCTTATAGGTCTACACTACCCCAATAGAAGTCTACTAGGGTACCACTCTACCATGTCTGGATATCAAACCATATCTAGGGAACCAGACTTATGGTAGTGCACCACTCACTATTCTAGGTCCTGATGAAGTGCCACATGACCCGTTAGGTGCATCTCAGGCACGAAACATGTTGACCCACTACACCGTGACAGCCCTTTATGAACATTGCATCCACTTACGGCTCTAACACTAATTTAATTAAGCCGGAGCTACCTTAGCAAATAAAGAATATCAAAATAGGACTTTTCCAGACTTATTTTAATCCACTAACCTGTGCACTACCCAGCCCTCACACCAGCATGCACCCCATGACTTCTTCAAAAGATCTCCGCCAAAGAACCCCGTTTATGGAAGCCCGTCGGGCATTGCAGCACCGGCCCGATGAGGAGCACAGCCCAATGATGAAGCATGACATCCCTCGGGGTGTGTGAGGGCATCACGAAGAAAGACCTCCCTTTCCCCGCACCTTCTTTCAAAAACTGTACACCCTTTTGTATCACACTTCTGAAGTTGTACCAGTGAATCATCTAATGATATTGGAAGGAATTCCGAAAAGAAGACATGGAGGATGGTGAGAGAAGGTTGGTGGTTCACATCAGGACCAGCATCCAGCAGGAACGAGGAGGAGCAAAGTTTTTGAATTTTTTCCTCAAAGAAATCCAACAGGCTCACGCAGAGAGTAGGAGAGGGGTGAGCAACACTGTCCAACGCTGCTGGAGTGCTAGCAATTTCACAATATTGAAGATTTCTTTAACAGAGTTCTCTGAACTCTCAATGCATCTTGCAAAATATTCCCTCATCTTAAACATCATCAATTTGTGGAATTCTATCAGAGTCTCCTTGTAGGCACTTTTTGCTGCTGGGTTGTAAGACTTTCTCCAGCAGCGCTCCATCCTCTTACAGAGGCTCTTCTCTGCTCTAAGTTCTGCCAAAAAACAGGAGGCCGAAGGTTTAGATCTGTTTGCGGTGACTGTCTTTAAATCGGCAATTGTATCTAAGTCATTCGTGATCCACAAATTGAATCTGGATGAATCACTATCTGGGCAGCCCATCAGAAGTGGCACAGCTGCTTGCACGGCCGGCCCCAAGGTCTCTTTAGTGACTCTTTCCTGACTTTGCTCCAGTTCCTCCTTGTTTCCATACTTTTTCTTCTTTTTGCTAGATTAGCCTCAAAACTAAACTGAAAGGGACAATGAAGTGGTCCATCCATAGCAGGCAAATAGGGTATTCAGATCTCAGATTTTGAATATTTGAGAAAATTAAGTCCAGCGTTGTGGCCCGCACTATGGTAAATGAGGTTACAAAGTGAGTGAGGCTACGACCATCTAATGTCAGCATTAGCTGGGAAGCCTGGGGGCAAATTGCATCATTGACATGCAAGTTGAAATCTCCCACTACTGTAAAATTGGCATAATGTAACGTCAACTGGGCAATTGCGTCGCATAGCTCTAATGTACAGCTGTTAGGGCAATCAGGTGGTTATATAGCAGCAAACCAGCAAAAGCAAATGACGGTGAGAGTTTAATGTGAAAGATCAAGCCTCAATTTTATCAGTATGGCCCAGCCTGAAGGTAGAAACCTCAGATGTGTTTTTAGAATTATGGCAACGTCCCCCCATACCCTGTCACTGTTGTAGCCTGCAGTACTGATTTATATGAAATAATGTATAGACAGCAAAAAGTACACCGGCCCAGCAGTTACATGCTGCAACTAGTAGTCGTTGGTAAAAATGTAACCTTAACCAATATGCTGATTATACTTTCCCTTAAGGTAAATGCAAATGATTGGTAGCTTTGTCTAAACCTTGACCTTTAGTCATGTGTGCATTCCTGGGCAAATAATTTGAAGGCTAGATGCAATGGGTTAGCCTGTAGGTGTGGTTACAACTTGTAAGGTCTGTAATGAAGCCCAAAACTGGTGATCTCAACTGAGTCTCCAGCTTCCTGTCAGGCGAGAAATACTATTAAATTGGGCCAGCTGGTCCACCTAACATAATAAAGCAGGTTACACACCATCTCCTTTATTGAGCAAGTTACTTTCAACAAATACACCGGGGTTTATTGCGATGTCGGTCGGAGTGGCCTCCAACCGACACCGACATCGGCCTGCAGTTCTGACCACCTGATTAGGATGCGACCGAACATTGTTGGTCGGATACTCACATTTCTCTTTGGGAGCCTGTGTTACGGCTGTAAACTGGATGTAATACAGGCTCTCATAAATAAATGTGTGTGTGTTTAAAAACCCACACCCTGTGGCAGGCACTCCATGGTGCTTGCCAGACAGTGCATTGATTTACAGGGGGGCACCCTGGGTAATGCCTTGGCCACCAACTATAGGCCGCAAAGGCGAGGGGGGGCCTGCTAGAGGACCCCAAATTCGCTTTCCGACAGCCTTTCCATGTCAGAATGGCCGGCACAGAATGGCTGTGGGAAACTGACATCGTAATCCAGAAGGCAGGAACGCCATCCATATGGAATTACGGTGAGGTTCCGACCAGCCAAAAGACTCCAAAAGCCGGTTAGAACTGCGTCGGAATGACCAATCGGTTCTCGCTCTGACCGCCGACATTGTAATTCAGCGGTTGGACCGCAAATCAACTGTGTCGGTAGGAAAGCCTCCGACCGCTGTCAGAAAGCTTCCGACTAGTGGTCGGAGGCTTTCTGACCAACATCGTACTCGGCCTCAATATCGGACTTCCTGTAATGGGAAAGAGGTGCAGGATACAGGCTTTTTTTCTGGTGGGGGCTCTTTAATGAAACTCTTAATTAACAATTCAACAAGACAAATGGGCAATGTTGCTGTTTTTACCTCCGCGCAATTACTACCCAACAATAGTCAGCCCCCCTTGTGAAGCAAGGAATGTATAATGTTGAAAAAATAGACACATGAATACATAATTGAGACTGGAATTCTAGGCATGGGCAGATTGTGGTACAATGGATCATCTATAAAATCAGAGTAAGAAATGTGTTTTGAATTCTTTCTGTATTTAAGTAACTACAACTGTTGATTAATTGAAGTGAGAACTTTTGTTACCACTGTACAGCTCGAAAGGGCCGAACAACGCTATTAGATGTGCATGCAGTACGGGGAATATATGGAATTACAAATGCTATTAAGGACTGTATGTGTTTAGCCTATGATTGGTATGTTAACTAATGTCTTACCTGATGCTTGATTTTAGTTATTAATGTCAAAAATATGTCAGCTAATACTAATAACAATGCTAGGAATCATATCTCTGCGCGTCTATTATCTGCACATGTTGCTATTGTTTAAGAATGATGACCTAGGACACAGTATATTAGCTTGATGCTTCCTTTGGATATTGAAAATGTATGCAATCGTACATGTGCAACACGTTGCATGTCCTGCTATTTTTGTCTATATAATTCCTTTCAGCGTTAGTGTTGGTTGAGACCATTGACAAAGACAGGAAACAAAGATTATAACCGCACTGCATTTAACTTCATCATTAAAATTCCATCTCAGTCAGTGACTCACTTGCTGTGTCACAATTCATAACCAGAGCAATGGCAATTTGATGCTGACAGATGAGTTTATTAAGTGATTGTCTAATATAGAGACTGTAAAATGCTTTAATGAACGCTCAGGGATAATTGCATTCTAATAAACTACAATTTACGTGTGGTGAATTTTAGGGTGGGCTTCTCTCTCTCTCTCTCTCTCTAAACTTGTGGCCCGCTCCGGTCCGCTCCTATCCTGAAAGTCTTGGGGTGATTCGTCAAGTGGGGGCCGAGAAAAAAGGGGGTCCCAAAATGTGTTTTCCCCATGCAATTTTCCATAGGGACTGTTAGTCGCAGCTACAGCCCGAACTGCTGAACGGAATTACACCAAATTTGGCAAAGAGGTAGCCCTTGGTTCACACTCGTGCCTTTTGGTTAAATGGTGTAAATCCGTTCAGTAGTTCCTGGGAAATTCCAAAGTAAAAAGATAGATATATCTAGGGCCGCGGATCCTCCTGAGCATGAGCTTTATGCTAATTGGCTGTCCACACTTCAAACCAGGAAGTGTTGGCAGCCATCTTGTGCCTCGGTAACCGAGGCACAAGAAAGCTGTGAAAGAAATGCAAAAACGCAAAAAAGGGTCAGGGTAGAAACACCCTGACCCCCCTAGGCCTGCTCACCGGATGCGCTTAAGATCCGCGCATCCCACAGTGAAAAAAAAAACAAAGCGCGGGCTTCCGCACTTCATTTTTAATTAGCCCCCAGGGGGGCCAAGTCCCGGGGGCAATATGCATATTTGAATGGGGGGCCCAGAGGGGCCCCCCAGCCCCGGCCACCGCCACCCCGGGGCTTTACTGAATTATGGGGGGCTCTCAGCTCCCCCCCAGCCCCGGGGACCGCCACCCCCGGGGCTTTAATATACATGGGTGGGGGCTCAAAGGCCCCCCCAAGCCCCGGGGACCGCCACCCCCGGGGCTTTGTGATAATATATGCGGGGGGCTCACTGCACCCCCCCCGCAGGCCCAGGGCCCGCCACCCCCGCGTCTTTTTATAAAAAAAATAAACTTGTGTGGGGGTGGCTTGAGCCCCCCACATGCCCCGGGGACCGCCACCTCCCCAGGGCACTAATTATTTAACATAGGGGGTCCGTTACGGACCCCCAAGCCCCGGGGACCACCACTCCCCGGGGCTTTAAATTAAGTGGGAGGGGGGCCATGTGGCCCCCCTCCTGGAGCCTTGTCGTGGCCCTGCGGATCGCCACCCCCTAGGGCCGGCTCCTTCAGTGTCCCGGGGTCCCCACCCTCGGGACACTGTAGTTTGCAGTGACAGGCAGGAGCCTCGTGGCTCCCACCCTGTCATTGCAAACTGCTTTGCTTCATTGAAGTGAGAGCAGGGAAACCTGCTCTCGCTTCAATGAAGCAAAGCAGATTGGATTTCCACAAAGCAATGTCGGCTCCCGCAGGACACGGGGAGCCGGCTGGGACCGTGGGGGAATTGGGGACACCCCCGGTCCCCAACAAGGTGGCCAGCCCCGGGGGATGGGGTCCTCCCCCCTGCCCAAAGTAAAAAATATATTTAAAAAAAAACAAAGGCCGGCCCCGGGGGATGGGGTCCCCAGGGCCATAGGTGGCCTGAGGAGGGGGGCAACGCAGTCCCCCTCCAAAAGATACAAAAAACTAATTAAAGACCATGCCCCGGGGGATGGGGTCCCCGGGGCCGATTAAGGCCTCAGAAGGGGGGCCACGCGGCCCACTTCCAATTTCTTTTATTTTATTTAAAAATTAGGGGGCAGGCCCTGGGGGATGGGGTCCCAGGGCCAATAAATTAGAAAAAGAAGGGGGGCCACCCCCCCTCTTTTTTCACCCTTTTTTAGCCACCCTTCCTAAAAGAAAGAAAAACGGGATCGCGGAGGCCATGCCCCCTTCTTGCTGCACTCTGCAAATGCGCCCCCTGGCGCGTTTGCAGATGGGGAACGAATTCCCCTTGAATACTGGGGGTCCCTGGGGGCCAACTAGTTCACCAGGAACCTTCAGTATGCGCCAGTGGGCTGCGTTGCAGAGAGGTGTTCTGAGGCCACGCCCCCTTTTTACACCTCTCTGCAACGCAGCTCTGTGGCGCTTAATGGAGGTAGCTAGTGGGCTAGTTGCACCCCAGGGACCCTCAGAATTCAAGGGGAGTTAATAACCCAACTTAAAACGTGCCACGGGGCGCGTTTGCACAGTAGTGAAGGGAGGGGGCGGGGCCTGAGGTGACATGTGTGCAAACACGCCCTGTGGTGCGTTTTAAGTTGAGGAATGAATTCCTCTTTAATCCTGAGGGTCCTTGGGGGCCAACTAGCACATCAGGTACCTCCAGTAAGCGTCACAGAGCTGCGTTGCTGAGTGTCGTAAAAAGGGACGTGGTCTCTGAACACCTCTCTGCAACGCAGCCCCCTGGCGCATACTGGAGGTACCTGGTGGGCTAGTTGGTCCCCAGGGACCCTCAGGATTGAAAAGGAATTAATTCCCCAACTTAAAATGCGCCACAGGGCGTGTTTGCACACATGTCACCTCAGGCCCCGCCCCCTTCCTTCACCATTGTGCAAACGCGCCCCCTGGCGAGTTGTAAGTTGGGGAATTAATTCCCCTTCAATACTGAGGGTCCCAGAGGGCCAACTAGCCCACCAGGTATCCCCAGTATGCGCCAGGGAGCTGCGTTGCAGACAGTTGTTCAGAGACCACGCCCCTTTTTACACCTCTCTGCAACGCAGCTCTGTGGTGCTTACTGGAGGTACCTAGTGGGCTAGTTTGACCCTAGGGACCCTTAGGATTCAAGGGGACTTAATTTCCCAACTTAGAACGGACACAGGGCGCGTTTACACAGTGGTGAAGGGAGGGAACGGGGCCTGAGGTGACGTGTGCAAACACGCCCTGCGGCGTGTTTTAAGTTGGGGCATTAATTCCCCTTCAATTATGATGGCCCCTGGGGGCAAACTAGCCCACCAGGTGCTTCCAGTAAGCGCCACTGCGCTGCGTTGCAGAGAGGTGGTCCAGGCTGTGCCACTTTTTACACCTCTTTGTAACGCAGCTCTGTGGCGCTAACTGGAGATACCTGGTGAGCTAGTTGGACCCAAGGGACACTCAGGATTCAAGGGGACTTTATCCCCCAAATTAAAACGGCCACAGGGCGTGTTTGCACACGTCAGCTCAGCACCCCCCTCCCATCATCAGTGTGCAAACGCGCCCTGTGGCGCATTTTAAGAGGTAGTTTTAATCCCCCTGTCCTATTATGTACTAGGGGCTTACAGTGGAGATCATTCTAATCACAGGGGTACCCCAACGCATAGTGTTCCCTAGTGCATGTAGGTGTTTTAACTGTATTCTAAGTGTCTTTTAGCATAGCACTGGCTCTAGGACTGGTTAGTCAGAGTCAGTTACCACAAGTACCCATCTGAAAAAGTTGAGGGTACTGGATGATTTTGCAACAAGACCTCTTTCTGCTCCTCTGTTTGTTCTTTCTGCATGTCTTCTTCTTCCTGCACTTTTCTTCCTCTTTGTGGACTTCTTTTCCTTCTTTCTGCATTTCTTTTTCTTCTTTCTGTGTGTTTTTTCTTCTTTCTTCACATGTCCTTCCTCTGCAGGCGTAGTTAGAAACTAGCATTTAAAACACCACAGGAATTAACTGAAAAAAACATAGGTTTCAGGCACGTTATAGTTACAAATTAACATTTAAAAAACCATTGAAATTCACTGAAAAAATCATAGGTTTCAGGCACG
The DNA here is from genome assembly GCF_964204655.1 of Triturus cristatus. Taxonomy (NCBI): domain Eukaryota; kingdom Metazoa; phylum Chordata; class Amphibia; order Caudata; family Salamandridae; genus Triturus; species Triturus cristatus. Next base: position 176,191,512 of record NC_140592.1, on the reverse strand, counting down.
TTATAGTTAGGAATTAGCATTTAAAAAACCTTAGAAATTCACTGAAAAAAACCATAGGTTTCAGGGGTGTTAGTTAGCTGGACATTTCACTTGTACAAAACCATTGAAATTCCTCCGTTATAGTTAGTTCTGCTAACTATAACTCGCGCGCCCGCAATCCACTGCTGATGATGTCACATATTACATCATTCATGAAATGGTCAGTGACATCACTGATGACATCTCAAATGACATCACTGATGACATCATCCACGTGACAATCAGATACACCTCATCATACACCTTTCATCACTCACTGTTAAATACAGAGTACCATATTTGAATCCATTGACACACCAATACAAGTTTCTAAAAACCCACTCAGTGATTCCTAGATCTACACACACATCTAATCACTTACCTATAGATTCACTCATACATGCTGTCAATGATCAATAGAACACTATCAAATATACTTATACACCTATATCGACATTACACACCAGCACACATCCTATTCACTTATGCAGTCATCCAACTCACTTATCCAAAGGATCATACTTACATTTTAGTCAGCTACACACTTATACAAACACCACTTCATTTATTCATATAGATAGTAACTCATACTTAGTGTGTTATAAAATCACTATTACAAGTATACAGGTATACATACAGTCACTCATACAATCACTGAGTCTTATGTATACTTATTTATATACAACAACTGTCACATACACTGCCTTTTATTTTTCAAGTTTGTTGGACATGTAACATTGAGAGATATATTTGCTCATCACCACACCCATAAAGATATTCACTCACCCAAACAACTGTTATAACATGCAGCCTCATATACCTACTGAATCAACTATTCACACATGTTTGGTCACACACACCCCTCCGGACCACACACACATTCACTCTCCCCTACAAATACTCAGTTAACTAATCAATAACTAATATAGACCTTCACGTAGCTAGTAACCAACTGGTGCAGCAGTTTACACAACAACTGACAGTGATACAGATATTCACACAGTTTAATCACTATCCAATATATTTAGTGAGACACTATAAATTAGTCAAGTAAACAGTCAATCACACTGCTACTAAATCCTCCATCCAGATATTTATATATCCACTCATTCTTCAATGCAGATTGCTATATATATAATACATATTTAAATAACGAACCAAACCACATTCACTGGATGATGTCATCAGTGATGTCATTTGAGATGTCATCAGTGATGTCAGTGACCATGTCATGAATGATGTAATATGTGACATCATCAGCAGTGGATTGCGGGCGCGCGAGTTATAGTTAGCAGAACTAACTATAACGGAGGAATTTCAATGGTTTTGTACGAGTGAAATGTCCAGCTAACTATAACAACCCTGAAACCTATGGTGTTTTCTGTGAATATATATATGTGTGTGTGTGTATATATAAATATATACATATATATATATATATATAATATGTATATATATATATATATATATACACTGACAAAACAAAGGCTGCAGGGATGTTATAGTTAGGCTCAGATTTCACTCATGCAAAACCTGTGAAATTCAGCAGTTATGGTTACGTGAGCTAACTATACCTTACGTCCCTACAATAGACTGATTATGACCTCACATATTACATCACTCATGACATGGTCAGTTACATCGCTGATGACTTCTCAAATGACATCACCAATGACATCACTGATAACATCATCCAGTGATAGTGAATGTTTTCCAAAAGTTTCTGAGTGTTAAACAAAGATACTAAGGTATCACAAAAGCTAAATTAGTTTACTTTGTGTACTACTAATTAGTGATTTTATTTTAAACTATAGATTATGTGTCTGTGTAACTGTATTTCTGTGTGTGAGTGTGTGTGTGGCTGTATGGGTGAATAAGTGGGTGTGTAAGTGGTGTATGGATGAGTGAGTGGGTAGGTAAGAGACTGTATAGATGAGTAAGTAGTTTTGTGTGTTTTTGTATGGGTGTTCAAGTGACTGTGTCAGTGGTTATGTGAGTAAGTGAGTGGCTGTGTAAGTGGCTGTATGCGTTAGTGAGTGGTTATGTAAGTAACTTTAAAAGGTGAATTAGAGTATGCATGAGTGGCTCTATGGGTGAGTGAGTAGGTGTGTGAGTAGCTATATGGGTGAGTGGGTGTGTGAGTGCCTGTAATGATGAGTAGAGTAAGTGAGTGTGAGAGCAGCTCTATGGGAGACTATGTGGCTGTCTCAGTGACTGTTTGGAGTACATGTGTTAGTATATGTAAGTGAATAGGTGTGTGGGTATCCAACTGGGTAAGTGAATGGTTGTGTGAGTACCTGTATGAGTGAGTGTGTGATTGGCTCTATGCATTTGTGAGTGGGTGCATGATTATTTGTGTGGGTATGTGAATGGGTATGCGAGTGGTTCTGTGAGTGGGTGTATGAGATGTTGCATGGGGTGTGAGTGGGTGTGTGTGTGTGGTTCTGTGGAATATGTTATCAGTGATGTCATTTGAGAAGTCATCAGTGATGTCACTGACCATGGCATGAGTGATGTAATACGTGAGGTTATAAGCAGTGCATTGCTGGGGCGTAAGTTATAGTGAGCTCGGGTACCTATAACTGCTGAATTCTACTGATTTTGTACGAGAGAAATCTGAGCCTAAGTATAATGTCCCTGTAGCCTTTGTTTTCTTCAGTGAATTTCTAAGTTTAAAAAAAATATATATTTCCTAACTAACATCCCTGTAGGCTTTGTTTTTTTCAGTGAATTTCAAAGTTTTAAAAAATTGTATTTCCTAACTATAATTTCCCTGTAACCTTTATTTCTTTCAGTGCCTTTCTAAGGTTCTTTGAAATGTTATTTTCTAGTTGCAAACACACCTCCTGGTGCAATACTGGTTGGAGGATGAAGTCACCCTGGCTGCTAAGGGTCGTTGGGGGTGAAGAACCCTTATTGGTGCCCAAGTTAGTCCTCCACAGCAAGGTTGCTGAGACCTTGTTGGAGGCTCTATCCCCTTTCTCAACCACTCTGCAAATGTATCTCCTGGTGCACTACTGGTTGGGGATGAAGTCCCCTTGGCTGCTGAGGGTCTTTGGGGGCCTCTTTTTGCACATTTCAGACCTCTATTTTGCCTCCTTCTGCTTGTTGCTGACCTTTATGCTGCCTTTTTCTGCTTGTTTCTGACCTTTATTATGCCTCTTTCTGCTCGTTTCTCACCTTTGTCTTGCCTCTTTCTGCTCATTGCTGAACTTTATTCTGACACGTTCTGCTCATTTCTCACCTTTATTTTTCCTCTTTCTGCTGATTTCCAATCTCTATTTTGCCTCTTTCTGCTACTTTGTGACCTTCATTCTGCCTCTTTCTTCTCGTTTCTAACCTTTATTTTGCCTCTTTCTGCTCATTGCTGACCTTCAGTCTGTCTCTTTCTGCTTGTTTCTCACCTTTTTCTTGCCTCTTTCTGCTAGATTCTGACCTTTATTCTGCACCTTTGTGCTTGTTTCTGACCTTAATTTTGCCTTTTTCTCCCCTTTCCCCCTGGGACCATGGGTGGAGTCTCAAATCCCCCGTGGTCCCTGCCAGTTCCCTGCCTTCTATGTGAGCCAGCATTGCTCTTGCACCCAGGTAGCTGCAGGAAATGCATCAGAACACTTGTGGACCTGTAAAAGATACAGAAAAAGGACTGCCCTGCTACTTGAGGACTGACTTCCTATCTGAGAAGGAAGACTGGGTCTGTTTACCTTCATCCCAGGTTAACTCAGAGTGACTCCATGAGTCAGTTGGCTGACCTCCAGTGTGAGCTACAGGGACACAACAAGCTTCCCTCCTTAAAATGCCTAGCTGACCTGCTACAACTGGACCTGCCGGGACCTGCACCTGGACCTGCCTAAATTCTGCTGGTCTCTATTGGAGTGAGTCCCTGATTCCTGAGAGGTGCCTCCCTAGGTCACTTGGCTGGTATCACAGTGTACTCCTCTGCAAGAAAAGGTGAAAATCCTAAGATTTGGGCTCCTCGCGTCTGTGAACGGGCCCATTCATGCCAATAGTCTGCCACCCATGACAACTGCCAAAGCACATTCCTAGCAGGCCTGCTCTTTGCGCTACAGTGACCACCAGTGGAAACCGGCAACGTGGGAGCTGAACTTCACGATGCAGCAATAACAGCCAGCTGTGACTGGTAATGCAAAATACATCAATGACTTTACGAAATGCCTGACTGGCTCTTCGCACTGCAGCGATGACAGCCTGCAACATCCAACCTGCTGTTTACGCTACATCGATGACCATCCACAACGCTCTACCTGCTCCTCATGGTTTCCTCCACCCCGAACGTAACTCTTCGTGCTGGAATCAGAATGTAACCCTTCAAAATGACTTACCTAGTCTCTGTATCCAACCTGCGTTCCATTGCAGTTGGCCTGATCTATACCCTCGTCTAGCACTATTTACATGTAAAACTTTAAAATTAAACGTCTGCAGTCCTATTGACTGGATTTTTGTTGGTCTGGTATGATTTATTTGATAAAATATACTTATATATATTTATTTTTTTCTCAGTTGGTTTGGAATTTGTCTTGTGTTCAGTTTTCGCTTTATTACTGTTAGTGTACTACATACATTCTTTACACATTACCTCTGTTTTAAGCCTGACTGCTTTGTGCCAAGAGGCACTGTATAAAATAGTTGTGCAAAACTTCAAACAGTAAAACAGTGAAAACACCACAGAAAAAGATACCACACATGATTAAAAAAAATAGAGCACATCTTCATGAACAAAACAAGACCGGGTCAAATGCAAACGTTCAGGCTTACTGCAATGGAGCGCTTGTCAGATACAGGTACCAACCTTGTTCCGCTGTAAAGTACCTTGTTGCGTCGTCGACGAAGACCTGATGCTTGGAGCAGACGAGGTAACGTGTCCTTATCGATCCCTTCAGATGTAGGCAATGCATCAGTTCCGAGCCGCGCAATTCGGAGATGCGTCGTAGTCGAACCACAAGATGTAGGCGATGCATCGTCATTGAACTGCGGAAGTCAGGGATGCATCAGGAACTGAAGGCAATGCACCGCGCAGACAGTGATGTCTTTGGTCCCTGCTGCAGCAGCTTTGCGTCGATGGAGATGATCTGGTTCAGAGCTGCACAATGATGGCAATGCGAGGATTTTGGTAGTTATGACATTTTATACCCAATTCCAAGGGCCCAGGACTGGATTAGTACCACTTGGCAGGACAAGACTCTTAGACAGCAGAATCGAGGTGCTATAGGTAGATGGATTGGAAATCTTTGATGTCCTGGAAACTTCAGAACAAGAGGCAAGCAGACAAGCCCTTTGAGTAATTCTGCTTCTGGGTAGGAGCGATGCAGGCCCAGCCCTTCTTGCTCCCAGGCAAGAGGTAAGCAGGTCAGCACAGTAGAGCAGGAGTCCAGCAGAGTAGAAGTCCAGCAGAGTTGCAATCTTGGTAGCAGCACAGCAGTCCTTCTTCCTGGCAGGGTAGCCTCAGGTCCAGACACGTACTGAGTTGGTGGTGTCATAGTTCCAGTACTTATACACAATTGTGCCTTTGAAGTCGGGGAAACTTCAAAGAGAGGCCTTTGAAGTGCACAGATTCTCTGCTCTTCTCACACTGGCCCCAGGCTCACTACAGAGAGGTATGCAGCCCTTTGTGTGGGGACAGGACACAGCCTATTCAGGTGCCTCTTCCTACCTATAGTTATCTTCATTCTTCAACTCTAGGACTTCTCAGGTCCTCCTTTGCAAAGGGCATACCATGAATTGACAGTACAGTGAATACAAGTGACTGAGCCTTGTCAAACCAAGTGAAGATGGTTAGGTTTCCAACCCTTCCCTAATGTGGTTACTGGCTTCCTTTATGTAAGAAAAGTACAACTGTCATTAGGATAATTGATATGAAATGTCTATTCCTAATGTTACTTGTAAAAGGAAAAATAACAGCCAGTGGGATAATTTTAGACCCTAGCAGACAGACACTGTGGCAGCTTCCTTCAAAGAACAGAATGTATGTGAGTGAACACCAAGTTTAAAGACTGATTGGGTCATTTAGACACTGGTGGGAAGGCCGTTGGCCCGCCACATGGCCTACCTAATTTAAAGGTCCCTGACAGGCAGACGAACTTCTTTGTGCATTCATCAGAGCTGCTGGAGTGGATTCCCGCTAAAGTTACTGAACCTTTGCTGGGCATGCACCAGCACAAAATCAGTGGACCTGATGCATAGGTAGTTTTCTCACAATGTAAGGGGGCCAATGATGGGAAATCTAATAATTGGCCTGACGCTACTAGAGCAAACAGATTGTCAGATCAGAAGTTCCTGATGGCAGATCATAGTGTATAATTCCCTTTGCCAGTGGTCACTCTTTGACAAATGGCATCCTCATTATAAAAATGTTCTCAGAGGTTTTTTTCATCTAGCGTTTAAAATGCACTGTGTTAGACAATTAATAATACTTAATCAACTTTCTTCTCTTTTCATTTAGGTTGCCAACTGAATGTTTCTACATCTATTCTGTAAGAGGCCATGATTGTAGGTCAGCAACGATTGAGATTTGTTTAGTTTTTCTACAGAGAATATTAGTCCCGTGTTTCCCACAGGAGAGGATTGTGATCCTTACATAGCTGGTCCTTACATTGTGTACAATGCTTTACTATCAGATATTAGATATCCTAGAAAGCACCGAGGGTTACACAGTTTTGGCTAGAGTATCAGTAGTCGTAACATGATATCCTCTCTTAAAATATTGTGAACCAAATGTTTCCTATAACGTTTGATTGTGGCCCTTGTCATTTGTGGATAGGGAGGTCTGAAATATTTTGCTTAGTGACAGTTTCATGAGTCCAGTTCCCTCTTTATTACATTTCGATTAATGAAAAAAGACCATAAAGCCCTCCTCTAATAACCTTAGGGTTCTCAACACTGCATATGAAGGAGTTGGCCTAGTCCTTCTCTCATTGATCCAGGGACAGTCTATAAACAGTATTACTGAATCATTGACAAAGGTCAAGGGTTTTTCAATTAATAGGATCTGAGATTCACAGAGCTATAAACTCAATGTGTGTTCCCACTCTGCCCATGTTCATGCAATGATATGAGATTGGCTAAGGCTAAATATGGATGGTGTATGGTTTTTACATAACATATTCACTAGTGAGTCATATTTCAGATTTGGCATGGTTCCTGATGACAGCTGATGATTGCATGTTCTATCTTCATCATGCTAGGACTGTGACAAGGAAGAAGGAAACCTGATACTGCCTTGACTAAATACAAATCATCATACTTTTTCTCGTCTCTGTCATATTTCCTTGCCACCCTCCTCTGAGGTGATACTGCTGTTGACTGTTCTTCTCCCTTGGTGACCGCCGGGCAGTTCCTCACAGGGTAAAGTGAGGAGTTAATTTGGAAATGTATTGAAGTCAACAAGATGCCTACCTCAGAGGCTAGGTAACACATGTGACACTAATGCAAGAACAGAGACAAGTGTAAGACTCAGTGTAATACAAATTCACAAAAGCGTTTCAAAATGTTATGACAAAAATGTGTAAATAGACATTCGGCATTATTTCAATGTGAAATGTCTTTATGGGATTATTTTGAGAAAAAAAATGGCTTTAACGAATCTCTCTAGCTCGTTTTTAAACACCCACAAGTGAATAAAATATTACTTTGTACCTCTGCAAAAAAAAAAACAGGCAATGCCGATCTTGAATTGCCAAACCTGTTCATATTCATAAATCATTTGCATGGGTAAAACTCGGGCAAAAACATTGGCTGCTTGGATTGAAAGAACTATAAAGAGAATTTTTGGAGCCGTATCATGAAAGTCTTGACAGTAAAGGTCAGAAACGGAAAGAGGCAACCCCTGTTCACAGTTTCAGAGCCTTAACTCAGAGAAATATTGGGGTAAATAAATTCACTATACAGATCATCATGAAATGCTGCCAAATTTACTTTTGATTAAGGAGTAATTGTGTGGATCTCCTTCAAAGTGTATCTGTCTAGTAGCTACACTTATATAGAATTTCATTTGTCTATCACATTTCCAGAGGTCCTTAATCACGTCTACAAAATCAATACACAGTACTATCCCTTTACCTAACGTATTTAACTGGTTTGGAAGCCCGTACACATGTGATTTGGAAAAAAATGTATGGATGGGCAATGATTAAGTGGAACCATGTCCTTATGATTTGGGCAATATTTAACTTTCCCATTTTATGATGTAGTGTTTCCACAGGTAAGCTAGCACTGAGTTCCTAATAAGACCTCTAGAGTATTCTTACACTAATGCAGCACCTTTTTAATTTGTTTACTGTCATTCACTTTAGATCTCATTAAAAACATTTTTGTGATTTTGTATTTGCAAAAGTTGATTCCCTTGAGAAGTACTTTTAATATTTCTAGTCTTATTGCTGCTTTTATATGGAATAGGGAAATATTATAATAATTCTACATTTTTAATGAATTTTCTCTTTTATTGCTATGAAATAAGCTTTTGTAAGAGACATGTTAATGTGGTTGAACATAATATTGTTATTTTATTGTTGTATATGTCTATGAATATATTTGGTGTTTTTGTACTTTTATGATTTTAATTAATCGAATAAAGTGGATTGATTGATTGATTGACTTTTAAAGTGTCTGTCTACTGGTTAACCATACTTGGAAAAAATGATTAGCAGTTTTTAGTCTTCGAGATTGCACCCAAAATCTGCTCCAACCCATTAAGCTGATGTCCAATTTATGATGGGTAATAACATTGGTTGCAAGTGTGGTTACCAAGGTAATAATGCAAATGATGCACTGGCGCTTCAGTTAGCTACCGACCCCAATTAACACTCACAGCGTTCATCAGTCTTCCTTAATTTAAAATCCCATGAAATTGCCATTGCAGATGTGACCACAGAAACATAGGTGGCTGAGAGGTAGAAATACCAATGTTAAATATAATGTTTGTGAGGAGGTGGAAAATGCTAGTGTTCGAGCATTTTGCTTTATGCAAATACTGGTGCAAATTGAGGCTCATAAAGTGCTCTCTGATGAATCTTTAGTTTCGATGGGGCCTAACATCAATATTCAATACTCTTCAATAGCATGAAGTACATACGTTAGACTCCACAAAGAAGACAGAGCGTGATTAAGTTTCAAACTACAAAGATTTCTTAACAGATTACTAAAATTACAAACTGAAATCATCAAATTAGAAGTAATTAAAAGCAATGCATTAATGCATTTATCAATATATTCACAACCATTGAAAGGTCAATAAACAAAGACAATCAGTTCTACCATAAAGAGAGCAGCCTACTCTGCTAAATTTGTGAAAGGTTCTAATAAAACGTTGGAAACAAATGCAACCTGCCTATTGGGTCAGCTAAAAAAGTCTTCTGGGGAATCTTACACATTGCATTAGCTTTAAGTATCTATTCCCGTAAGAGAGAAAAGGAGGTGGAACCTCAAGTATATCCTTCACTACATCAATACACACACTAAACTACTTGAGGATACTGGAGTCGCAACTGTTCCATTTGCAGTACAGGCTCATCTGGAAATAGGGTAATCAACGATTCTCGAAAGGTTGTCTCACCCTTTATTTATCAAAGCATGCATCATCGTTTGACGAACTCTCTCACTGGGGTAGGAACAATGCCACCCCAGGGCACTCGACCGAGAAATATTACGCTATTGCCCTGGGAGTTCTTAAAAATATGTTCTCAAAATAATGACTCAGGTCCTGTTTTTTTTGGCAAGAAAAAATTGCATCTGCCTAGTAGGTCAGGCGAAGAAGCTTCTGGTGAATCTTACTGCATTAGCATAAATCACACAATTCTAACATTTGATGCACCTGCACATGGTTCCCAAATAAAGAACCAGCTAAGTTAAGGTGCAAGCAGATAACATAAATTCATTATTTTCTCAAGCAACTACACAATGAGGCTACTCCAAACGTCCTTCAAACATGCAGTTATCTGTGCCTTGTAGGTGCATGGTAACAGCTCGTTAGCTCATTCTACAAGGATTGTATAAAAGAAAACATTTCACATGAGAACAGAACATCAAGGGCACCTCGAGATAATATGTGTGGAGTCAATGCCTGAAGTTTATGGGGAGCGGTACTCATTCTTTGGGGAGCAGAACTTATTTTTTATCTTCAGAATTTAACCCTGAGCAAGCCTGAAAAAAGCAAATGAAGGAGGGAATTAAACATAAGGCAGTAACAAAAGGAGAGAACAGAGATGATAAACGCTGCAACAGTGAGAAAAAGAGACGGGGATATTCTCAAGAACGTGTGATAATTATCGCTAAATTATCTCAATGCAACTTTGCACATCGCAGTCTATTGCGGGAAAATAACGCCGTGTTAACGTTGTAATCTCAACACGGTGGTACCATGCGATAGTCTCACGCTAAAAACGAGAAACACGAACGCGAATAAAGTTGCGATGTGACCAACCGCGATAGAAAAATCAGCGATAACCAGTGACAGGCCTGCAATACCCACGCGTCATGCGGGAAAATGCACTATAAAAGCACCGAAAAACACATACAAAATAATTCAAACTGCGTAGCACCATAGAGGAAGCCGGAGCAAGCACAGAGGATGACCATAACCCCACCTCGGGCTCACGGAAGGGCAAGGAGAAGAAGACGAGGTTCAGTCGGCAGGAAAACAGGACCATCATCACGAGGTGATAGAACACCACCAACAACTGTTCATCACCTCCAACGTGTTATTGGCAAATAAAGATGGAATATGGCAGGCCATCCTGGACAAGGTGAATGCAGTCGGAGTGAGGAGGAGGACAATTGGATAGGTCAAGAGGTGCTGGAATGATGCGAAGCGCAAAACCAAGAAGAAACCCGCTAACAACCATCAGGCAGCAATGCAAAATGGAGGTGGCAGTCCAGCGGAACACCAGGGGCTGGATGAGATGGAGGAAATGGTGTCCACAGTCATCAGTGGGGAGATGGTGGCAGGAGTTGGGGGTCCGGACACTGCTCGACATGACCTGACACAACAGCACCAGGGTGAGTACAGGACAGGGACTGGGGGGATGGGGGAGATGGGCACAATGGTACACATGCACAATTAAGTAGAGCAAACTGCACACCCACAATGACTCTGGATCATGTCCCTCATCTTCTTGGCACACTGCAGCACACATACAAACACCAAGTAGGCCCTCGTCCACTATGGGCACAAAGGGGTCCCTTCCCACACAGCACCAATCTCACAACCAACCCATGCACACGTGTTAAAACCAGCAAAGCTGCATGTTTGTGAGCCACACTGACAATGCAAGTGACACTGCATGATGAATAGCATGGCTGCAGTCCAATTATCATGACATGGTGCACGCCACGATACTGAGGTGGCTGAGTGTGGAACACATCCAGAAAGGAGGAGGTCACACTCTGACACATCCACATGCACATACAACCCCTGACGGCAACAACACATCTGCATATAAACCATGCCAAAGAGTCCCAACTCCCACCAAGAGCCAAAATTAGCCAAGTCTGCAACATCTCAGCACTGCAGAAGCACAGAAGTCAAAGGCACACTGCCTCAAAGGGATAAGGGGCAGCAAAATCACAGCTGCAGGGGCGACTCACCCACAATGCAGCACACACACATAGCAGCAACAGCACATCAACATTGACCACAATGTGGTACAAAGTGCAACACTTTCACTACAGAACAGAGGACACAACTGGTTCCGCTTGTGTGTAGAAACTGGCCAATCACATCTGGCATTGCAGGAAACTGTGAGATGAGAATGTACATGTACAACCTCACATCCCTGATGTAGTTCAAATGTCCACTGTCCCGCATCAAATAGTCAGCTCCTCCCAAACAGTCACAATGTACATTGTCATGCAGTCTGTATGTAAACTTGAACAATGCGTCAACATACATGTCAACACAATGTTAAAATGCACCTCCCCTTCACATTGCAGAAGGACAATCAACACCTCCTGCAAAGCAGACGAGACAACTCATCAGTGATGATGAAGAGGACCTCCACACCTTCAACGACGCCCTACAACAGCTCATAAACAGCTATGGCAAACCACCTCCAGGAGCAGGGCAGCCCAGCTGCATCGAGGACCACACAGCAGGATGCACCCACCACCACGGCTGGCTCCCAGCACCTCACCGAAGAACACATCGCATTCCAAGGCCAAGTGTTAGACTGCCAGAAGGAGGTGGCTGAACAGGTGCGGGTGGGGTTCGACCACATGGCAGCCAAACTAGATGACATACATGGGTGTCTAAGTCATATCAGGGACCACTTACACTACCTAACTGACAGCCACAATTCACTCCATGATTTCCAAAAATCCATGCCCAACACCACTGGAGTCATGCCTCTGAGAGGAGAACAACTGTCTAGTCAGAGTGGCCTCAGCTATGTCAGCCTAGAGTTGGCATAGATGCTGAGGATAATGGAGAACATGGACCGGATGCATGCGGAAAGAATGGCTGCCACGGATGCACACCAGCGAAAAGTTGTTGGTATCTTCCATGCCCTGCAGATCCTCATTATCGCATTGCTGCCACTAAGGCAGTCTCTGATGAATGCTGCTGGTACTTCCACACACACATCTCCGGCCCCTGATGTGTCAGTGGTACACAGTGCTGCAGACCAAACATCAGCACCCACGTGTCAGACAGATGACATAGAGGACGAAGATGCGGGTGATTCCACCTGTGTGTTAAGAAGGAGCCAATAGCAATCTTCTCCGCCATATGCCCTGTTTCAGCTTGGTTCTGCCCCCTGCATCATGCCCTGTAACAACACCTCCCACTGTCCCCCGAAACACTCTGCGACACTCACCTTGGACCTCGAAATGGACTGTCATATTCTGTTTGCTTAACAATGACACAGCAATCACACTGCACACTGTACTCTTCCTCTTCTGATGTATTTGTCAATCCCTAAATGACTCTGACTGGGCCTCCACTGGGCTACAATGTAATGTGGGGCTTGCATGGCCATGTGCTGCTCCAGCTCCGATACTCCACCGAATGTGAATAAATCATTAAAATTCACACAGATGTGTCATGTCCATAATCGATCAAGTATGAAAGTATGGATGAATGTAAGGACATTGATTGCACAAAAAGGTACACCCTGGGAAATGAAAGCAATGTGCATCTGTGACCGTGACACACATAGGCAGTGAAATGACTAAGGGTGGGCGTAGTTCGCGAAGTAGCACTTCGCGAAGCTACGTAAAGTGAAGTTCGCACTACGCGAGCTACGTGTAGCACTTCGCGAACTGCGTAATAACATGTTCGCACTGTGCAAGATGTTGTTTTCAATGATTGCACAGTGCGGACAAGGAACCGGCACTGTGCAATCATTGAAAATGGCATCTTGCACAGTGCGAGCTGTAGTTTTCTGCTGCTCGAGTAGATTGTTACTCGAGCGGCAGCTTTCTCAACTCGAACTGGTAGTTTCTCATCGCGAGCGGTCGCGAGCATACGCGACCCCTCGCAATGAGAAACCTGACCTCCTCGCGTTGGGAATTTCGCCGGGAGGTTCATTTTCCATGCTCGCGATCGCCAACTTGATGTTGCTGATCGCGAACAAGGAAAAAGTCGTGCCGGGATGTCATTTTGCTTGCTCGCGGTCGCCAACTTGACGTTGAGGACCGCGAGCAAGCAAAAAATGACCGCAGCACTACGCAACACTACGCTACGCGTGTTCGCACTGTGCTACGTGCAGTTTGCATAGTGCGAAGTAGCGCGAACTTCTCAAACTACGCGAGCGTAGCGTAGTGCTTCGCCCAGGCTTAGAAATGACTGGGAATGTGTGCACTAGCTGTGGCCTCATTGCTCTGAAACAACAATCGCACAATTTCACAACTTTGCCCCACACAATCTTAGAAATAGGGCTGTGTATGAAATGTCAAAGTCGTTGGCAGGCCTAAAGTTGTGACCCCAACACATTTGACAACAGAACATCTCTTCCCATACCTACTCACACTCAACTGGGTGGAAACACTCTGTAGTGATGGATCACATTTTTCCACATGGCAAGTAGTTGGACACCATACTCACATTGGTGAAGACACGTAAGAGCACAGGTCTATCAGCAACTATCCCAACTACAATGTCTGGCTCACAGAGGTGGAGCTGGCAATAGGGAATCACCCCTAAGTGAAATGTGTCAGTCAGTCCCTCACTGTGTACGGACAATGCTCATTGAGGCACATGATTTGTCATTCTAATCAACACTCATCACAGTTGAACACTAGTGAAGTTGCGTAGACTTAATTAGCATGTGCGTGTCAGTACGGGCAAGACAAGGGCCACAACATGCAGACCAATGCATCAGACACTAACAGGCAGCATTCGGTCATGGTACAGTTCCATGTGACAGGCGTTGTGCATGTGCCCGGGATGTTCTGCCATTGCGTTTGTGGCTCTCGTAGAACCGGCACTCTTCTGACCTGCGGCAGTTATGTGGATGATATGCCACAGCTCAGAGCAATGAGTCGTGTGTGTGTGCAACGTTTGGACGTATGGGTTGCTGTGTACGTAAGTGTCAAGGGCATTCCATGCAAGAGTACCTCGGGCAAGGACTTCTGTGTGTGGGGTGTGGATACGTTGCTCTTTCATTGGCGCTGTGCGTAGTGTGGGAGTCGTCATCATCTCCTATGGTATCTCTCTCAGGAGGTGCCTGCCGCATGCAAGACTAAGGTCAGAGGTGCAGATGTCCTTCCGCCTTATGTATTGAGACAAAGGTGCTTCATCCCTAATGTTAGTCTGACTACTGCTTGCATTCTGGAAATGTGATGTGGCTTTCGCGCTGCAAATGAGGCTAGGCCTTAGGTTAATGGTGCACCAATAGCGATACACACACAACAGTTGGCATGTATGAGCCAATAGCCCAAGCGGTCTTGCGCTTTTTGTACAATCCCTTCATGCGCGGCTGCCCTCCGGGTGCATGCAACATTGCAACATTGTCGATTGCGGGCCGTGTGGTGCCGACACTGTGACAGAGATACACGCATCAGTTGGTTTCCTGTCCAGCCCAGAAATCGACCACGCCCAGAGCCCAGGGATAATTATTCAACACCCCTACGCTGGCCTGGCGTACGCCGACCCAGCCCACTCGGCTTTCGAATAAATGGGAGGACGCCAGAGTTAGTGGCACCTAAAGAGCTGGGTGGGTGTGCAGTCTGCGATGATGCCGTGTGCACTAATATGATCTTTGCTATTGTGATTTCAAAACCCAGAATCACGTGTGTGACCTTATGGCCTGCGGTGCGGGGCTGCATGATGTGGAGGCTGCCAAGGTCACGGCCCTGGGCTTGGAGCTTGCACCGGCATGTGGTAGGCCCTCTTGGAGACACGCCGGTGACGGAAGGTGAGCAGTGAGGCCTGGGTGCACAGGGGTGGGCAATCACCACTGGGCGGCGGGAGGGGCTGGGGTGCAGCGGCCTGGGTGCACAGGGGCGGGCAAGCGATGATGGAGTGTGCAATGGTATGAACTCTGCCATTCATAAATCTGGACTCTGTTTCTGATAAGGGATTTGGTGGACTGCAGTGTATACTGGCACGTGGTTGGAGACACACCGGAGGCATCAGGTGAGCAGTGCGACCTGGGTACGCAGTGTCGGCACTCTCTCTCCCTCTCCCCCTTTCACTGTCTCTCTCTTTCTTTCTCTGTCTCTGTCTTTCTCCCTCTTTCTCTCTCTCTTTCTCTCTCTTCCTTTCACTCTCTCTCTCTCTCCCTTTCTTGCTCTCTCTCTTTCTCTCTCTCTCTCTGTACTTTGATGAGCGCATGACACACCTTCTTATCTTGAATTTTGTCTTGTAGGCTGTGACTTACAGATTGCCCAGAGAACACCCGCCATGACTCTTCCAAATAGTTGTATTGAGTTTCATTTTAATAAAAAATCTTGTTTGGGAATTCATAGATGAATGAATGAGTCTCCTTTTTCTGACCACACATGAATGTTAATTGTTGTAATTTTGCGACATCAGGTGAATTGTTTTGTTCATGATTTCGTAAAGTTGATGTAAAATATCTTTGTCCGGAGGGGAGGGGGGTGGGGGGGCCGGGGTTGGGCCCGAGAGGGGGTGTCCTGGGGGTGGTGGCGGTGGGTGTTGTGGCCCTCTTAGGGCTCCGAGCTGCATGATCAGTGGCTCCATGGCATCTGTTGCTCTTCAGGTGTTGCTCTGGGCTGGGCTCCCTTTTATTGAACAGGTTGCCTTCCGACTTAACACCAGGTAAGAGCAGGCCTTATCACATGTTTTGGGATCTTATCGCCGATCTGGCTGGTCGTTGGGAATGTTGCGAAGTGGTGTTGTCACAGCTTTTTGCACGGGAACGCCTACTCTGCATATCATTAGCGTTAGTTGCCGGTGTCATCTGTGGCGATGTTGTTTGCGACTGCTATCGCAGGAAAAATTGTGATATTGGCTGTTAGCACTAGCTTGTGAATACGGCGATACATTTATTGCCACTTTGGCTGCGATAAAGTGCCGCTAACTCGGCAATAAGCCCTTGAGAATATCCCCCAGGAAGTGTAAGGTGGTGGCATGGGTTGAAATCACTACTAGACAGCCTAGGTCGTTGGCATCCCCTGACAACATCAAAAGGCCTCTTAGAAAAACTTTGGGACCCTATGCCTATTTATTTTGGTATTATTTCGTTTTTTATGAAGGAAGCACTGATAAGAACATAACACTGTGTAGAGGCTGCATTCATGGCAGCAACCACTGGCCACCGTGCATCCACACGAGGCAAAGTATAGGAAAACTAAGCCTACAATAAAACAGTTAATAACAGGTGTATGCGTCATAGTGAAGTAATCAATAATCACACCAGGGTCAGGCTTTCACGGATGGCTAATGGATGGGCTCATGTCGCCATAACTTCAGGCGGCGCATTATCTATTCACGAAAACCCTTCTCGTCTGTGATTATTGCTTAATTAAAATGTGAATAAAGCTGCAAATTGGGACAGCCTACCTCACTGCAGTCTCCACTTCCTCGTTCTGGGTCACGGCGTGGGTGTCCCTGGCAGCAGGTACACACAATCTTTGAAGTTAACACACTGCCTGATCTTTGGTTATGTAAAATATTGCACCGGAGGCTAATGCTCTTCAGGGCGTGCACACGCTAACCTGAGGGCAACCCTCTTTTAAGATCAGCTTTCAGAAATTAAAATGTAACAGGAGCTTTAAAAACCAGGAAATCGATGTCATTATGCAATGCAATTTTTACTGCTTGCTGCGTCGAGTTGTAAAGCACCTTTCCTTGTGGTATCCATTGTCATTAGTGTCTTTACAGGAGTTTCTTCCTCACTGATGGGTGTGTTTGTTTTTCCAAGTAACTGCATAGACGACTCCTTCTCTTATAATTACTTTGATCTGTTCCGGCTCGCGCTTCTATCAAGCCATCTCAGCGAGATAATTATCTTTTAAATCTGCTTGGGTCATGGGAGGGGAGACCATCAGCCTCCTCATTAGTGAAACGCAATATGGTTTAGCAAGATTTTCAACGAGATGCGAGGAAGGGGAGGCTGCCCTTTTATTATGCTCGCATTTTTATACATGCGTTTTTCTTAATCAATACAAACAAAAGTCATAACAAAATAAATCAAACCCGGGGTGAATTTACATATTAAGGTTTTTAAACTGCACTCAATACTGGCATCTACTAAGTGCTCGCAATTATGAACGACAGCAGAACGAAGCCACAGAATATAAAATGATTTGATCAAGATCACACAACTTGGAGAAGCTACTACTATAACGAGAGCTCCTCTACTCTACAACTGGAGATTTAGCTGCTAGACTACGTCTCCTGCCTTACGGGGTTCATTACTCTTTGTAATTTATGTGGGGGAAAAGGTACATTTCTAAAGAACCTGTACATAGACTCGCAAATCAAATTAAGCCAGGAATTCTTATACTAGAGCATCACAACTTCCAGTAGACAGGAATTTAGCATCCCATCTCTCCAAGCATAGCTACGTGTCACCTTAATCCCAATACTAGGTACATGTACATGGGATGTGTTGGAAAATAGCCCTCTCCGAAGGGTTACCTCAAACTTTTGGCCTCCCATTCTTTTTACCTTGTTTTTGCTGGCTTTAGGACTCGGCGCACTGTACCACTGCTAACCAGTGCTAAAGTGCATGTGTTCTCCCCTTAAAACATGGAAACATTAGCTCATACCGAATTGTCATATTTAATTTGCTTATAAATCCCTAGTAAAGAGCAATACATGTGCCAGGGCCTGTAAATTAAATGCTACTAGTGATTTTGCCACCCACATAAGTAGCCCTAACCCATGTCTCAGGCCTGCCACTGAAGGGCCTGTGTGTGCAGCTTACTGTGACTTCAGCTTGGCATTTAAATCAACTTGCCACGCCTTAAACTCCCCTTTTATTACACATACGTCACCCCTAAGGTAGGCCCTAGGTAGTCCATAGTGCAGCGTGATGTGTAAATAAAAGTTAGGACATGTTCTTGTAAGCTTTACATGTTTTGGGAGTGACCCCCTGTGCCCCCACAGGCGGTCGCTCCTCTCACACTGCTGCTGCCTGACGCCTGTCTGCTGCTGCTGCTCCCGCTGACGCCGCTTCCTCCTCACCAGCGCTGACCTCTGCATCTCGGAGGTACCGCCCTCCGCTCGCTGCTCACTGCCTGCTGCTGCTGCCCACTCTCCTCGCCAACTCTCCGCCGCCGCTGCCCCGGTCACTCTCCTTCCTGGTTTCCCGCCGCTGACCCCGCAGTCCCGCCTCTCCTCCCTGCCCATTGGCCACCCAGCCTCCCGCCTCCCAGCTGACCCTCCCTCCCGGCTCCTTACTTAAGGGGACCGCGGCGGGCTGGTCAGTGTGACCCCCTGTGCCCCCACAGGCGGTCGCTCCTCTCACACTGCTGCTGCCTGACGCCTGCCTGCTGCTGCTGCTCCCGCTGACGCCGCTTTCTCCTCACCAGCGCTGACCTCTGCATCTCGGAGGTACCGCCCTCCGCTCGCTGCACACTGCCTGCTGCTGCTGCCCACTCTCCTCGCCAACTCTCCGCCCCCGCTGCCCAGGTCACTCACCTTCCTGGTTTCCCGCCGCTGACCCCGCAGTCCCGCCTCTCCTCCCTGCCCATTGGCCACCCAGCCTCCCGCCTCCCAGCTGACCCTCCCTCCCGGCTCCTTACTTAAGGGGACCGCGGCGGGCTGGTCAGTGTGACCCCCTGTGCCCCCACAGGCGGTCGCTCCTCTCACACTGCTGCTGCCTGACGCCTGTCTGCTGCTGCTGCTCCCGCTGACGCCGCTTCCTCCTCACCAGCGCTGACCTCTGCATCTCGGAGGTACCGCCCTCCGCTCGCTGCTCACTGCCTGCTGCTGCTGCCCACTCTACTCGCCAACTCTCCGCCGCCGCTGCCCCGGTCACTCTCCTTCCTGGTTTCCCGCCGCTGACCCCGCAGTCCCGTCTCTCCTCCCTGCCCATTGGCCACCCAGCCTCCCGCCTCCCAGCTGACCCTCCCTCCCGGCTCCTTACTTAAGGGGACCGCGGCGGGCTGGTCAGTGTGACCCCCTGTGCCCCCACAGGCGGTCGCTCCTCTCACACTGCTGCTGCCTGACGCCTGTCTGCTGCTGCTGCTCCCGCTGACGCCGCTTCCTCCTCACCAGCGCTGACCTCTGCATCTCGGAGGTACCGCCCTCCGCTCGCTGCTCACTGCCTGCTGCTGCTGCCCATTCTCCTCGCCAACTCTCCGCCACCGCTGCCCAGGTCACTCTCCTTCCTGGTTTCCCGCCGCTGACCCCGCAGTCCCGCCTCTCCTCCCTGCCCATTGGCCACCCAGCCTCCCGCCTCCCAGCTGACCCTCCCTCCCGGCTCCTTACTTAAGGGGACCGCGGCGGGCTGGTCAGTGTGACCCCCTGTGCCCCCACAGGCGGTCGCTCCTCTCACACTGCTGCTGCCTGACGCCTGCCTGCTGCTGCTGCTCCCGCTGACGCCGCTTCCTCCTCACCAGCGCTGACCTCTGCATCTCGGAGGTACCGCCCTCCGCTCGCTGCTCACTGCCTGCTGCTGCTGCCCACTCTACTCGCCAACTCTCCGCCGCCGCTGCCCCGGTCACTCTCCTTCCTGGTTTCCCGCCGCTGACCCCGCAGTCCCGTCTCTCCTCCCTGCCCATTGGCCACCCAGCCTCCCGCCTCCCAGCTGACCCTCCCTCCCGGCTCCTTACTTAAGGGGACCGCGGCGGGCTGGTCAGTGTGACCCCCTGTGCCCCCACAGGCGGTCGCTCCTCTCACACTGCTGCTGCCTGACGCCTGCCTGCTGCTGCTGCTCCCGCTGACGCCGCTTCCTCCTCACCAGCGCTGACCTCTGCATCTCGGAGGTACCGCCCTCCGCTCACTGCTCACTACCTGCTGCTGCTGCCCACTCTCCTCGCCAACTCTCCGCCGCCGCTGCCCCGGTCACTCTCCTTCCTGGTTTCCCGCCGCTGACCCCGCAGTCCCGCCTCTCCTCCCTGCCCATTGGCCACCCAGCCTTCCGCCTCCCAGCTGACCCTCTCTCCCGGCTCCTTACTTATGACGCCCACCCAGCGATTGTGCGCCAAAGGTAAGCCCCCAAGACTACCCTCAGAGGCACCCTCATCTACAGACCCCCGGGACCACACGCACAGTTCTGCGAAGACATCACGGACTTCATCAGCCCCCCCGCCCTCCCCTCCGCCGACTACATCCTCCTCGGGGACCTCAACTTCCACCTGGAGAACAACAACGACCGCAACACCACCGCCCTGCTGGACAACCTCGCCAACCTCGGACTCAAGCAACTGGTCAACACCCCCACCCACTACGCCGGCCACACGCTCGACCCCCTCTTCTCATCCAGCAAGCACGTCACCTTCAGCCACTCCACCAGACTTCACTGGACTGACCACAGCTGCATCCACTTCAGCTTCAAAAAAGAACACGGTCCACCACCACCCGAAGCAGGTTCCCCACAGAAACTGGAGCAAGATCACCGTCGACCAGCTCGCCACCTCCCTCAGCCAGAACCCACCTGTCAGGACAACGGACCCTAACACAGCAGCCCTCGACCTCACGCAGTGGCTGACCTCCTGTGCCGACGACCTCGCCCCACTGAAGAACCCACTCACCAGGCCCAGAAGCAAGAAGGCTCCCTGGTTCACCGACGAACTCAAGAACTCCAAGAAGGCCTGCCGCACCCTCGAAAAGGCCTGGCTCCTCGACAAGACTGCCGACAACATGACCGCCCTCAAACTCGCCACCCGCAGACATCACCAGCTCATCCGCACCACCAAGAAGAAATCCCTGAAGGAACGACTGGACAAGAACGCCCATGACAGCAAGGAGCTCTTCAAAATCGTCAAGGAGTTCTCCAACCCCAGCACCGGCAACAACGACATCACTCCCTCACAGGACCTCTGCGACTCCCTCGCCTCGTACTTCCACTGCAAGATCGCCAACATCCACAACAGCTTCGGCGTTCCACCCCCACACCCATCGGTCGAACCTACGCACCCCGCCGCCATCCTCCAGACATGGACCGAGGTGACCCCCGAAGACACAACACGCATGATGAACACCATCCACTCCGGATCGCCGACAGACCCGTGCCCCCACCATGTCTTCAACAAGGCCGCCTCTACCATCGCACCCCACCTCCGACACATCATCAACACCTCCTTCGACACAGCCACCTTCCCGGAGAGCTGGAAGCACGCCGAGCTCAGCGCACTGCTGAAGAAACCAACAGCGGACCCGACCGACCTCAAGAACTTCCGCCCCATCTCGCTCCTTCCCTTCCCTGCCAAAGTCATCGAGAAGGTCGTCAACAAGCAACTGGCCGCCTTCCTCGAGACGAACGGATCCCTCGACCCATCGCAGTCCGGATTCAGAGCCAACCACAGCACCGAGACCGCCCTCATCGCAGCCACCGACGACATCCGAGCCCTGCTCGACAACGGTGAAACAGCGGCACTCATCCTCCTAGACCTCTCCGCAGCATTTGACACTGTCTGCCACCGCACCCTAGTCCAACGCCTCAACAACACCGGCATCCAAGGGAAGGCCCTGGAATGGATCATCTCATACCTCTCCGGCAGAACACAGAGAGTACGCCTCCCTCTGTTCCACTCTGAGGCCACCGAAGTCATCTGCGGCGTCCCGCAAGGATCATCGCTCAGCCCCACTCTCTTCAACATCTACATGAAACCCCTCGCTGCCATCGCACGCCAACACAACCTCAACATCATCTCCTACGCCGATGACACCCAGCTGATTCTCTCCCTCACCAGAGACCCCGACACCGCCAAAACCAGCCGACACGAAGGGATGAAAGACGTCGCCAAATGGATGGACATCAGCCGCCTGAAATTGAACACGGACAAGACAGAACTCCTCATCCTGGGACCGTCGCCCTCCGCATGGGACGACTCCTGGTGGCCCCCGGCCCTAGGCACCGCACCCAAGCCAACGGATCACGCACGCAACTTGGGCGTCATCCTGGACTCCTCCCTATCGATGACCAGACAAGTCAACGCCGTCTCCTCAGCTTGCTTCCACAACCTCCGCATGCTCCGTAAGATCTTCCGATGGATCCCGACCGAGACCAGGAAGACGGTCACCTAGGCCCTCGTCACCAGTAGACTAGACTATGGAAACACCCTCTACGCCGGTACAACAGCCAAGCTTCAGAAAAGACTTCAGCGTATCCAGAACGCCTCCGCCCGACTCGTCCTGGACGTCCCCCGATGCAGCCACATCTCGAGCCACCTAAGAGACCTGCACTGGCTCCCTGTCAACAAGAGGATCACGTTCAGACTCCTCACCCACGCACACAAATCCCTCCACGACCTGGGCCCAAGGTACCTCAACGACCGCCTGACCTTCTACACGCCCACCCGCCAGCTACGATCCGCGAACCTCGCCCTCGCCGTCGTCCCTCGCATCAAGAGAGCCACCGCCGGAGGAAGATCCTTCTCCTACCTGGCGGCTAAGACATGGAACTCCCTGCCCGTCCACCTACGGCTGACCCAGGACCACCTCGCCTTCAGGAAACAGCTCAAGACCTGGCTGTTCGAGCAGTAGCAGACCCCCTCCCCCAAGCGCCTTGAGACCCTTCCGGGTGAGTAGTGCGCGATATCAATTCCATGATTGATTGATTGATTGATTGACAAACAGCTAATTTCATTTTCATTTTTGACTACTGTGAGGCATACTCTTCTCATAGGCTAACATTGGGAATTCATTAAAATACATTTAAGCTGTAATTCCTGATTAGAAAGGAATAGCTGCATTGTGTTTCATATTTTTGGAATGGTGATGACAAAGTCAGATTTAACATTCCTATATTAGAAATGCCACTTTTAGAAAGTGGACATTTCTCTGCTCTTACTGCTCCTTGTGCCTTGCAGCCTGTCTTTAAAACACATCTGATCTGGGTGACAGTTACACTTTGTGCATTCCCTCCAGACAGCCACAAACATGGGAAGGCTAAGTGTGGCTGAGTACCCATCCACATACATCTGCATTCTAATGGCCCTTCCTGGGCAGGAAGGGGCTCAAACTTACACTTCAAAGGGTAGTGGCCTGACCCCACACAAAGGACTGATTACCCCCCTCCTGACACCCCCAGATAGTCTGGCAGACAGGACTGGGTTGAAACAGATATTTGTACACTCCAAAACCACTCTTTTAAGTTTTCCCCACTTTAAAGGCACATTTGGGAAGAAGTACTGGGTCTCTGACCCCATCAAATCAGACACTTCTGGACCTACACTTCTGGCACAAGAACTGCTGTGCTGCTCATAGGACTCAACTGATCTGTTGATCTGGAAGCTCTGCTTTTCTGTGTGTTGCCCTGCTGCCTGTAGCACCCTAATCTTGTAGAAGGAGAGCTGGGCTCTCCCTTCTTCTAAAAAAGTGATCTCCAAGGGCTTGTTGGCTTCGCTCCTGTTGCTTAAGACTAAGGGAATTCAAAGTCTCTACCGCTGTGCCTAACTCACTTGAAGTGACCCAGGTACTTGCAACACAGATTTTGTTGCATCTCCTGTCTGCTTGTAGCAGAACTGGCAAATCAACCCAGTTGCGAGAGTAAAATCAGTGCACCGCCTCGGAACCAGCACTTTGCCACCAGAGATTGACGCATCAGACAGCGTATCGCCATTGCTGCAGATTGGTGGGATCGAGGCATCCCCTCAACTTCGTGGCAGAAACAGACGCACCACTTGATGCCTCTCGACTCCGGTACCCATCTTCGGAACCAACGCATCGCCTTCCATGCGTGGAGAAGATCGATGCATCTCACTGCTTGCGACCAGGAAAGGTACTTTGTTCACCGGAGCCTGCGTGGGTCCTGCAGCCGGACGGCGCTCCATCGCGGTTAGCGTGAACTTTCACTTTGCCCCAGTCCAGAGTGACCTAAGGTAACCTTTTCAGCTTTACTTGCTGCTAAGTGCTTTACTGCATTTATTTTTTTAAAATTCAATCTCTCAACTTCTACGCATTGGATTTTTGTCATTTGGGTTTTGTTTTATTGATAAAGTCATAATTTATTTTTCTAAACCATTGTGGAGTCTTTTTGTTGTGTATTGACAGTGTTACTGAATGAGTTGTTTGGCAAATACTTTACATTTTGCCTTCTAAGTTAAGCCTGCCTGCTCTGTGCCAAGCTACCAGAGGGTGAGCACAGGATATTTTAGGTTGTGTTGTGACTTACCCTGACTAGGATTGTGGTCCCTACTTGGACAAGGTGCATACCTCTGCCAACTAGAGACCCAATTTCTAACACGATGCTGGCAATCCATTTGTACCGTCAGGTCCATCAGGCATTCCATTTTATGGGTGTATGGAACACCTTCCAAAGGATCATTAAATGCTGATTTACTTTTCAGTGCAGTAAAGATATGGACAGGTAAACCTGCCTTCCAGGGCTTATGTGTAACAAGAGCATTGGTCTGCACAACATGCACTCTGCCCTTGCTCAACGGGTTACCACCCAGGAAGTCCTTTAGTCAGGCATAGCTGAATCTAGTGAATATTGACAACTTCTGCTGTGCATTAAACATAGTCCCCACCCCAAGCACTGGTTATATGGATCTTTGGCGATGCACAGCTGGTTATGGACATTGAGTGTGGGGTTTGGCCACAGCCTGATCGCAGTTCACATCTCTGAAAACCCACTATGAGTGTCCTTTGGCTTTTAAGAATGGGTTCTGGTAATAGGCAGACAAGTTCTTTTGAAGATGGTGGCCCTACTGTGATTCCTCTATATATTTCCAAACTACCCAAACACGCTCTCTGCAAGCATCTTTTCTGATGTTAATTCCCTTCTAGGAAGATTCTTTGGATGTCATGGGCCTCACATGACAAATGCACAGAGGTGCATGTCATAAATCACTAAAGGTGTTGATATCTACTTCTACTGCTGCAACTCACAACTTGTGGTCATTAGCTACTGGGTATTGGGACCGCCATGACCAGGCTCACAGGTTGGAGATAGATCCCCTCGAAGACTGTAATCTAGCGATAGTGCTCTACAGCTCCCCCATTCCTAGAGTGGTACCTGAAACAACTCCCTCCCCTTTTTTGTTGGCATAGTGCTTTAAAGCATATTTGTTGGTTTAAAGCAGTTACACTGGAAACTCCTTTTGGTAGGCCACCTGACTTCCACATGTTTCAGGCCTGGAAGTATTCAAGGCATAGCCTCTCGAACGTTAGGGATGTATGAGTAGGTTGTCAAGTTAAAGTGTATGCACAATTAACTGAGGAGTTTGCCCTACACAAGTCTCAATTTTATGCATATCTGCAGCTCCATCACACACTGCTGCAACACAACCACCTATTGAAGGCGGTCTGGGAATTTAACACCTTGGAACCTAAGACTATGATGAAACCACTTAACAAAAGAGCTTTATCATTAATGTATAGGGCCCTGTGGTGAGGTCCCTGGAACCCCTGGCATGGTTGAGATCCAAGTGGCAAGAGGATGCATTTATCGTAGAAGGTGAGGTTTGGTCTGAGGCCAAGATGGCTGCGAGATGCCTTGCCATGTCCACCAAATTGAGGCTACAGAACATATTATGACCATATGAAACTCTGGTACATTGGGAGAAGTCAGAACCATTGATGATTGTGTTGCCACACAAACGCAGTGGTATGGTCTTGCACAGTGATCACTTGCTATTGGACAGAGCTAGGTAAAATGCTAAGTGGCACATTTGGTTTTGTTTGAGAACCTGACCATAAACATGCTTTTCTGGTGGTCTGAAGGAAGGGGGTCAACACCCATTGAACCTGGTTGCAATTGTATTTTTTAAGGACAAAAGTGGGTCATTGCATGCATTGGATTGTGGTAGAGGCTCCTACGATTAGAGAATGGCTCTCGGGCATGGCCTTGAGAGCTGGTCAGATAGAGCTTGGGAGTGCAAACCATGGTGCTTTTCAAAAGTCAAGTGGTACCATCTCTCTAACTATCCCAAAAATCTCTGTATCTTAATATGGTGCATTTGTGCATAGAAGATTCTGTGAGCAAAATAAGTCAAGTATTCAACTTTTTAATCGCTATTTCATTAGTTTTTAAAGCTGATTCGTGAATAGCTTTATCAGAGTCAAAGCCTTTCCCTTTATGTCTTTCCTCTTTCTTACTTTTTTTTAGCAGTATCAGTTTACTATTAAACCATGGTTCTTTTAGCTCAGCATAAGAGGTTTTACTAATTTTCAAAAAGACAATGGAGTTAAGAGTGAAAGAAATCCAGCTACCATGTTTTTTTGCTGTTGAATCTATCCCTACCTCTAACTGGTACCCCTTATTCTTCAGCGCCTCTTGGTGGTTAATACTCTTAATTTTTGCCCAGGACTGTCTATGAATGAGGTATTCTTGGTGCATTATACCACCTCCCAAGAATTACCCCCAGGTCCACCATGACCTCGTCCCATTCATTACAAATGAGATAACTATCTCACCAGCCAGAAGAAAAAGAACAGAGGAATAATGATATACACTAACTCACTCCTCCTACTTAAGCAGTACCTACCCAACATTCATCCTGTTCTGTTTTTCTGTCTGCTGACAGAATGAAGGGACAAGGATTTCAGTGGCTCCTGTGGGCTGCAGTTAATTTTTGTGGTACTGGCCGGCATAATAGCAGGGCACAGAAGTGGAACCGGCAGGATTGGGTGTCTCCCTGCCTACTTGGCTTCAGGAGAGACTTTCATATTGGCAGGTTATTGATTTTTGATATTTAGAGACTTTTATTTGATTCAAAGAATGGCTAATTTACTCTGATGTTCTGTTGCAGCTGTACCCTAGGTCGGAAGCCTGCTGGAGCTTGTACAGGTCCTTTTGATGATGTACAACTCATTGGCCGTCTTGCTCCTGACTACCGGCCTGCTGTTTATGCTCATGTGTGCTGCATGAGGAGTGAGGGCGTGCAAAAATCGGTGTTGGCTTTTTCGTTTTCATGTCTATGAAGTGCCTTTATATGCCAGCTTTGGGGGTGAGTACTGCATAGTGGTTTTTTTCATATTTGTAGATAAAATAGTGCATGTCATTTGATTGCTGATTTGTGGATTACTTGCTGTGACTTGATCTTTGGGATTCAAGGATCATATTTGGTGGTTTCTATGCTTTCAGGATGGGAAAGCATTCAAAGAAAAGGAGGCATGTGAAGTCCTCCTCTTCTTCCTCTGACACTTTGTCCTCTCCCCCCACCGAAATGACACAGTGAGAGTGACAATGCCAGAATCAAGAGATTATTCAAGGAGACTTTGTTTGAGATGAGATCATACAAAGTGAGACCAATGGATTCCCTGCCTCTAGGATCTTCTCAGTCCTCAGGTTCAGAGGATGAGATTCGAGGGGCAGGGCATCATAAGGGCAAGTACATTTCAAGGGGTATCCTGCCAGTCTGTATTATACATGTAAAATCTAACATGGGATTTCCGGAACATGAATTTCCGGAAACATCTGCAGGGTCTTTCCTGTATCAGTTTCAGAGCACAGCTCCCCTGGATGTTCCTGTGCATTATACATTAATGAGGTCCTCAAAAGAGAGTGGAAGGACACAGATAAAATGATGCTCCCCAGATTCATGGCCAAATTGTATCCATTGCAGGATATTAAGAGGGATTTTCCGTATTCCATCCCTATTGATTATTTTGTGGCCAGTTAGGTGGGGAAAACGTCCTTGGCTCAGGATGCTGTCATATAAGATTCTGCGGACTAAAGGATTGACACTTTCCTCCATAAGGTAAATTCAGGCTCACATCTGGCTCTGTGGGCCGGGATATCTGGCACATATGTGGCTCAGTCTCTGCTCCCAGACACTAAGTCGCTGTACAGATCTATGGATGAGGCATCTGATTGATCAGGTTTTTTAGAGCAAATCGAACATCAGGTGGAGCACATTTCAGATGTTTCCTTTGATGTGGTGAGGACCTCGGCCTTGTCCGGAGGGGCTTTTGTGGAGGCCCGATGGAACTTGGTTCTGAAGGAATGTCGGGCTGATTCAGCACAAAAGGTGTCGGCCCTCAGGTTACCTTTCCAGGGTAACCAGTTGTTTGGTGTGGAGCTGGAACATAAGCTCCACAATTTATTTAAAGAAAATAAATATTCATCCTCCTTGACACATGCTTCTATGGGGAAGCAACATGTGAAACCCAAGTCTCCATTCCATCCGTCCTCTCAGAGGCAATATCAGCAGGGGGGGATTTTGAGACCCGTGGGGATCATGACAAGAAAGCAAAGTTTCCCCCCAAAATGTGTTCCTGACTATATGGTGGAGGATAAGGTGTGTGCGGTCAGAGGTCGGATCCAGCATTTTCTGCCGACCTGGGAAGCATCTACTTCAGACACCTGGGTGCTGATTATCCTGAGAGAGGAATACAAGATAGAATTTGTGGATCTGCCTCACCAGTCACAAAAAATCAGCACACATTATTTAATCTATTGAGGACAAGGAGGCATTAACAAAAAGAGTGCATGGCTGGATCACGCTCAGTGACTACGGAAGATCGCAACCACAAGCATACCTCAACATTGGTATGAACATAAAAACGAAAGAAAAGTTTTTAAAATTACGCCTTGGCGTAATTCCAGTAATCCCGCATTTACCACCCTGGGTAAGAAAAAACTTTTCACAGCAGTGCCGCCTGTGTAAAGCTGACAAGGAAGACATTGTCCATGTGATATGTCTTAAACTAAAGGACTTGAGGTACAATTTATTACGATCCTCTTTTAAATTACACGGCGTTTGGACATGCAGGCAGGCTGTCAAACTGTGCTTTAACCCCAGCAATACCAAATTAAACTGCCAGGTTGTAAAGTTTTTTGATTCAGTAGAAAAAAGATACAAGAGCGCTTGATGACCATTGAAAGATTTTATGGACAATTATGAACTGATATTAATCAAACTTTTAACTTGAGGAATTGCCCACAAATGAACTTTCTAAATAATTTTTAGTAATGTTTTTATAGTTTTGTAAAGATTTTAATTAATCATGTACAAATAAAAAAATGATTTGATTTGATCAGTCAGGAGTCCGTCTGACTCTGTGTTTGTACCGGAAGGAGAAGAGGTTAGCTCTGGCTCAGGACTTCACCTCTTTTCTGTAGAAGGAGGAAATTCTGGAGGTTCCTTGGATGGAGAGGGGCGTGGGGCCTCTTTTACTTTGGCAAAATCCACGGGAGGTTTCAGGATTGTGTTGGACCTAAAGGCTCTCAACAAATTTGTTCAGTCCCTGCCATTCAAAATGGAAACTCTCCAGAAAGTGAGTCAGTTGGTAATCAAGGGTCTTCTGATGTGCACCCTGGATCTTCAGGATGCATACTACCATGAGCCAATTCACCCTCAGTTCCAGCAGTATCTGAGATTTTGTGTACGGGAGACACATTATTCGTTCAGGGTGCTCCTGTTCATC
Source organism: Triturus cristatus (assembly GCF_964204655.1). Taxonomy (NCBI): domain Eukaryota; kingdom Metazoa; phylum Chordata; class Amphibia; order Caudata; family Salamandridae; genus Triturus; species Triturus cristatus. The sequence continues at coordinate 176,161,595 of NC_140592.1, read as the reverse complement.
CTCAAGTCGGCTTCTAGGATCTTCACAAAGGTAGTGGCTCCTCTGGTGGAATCGATTCATCAGCTGTGGCATTCACCTATATCCTTACCTGGACAATATGCTCATTGATGTTCCTTCAGATCAGCAGCTTCTTCACAATCTGGCCTTGGTCTGCTAAATAATCCAGGCTCATGGGTTCCTGCTCAATTGGGGGAAATGTCAGTTGGTGCTATCCAGAGATCTGACTTTTATAAGGGGCCAGGTTCCGTACTAATCTGAACAGGGTATTCCTTCCTGCCCCAGAACTGAGCTGTTGGGGTCTCTGGCCTTGAGATCAATGTGTTACCACTCCCTACCAGTCTGTCAATGATCCAGAGTTCTGGGACACATGGCGGTGGCTGAGTTTATGGTTCCTTGGGCCCGTTTTCATCTTCAATCTCTGTGGGTTCATCTTCATTCTTTTTGGGACCTCAAGTAAGGGGACTGCGAGTGTGTGGTACCAGGGACTGCAGAGGTTATCGATTTTCGGAGTTGGTGGAGTCAACAGGATTAGCTCTCCATGGGCATGACATTGAAATCAGATCCTCCATTAAAAAAAAAAAATGTTTAACTTTATTTATAATTTTAGGCTGGTACATAGTAGTTCAATATCACGTGGTCAACAAGTCCAGCAGATCATTTACAGGCCAGTGTATGCAGATTACTTTGCATATCTTGTGATTATTATCTCAGGTTTGGAAGTAGTGTACATTCAATTTCCGAGGTGCTGAGGAGCAAATAACAAAATCTACACATCTTGCATGCAGCTTTAAGAGGTTGTACAGACATAAAGACATCCATGAAATTCCCAGGTCTGTCGGTGCGCAATGAGAGCTCATTAAACTGGCTTGCCTCCCATACCTATCCGGTCACATATAATCATCCCTTCTAAATCAAGAAAGGCCACCATCTTATTCTACCTCCTCTTCAACAGCACTCCCCACTGCCGCCGTCTCCCGGTACTATGCGAGAGAAGGTATCTCACCAGTGGCCCGCATATGTCCTTGGGTTGATACGCCCGTGGCAGCAGCTCAGCGTAGGTGTTACTCTGTTCTTGGCAATATATTAGATCTGCCAACCATTCCTTAAATTTCGGGGCCCGGCCTCTACTCCATCGACAGGCCACTTTACGCTTTGCCAGCCAAATAGATATAGCACCAGATTTTCTGCAATTTTTGGGTATCTGTGCTGTGTATCCCAGGAGCGCAAGTGTCAGATCTCTGGCTAGATGACTGTCTATCATGTCTTCCAATGCTACGAACACTTGTTCCCAGTACTCTTCTATTTTCACACATTCCCACGCTAAATGCAGGAACCCTGCTCCCGGTCGTCTACATCTCTCACAGCGATCATTGTCAGCTAACTTAAAGTGCAGCTTCTTAACCAGTGTATAATACAATTGGTGTTAGGAATTTATAGTGGATCACACGGAGCCGGCTACTAGCCAATATCTGTGCAGTCTGTAGACAGCAATACTGCCACTGGTCAGCCGTGATTTCCCTCCCCAATTCTTATCCCCAACGCAGTCTGGACTGACTATCTGTCCCGCCCTAAGTGCCAGTATCGTGGTATATAACCCGGACACCAGATGTTTGCCATCTGCGGATCGTAACATCCGATGTAATGGCTCCAATCTCACAGGTCCCCGAGGGAAATCTGGGAGAAGTGACTTCATACCTTTTCGCAATCTCACGTATAAGAAAACATCTAGCGGTGTGCGTACCTCTGTCGGCAGGAACTGATCTAATGTGAGGAAGGTTCCCTCATGAAAAAGATCCCCCCACATACTGATCTTTGCTCTCCTACATAGGTCTTGGAATCCCCTCTCCTACAATAGTGTCAAATTCGGGTGATATGTGAGTGGCAATCCAGGAGAGTAAAGGAAGGACACATCTAGTAGGGTCATTCTCCGGTGCCATGCTGCAACCGTGCCTGTGACGGTGGTGGGTGATGGCGCCGGCGTATGTGTCGGACCATATATGATGCCGCTAAGGGGTATCGGATCCGCAAGCCAGTCTTCCACCGCTACTTGCGGCATATACCATGGAGGGTGCACCCAATAATATGCATAGTGCGCTTCGGTGCTTAGGAAATAGACCTCAAAGTCAGGAACATCCAACCCACCTTGCTCATATGGCTTTGTTAATATGGACCATTTCAGCCGCGGCTGTTTGCCCCCCCCCCCCCACACCAATTGTATTCGTTCAGAGCGCAGCGTGGCGAAAAAAAAAACGTCCTGGGTGATAGGGAATATTGAGAAAGAGGTACAAAAATTGTGGGAGTATCACCATTTTAATAAGTGACACTCGGCCCGCCATGGACAGGGGCAATGCCACCCAGCGCGTGATATTAGCCTTTATGCGTTCAACAGCTGTGCCATAGTTCGCCCGTATAGTTTCATCTCTGTCCCTAGCTACGCGGACTCCGAGATACCTCAATTCATCATGGCACCACTCCAGCGGAAAATCTAGTGGGAAGGGGGTCACCGCCTGCGTGAGCGGGAACACCTGGGACTTTCCCCAATTAATTCCCACGCCAGAGAGCTGTCCGAACCGTATGAACTCCCCCAATATGGGATTGATGATGCTCTGCAGATCTCTAATGTATAGTGTTATATCGTCTGCATACAGTGATATCAATATTTGCCGCATACAACAACGGAATGCCTTATCATTATGGACCTGTCTCAGCCTGACAGCCAGCGGCTCAACAGCAAGAGCGAATAATAAGGGCGACAACGGGCACCCCTGACGGGTGTCTCTGGAAATTGAGATTGGGGGGGACAGATGACCATTTATCAATATTCGGGCCTTGGGCTGATGATGTAATAATTGAAGCCATGAGAGGTACAAACGTGGGAATCCCATCCTCCGCAAAACTCCAAACAGGTAATCCCATTCTACTGAATCAAATGCCTTTGTGGCATCAAGGAAAACTGCAGCCAGGGGGAAGTCAAAGTCCACTGTTTGTGTTAATGGAAACAGTGTCCTGAGATTGTGTGAAGTCGACCTGCCCGGTACGAACCCTGACTGGTCCGGCAGTACAAGTTTTTCCATCAACAGGGACAGACGATTAGCCAGCACTTTGGCTAATATTTTGGCATCGCAGTTTATGAGCGACAATGGCCTATATGAGTCACAGGAGTCAGGGGTTTTTCCCGGTTTCAGCAAGGACGTGACCGTCGCCTCCCTCATCGAGGGAGGCAACACTCCCATCTCCAAGGATTCCTCATATACTTCCTTTAGGACCTGCGCCATTACATCAATATAGCTTTTATAAGATTCAGCTGGCAGACCGTCCGAACCTGGCGCCTTCCCGTTTTTCAGCTGCATGATTGCCTCCTGTATTTCATCCAATTCAAATGGATGGCATAAGAACTCCCGCTGCGCATCCCCTAGCCATCCGAGTGCGACCTTCCCCAGGAATTCCACCAGACCTAGCGCCCCCCTCCTCTGAGATGTGTACTGTGTGCCATAGTGTGAAATAAACTTCTCTAGTATGTCTAATGTGTCCCTTTGAGTGGTGCCCCCAGGGCCCTGCACCTCCAGTATGTATGTGCTAAAGTGAGGATGTCACGTTACCTCCGCCAATGCTCTCCCCGGACGCTCCCCCTTGCCATATCTGCGGGCCGTCCAGTATCGTCCACGAAAGTTCAGTTCGCGCTGTGCTGTAGCCTCATATTCCGTCAGCGTATCCCGAAATACACTGTGTACCTGTCCTGCCTCACCCTGCCCCATCTTCCTCTCCAACCCTCTCAATTCTCCCTCCAGACATCTGAGTGTACGCTGTATATCTCGTAGCACCCCAAAACTCTTCGATATACAAATCCCCCTGACCGTCACCTTAATGGCTTCTCAAATTACCTCAACACTATCTACTCACCCTTTATTTCTAATAAAAAAGTTATGGATCTCCTCCTTCAGCTCTGCATGGAAAACGGTGTCTAACAATGCTGTGGGTTGTAACCTCCATCGCGGCCTTGGACTAGTATACCCCGGCGGGGTGAACAATACCTTTACCGGACAGTGGTCCGAAAAAGTTCTAGCCAAATGTGACACCTGTTGAATGCTGGGCCCCTGTCTCCTGGACATGAAACAGTAGTCTATCCTCTCCCAGGTTCCCCTATGGGAGGTAAAGTGTGTGCCTTCCCTTTCCTGCGGATGCAGATGCCGCCAGCTGTCAATGAGACCTCCCTCCTCCAGAATGCCATAGAGTACTTCTCTGGACTTGGTATAGTGGTGCATCGATACATTCGACCTGTCCTGGTGCGGCTGCAGTGCCACATTAAAATCTCCCCCCCCCATATTATGTGGGTGGAGCCAGTGGTCAGTATTTTACTCCAGTAGATTACAGCAGAGGGACCCTGAATATATTAATAAGTGAGGAAGGGATCAGGGAAAGAAACTATTCAAAAAACAAGACTTCCTACACTATACTATTTAAATTAAAGGCAATATGTCCATGTAGTAAAGTAATACCCACAGTCAACGGTGTATAAAACTATATTATTTTGTTTATTAGTTCATTTTATCATTTTTTATCATTTTTTCAACCACCTCAAAAAACATATACATAAACATTTTTCATACTGTGTTATAATACATATAATATACTTCACATCAAACTATTGAAGCACAATTTATGATTAATTGTACAACCATGACATAAATAAGAAAACATATATACCACATATATAACACACAATTAGAGACAATAAACCTGAAACTCAAGAAAACAACAATATATTGACAATTAAAATCATAGGTTGTGGAATTTAAACATAGGACCAGCGCCTACGCGCGTTTCGGAGCTCAAGAATGATCTTTACAGGCTCCTTCTTCAGGGCGTATTACAGTGGTCTTTCAAAGAAAAAGGCTTCAAGGCCTAGTTTGATGTCCAACACTCATACATTGGAGTTTAAACATTAGATTTTGACAGCCGTTGGTCTGTGGGTATAAAAAATCACAATAAGTGATTGTGAACGTTATTTAGCTTTCTTTAAATTTGTTTGGAAAAAAGGAGCAGGAGCTATAGAAAGAATAAAGAAATAAAGACCTCTATATACACCCGTGATGAAACAAACACCCAAGAACAGGAGTTTTTGTGAGGAAATGCCATTGTAGTTCCAAAAGCCTAAGTACGGAAGGATAAAAATATTAGAGAAAAGGAAGATTTAGAAGGAGTAATAAGTTTTAGGAACAACATACTTGCCAACAAGAGACTCTTATACAAGGGGATACCAATAACGTAGCTTCCTAAATCTTTAATTTTAGTGTTTGAGAGGCTACAATGAGAAGAAAAGAATAACCAGAATAAGTATGTTGTTCCTAAAACTTATTACTCCTTCTAAATCTTCCTTTTCTCTAATATTTTTATCCTTCCGTACTTAGGTTTTTGGAACTACAATGGCATTTCCTCACAAAAACTCCTGTTCTTGGGTGTTTGTTTCATCACGGGTGTATATAGAGGTCTTTATTTCTTTATTCTTTCTATAGCTCCTGCTCCTTTTTTCCAAACAAATTTAAAGAAAGCTAAATAACGTTCACAATCACTTATTGTGATTTTTTATACCCACAGACCAACGGCTGTCAAAATCTAATGTTTAAACTCCAATGTATGAGTGTTGGACATCAAACTAGGCCTTGAAGCCTTTTTCTTTGAAAGACCACTGTAATACGCCCTGAAGAAGGAGCCTGTAAAGATCATTCTTGAGCTCCGAAACGCGCGTAGGCGCTGGTCCTATGTTTAAATTCCACAACCTATGATTTTAATTGTCAATATATTGTTGTTTTCTTGAGTTTCAGGTTTATTGTCTCTAATTGTGTGTTATATATGTGGTATATATGTTTTCTTATTTATGTCATGGTTGTACAATTAATCATAAATTGTGCTTCAATAGTTTGATGTGAAGTATATTATATGTATTATAACACAGTATGAAAAATGTTTATGTATATGTTTTTTGAGGTGGTTGAAAAAATGATAAAAAATGATAAAATGAACTAATAAACAAAATAATATAGTTTTATACACCGTTGACTGTGGGTATTACTTTACTACATGGACATATTGCCTTTAATTTAAATAGTATAGTGTAGGAAGTCTTGTTTTTTGAACAGTATTTTACTCCATAAGTCAATGAAAAAGTCTGGGCTATCTGTATTAGGGTCATAACAATTTGCTATCGTTATGGAATCCATACCTAACCTGCCCCATACAATATCATATCTACCCTGCGTGTCAGTGAGCACCCCTGCCTGTTCAAACCGAATCTGTTTTTAGAGGAGTATTGCTGTCCCACGGGCATAGGAGGAGTAGGATGAGAACTGACGGCAACCCGCCCACTTGCATGCAAAATGATTAATAGCCTTCGGATCTAAATGAGTCTCCTGCAGCAGTGCCACTTGTATTTGCTGCCTATCCAGATATGCCAAGATCTGTCTCCTCTTCCTCGGGTCCCCAAGGCCTCTAACATTCCAGGACATCACTCTAATCATGTGCCAATCCTCCTGTGCCATCAGTTTTCTTCATCTCTAATTGCCTTTTATTCTGCAAACCTGCGCAAACATGTATATACACTCGAAGTCCGATCTGCACATAATAAACAATCTGTGCGTGTACCTCATCATGCCCTTTGGACCCCCCACCTCTTTCCTCACCCACCCACTGAAGCATCCTAAACATGCCAGTACAAAGGGACCCTCCCCCCATCCCAACTCCCATCCGCTCTCCCATGTCAAATAACATGACAACTTCTCCCCGTTCACTTGAAAAAAGTCTGCGTGTCACAATGTTTTGATGCAACTTCTCCCCGTTCCCAGTTACGGAAGGGCAAATGGGAAAACAGAAAACAACAGTGAACCGACATAGGGTATTCCCCTGTGAGGCTTTGTATCTGGGTGGCGCACGAAAACCTCTGGTCAGTCCAGGTCCAGCAGCATCATCTGCTAGTCCCATGACGGACGTCGAGGGTGGCTGGTTAACACAGTATATTCAACTCCTCTCGCGTTGCATGATCTAGCGAATGTCATATCCACCGTCTACAACAGCAGTCGGCCAATCCCTCCCCACAACATCCCAGGCATTGTTGTTGTCACTAATCACAATGTGAGCCCTCACGTCCTGCCAACTCCATCCTAGCAGCTAAGACTCCATTTCTGGTGAGGGAGATCTCTCCGACCGGTCCAGCGGTGCCGGCGCTCTATTTTGTCTCCGTATCTGGTTCAGATATTCTTCCACCTGATGTGGGTTAGTGAAGAATTTTTGCGTTCCCTGATGCGTTACACGGAGACGGGCTGGATACAGTAGCGCATAGTCAATCCCAGCCTGTCTGAGCTTCTGTTTCACCACCAGGAAGCGACGACGCTCCTCCTGCACGTGCAGCGTGAAATCCGGGTACATGGTGAATGTCACTCCGTCATATGACAGTTGTTTCTTCTCCTGGCCACGTGCAAAGCCACATCCCTGTCTCTATAATTTAGTAGGCGGGCGATGATTGGTCTGGGGACGCCACCAGGAGGCGGCCGTGGCCCAAGGGACCGGTGAGCGCGCTCTACTATAAATTGCGGAGAGAGGACCTCCTTCCCCACCACAGCTGTTAGCAGTTTTTCGATATATTCTTTCAATTTACCTGTGTTGGTACTTTCTGGTATACCTAAAACGCGTATGTTATTTCTTCGGCTGCGCGCTTCGATGTCTTCATTCTTTGCTGTGATCACTTTTCAAGCTGTTCTGTGGTTTTTTGCACATGGGCAGTAGTGTCCTCGACAGTGGAGATACGTTGTTCCGCTTCCGTTAGGCGCGTTTCATGGCCTTCCAGCTTCCGAGCTATCACATCCATGCGAGTGTTCATTGTGTCCATTTTGCCTGCTATGACCGCAAACCCCTGCCGCATTTCTGTTAAGATCGTTTTCAGATCCTCCTCTGGGGCTACCGCCCGCTCCGGTTGTGAGGGTTCTACCTCCGAGCCCACCTCCATCTGTGGCTGCCTTACCGGCTTCCGGGCATCAAAAGTTAGCCGCTGTTGGCGAGCATCTGTTTTCCCCATCGTAGTATCACTGAAGAGAGTTCTGGGACCAGCGCTCTTTCCGTCCTTCAGACCTCACACGCTGGAGTGACCAGAGAGGACAATGCTAGTTCATCAAGTAGCTTAAAGCGTACCACTCATACCGCCTTTATTCACAATGTTCTCCAGAGTCTTCCGCCAGTTCCACACCGCTGAAGTATTCCAGACTCTGTAGTTCTGCCTCCGATCCTTGCACCACGTGCACGCAGCCTCATGATGTACCATCCAGCACTTGAAGGTAGCGCAGCGTCCTACGGTGAGGGTAGCTTGTGTTGGCATCTATCTCTAGTAGTGCACATAGGGCAGTGTGTTCCCTGCAAATCGTGAAGAGAATGTAATCTGCGCACTGCCCTCCCCAGGTGTGCGGGTTTGCTGTCCCTATTCAGTCCACCAACTGCCGCGCGTTCAGAGAACTAGCGTTCATGCACTTTTCTACCGCCATCAAGGATTGACTGAGCCACAATTCCTCTGAATCTCAGTGATGTGCTCAGCCCCCCTGCATGCAGTCCTCGGGTTCCTTACCGCACGCACAGTGGGCTCACGTTGCCGTGCCTCTCCCCCAGAAGCGCTGCTGATGACCTGTCCGAATGTGCCAGTGTCCACTTAGCGCTCACAACGATTTGTCTCACTACCGCCGGTATGCCCTTCTTGCGTGATTTCCACCACCAGGCCGAAGCAGCTCTAGTCCTGCCGTTGACCGCTGCTCACCGGGATCTCTCCCGTCTTTCTTATCTCCGGCCGGGCAGTATCCGCAATGGCCGCTCCCAGTGCACCCTGATCATGGCGTGTACCTCTTCTCCCGTGTCACCCGAGCGGGTAGCCTCGACTTAGTCCTGAGTCAATCAGCGATGTCTGCGGAGGGCCCAGTGTACAATGCAGTGGGTTCCCCAGCCGTTGTCCCAGCGTGGCCTGGCAGCCGTGTGTGCCGCCCACCGCTCGCGTAAATCACTCCGCCGCCGTCCGGCTCCAGAAGAGTCACCACTGCCCTCCGCCAAAAGGGAAAGCGATCATCAGCTGGCGCAAACTAACCAGCAGACAACTCCGCCAGGCACCGGGTGATGCTGCAGGCTTACACCACCATAACCTGTGGTTTCTTGGTGTATCTCTGAGTGGAGCAGTATAATTAACGGATTTTACAGCCAGCCTGTGGGAGCCTCACTCAAAGGCGGCCATTCCACTCGTGCGCCACCTAGCGCCCCCCAGATCCTCCATTAGTTCTCATGATGTATGCCAGTTCCATTGGTTAGGAAGCCATGCTGGGGGACAGGTCTCTGCAGCCACCGTGGTTCCACCGATGCTCTTCCAACTGGCTAGAACAGATAGCTGTTTACCGACCTTTGAAAGGGTTTAGACTACTTTTGGTGGGTCACAATCTGGTGGTCCAGTCAGACAACCAGTCAGACAACCAGTGACCTATCTGAATCATCGGAGGATCCATTCCAATTCCCTGAATACTATATCTTCACTTATTTTTCACTAGGAGAAGTCCATTTATAGTCTCCTCTGGTGGCCCACATCACAGGAGTGGACAATGGGATGGCGGATTCGCTCAGTGGGTTCTTTCCTCCTTCCCAGGAGATGTCTCTGACAAGGAAGGTCTTTCTTCAGCTGTGCAAGAGGTTTAGAGTGTGCCTTTCCTAGACTTCTTTGCTTTCTGGCTCAATAAGCGAGTTCCTAGGTTTTGTTCCCACAGTCCGCAGGAAGGGACATGGGGGGTGGATGCATTGACCCTCCTGTAGCAGGATTACCTGTTATATGCTTTCTCTCTGGTTCCGCCCATTCCAAAGATCCTGGTGAGGTTGTTGGGTGAAGCTTGAGTTGTGGTGTTGGTGGGTCTGTTTTGGCCCCGGCAGTCTTGGTTCCCCAGGCTCAAATGTCTAGCAATTCAGGATCCATGGATGATACAGTGTGATCCCTCTCCTCTCAGGTCATCTCCCTTCCTGTCTCTTTAGAGGCTGCATCTCTCGGTTTGAAAGTTAAGAGGTGGGGGATGAAGAGTAAGGGTCTGTCCAGGCAGTTAGCAGATGCTATCCCACAGTCTTGTAAGCCCTTGACCTTGAAGTCCTATGGGAGTCATTGGGGTAGTTTTTGAGTATGGGTGTCAACCTCTTCAGCTGTCGTCTCTTGAGTGTAATCTAACTTACGTACTTCTGTTTTTGTGAGAAGGTTTTGAAATTAATTTGGTGGTTTCTACTCTGAGGGCCAATGGGCAGCTATTAAGGTGTTTAGGCCCCATTGGGAGAATTTGGCTGGTGTGGAGGATTTGGTGGCACAGTTGTTGCACAGCTTTACTTAGTCTCAAGCCTTTGTTTCCTTTGTGGAATTCTGCCTTTGGTTTTGAAAGCCCTGGTTTCTGCTCCTGTTGAACCCTTGAAATTGGTCGACATGAAGTTTGTAACTTTTAAGGTGGAGTTTTGGTGGCCTTCACTCAGGCGCTTTGAGGAATTGGGGGCCGTGATGGCCAGGGAACCTTTTTTGACTTTTTACGGATAATGGGGTCATTATTCGCTTGATCCCTCTTTTGTGCCAGAGGTGGCTTTACAGTTTCACAGGAATCAGGAAGTGATTCTTCCAGCTCTGTATGCTGACTCAGGTTCTCCCAAAACAGATTAGTGGTCTTTGTTGGGCGTGAAGAGGGTTTTTATTGCTCTATCTAGAGTGGACAAAGTCTTTTAGAAAGACGGATTCATTGTTTGTATCTTTTGGTGCTTCTTCCTGGGGTCCTTAGGTTGGTGGCTATTGTAGTTATCTCTTGCTTATGCCTTGTTAGAGTCTCTTGCGGAGGTTCAGGGTAGATCAACTTGAGGGGTCGCTGCTACTTGAGTGAAATTGAAAGGGGTCTTTGAAATTTGCAGGGCAGCAACATGGGCATCCTCTAAAACCTTTGGTAAGCATTACAGGTTGCACAATGTTTTGTGTGATGACAATCATTTTAGGTTAGGTGTTTTATATGCGGTTGTTTTGAAAAATCGCCTTTTTGGCCTGTATGAAAAAATCACTATGGGGTACTGCAATCATTGGGTGAGTGTCTTTGTGTGGTTTCAGTTTTCTCATGAATGCCTGGTTGCTCAGCTTGGGTATTCTTACTTGTAATGAATGGGACAAGGACAAGGGGGGCATGGGGGTAATGTCCTATTACTTACCTATAATCTTCATGACTTCTGGTCCTGTTGTCCTCGTCCCATTCATTATGCCCCACTCTCCCTCCCAGCCAGTTGGCCTTCATATGGGGGGCTTGGTAGTTCAGGAGAAATGCTGGGTAGGTACTGCTTAAGTACTCCCAGTAGGAGGGGTGAGGCAGTGTATACCAGTATTCATCTGTTCTTTTTTCTTCTGTCTGTTGAGACAGTAATCTCATTTGTAACGAATGGGATGAGGACAAGAGGACCAGGAGTAATGAAGAATACCTATAAATAATAGGACATTTTATGGTTCTATACAATCATTGTCCTCTGTCAACATATTTATTCTTCTCAATAACGAGTTTAGGAGATTGAAGGACATTTGGTGCTATTAAAATAACTGATAAGGTAAAAATGGAATCATGTCCTGGGGTCAGTATATTACCGCGCAAGTAAAGGAAATGGTGTGCGATATACCTATACTTTGAATAGCTTCATTCTATCCTTCGTCTGCCTAATGAATGCAAGTTTAATTAAATACGTTCATGTTGTACTGCATATTTATTTAAAAATAAAAAAACTGACAGCTAGCAGACAGTGCCTCTCTGGTTTGCGCTACATCCATTATCTAAAACAAGAATCCATGTTACTTAACAGTCTTGAGCATCAGCGATGCTGACATTTAAAATAATATATTATTAAGAAATGTCTAATGGTTGCTGTCACCCACAATGGTCTCAGACTGTCCAGCATGTTTTCGCTTCATTAATTAATTCAAGTGCATTATTCTATTTCTAAACCAGCAACTTTCAAAAGGCAATATCAATCAGTTGCTTGTGAAAATCAATATGCATCTAAATGCAGTTATTCATCATCTCTTCAAATTTGCCTGCCTCAGAGGGCTCTGGTTTACAGATTCGAAAATTCATTTATAAACATATGATCATGTCATAAAAGCCTCCCGTGTCATCCAAACAATGATAAACATTTTCAGAAAATTGTTAGCCTCCATTTCAGCTGGAAAACATGACACCTCCGCTTGCTATACCGCATTTTGACAAAAACCTCTAAGTGACCTACAGTCCATTTATGAGAAATCAGAAACCATTTAGCGTTTAAGAAAGTCCTCAAGGCTTTCCTTTTAAAATAAATAGGTTTAATTTGCATAGCAGTCCCCTAGTCTGTTCTATTTTCTACCCATTGATTTATTGAGTCTTTTTCTTCAGTTTATCTCCCTCTCAGAGTACAAATAAAAAAGTATCAGCTGGTGGGATATGTGTTTTGAGCTATGCCACCGATACTCATCCGTTCAACCTTCCAAGGTCAATTACAGGAGTACCATTGAGCTGAAGAACAATAAATATCTGTTATTCAGTGCCTAGATACCCTTCTGGGTAAACGTGTGCTTTGCAAATTCATGTTATGTTATCTGAATATATGCTGATGGTCCAGCCCTCTTGTCCCTACAAAGGCCACCTCCATGTGAGGGAATTTGAATCCATGGTTTCAAGACCTGAATAACATCTGAGCAGACAGTATACGGCAAAAGGTATCAACATCGAAATTTGATGGGTTTTCAAAACGGCCATCCAAGAAAAGAGACACATTTTGGATTGGATGCTGACGTATTCTATGGCACAGATTATTGTGTACCAGCAAGAGAAGATTGTGGCGGCACAAGCAGACAAACAATTCTCAATTTTAGGCATAGTCAGTAATATGAACACTGCAGTGCTGATGAGGCTGGTTTCAACATTTGACTTTCATCCTCCTCGGCCAGCTCTCATATTCTGTAGAATGGGAGAGGTGTCTAGAAGTAGAGCGGTGGCAGCGGTGCAATGACTGACAGATACACTGTTGTGTAGTTCCCACTAAGCTGTAGGATCTGCAAGTTTGTTGGACAACATAAACTTTGGGCGAGGTGCTTAGACTGATTCCAGGCACCCCCACATGATATGTTGGCCTAGAGACCAGCTAGTTCACAGTTCCACCATAAGCCCCCCTATCCTTACTAGGGAGCAAATAGTTTCTGACAACCACTGAACATGACAACCCTGACCCCACAGAGATTGTGGAAACAGATCAAAACCTTGCGCTCAGTCACTCATGCTTACTCGTGCTCAGAGATATATCTCGACTACACAGAGGAACGTTTTCAATATATTTATTGAACCAACATCTTTCTATGAATGCATGTGCTGCGATTATCAGTAGACAGAAGCAGATGAAAGTGATTGCAAGCATCTAAAGCGTGAATAGTAGATATAGGTCTACCATGGTGCTAAAACAATGTATATATGCAGGCATACAAACAAGGTAGTAATCAGGTGTACTCCTACTATGCAAACCCTACTCTGAATGTACCTAGAGTATGTGTAGGTGCGAAGTCAAGAATCCTCCCAATAGACGATCTAACCCCATTAAGTGGTGGGGGAGAATGTAGGAGCCTGTCTTGGTCATGAACTGGACACCCCCTCGCAAAGATGTCAGACAGCTGCGTGGTGAAGTCTCAGCATGGAGGGACCCTCAGTGTCAGCTGAAGTGCCTCCTCGACTAATCTTTTGGACTGCTCTTTATTTATAATAGAAAGCAGCCTTGCGATGTGCGTATAGATTAGCGATATTATGGATATGTAGATAGCCCTGCCACGCTGTGGATAAAGATAGAACAACTTTTGTACATAGTGTGTAGAAGGGCCTTGTAGAGGATGTTCGAGGCATCGTGATAATGTTGTGCAAAGCTACATGTGTAAACAAAGTAGTTTCAGAGAAACAAATCCAACATTATCGTGCGAGCAAATATGTGCAAAAGGTCAAAGCAGAAATGTTATTTGTGGAAAAACAGGACAATGTTAGGAAATGAGCAGCTTCGCTGCATTGGCCTCACCTGGGCACAGAATAACACGGATAGCTTCTTTGCCAGCTGACTGGCAATCCAAGATTGCTACATAGAGAGCCAGACATCTGCCCATCCTGAGGTCACCCACAGAGTCCTTTCCACATCTGCCTGGCACCGCAGCTCCTTCTTCTTCAGCTACTGAAGCTGTGAGTCACAGGTCACATATATGCTCATGACACCCAGGTGGTGTTGTGACAGCCAGCTCGATTGTTCCATGGCAAAAGAGGGCGGAGTCCATCTTTTAGGAACTCGAATTTTGAATGGAACACAATTGGTTCAGTATGAATAAAACGACTTCTCTTAGCCTCTAAACACAGGAAAAAACAGCTTTTATATTTCCGTAAATAAAGTGAATATCCACCGAGCAATGTTTGATTTCAGGTTCTCTGTGGAGAAACAAGTGATTACGGTGGTCGCTGCATCTGATTACAGTGCAAAGCTACTTTCCAAAACTGTTAGATTTCACCCATTGCTTACAGAGCCGTGACGGCTAGGAAATAATAGACTCTAAATTGGCAACTGCATTTCACTGCTGACTGACTGGTTTTATAGAAAATAAGCTGCAAACCCTTCGGAATTCTTTAATTTCGCAGCCACATTTACAGCAAAGATAGAGTTTAAGAATCCTGTCCTAATGAGATAACATAGGTGGACCATTTAGGCAAGCGGAAAATGTAAGACTCAGGTACTAAGGGTGAGAAAAGTTTTTATTACTTGAACTGAGGGGCATATTAACAAGGCGGCGCTAAAAAATTATCACCGCTTTTGCGCCCGTTTTCGGCCGAAAAGCGGCGATAATTTTATCGCCTTATCAGCAAAGACACGCTATCGCGTGTTTTGCTGACTTAGCTCCCGTTTCCAGCACGCCTAACTTTGCATCGCTAATTAGATGCAAAGTAGGCGTGGCTGTGAAACCAACCAGGGAAAATATCGCGAAGGCAGCTTCACAATATTAACAAGGAAGGGTAGCCATTATTTAAATTGCATTAAGTATGCCTTAACGCAGGAATTTAACGTCTGTTAAATTCCTGACTAAGGCATACTTAACATAGGGGTGGATTATGTGGCTAAGACCACAGGCCCTATCATCTAGGATATCGCTGTTTTCCACCATGGAAAACGGCGATATCCACACTATCTCTGGAATTTTTATCGCCTTTGTGATGCGCGTTGTTGATAACGCGCTAACTGGGCGATAAATTCCAGAGATAGCGGCGATAAATATGCAAGCACTAAGCGCGCTTTGCGTTATTTATCGCCGAACCTTGTTAATATGCCCCTGAGTTGTTTTTTTACTTTTCTGATTATTGGATTTTATTTTACCGTACACCCGAGCATAGCTTTTCTGTTGCCTGTGTTAATGGACAGTGGAACAGGATATATAATTTTATTGAGAGTAATGTGAAACAATCTCACGCATGCAACACATCAGCATTTTCTACAACACTTGTTAATAACGCAACATTCGTGAGGGAGAGGTATTTTAAATTACACTTATGTACCAAGCCATCACGACATTCCCCTATCTATGGAAAGCCCAGCTCGCATCGAGGTTTACAATCTTTGCATATTTTTGTATTTTTTTTTTTCAAGAAATATGCAAAGGTAAGGAATTTTAAACTATTCTACTGGTGCTCAGTTATCTAATAATTAGAGTCAAAATATATACTACTACCTGTAACCTGAAATCATGCCGAAAAGTGCTGTTGGAAATGTAAAGGGTGAAAAAGGCTTAAGCGGGTGAAATATTATTCTTCAAACATAGCTCTCGAATTTGCTGAAACAAAATCTCTTAATCAACCAAAACATATCTGCTTTAAACAAATCATCTCTAAGGGAAAGAACTTGACTACCCTGTGGCCTTCCGTATGGAGTCTGGAACTCTCACTGACTGCATCTGTATAAATGGTTGTGTGGTACATGATCGAGAATTCAATTTATTTTCTAATTTACTAATTAAAAGTAGTATCCTACTATAACAACTCCTCTCTATTGCAAGGTAATCTCCTTCCTTCTTACCTAAACTGTGGTCATGATTTTGAATAGATTACCTTTTCACTCTCATTTATTTTTTATTTATTTTCAGAAAAGATTATATACCTTTAGGTGTCCCCCATTTGAGGATAAAGTGCCTTCAACTGTTTTAAAGGGATTGAAGAGTATTAAGTACTCCAGGGGACATATTCTCAAGGACTAATCGCCAAGTTATCGGCACTTTATCTCAGCCAAAGTGGCATAGATTTATCACCCTATTCACAAGCTGGTGCTAACAGCTGATATCGCCAGTTTTCCTGCGATAGCAGCCGCAAAAAACATCGCCGCGGATGACACTGGCAACTAACACTAATGAGATGCAGAATAGGCGTTCCTGTGCAAAAAGCCACGATAACACCACTTCGCAATATTCTCAACGACCAGCCAGATCGGCGATAAGATCCCAAAACAGGCGATAAGGCACGTTAGCAGCAGGGATTTAACACCTGCTCTTACCTGCTGTTAAGTCGGACGACAACCTGCACCATAAAAGGGAGCCCAGCCCAGAGCCACACCTGAAGAACAACTAATGCCATGGAGCTACTGATCATGCAGCTCGGAGACCCAAGGGGGCCACAACACCCACCGGCACAAAACCCAGGCCCGCCACCGTCCCAACCCTCCCCAGACTACCACAGAGGCAGCGCAGACAAAGACAGCAGACCTTCAGAAAATGCACCAGCCTCACAGACTTAACACCAGAGGATGTCATTGCCCCAGCACCTTTACTTCCCACACACTGCGCAGTAACAGCTGGAGACCAAGCAAGGCTTCTACGCCATTGCTGGCTTCCCGCACGTATTGGGGCAATCAAATGCACACATGTACTCCTCGTACCCCTGCCGCACTGCACACTATTACCGCAACAGGAAGCACACGCATTCCTTCAATGTGCAGGCAATAGTAGACCTCTTCCATTGTCCTCCTCAACGCTGCAATTGCATTCACATGGTCCAAGATAGTCTTCCATATTTGCGTCTTTGTTGCCAATGACACGTTGGAGGTGACGAACAGTTGTTGGTAGTGTTCTATCACCTCCATAACGATGATCCTGTTTTCCTGTGGACTGAACGGTGTCTTCCTCTTCCTCTTCTCCTTGGCCTTCCCCGGCCCCGAGGTTCCTTGTTGGTCATGTGAAGGGCCTGTGGGGTTCGCGTTGTCCTCTGCACTCGGTCCGGGTGCATCCATGGTGCTACGCAGTTTCATTTTTTTTGTCATTTTGTTTGTTCTGCTTTTATAGTGCATTTTCCCGCATGACGCGTTGGAATTGCAGGCATGTCACTAGTTAGTGCTGATTTTTGTATCGCAATTTTGGGCATCGCAACTTTTTTCAGGTTTCGCATTGTTTCGGTGTCGCGTTAATTTTAACGCTTTCATTTGGCTCGTTATCGTGAGACTATCGCATGGTGCCGAGGGGTTGAGAATACAATGTTAACACTGTGTTATAGACTGTGATGTGCAAAGTTGCGTTAAGCTAATTCTGCGATAACTATCACACGTTCTTGAGAATATCCCCCCAAATATACTGTTTGCCGGTGAGCAGGTTCTTACAGGCAATCTCGTTTAAGAGGAACAAAATTCTACAGGCCGTCATTTAAAGATGTGCTAACTGTATAAGTAATCATACATATTAATTAACTTCCTTTGGTACATTTTTCTTTTTAAGTCATGTAGGATTTCCCTTATACTCTTACAGTGAGAGTTTTTTTTTTTACTGGGATACAGTTAATTCAAATCTTTCTGCTCCTTTGCACATGACTGTTGGTTGTATTATGCACAGACACTTCTTGAAAGTATTGCACTGATTCTGTTTTATTTTGCCTAACCTGATAATGTTATTTTATGAATTGGTATGATGTTGTGGATGTATTTTATTCTAGAGGGTTGATGATGAATTTCTATTTGATTTTTAATAGAATACGATAGGATTATTTCTATTTTATTTATTCTCTTTTAAGCTTGATGAAGTATATATGGATTGTTTTGATATCTTTTAAAGCAAGTTTTAGTGTTATTGTATCTTTGTGTACACTTTGATGGCTAATGATTACTGAATAAAGTATATTACTACTAAGAGTATCAGTGCCATTCTATATGCTATTTATGTCTGGTACCTCCTCTGACTGTTTGGTAGACTACGAGGTTCACTATAATTAATCTGCTGGTAAGCACTACTTCTCTGATTCCTAGAGACCACCACTATTTTCAGTGTATTTTTGTTTAGGGGATTTTCTTTGGTGTTGTTTATTTGAGGTACACAAGCTCATTGATGAATTTTATTTTTCCATTTAATCATATTGGCATTCTGGAGGTATGAACAATACCTTTTAGTGACTTTTCAAATTTATGTATAAATCAATCATGAAACGTACCAAGTCTTAGATATTAAATTCATGCACTTTCCATCTGTACAACTTGTTAGCTCTCTGGGACAATTACTTATAATAGTAAAACCATGGGTCCAGATTTACTATGGAGCATATTGTCAAGGAACTATCACCGAGTTATCGGCTCATAAGCACAGCCAAATTCTTGCTAAATTCATCGCCCCATTCACAAGCTGGTGCTAACAGCCCATATCACCAGATTTCCGGCGACAGCATCCTCAAAAAACATCGCCACAGATGACCACGGCAACTATCGCTAATGAGATGCAGAGTAGGCGTTCTCGATCAAAAAGCTGCGACAACACCACACCTCAACATTCTCAACGACCAGCCACATCGGCGATAAGATCAAAAAACATGCGATAAGGAGCGTTAGCAGCAGGAAATTAACACCTGCTCTGACCTGGTGCAAAGTCGGACAACAACTGGCAACAGAGAAGGGAGCCCAGTCCACAGCCACACCTGAAGACCAACAGATGCCATGGAGCCACTGATCATGCAGCTCGGAGCCCCAACAGGGCCACAACACCGACCGCGACCACACCCAGGACCGCCACGCCCCCCCGGACGCCCCCCCCGGACCACCACAGAGGCAGCGCGGACAAAGTCAGTGGACCCTCAGGAAATGCGCCAGCTTCACAGACCTAAAACCAGACAATGTCATTGCCCACTACAGGCTCAAAAGGATAACCATCCTCCTTCAGATAAAGCTGCTGGCTGTGCTGCACCTGTTGGCCTCTGGTACCTCCCAACCAACAACCGCCAGAGTCGGAGGAGTCTCACAGCCAGCCACATCCAAGTCCCTCACACCTGACCTGGATGTCATCATCAGCCTGGTACCCCAGTACCTATACGTCCTCCACAATGCGCAGGAACAGCTGGAGACCAGCAAGGACTATACGCATAGTTGGATGCACGCACATGTTGGGGGCAATCGAAAAACACACATGTCCTACTTGTGTCCCCTGGTGACACAGAACACAATTACCGCAACGGAAAGCACACGCATTCCATCAATGTGCAGGCAACAGTTGACCACCGGGGAATCGCCTCCAACTTCGTCGCAAACTACTCAGGCAGTGTGCATGATACCTTCATCTTCCGACAGTCCAACATCAACCAGGGCTTCCAGGATGGCACCTATGGGAATGCACTGCCCGTTGGCAAGTACCAAATGAACACCCCACACACCTCAACTCCACCATCATGCAACTCACAACTCTGGCAATGCACACGTCACAAAATCACATACAACATGCAAAACAACATTCCCACCCACCAGACACAACAGCACAACTTTCCGTGGTAACCTGGGCTAGCCATGTACATGAGCCATCAACGTCATGGCACCTCAGCCACACAAAAGCAGAATGTTGGGAGAGGTGGTAACCAGGCATATGCGAAGGAGGCAAGTGACCCATGAATGGGAAAGTACACAATGCCAAGTGTGGCAGAGATGTGCTTGACAGACTGCAGTATGCAGAACACACCCATATCCATGTCGACATATACCACTGGTGCATGGAGTGTAGTGGACAGTGGACGCAACCATGTCACCCCACCCAGTGGTGAAGATCGTGGGAATGTAGCCTGTTATGTCCCCCCCTGTAAGCGTGAGCGGAGTGGGCTGGCCCGGCATATGCCAAGCCAGCATAGGGGTGTGAATAAAAAGCACATGGGCATGGTACTCTTCCGGAATGCCCAACATCTCTGCAGGGTGGCGCCTCTCACCCCGCCATGAGGCCGACGCCGTCGTCGTGAGCGGAGTTGCCTGCAATCCTGTGCGCCTGCTGTACCCCGGGCTGCTGGTCCCCGAACCCGTTTTGCCCGCCCCTGCACAGCCAGGCCTCACTGCTTTCCTGCCAACCCCGGCGTGTGTCAAGGAGGGCCCACCATGTACCGATGCAACCTCCAACCATGAGGCCCGTGATCTTGGCAGCCTGCTCAGACCATAACGGCCTCCTCGGGCAAGGTCCGCAGTCCTCCCTTCTCGTTGACGTACTCCACCGGCATACACAGTGGACAAGTAGGTCACACATTTGGAACTGAGTCTTCATTACACAGTGGCAGAGTACATATTTATGGCTAATTTTATGTCACTATACTCCCTTCGATGTGGTGACACCAAGTCTGTGAATGGCATTCTAACCACAAGTGTCTGTGGGCACTCGCGGACTACTGCCCTCGGCCCACACTGCGCTTGAGTAGGTCACACATTTGGAACTGAGTCTTGATTTCATCATGGCAGAGTTCATATCATTGCACGCCAGGAGAGGTGTAAGAGGAAGATGCGGTTCAGTCTGGAGTAAAAAACGGATCATCGTTACGGAGGTGATCGAACACTACCGACAACTGCCCTGGTGTCACTAACTTTGTGCATTACAAGCTGACGACACGTGCCTGTGGGCCCCTGCTGACCGCTGCCTCCGGCCTACACTGCGGTCGAGTAGGTCACACATTTGTGACTGAGTCTTGATCATACGATGTCCGAGTACACAAATTAATGCAGTTTTCAAATCACTATACTCCCTTTGATGTGGTGACACCAAGTCTGTAAATAGAACCCAATCACACATGTCTGTGGCCCTTGATGACTACGCCTTCGGCCTACTCTGCGGTCCACCACAAGTCACCCCCACATGCCATTTCAACGTTGTGTGTTAGAGTCCTAGGAGGAGCTCACTGAACAGCAGTGGGCCCGCGCTGACCGCTGCCTTGGGCCTACACTGCGGGCGAGTAGGTCACACATTGTGAACTCAGTCTTGCTTTATTTATGGCAGATTTTATCTCATTGTACTGACCTCATCGCAGACTGCATCCCCTTTCTGCTCCAGTGCCACTAAGTCTGTTCCCCGACATCCATGGACACTTTCTGGTTGAACTTTGGTGGCAAATGGGTCTATGGACTTGGGTTTGTCGTCAACATCATGTCGGTGATACTGACTTGGTGCCAGAAACGAGGCAGCCAAGTTCTGGCACGGTGTGTGCATGTCAAAAGGAGTTGCACAGCATTCCACTCCTCCATTTGCCGCTTCCGGACGGCTTCTACCATCTGCATCATGCCCTGGAGGATACCTTCTACTGTCTCCTGCAACCCTACGCCAAATTTACCTAGGACATCGATGAGGACCCGCTCAGTTCGCGTGGCCCTATCTCACTGCACTGCAAGTCACCGTCCCGTAGCGGTGTGCAAGTTCCGGCTGCAGTGTAAACTGGGTCCACTATTTCTGTGCAGCTCAAGTCAGGGATCCTGTCTTCTGAGATATTGGCTGGCCTCTGAGACGATGGCCTTGGGTCATCAACGAGATGTGTCTGTGGCCATGCACTGTCCGCTGCCTCCGGCCTCAACTGCGGTCCACCAGGGCTCACACATAAATTAGAGTCCTGCCCGGCCCGGACGTAGCATCACTGCAGGAGGCACACGCCACCACCGCCAGGACCACTGCCAGAGTCGAAAGTGTCTTAGTGCCAGACTATCCAAGTTTGTGACACCTGTCATGGATGCCATCATCTGCCTGACACCCTGCTCAGCACTCCAGGTGCCACTAACTCAACTGTTGCATATTGGGTGACCGCTGTACTTGCTCCGGCTACCAACATGATGCTCTGCAGTTGTTTCTGTAATGCTGGTGTTTTCTGTTTCTGTTTGCATAGTGTTCACTGTTCAAGTTGTTGCCAGCACCAGCCACTCAGTGCTGGCTGGCTGACACTCACCCCACACACATCCAGCACAGGCCTCACTGTACATGTGACCCGGCCAATAAAGGGGCCGGGCGCACGTGGCCGTAGCCAGTCCCACGAACTATCTGCGTGTGTCCGTGTGGTCATGATGCATGCATGAGGGTCCCTGTGCCTACAACATTACATTGTGCTGTGTACAGCAGACGCTACCATGTCACCTCTGGCAGCGGGTAAGACCTTGGATATGTAGCTTTGTCGTCACCCACTCAATACGTGAGAGGAGTGGACTCAGCCATCGTACGGAGGTCCAGCGTGGGGGTGTGAATGATGATTACCGGGCTCTGGGCGTGGTTCATTGCAGGAAATGTGTATATGCATGTGTCTCTGTTGAGGTGTGGGTCTCCTTTGTGGGATGTAGGATGTCCCTGGTAGGACTTGAACACCCACGTATGTGATCTAGGTCAGCTTCCATGAGCTCTGACCCCACCCACACCTGTTCGGCCACCTCCTTTTGGCATTCTGACACCTGGCGTTGGAATGCGATGTGTGCCGAGGTGGAGTGTTGGGAGCCAGCCGTGGAGGTGGGTACTTCCTGCTGTGTGGTCTGTGCAGGGGCGGGGTCTCCTCTATGTAGCTTGGCTGCCCTGTTCCTGGGGGTGGGTTGCCTAAGTAGTACATGGGCTGATGTAGGGCGTTGGTGTCGAAGGTGTGGTTGTCCTCTCCGGCATCACTGATGAGTAGTCTGGTCTGCTCTGCTGGAGGTGTTGTTTGTCCCTCTGCAATGTGAAGGGTAGATACATGTTGACATTGTGTTGACATGTATGTTGGCACATTGTTCTAGTTTACATGCAGATTGTATGACAATGTACATTGTGACTGTTTGGGAGGTGCTGAATATTTGATGCTGGACAGTGGACATTTGGACTACATGACGGATGTGTGGTTGTACACATACATTTCCATCTCACAGTTTCCTGGTATGTTACACGTGATTGGCCTGTTTCTGCGCATGAGCGGAACCAGTTGTGTCCTCTGTTCTGCAGTGTCGGTGTTGCACTTTGTACCACATTGTCGTCGGATGTGCTGTTATTGCTATGTGTGTGTGCTGCAGTGTGCCACAGGGATCAGGGACATGATCCAGGGTCATTGTGGTTGTGCTGTGTGCTACACATCATCGTGCATGTGTGCCATTGTGCCCATCTCCCCTGTGCCCTCAGTCCCTGGTCGCTACTCACCCTTAACTCGGCGATGCAGCGCACACAAGGTAAATTGTTTTATTTATTTATTTACTTACCTTACTCCGTTCCGCCATATGTTGAAGTTCACTACCCCCCGCCCTGCAGCCCTCCCCCGCCCCACCTCACCGCCCTGCAGCACTCCCTGTGGGAGCCGCCACTGCTTCCCATAAATAATTTGTTTGACCATGAATAATGTATGGTTATGATGTGGCTGGGTCTAAGGTTCCTGGAAGAGCAGTAGTTACGGGCAGGTGTTGGCAGGTCACTGAGTTCAAGGCCTCTCCCAAAATTAAAATTGTATTCTATACTCTAACTGAGTAAGTGTAGCAATTTCAGAGCGGAATTAAAGTGCTTGTTTTGCTCCAAAAGTCGACATATGTTGACGCCATAAAGTAGGAAAGATTAGACAGATTCGGGGTTCAATCAAATTAAAATTAACAAAACGTGTCAGAGGGCACCTCACAGCAAAATATATGCATAGTAGATGGAACTTTATTGTTACTTATTTGTAGTCACAATACAATGTTCTTGGAAGTTTTCGTTTGCAGAACTTAACTTTGCAAAAAGTTATACGTAATATTACTCAGTCATTGAGTAGTTCAAACTAACATTTGTAGACAGCTAGAGAGAGAACTGTGGCCGAAATTAGATGCAATGCCCTTTCAAGTGATTTCCAACGATGAAAAATTTGCTGCTCAGATGCACTGACCCAAGAGACAACCGAAACCCGAGAGAAACACTTTTTAAATGCTGAGCAAGAGAAATGGGTGAAATATTCATTGTCTGCATCTCTAGAATTCCACAAGCATTGCTGATAAATAGAAATGTGATCTCTGTTCTTGGAGAATCCATTTACTGGAAATATGCTAGTTCTTATGTGTAAAGATTCAATGAAGAGGAGGAAATGTACGAGAGAACGATTTAAGATAGGATTACCTTCCAGAAATGTGCTGCCGTTTTACCATTTATCACATAAAATGAAATGCAATTCTGAATATTCTCTTGGTGGTAAATTGCCATCAATAAAGGTGCATTTTTTAGTGATGCAGAAATTTTCTAAGGTCATTATGTGCTTTAAAAATGAGAATGTGTTATAGGTGGATGAGACAGAGAATCTATTCATCAAAAGATTAAGAAATATGTGGCAACGTTAGGTGGAACTGACTCCTCAGACCAGCATATATTGACTGTGCTAAGTTAAAACACAAATTCGTTTTACACGAGGTTGTTCATGTAAATGTGATTTTGTGCTTGCTCAAGGAATTAAGCATAGCCCACCGTACACCTTATCAGATCACATAAAATGTAATTTACCTGAAGACTAAACAATTATTACTTTGTCTTCCATGGGGTAACTCTGTATGCCATTGAAATACCTCACAACACTATTGGAAGGGTACTTATTACATTATAATTGAGCAGAGAAAGTTTATACACTTGAGAGAAGATGTGTTTTTTTGATATTATATTCCATTACAATAAATAAAACATACTGGAATTTTATTAAAACGCATATTACATAATATATTGTACCCGTTGCTTGACAGAAAATTTGTAAGGGATAGTTAGACCTAGGGCCTGATTTAGTGTTTGAGGATGGGAAACTCCTTCACAAACCTGTCCCAGTAATACAAGTGCCATTGAATATAATGCACTTGTAATATCGCGATAGGGAACTCTGTTCAACCATCTGCCAATCTTTAACTTAGGCCCTCAGACCTTACTCAAATAAAAACACTAGACGGTCATAATAACCTGAGGTTGAGCCTTAAATCACTCTAATATTTGATATCTCTTCCTTTTACAAATAATAGACATCATTGACAAGGTAAGATATTAAAATGCAATGCGGTCATTGGTTGACTTAGTCAATGATTTAGAGTTCGGCAAATAGGTTACTCTATCAGAAATGTGACGGATATCCCGTACGCTGTATTGCAAGAGACATTGGATATGATGCACTTATATTTATGCTCTGAAAACCTCCTACAGCGCCATGAAGCCTACGGGCGTACGTGCGCTTTATAAGCTAAATTTAACATAACATAACATAACATTACAGCAAACAGGATATCCGTTATGTTTGAAAGGGAGTAACTCCATCACACACACGTTACTGATATTCTGTCCACCTAGTTACAACTCCATTATATCCCATGGCTCATGCAATATAGCAGACAAGATATCTGTCACACTTGTGACGGAGTAACCTGTCCGTCAAACCCTACATCAGGCCGTTAGTTATCACAGGTGAAACAAGAAAGAAGTGCCATTTAGAAGAAATCTCTCCATTGGTAAATATGCAAGACATTAAAAAGGAGCATTTTAACTGCCATCATGCTCATGAAGATAAATATTCTTAAGCATTCCCTGCTGTCCAGAAACAGCTAGCTATTTAAAACAAGAGTATTACATTAATGACAGGTGATAAAAGTTATTTTTGCATGTGAAACCTTTTTTTACATTTAAGGTATTCATCCTACATGAATTTTACAATGTTTCCTGGTTTCTCTTTGTCCGTGCACAGTTCTAACTATTACTATTTAGAAAATTTGTTTTCATGGTAATGCATGATAGCCTTGCCAATTCTAACTGCAGAGTGTATTTCGTCTTGCATGCATACTTGCATCATAAAGGTATACAGAATATTATGTTGTGTTAAATTGATTTATATTGCACACCAATCACCCGAAGGAGTATCCAGGTGCTTGGGCAGGTGTGTAGGTTTGTGGTCCCCAAGGTGCTTATACGATAGAGCCAGGACCCAAGCTTCTTGCGGAACTCAAGAAGTGAGGAGGAGGCTCTGATGTGTTGAAGGAGGTCATTCCATGGAGAATGAGCGACCTTCCGTTTTGCTTTTTCAGATGCAGGGAATTTGTGCGAGTGAGAGTGAGGCAGAGCACAGATGTCTTGTGGGTTGGTGAAAGTGTATGCATCTGTTCAGCTATTCTGGTCCTGTGTTGTGCAAGACTTTGTATGTGTGCGTGAGAAACTTCAATTGGCTGCACTTGTGAATGGGGAGCCAGTGAAGCTTTCTGAGGTGCGGTGTGATGTGGTTGCGGAGAAAGAGGTCAAGTATGAGTCTTGCATTGGTATTCTGGATGGTGCATTCAGGGGCTGTTAGGAGATTCTGGCATAGTGCTTGCGTGGCGGTCTTTCTAGTGTTCTGATGCAACCATTAGAAGAGTTTTGCAGCATGCATAGGATGTGGAATCAGGATGTGCATAATGCGTTGAAGTGAGCTGTCATGATGATCCCTAGATTTCTTATGTAGACTGTGTGTGTGTATGTTGGTCCGAGCTTCGATAGCCACCACCTGGAGTCCCATGGGGAGGTCTTGTTGCCAAAGACTAGTACTTCTGTCTTGTTGGAGTTGAGTTGCAGGCGGTTGGTTCACATCAAGTCTGCTACCATGGCAATGCGCTTAGTGAATTTGATTCTGGTGATGGTTCTTTTGTCTATCAGGGAGAGGATGAGTTGGGTGTCATCGGTGTTGGAGATGATGGTGTTATCTTGTGATGATGTTGACGAGTGGTCTCATGTATATGTTGAAAAGGGAATGACTGAGGGTCGATCCCTGTGGAACTTCGCATGTGAATTTCTCAGTCTCTGATGTGAAGGGTGGCAGTCTGACTGTTTGGGTTCTTCCTGTGAGGAAGGAACAGATCGATTTGAGAGCGGATCTTTCTATGCCAATCTCATTGAGTCTTCTGATGAGGGTGTTATGGAAGACAGTGTCAAAGGCCACAGAGAGATTGAGCTGGTTGAGGGCCGCTGTTTCTCCTCGGTCTAAGATGTTTCGAATGACATCGGTGGTCGCAATGAGTGCTTGTTTGGGACTGTGGTTCTTTCTGATTCCTGAATGAGTGTTGTCTAGAAGATGGTGAAATTCGAGGTGGGCTGTTGTGAGGTGCTTATTGATGGCCTTCTCAATCGCTTTGGTTGGATAAGTAAGCAGGGAGATGGGCCAGAAGTTGCTCACTTTGGGTCGACTCCACATGAAAGGGGGTTGATTTCTGAAAATGTTCATTCCTCCAAGAAAGTGGCGGACGTGTTGTGGGTCATGGTGGTGCTGAGTGGTGATGTTCTCAGGTTGTAGGTGTGGTGGGGGAATTGGTCCATTGGTGCCCCTGAGTGGATAGTCCACATGATTGCCACTTTGTTGTTTCTGGTGAGGGTTGTCCATTCTGTCAGATGGCTGACTTGGTTGATGGTGGGTAGGTTAGCAACAAGCTCTCTGGGGTTGGGTTGGTGTGCGGAGTTGCTTTAGATGTTTGGGATTTTGATGAATGAAAAGTTGGATAGGTTGTTGCAGAATTGCTGGGAGACAGCTATGTTGGTGACAGTGGCTGAGCGCAAAGTAAATTCCTTAACGGTTGAGAAGAGCTCCTTGCAGCTGTTGGAGCTTCATTCAATAATAATTATAATAATAATTTGATTTATAAAGCGCTTGGTTAATCCAGATGGAGTGTCCCTGCACTAGGATCGTGCTACCAGCCTACTACCAAACTGAACTAACAAAGCAGAAAACAGACTGAAACTAAAGAAAACCAATTCTAGACAATACTGAGATCAATCTCAACCGAGCCCCTAGGGCAGCTGAAATAACCAGATTTGAGGATCTTACGGAAAGCTGTTTCTGAAGAATCCATCCTAAAATGGAGAGGTAGGGTGTTCCACACCTTTGCAACGTAAAATCCAAAAGGGCAGCCAACCATCCGGCTTTTTTCACAGATGGGACCACAGTCAGCTGAGCCTAAGATGACCTGAGACTAAAGCTGGGATGATAAGGTTTCACCATAGAAAACCGGTACCAAGGTCCCCAGCCATTGAGGATTTTACGTCATAGGCACATAGCTTTAAAAGAGATCCTCTTACTTAAAGGAAGTCAGTGCCATTTAGCAAGATCTGGACCAGAAGGCGCACGTCTGAGTGGATTTAACAATTAACTTACAGCTGCATTTTGTACTCTCTGCAACTTTTGCAATCTACCCTGTGAGACCCGGATGTAAAGGATACTGAAATAGTCCAGTTGTGATGTCACTAATGCCTGGACTATGGTTTTCCTGGCTGGCAGCCAGAGGCAAAATATCCATGATCTTCCTCAGAATGATCAAGGTGCTGAAACATTTACCTGCGACATAAGCTATCTGACTACCAAAAGTCAGCTTAGGGTCAAACTAAATTCCTAAGTTCTTTATCTTTAACGTAAGGACTGGACCAGGGCCCAGAGCATCGCCCACCAGGTGGAAGACCATACAGAGGGAGCTTTACCAAAAATGAGGACCTCAGTTTTATTATGTGGCCCAGTAGTGCTTTTTTCTTGGTGTCTCTTATTTGCTGGTGATAGCATCTGAGTGCAGCCTTGCAGGTAGTTTTGTCTGTGATGTCGTGGCTGGCTCTCCATTTCCATTTTAAGTGTTTACAGTGTTGTTTGGTGTCTCAGAGGTCTTCTATGTACCCACTTGCATGATCTACTATGCTTGTTGGGTTTGATGGGTGTGAGGGAGTCCATGCAGTTCTTCACCCAGTGGATTATGTGTTGATGTCCTTGTCGAGGTTGTCTGTGGGGATAGGTTGATCCGTGCCGAGGGGGCTTAGCCAGTCTGCTTCTGTGATTTTGCCTCAGCTGTAGCTTGGAATGGTGAACCTGGTAGGGGTGTTGACATGAGGTGTGATGATTTGGAAGTGAATGATGGAGTAGTTGGTCCATATGAGCGGTGTGATGGAGTTGTATTTCATATTGTCACATGTTACCTCCTATGTCTACATAGTTGAAAAGAAGAACAGAAAGGTCCAGTTCATGATACAAACATTAAATTATGGGCAGTGATTTGCATCTCATACTGCATGTACATTTATGCTTTTTTAATTCACAAACGTATGCAGAAGCATGTGTGAGAGGTGCATGTTTCCAGGCATACTAATGAGAATGTCATGTGGCTTCTCCTATGGCTCCTAGTCCCACATTTCTGCACAGACGGAATGGAATTGTTTGTGCAAATGCAGATTGTTTTCTCCTTTTTCCCACTGGAGAATGCCCTTCCTCTAAACCCCCACCAAATGTAGGGTTGTCAGTTCCTCAACCCATCCTGGAAGTGTAGTAGCTTCCTTCCCATTTCCAAGTTGGTAAGAAGTTGGATCAGAGTTTGTGAATACCTGCAAATGTATGTATGTAGGCATTTACAAACTTACAAGGCAAACCATTCCTTGTTATGCTCTCTTCCCAACTTTTGGGTGTGATATACTACTGCAGATTTCTCTGCACTTGTGGTAGAGGAATCCGCAGTAACAAATGCCATTACGTCAGTCAGGAATCCTTTTGTGAATTTTTGGCAGATGTAAATGAAGCATTTTCAGCCATAAATGTATGTTAGTGGCTGAAAACGTCTTTGTGAATAAGGTCCTAACAGTATTCTTCTGCAGAACCATCTTTTAGCATTCAATAAGGATGTATGTGGCACAAATTGTTGTACATTGCCATTTTATACCGGGATGTTTCAGAAAAGCAAACATAGAAAAGTTGCAAAGTTTTCCATAGACTTTTCAAAGGTTGAAAAACGTTTTGCAACTTTGCACACTTCTAGTGACAGTATGGGGAGGATCAAGCAAGTAATTTTGAAATGCAATGTTTTAGTGGAGGTAAAGATTAATACACCACTTTTCAAAGTTAGTCTTTGTTGAGCACAAGACTTCAAGGTAGATGACCTGTGTAATCAATGAATTACTATTGATGAATGACGGGGTACACTATTGAGCGGTGTTGACTCTTGAGCTGCATCCATATTACACTATTTTAACAACAGGTTGCTCCTTCTGCTTCTGAGCCCCCACCAGCTAATATGGAGGCTCCAGCAACATCAGATCAGAAAACCAATAACATTTCTATCTGCCTTGCTATACTCCCCAACAAGTCACACCAATTTCTGCCATCCTCAACAGCTTTAAAAATGTCCTTTAAGTCAAATATCATTGTTTGTTAGGTATAGGCTCCTTTTAAACCACTTGAGTACTAGATGAGATACAGAGTAACTTTGTTTAAACTCTGTCTAGTTTATCTTATTCCTAGCATATTTCGAAATGGGTTTCTCTGACAATGGTGTATGATCTGAACAAATTGCCCTGAATATGCCTATTCGAACCAAATCAGGCAGATTTGATTCCATTTCTATCGGACAACATAGAAGAGGCATTTATCAAAGTACAGTAATCATATCAGGACCCTTCCAGTCCCTTCGTATTGCATTCATACCACATGAATGTATTGGTAAGCCCAACTTTGGTGGCAAGCATTGAAATTGTAGTGGCAGAGCTCTGCAGAGGTGCCTGGAGCTTCATTCTCCAGAAAATCCCTATTTTACTTAATATGTTCCAAGAAAGCCAGAAGGTAGAACCTACCATTGTTTTTCATTGGTTGATCCTTGGCAAAACTTCAGTCTCTCCTCCCTCAGTACCCGAAGTGTGTGCCTTAGAAAACTGCTTAGGAGGCATTGTTTGTTCATGAGACGTACATTTTTTGTGCTTTTTGGAACCAGCAATAGTCTCCCAAAACATCACCATCAAGCTTGCCTCCTCAGAAGTCTTTGTTTTTTGCTGGGAGAAGAGGAAGAACCACAGGAGGAGGAAGAAGACTCAAAACAATGTCTCTTTCTTGAATTATTTCCCATTTTGTAACAAGCGCAGCGAGTATTAACAGGCAACTACAAAAAGAAGCCTTTAAGATCGCAGTAAAATGCCAAAATATCTCCAAAATTTAAAAATACTATACACTTGGAGACTAGTTCTTACCTACACTGAGTGAAAGTCTTCTTATCATAAAGAGTCCACTAAACCCAGTTCAGAAAAAAAAGTCCCCCATGCACATTCTTAATGTTGAACCTTTCCATTATGCACATTCCTTTTTCCTCTGTTAGTGTAGGGAGGTTTTTCCTTCATAGGATGAATTCTGCCACCTCCAAAGAATGATTTCACAAATAATAGCCTATTCCCTAAGCAAAGCAGTCTAATGAGTTGAACAATGTGGATCATTTTTGCAGCTCTCCTATATGGACTCCCTCAACGTACCAACATTTATTTCCCATTCTCTGCAGGAAAGGAAGTAAGGAAGACATTGTGGCAGGTGCAAGCCATGCTGAAATCTGAAGGTATGGTCTACCACACAGTATTTCTTTAGTCTTCGCTTATATGAAACTGGGAAAAACAGGAAGAATGCTAGAGAGGATATCATTGTTGGATGAAGCTTCTTTCACAGCTTTCCATTGGCTTACCTGTCTTGAAGATGTTGGATTCACCTCAAAAGTCATGGTTGGGAAGAAGATGGAGGACATGAATGTAACAAGGATGTTTAGAATACAACCTTTTGTAAATGTTCCAATTTTTATGAGAATGTTTTGGAGTAACAGCTTTGTATACTGAAAAAAATTGAAAATTTCCATAGATCTTTGTGAAGATTGAAAAAAACGTTGCACACTTCTAGTGACTCTGTGTTGAGACTCTCATAACTAATTATGAAAGTTAACTATGTCTACTTTAATCACTATTAGAATTTTTAGCAATTAGCAGTTTCAAAAGTGTTTTGATTTTTTTTATTTATTCTGACAAATAATCTTTGTATGATCCACCATAACTTTCTGATGTTTCCTATGCATCAGCTTTCCGTGAGTGATCTAGTAGACAATTGTTTTTGTGAGTTAAAATGCCTCATCTGTCTAGTAGTGTTTTGAAATGGGTAATGTATGTTTGAAACAGAATTGGTGCTGGTTCACAATTGTTTTTCTGAATATAAATGCCTCATCTGTCTAGTAGTACTTTTAAATGGTGAATCATTTTCGAACAGTGCTGTGATAGGTGTAACAATAGAAGCATAATATTGATAGTTACAGAAAAAAGTAGGAAAAAACATTGGCATTGGTACAATTGACAGCTAGGCATAACACTTGTATTGTCCATTATTATTCTCTAAATCGACACAATGAAATCTAAAAATGTCCACCCGTTGAGCATGTCATGGATATTTTTTGATGCTTAAAAAAGCTGTGATGTATGATACATCCTGTGGAAGTATAATGTTGAGTGATGTTGTCAATATAAGCAATGATGAAACCATTTAGGCCTTCCCTCAACAACTCAGTGATCAGGTGGTTATAGGCTGTCGGAACATTATGTAGGTAAAATAGCGTGACCTGGTATTCGAATAAACCAAACTTGGCTTTATCAAGCGATATTCTCAATGGGCATCTAATTTAGTGAAGATGATTACAGCTCTCAGTGGTTCGGTTACAACATAAAAGGAGGAAGAAGAGACCAATTCTTATTGGGTATTTGGGGATAATGGCCGGTAGGCTACATAGGCTCTTAACTCACTGATTGTCTTAGGAATTAAAATGAATGAGAGGCAGCATGACAGATTGAACGGTGAATAAAGCCATTGACTACACTATATTGGATGTATCTCTTTAAGTGCAAATGCTCTGCTTCAGTTGAAGCCTACAGTCTACTATATGGAATTAGTACATCTCATTTCAAATCAGTCTTGCCAGTGTTGCATTAAAGGTGCCATGGGACATGACGTAATCAAAGAAAATGCCCCAAACTGTCTGGTTTGATAGTAAAAGACTGCTATAATGGGGTGCTGGGTTGCCAGCATGCTGTTAGGTCCCAGTGTCACTACACCTACTGCTCTAGGTTCTTGCATGCTGCTAATGCAACCTTGGCACATATTGTACGTGTAGATAAGGCACATGTTTTGAATTTTAACACTGTGCTTTAAATTAATGGAAACAGAAATTACTGTTGCCAACAAGATTGTTTGTTGTAAACGAGGCCAGACTATTAAACATATCAGATGGTGTGAGGACATCTTGAGACAGTGGTCAACGCTTGCCATCTCTGATCTTTCTATTAGTGGGTATTTCTATTTCCCTTGCATATTTGATGCCCATAAAATTCCCTATGACACCATTTGTTCAGTTCATCAAATTGCTCTACCATCTCCCAGCAGACATCAGACCAGGGCTTGGTACTGAGCTGGATGTAAAGTCTACACTAGATGAACTTTGATTGCTGGCTGATAGTAAAGGCACCAGCATATTAGTCCTTATAGACCTGTAGGCAACCTTCAATACCCTTGACGGCTCTATACTCTTCGCTAGAATTATTGACTTAGAGAGTGATCACCTGTTTGCCAAGTAGATTAGGTCCTTTCTTACCACTTGGACAAAGAACATTTTTTTTCCACTGTAATAAATAGGGTTGATGGTTGACTGGGTTGTAAGCTCTGGTCAAGCAGCAGCCACAATCCTTGTCAGGATGAGGCACAAGCCAACCCCAAATTAGGCTGTGCTCAACCGTGTGGTAGCTTGACACAGAGCAGTCAAGATTTACTTAGAGACAATGTGTAAAGGATTTGTGCCACTCTTCAAAAGGTAATAATGTGAAAACACCACACAAAAAGGATCCTACATCAAGTTAGAAAAATAGAACTTTTTTTAAAAAAAACAAGACCAAAATGACAAAAATCCAATCAGTAGAACAAGAGATGTGCAATTCTAAAGACAGACTTCAGTGAAAATAGGGCCAAAAAGCACAAAGCACTAACTGTGGATATCTGGTCAAGGATGAGCATTGCAAGGATCTGTGTGGAAGATGCGTCACACAGCTGAAGCGATGCATTTGTTCCAAGATGCGGCAAGGCTGCGATGCGAGGGCCTGCGTCGCCATCGAAGATCCTGTCGACGGGGCTTGTGATAAGCAGTCCGGCGTTGGGGATGTGGTGCATAGTTGAGGCGATCCATCGGCTCTGAGGACCGGCATTGCCGTGGGGGTCATTGCGATGGGTCTAATCCAAGCAGCAGTGGCCATGCATTGGTTCTGCTCTGGTTTGCACCGCACAGCAGAGGAGATGTATCAGTTCAGCTGGACCCACTGAGGCGGACAGAGCATCTTAATTTCACTTCCAAGGATCTAGGACAGGGGTGGCACCACTTAACAGGGTAAACTCACAGATGGCAGAGGCCAGGTGTAGGTGCAAGGTTGTTGGGAGCGTGTTGTGTCCCTATGGCTTCAGATCAGGAGGCCAACCAACTAGCCCTTGTAATCACTCTGAGCACTGGGTTCAAGAGAAGCATTTCCAGTCCTGCTCACCCAGGCAAGGAGTGCAGCAAGCACCAGGTTAGCACAGCAGGGCATCAGTCCCTCGAGGCAGAAGTCCAACAGAGTGGCAGTCCTTTCAGCAGCACAGCAGTCCTTCTTCCTGGCAGAGTATCCACAGGTCTCAAAGTGTACTGAAGAGTTGGTGTCTGGTGTCCAGTATTTATACCCAGTTGTGCCTTTGAAGTAGGGAGAAGCTTCTAGAGGCAAGCATTTGAAGTGCCAAGGTGCCCTGCCTTCCTGTCCCTGGATCCAGACTAAGTGCAGGGTGTATGCAGCCCCTTGTGTGGCAACAGGACACCGCCTATTGAAGTGTAACTGGGGTTGGGCCCAGCTTCTACATCCATATCATCCTACCAGTGATGGCCCATCCAGTTCACACCTAAGCTTCCAACTGTGTGTGGCTATCTAGGAGGCATACACAAAGTCCAACTGTCAACTACACTTAGTCATGTAACCCAGATACAGGATGCAGGCACCAAATGACTCAGGCAAGTAAATGCCAACTCTCTAAAAGTGGTATTTTCAGCATTTCAATTTAGAATCTGACTTCATCATAAGATAGGATTTTTCATTACAATTCTAGAGACACCAAAGAGGAACTGGTCACCTGTTCTTTTTTGGAAATTGCGCATATATAATGTAATAAAGTAACTCCAATGTTATCCTATGGGAGAAGTAGGCCTTGCAGGAGTAAATCTTGAATTTAAGAGTTTTTCACAACCAGGACATGTAAAACGTAAACGTGTGTGTCCTACTTTTCAAGCACATTGCACTGTGCCCTCTGGGCTGTCCAGGGCCCACTCTAGGGGTGACATATGTATTCAAAAGGAATCTTTGGGCCTGGCAAAAGGTGTACTTTACCAGGTCGACATGGAGGTTTAAAACGGCATTCCCACACAGGTTGGAATGGCAGGCCTGAGACATGTTGAAAGTACTACTTTAGTGGGTGGCACAATCAGTGCTGCACACCCACTAGTAGCATTTAATTTACAGGCCCTGGGCACAGGTAGTGCTACTTTAATAGGGTCTTAAAGCAAAAAAGTTAGAGGAAAATCTTGCCAAGGATGTCAGGTTTAGCACCCTCCATTCAAGTTTAATGCCAATCTCATCTGTGTTGATATCCTGCAAGGCTCAATACTGTCACCTACATTGTTCAACATCTATGTGTCACCATTTGTCCAACTCCTTCACTGAAAGGGAGCTCTCTTCTATATGCAGATGACACATAGTTGGTATTCAAGCTTTCCACCACACAAACCACACAAAGCCAGAAAACGAATCCCTTCAAACAGCCCTCCTTATCATAAAACAATTGCATCACCAAATGGAACTCCACCAGCTGGGCAGAGGTGATAGGACCCTGCTTATTCCCTTCAAATGATCACACAATCTGGGTATTAAGTTAGATTCAAATCTTTCCCTTGAACATTAGGTTTGCAAGGTAGCCAGTGCTTGTTTTTGGCAACTAATTGTCTTTAAGCAGATCCTACCTTTGATTGACACTGATCATTACACCCAAGTTGTCAATTCCTTGACTCAGTCCTGTGTCAATAATGGTAACTCTAGCTATCTTGGACTCCTAGACAGTTTCAAGACACTGCTCCAGTTGTTTCATAATGTGGCATCA
The DNA here is from genome assembly GCF_964204655.1 of Triturus cristatus. Lineage (NCBI taxonomy): Eukaryota > Metazoa > Chordata > Amphibia > Caudata > Salamandridae > Triturus > Triturus cristatus. Next base: position 176,125,374 of record NC_140592.1, on the reverse strand, counting down.
GGAGTTATCCAGGATTATCACAGGCTCTCTCCCATCTCAATTATTTTGGAACACCTTCATTGACTACCCATTAGAAAACACCTGCTTTACAAAGAACCAGCAATTGACCACCAGGTTGGTCACAACAATGCCCCTCACTTCATGGCCTATAAATCCTACCTTCTTAATCTGCAGTGAATTCTACATTCCTCTAGACAGTTTCTTTACGACATTCATAAAACCAGAACAGTAGTGAATAGCAGTGTTTGATGACATCCTTTTCAGTACCAGCTGCAACTGAATAAAATAAACTTTCAGCTGCCTTCATTCCACCTCCAATTACTCAGCTTTCACAAGGCTCTAAAGACTTTCCTTTCTAACTAGTCCTATTAAGCATTTGTACTATTACATGTCCGTATGATGTATGCCTTCTATAGTGCCAAGAAACTTTCATCAATGCATACTTTGTAAAAATAAAACAAAATAACAAAACATAACATAGCGTAACCTCAGAGTCCAATAAAATGTTAACATCTTGCTGTATGTTCACAAGAGGTGTACTATAATACATGTGATTTGGCAATCTAAAGCCTTTTTCTATTTATTTTTTTATGATAGGCAACTTAATCTGCACCCAGTCACCTATCGTAATGAAATGATGTAGCCATTCAAGTGTAATAACTTATTACAATTGAGTTCTGATGCAACAATGCTTACCAAGTGAAAAGGCAAGTCAGGTCATGGAGCATAATTAAAGCAGCTGTTTAAAGAACAACAAAAAAAAAACATTGATTTTCTTTCTGCTGCTCTTTTTATTTAGCTGTACAGTGACAAACGGAAAGGAGATATTTATGACAACATGTTTATTTTTTGCACTCCTTAGGTAATTATAGAAAAGTTAGAATCTTTTTGCATCTTTCTAAACATTCGTATCTACTGCGCCCTTTTTAAAAACACTGATTCTAATATCTATTCTCAACAATTATAAAACAACATTTTTGATGTGTATAATTTTGCACTAGAGATTTTATTTTTATTTTTCATGTTTGCGTACATGCACTTTCTTTCATATGAAAGGGCTATGCACCAAGGATTTAAGTGGTTTATGGGAAAGGTGATGGTGTGATCATATATTATGAGAAATAAAGTACCCTCTGCCGTATATGATAAGGATATTGCAAAGCCCCTCAGAGGCTTCCATAACTTTATAAAGGAACTTGACCTTTAGTCTATGCCCCAGAAAGGGCCGGGCCCATTAGTTCGAGATCTTTTCTAGAGACACATTCCGATGGTTCTTGTTTGCAGCATGAAAGTGTAAAGGGGAGAAAAGTAGTTAACAAACAGTTAATTAGCCACTAATTCTCCTTGATACATAATAGCCCACTGACAACTTCATAAGGTTAGTTAGTTTATTAAAAAGCCAAAAATAACTGGACATAGACACCTCAACACAAGGGTATAGAAATACAAAGGAATTAGCATGAAGCCAAATCTACACATCCAACTCAGACAATTCAGCATGAACAAATCTAGTAATTCAAGAAGTAGGATACAGAGATTCAGAAAGCATGAATCCAAATTTCCCTGCATTGAGGGTTGACGAGTGAAAAGCATCAAATCTATCCCTACTGTTGCACTCAGATGACATCCCTACCTAAGCATTTTCAATAGAAAAGAAAGGTGTCTGAAGCCTCTCCATCATCAATGGGTCAAGTAGCATAAAGCCACTATTGCAGAGAAAGAGCTCGTTCTAGGATGCTCTCTCTCTGAAGGGAAGAAAGAAGTGGGGCACTTTCCCTAGTTCCAACAATCAGTTATCCACAGGTAGAATTCCCATAGTACACCTTGCACACGTCTTCCACTCTGGATACAGCCTTGAGTAAACTTTTCCACGGTGGTCTTTATGTGCAACATTTCATCCTTAGCTCCCAGGCCTTCTCCTGTGTGAAACTCAATGTCCTTTCTCATGATTGTAACTTCTTCTCTCCTTGCCTAGCTGCTAAAACAAAGACATTATTCTGCCTAAAAGAACGCTTCTTCACCTGCAATACAAACCATGATAAAGAACAGCTTCCACAGCGCATATGAAATTCAAAATACTAGTTCTAAAGTGAGAGTTGTCGGGGGCTTGCATTTCAGGCCTACAATTTCAGCTAACATAAAAATGCATCATGTAAGCATTACGAATTCGCATAATCATTAATACATTTTCAACTAACACATTAACCTACGTATAAAAAAAATCACCATTAATAAACACTTTTAATGCATGAATATTTATCAGTTTCACAACACAAGTTCTTCATGTTAACATTTTCTGCTAGTTACATCCATTTCCTATGTTAATTCTCCATTCTACTTGTCAATAACCTAAAATACGTCACGTATTTATGTTAATACATTTCACTATGCTAGCACTTCACGTTAATATAGTTGCAAGATTAAATACGGGTGCATTCTACACGTGATTATGATAAGATTTATGCTCCATCGTTCCTCTATATATTCATGGAATTCCTCAGTGATTTGCATTATACTTATACTGTATAGCAGGGAGTACTTTATAATACCTTGCAATTTATTGCTATAATTATTAAACGTCTCTGTTGATGTTGACTCTCCATTGATGGGCGTGTATCTGCTTATTGACCTTCATCAAGCCCATTTGAATTCTCTCCCTAGTACAACTTTGAGGATTTTGTTAGATGTCTTTTTAGAGATGGCCATAGTTTCTACAGTATGGACAGTACATGTTCTTACATCTATTTTCCAATGGTGCTAAATGAACTCTGATCTCTACATCTCCGCCTCTTAACTTGACAGTGAGACAGCACATCATGAATACACTAGTACTCAAAATACCCACCTAGAGAAAAATCTGACTACAATGATAGAACTCATAAATAACACTTCAGAAGGTAATCTAATGAGAGTGGGTGATTTTAACATATTTCCAAAAATAACACTAGATTAGCAGCCTCAAGATATATACACAAGTATTTGGCATATCTCAGTCTTCATCTAGAGCCTTCTCATGACTGGGGGAAAGCGATATCTGGTGAGATGCACATTAGAAAGAGAAGGAATTTACAATTTTCTGTCACAGACATTTGGTGTAGCAGTGGCAACAGCTAGGGCTCACATAGTCCTCATCCCAACATGAGACCACGATGAACTGATCTTGGCCTGTAATGGAGGGGGAAGTGCTAGGAAAAGTAGAACATGGAATTTTGAACCACCATATCATAAGATATGAATCAGAACTAAAATACCAAATAGAAAAATATTCTAAATTAAACAACATGGGTGAGATCCCTATAAATACCCTTAGGGATGCATTCAAGGAAATATTTAAAGGGAAATGCATACCAATGCATGCCAACCTGAGGCATGACTGAAACGTCAATTCAGGAATACTAAACGCAGATTTAGTTTTGGCTGAACAAAAGTACAAAGAAAAACTCTCTTTAATTCCTATGAGTAATCCTGATGGTGAAAGGTTGACTTTGTTCCATTGTCTGTAGATAGTCAAGTTCTTTATAGGCCTTGAGAAATTTTTATTGTGCAATAAGATGGTCGAACAAGATAGAGCAAATTGGCAGAGGTGTTTGTTAAGTAATGTTTGGTGTAATTGAGTGGATGGTGGTAGTGTTAAATAGAGAATAAAAGGTTTCTGAAATATGTTTAGGTATGATTTATGAGATTCCTTACCCAGTGGGGGAATGGATCTGCTGCCTTGTCGTTGCATAAAATGGATATGGGCGAATGGATATGTAGGAACAAGATGAGTGGGGATCAGTGGTTGAGGAGAAGCTGGTGATGGGCTTTTATGTCATTGAAAGGTTATGACTTGGATTGAATGTTGTGAGAGTAGGAAGACTTAGGAAAGCATAGGGTAAGCATGTGAAAGGTTAGGGAGATTTGATACCAAGAATAGCCAAATACATTATTGCATAAAATATTTGTGGAAGAGGAGATAAGTGTGAGATTGAAGGACAGTAGAGTGAGCACTTGGACATTTCTAGATGAAAGTATAAGGTGGAGTGAGGAAGAATGGTTTACTTGGAGCTGTTAAGTGGAGAGTGCGAGGATGAAGAAATAGTGGTCTAATGGATTTGGACATTAATGGGGTCATTAGGATCGCGGGCGGACTTTAGTCTGCCTGCCACCCTAGCAGTAACCGGACCGCCCACCTGCCATGCGGCGGTCCCGCCACCAAAATTATGATGCGACCGCCACCGCGGCGGTCACATCTAGCGATTTAACATTGTGGCGGGTGCTGCTAGCTGCAGCACCCGCCACAATGTGAAATGGCCATGTTGTGCATTTCCCTGCACAACGTGGCAGGCACCGCGAAGTGCCTTCCTCCTTATGCATGGAAATGAAGGGGGTACCAAGTGCACATCTGACCCCAACCCCGGGGGCCCGCAATGGGCCCCTCAAAGCCAGTCACCACCTGCCTTTTTGCAACAGGGACTTCGCCGCAAGAAGATAGGCGGAGAGGCCCATTGTAATTGCTACGGTGGTGTCTGCACAGCACCGCCGCAATGATTGCCTGGTTCCGGGTTTGGCAAGGTGGACGGAGAAGGACCGCCTTGCGGAACCATGGCAGTCGGTGTTTACGACTGCCGCAGAACAATAGTGGTTCCCACCGCCATCCTAATATGGCAGTGGGTAAATCACCGTTTGATGGTGGGCGGATCGCCACTGCCGCGTCGGCGGTGGTGATCCTCCCGCCATCGTAATCAGCTCCATAGTGGGGAAATGCCAAGTTTCACTGTATTGGGGCTTTTATACTTAACTTTGAGTCTAAATGTATTGCCACATATATAACATGTAAGAACATTTTCATTAATGTTGAAACTTTGGTATTCTACTCCTTAACATGATGGATCATGCTATCAGGTGATAGATCTAATTTAACTTTGCGATTTATGTTCGCTACATTCTGATTCTTCTTGTTTCCTATCTAATAAATAAAAATAAAAGGTTAGTTGCAGAATGTTTAACAACCAACCCTGTGGCATTATGTATTCTTAGACCAGTTATTGTGCATTGCATACCAGCACACGGTTCATCCATTGTGGTAAATGCAGTGCATGCTAACACTCACTTTGGTTAAAAGTCTTTAGGATTCACCACTGTTGGTGCAGCCTGCCCTTGGCATCTCTAGACATGTGTTTTAGGATATTTGTCCTTCTTTTTTTAGAAAGTAGCACCTTAAATTTGGAGTGATAGCACTGCTGCTCAAAATCTTCTCCGGTTTCATTATCTCTTCCAGATTGTAGGGAGATTTGTTTGCTGGTATCCCCCTTTTAAATTATTTTGTTTTTGTCATGATATTCATGTAATAGGCAAGGGTGTGAGGGGGGATGATGGGTGACTGTCTCCCTTCCTCCCCTATCACATTGCAAGGAGATTTTAAACAGGAGAGACATCAGGGCAAGTAGGACTTGCCCCCTAGGAGTTAATCCCTTTACCGTGTCCTTTATGTCAAGTCCAAATATCTGTGATAGATATCTATTGACTATTATTTTCCTAATGCCCTAGCTACATACAGTATAGTGTGGTGAAACTTATCAAATACAAACATTATAGTAGCAGCAGTAGAAGTGCACAGAGAGGTATCACATTTTACTTGCGCAATTTATTTTCTTATACCTCCTTCCAGATTTATAAAATGAGGAATTGAACCATTGATTAGATCACTTGGAGACAAAGAATATAAATGAGCCTCTAGTATTTTTGTTGTCATGACAGTGAAAATCAAGTTGCTACGCAACAATTAGATATATATACACGAGAGCAGAGCAAAGTCCCGGAGAAACAGCATATGTTTACTTAATGTCATTAAAGTATTACTTCTGCCGAGGAAATTGTGTCTGCACTCTCCCCTGAGATCTGCTCATTAGCCCAATTCTGTTAGATCCTTGGAGCATTTATCTAATGATCTAGAGGAGAAAATGTGAAAAGTGTAAAACCAAGGAAAATATGTATTTCATAGCTGCTTCTTTTCAGCAACCTTTCTAGGTCTGACTTTCAACAGCTTTTTACTGTCAAAAAAAGGGTCATATTACTTTAAAAAACAATTCAGTAAGGTATACAGAGAGAGTGAGCTTTATGTCAGCCCCATTCAACCATTGAACCAAGCTTTCATGTGTTTTTCATGCTTTGCCATTCTTTGGAAGGGCTGTCTATCACGCCCATGGCATGTAGAAGAAAGTCAAATTGGCACAAATTAGCACTTTTGTTATAGGTTTTGGTGAGAGAGATTAAATAGTCCTATATTTATATCTTCTAATTGAGAGCAAGTGTGTCTTGCTTTATGTATTTACTTTGCTTACTTGATGACATTTTAATTGCTGATTTATGTCATTTATGCTTAGGAAATGCTTGCTGTTTGAATGCCTTAGCCAGACAATGTTACAGTGCTATTCATTAATCACCCTTGCTCGTTCATTACATTTCCTATGCTGAAATGGTAACATGTTGCATTCATGCTTCTTTCATGAAATAAGGAATTTTCCTAATGATGCGCTAAACATCCTGCTCTTTGACAAAAGTATGTTCTATGGCTTTTAGTTTCATCATTACAAAGCAATGTCAACCTCTTACTCCTCTTCATAACACTCTTCTTTGAGCGTACAACTAGTTTTTTTTTAATGCAGTCTATTCATCTAAGGGGCCCTACAACCAGCTCTTATAATATTGTAGTCAAAGATGTTATTTCATCATGTGATTTTCTTTCTAGAACAGCTGGGGGTAATACACAATATGTCGTTCAGCTACTACCAAATGCTTCCCTTAACATTATCCCAGACCTATTGTCTTTGCCAATGCTTGTTTGATGTGGCTTTATATTCATTAGGAAAATAAAATGCCATGATATATAGTAAAGAATTTGAAAGACAGATCATTTTAGTTGACATCCCTTGCAAAGATTCCCAGCTGCAACACATATGTGGATGAACTCCACACCTCCTCAGAGGTCTATAATCACCCTAGCCCATACCCATAAATCTAGTTGCATCAATGTTAAAAGAATACTGATAAGTGAATAAATCTGAAATGCTCTTTGAGCTTGATTGCACAGGTTATCCTGCCCTCCAGGGCCCACCATCTAGGGGCTCCATAGGGCACAATACCACCTCCGTAATGAAATAAAAAATATTCACTGATCAGCGTTTTCTATACCTGGGAAAATGCCAAATTTTGAGACCACATTGATGCCATCTTTTTATGGAAAGTTAGACTTTGTAAGGGGAATTGGTGTCTAATAATAGAAAAATAACAATTAGATTCTCTATTGTTTTCAATGCACTAGACATATAACCCATTGTGCCAAGCTCCAGATGCCATTGCTGTTGCTGGATCCAGTAGGAACCATTTCACAGTGGTCAAATTGAATTTTCTGCTCTGTTATGATAACATCCTTTGGAGTTCTGAGTTAACAGGTAGTTAGATGTGTCAAAGAGTGCTAAAACGCCGATATTGTAAACTCATTGTGATAAGATCTAACTTCACTACATGAATTAAAAAAAGACATCAGATTCCAGACAAAGAATTGATGCTGGAATAAATTAACAATAAAATGAATGAACGAATGAATGAATGAATGATAACATTTATAAAGCGCAGGCTTTCACTCCAATGGAGCATCTTGGTGCTGAAAGGCTAGTGTCAGAGGAGGGTCCTCTCTCATATCACAGTGTTGAAAGGATTTAAATAAGAGAAAGGGTCAAACTATCTGGGGCTGTAAATATCCAAGTTTTCAGTGTTTTCCTAAACATAGATTCTGACTGTATAAGTCTCAGATAAGAGGGTAGGTATTTCCAGGCTTTAGTTCCCAGGACAGCCATGGACTTTCCTCCTCTGGATTTCAGACGGAAATGAGGAGGTACTAGACGATTTTCTTTTGATGATCTCAGATTACGAACAGGTACATGAACTTTTAATCTGGACCTGAGATAATTAGGACCACTTTGTTTTACAGCTCTAAAGGTAATTGCAAGGATTTTAAAAAGAATTCTCTTATGTATGGGTAACCAGTGGAGGGTTTGGAGAGCCTCAGATGATGAAGACCCTTTAGGTAAATTCAATACCATTCGAGCAGCTGCATTTTGCACAGTCTGCAACCTTTTTAGAGTACTTTTCTTAATGCCTGCATAGAGACTGTTGCAATAGTCTAATCGTGAGAGAATTGTGGCCACTGCCACGGCCTTGCGGGCTGTGGCAGGTAGAAATTCAAAGAATTTCTTCAGTGTCTTTATCTAATAAAAACAAGTTCCTGCAACTGACATGGCCTGTTGATGAAAAGAGAGAGAGGTATCAAATCGTACTCCAAGATTTTTTGCCGTGTCCACAGTTTTAGGGGGGGGGGGGGGGCTGCGCCAATTGGCCACCACATTTTGGGTGAAAAAATATTACATTTTCCCAGCAGCAGAATCTCCGTCTTTTGGCTATTACATTTTAGATGATTGATGTTCATCCACCTAAAGACAGCCGAAAGGCACTGTTGGAAGTTTTCCTCCGCTACAGTAGATTCTTTGTCCAGGGTGAGGATAAGCTGTGTATCATCAGCATAAGATACAGTCTCAATATCAAAAGATGATTTAAGCTCAAGCAGGGGTACCATATAGATAAGTGTGTGTAGGAGAGTAGGATCTGCACTTGTGTTGCCCCCACTTTTTTTCTGATGTATACACTGGTTTCTGGCTATAGTCTGGCTGGGTCCCTGCTAATCAGGGCCCCAGTCTAACTGATCTCTCTAAACAACTTGGTGTGCATATTAGATGCACTAGTGATTGGATACTGTGGTACCTTATGAGCCCCTAGTATATGATACCTTAGGTGCCTAGGGCATTGGTACTTCACAGGCCTACCAGGGGCTGCAGCATGTATTATGCCACCCCTGGGAAGCACTCACAATCTGACACCACAGGCCTGCTACTGCAGCCTGTGTGAGGTAGTGTTAGCACTCCTCACTGAGGTATAGGTCACTATATCTCACCATACACACACATATAAACCTATCAGTCACCCCTATGGTAGGCCCTATCAATCCCAAGGGCAGGGTGCATGGTTTACTATGTGAGGGGGTGCTTCTGCCTGAGCAGGACCCCTCTGCAGCTGGCAGAGTCTATTCTCTGCTGCTGTTTGTGGATGCGGTTAAACCATATACTCTTAAGTGCATTATAACCTCGCGGTAAATGCTAACTTTGGAATGACTGCATCAAAACATGTCGTGTTTGGTGTCAAACAACTTGGAATCCTACCCCCACACCAGTAACTGGTGTGGGAGTAGGATCCCACTGTACTCACCGGTAGAAATCTTCTAAGGCCCTGGCATCACAAAATGGATGCCACCAGCACAGACACCGGGCTGCCCTCCTGCTGCTGACCGAAACTCGCAGTGGAGGGAGCTCAACAAAGGGTTTCCTGTCACAGGGAGGTGTCACAACCTCCCAGACAGGATTTAGTGTATTGGAGCTGGGTGGGTGCACTCTTAGAGTGCTTTGAAGTCCTGCACTGGGGGAGCAGTAGGCTCCCCTGTGCATATGCCAGCTCAAACCGGTTCAGGGGCTGCCTGCCCCTGTCCTGGCGCGAAAATGGACAAAGGGAAGTGGGTGTAACCACCCACTACCCTGGCCCTCCTAGAGGAGTGGCCATAGAGCTAGTCCCTCCCATCTTATCAGTATAAGATACCACACATTGCCCATGCAATTCAGATTACACCTGGACGACGCTCAACGAAGAAGAATCCTGGCCCTTCAACTTTCTACTACCTTTAGAAGACCGAAGGATCTCCCTTGGAGTCAAGGAGTGACTCCCTTGCTTGGCAGGCACCTAAAGGACTGAACAACGGTTGCAAACTTTACCGCTCCCGCCAGAGCCCGAAGTCCCTGCGTCCCCTGAAGCTGATTTCCTGACCTCTCGTCGGCCATTTTGAGTCCCCAGCGAAGCTGTGGCATCTGGACCCCACGAGTGACGAGGTACAGCAATACCAGGGAACCGTGCACTGATTTCCTAGCAGGTCTGGAATGAAAGAACAGCGGCCTACCTCGTCCCGAGGGACCATGGGCTGTTGCTGAAGTTTCCCTGCAAAGGCGTCTTCGCGGTTGCTTGCCCATTGGCTAGTAGCCCCCACGAAGACTTTCTGAACTACTCCAAGGGTTCGCCTGGTTGCTCTGGGCCTGCCCTCACTTACCCTCGCTGGGTAAGTCCGTCGGACCTTGCTGGTCTGAACCATCCAAGATCTTCATTCTACATGAGACTTGCAGTTGCCAAGGTTTGTTGGCTCCGATCCGAGTGCCGACACGGCCATCAGCTGCAGACGTCGTGGGACCCTCCAAATCCAGCTGCTGGTCCTCCTCGACCTCTCCTGGACCACGTGGGCGAAGAGACAAAACACCATCAGCGACGTGAAGAGGCTCGACAGTAGTGGTCATCTATCCTGAAGGCCGCCAGTCACTGGCAAGTGACTCTGAACTCTGTCCCCTCAATTTCTAGGTCGCCTGCAACTCCAATCCATCGTTGGATTTCCACAGACACTTCACCCGACGACACAAGCAGCAAGACTTCAACGATTCCCATTGAAAGCAGCATCGCGACCCGACACCAAAGGACACCTCTGCACCCGGCTTCCCTGGGTGAGGTAACTCTGGCATTACGGTGCCCAAGTGCGCATTGGCTATCGAAGTACTTACCCTGTAAGTTGTTTGCTTGTTGTCCATTCCGAAGTGCCCTAGAACTGTAAAATACAAACCGCGACATTTGCCATTGAAACGCATTGAAACCCGCGTGCGTGTTTAGACACTGCACGCGTCTCCTGTGGGCTGATTACTTACCTGTAAACACTGCAGCAGTGAAGCCCCAGCAATTCCCAAGGCCCTAGGCCTCTTACTTTTGCAAGTGAGTTTGTTATACCACTATTTTAGTATATGGTCTGGTACGCCCCTAGGGCTCCAGCCATATTTGTGCTTAATTTATTGAGAACTGTTGATCTTTTGAATGTTTACCTGGCTCTAATCTCATAAAGAGATTAGTAGAGTATATTTAGTAATAAATACATATATATTTGATATATATACCTGTGTGGTGTCTTTTCATTTGGTAATTCAAGAGATTATAAGGTAAAACAAGCTGCTTTACATTCCTCAGAGACTTAGCCTGAAGGCTGCTCTCCACAGCTACCACTAGGATAGCTTTCTTTAAAAGGTTGTCTTTAAACCTATCTACCAAGAGTCGAATTGGACTGGTGCAAGGTGGCCACTATAACTAGTGACCAGCATATGCCAGGCCAACTTCTCACAGTGTGGGGCTCAGAATCGAGCCCTAAGGTACCCCCGAACACAGCTGCCTCTCAGTAGAGATATAGCTACCTAGCGTGACTGATTGTCTTCTATTTTCCAAGAAAGACAATAGCCAGGCCATTATATTTACAAAATAAATCAGCCTCCTCATCTCCTTACCCTCTCAGGTTGTCAAAGAATATAAAAACAATTTATAGCTGATAACACCTATATTTAAAACTTTTTAACCCCTAAATCAAATGTTTGCTGGAACCGCCACCACTTCCTGAAAATTTCTTTCATTGAACTTCAGAACTAAACTCACACTTCTGTTAATCAGGAAACATCTACAAACTCAACCTTTTGCACATACATGAATGACAGTGATTCCCATACAGTCACTCTGGGACAGTTCTGATTATGCTTGTGTGTAATGTTTTCCCTTTCAGTTCATTGCAAAGTGCACTGATATCTAATGATGCAATAGGTCTATGTAAAATAACTAAAATATTAATAAAAAATATCATGAATAACAGTGCTCTTAACTGATGTTATTTATTTATTAAATAAATCCCACAACTACTCTGAACACCTGAGACAAAAGAAATGTATAGTACATAACATTCATCATTTCAACAATCATAGTATTGCTAGAAATGGAAGCTCAAGCACTGATAACCAAGCAAGATAGATAATCATTCTTTCTTTCTTTGCTTCTTTCTTTCTTACCTTTTCTTTCTTTTTTTTAATTTAAGCTTTCTTGTACAGCATACTAGTACTCAAAGTACAGAGTCTCCCAGCGCAACACCAGATTCATCACTCAGCTTACTGGCAGTGGCAATCTCTTGAGCTTTCAGTGGAAGTTCTACAATTCCAGGCCAAGGACATTGAGAAACATCTGCCACACTTTTTTGAGTGTGTGCAGTTAACAATTAACTTGTTATTCTTGACAGACCTAAGATAAAGTGAGGGGGTGTATTCTAGAATTTCATTAGAAAGACATTTATGGCTATTTCCATAGTATATTTCCTGGAGTAGATCTGCAGACAAATTCAATTATTTTGGCTACTGGGAGCCTTATTGGTTTTAGTTTGAATAGAACCCTGATATCAGCATTTTCAATAGATTGTAGTTGTGAAATTCCTATTTTGATGACACAAAAATAGTTGCACAAGGCATTTCTAAGTGAATGTAGGCATTGGCAAATATAATTTTGAGAGAAAAAGATAAACTCAAAATCTAAGGTTCCCAGGACAGTTGATGAAATGATGACTAAAATGTGATTTGTTTTGCTGATTTGGGGCAAATCGCCAAAGGGCATTTTCTCATTAGGTAAAGAAATTTTGGGCTCATTAGGAAGGTGGGCGGACCTGAGTCCACCCGCCATCCCTGCGGTGTGTGGACCGGCCACCAGACATGCGGCGGTCCCGCACCATGAATTAGGATGCGACCACCACCATGGCGGTCGCATTCTGAAATTTAACATTGCAGCGGGTGCTGCTGACAGCAGCACCAGCCGCAATGTTAAAATCGCATGTCTAGCATTACACTGCACCACATGGTAGGCACCACACGGTGCCTGCCACTTGGTGCAGTGGAATGTAGGGGGGTACCATAGGTACACCCCAAGTGCCCCCACCTCCCCCAGACACAAGGGAGTCGCGCAACGGGCCCCTAGACCCAATCCCCACCAGCCTTTCCATGGCGACATCGCCGCCATGGAAAGGCCTTTTTTAATTTCCCACATCCTAATATGGCGGAAGGTGCCTGTTAGGCACCGCCACCATATTAGTGACCCTGCTCCGCCCGCCAGGCAATCGTTACAATTGCCATTGGTGGCAAAGCGGCAGACGGACTTTCCATCAGCCGCAATACCCACCGCCATCCTAATATGGCGGTGGGTAAATCTCATTGTGATGGCGGAACGATCGCCACCGCTGATCGTTCCACCATCGTAATGAGCCCCTTTGTTTTTAGACAGATTAGGCATTACGAAATATTTAACCATTCACTTTCCTTAATTTCACGTACCAGATTGTGAGTGACCCCTTGGTAGGTATTGTAAATATAAATAGGGTGTTATCTGCACAATAATAGGTTCTAATTAAAACAAAGTAAAACAGGTGATCAAGGTGGCAGACAGAACTAAAAAAGTAATGAAGAGAGTATTGAACCTCTTGAGGTTGCATCACCCCCCATGATAGAAGTTTGATGTGGGAAACAAAGTCCCCTATTTTGACAGATTTCCATTTTTCTATGTTGCCATCTATAGTCATATATTTGATACGCTGAAGTAGAATAAAGAATTTGATGATTAACTAATACCATGTGCTCTAGAAGAAAACCTCATATGTGTTACCCAAGCATGCTAAGGTAGGACAATACTTGATGGTTTTTTTTCTATATTTTAATCGCTTGTGATGTTTGTTATATAAACATGGGTGCCTTATGAACCGAAAGTTTACATAATCCTTAAATCAGTAAATGATTTCACTGTCTCCAATAAAAGATGTAATCATTAGCGCACAATTGTATTTACCTGTTTTCTTATGTGTGCTAATGGTGCCAAATGATGGTATCTATGCACTGTGCGAGCTAGAATTATATTTGAAAAATAAGAGTGTACAAAATTTCAAAATCCCAAACAGTGCATTGAAAAACAGTAAAATTGTTCAGCCCAAGGGCTTAACAAAGACCCCCGCAGCCCCCGCAGGGCGGGGGGCCCCCTAAGCGCACTGGACACTTACACTCACAGACAGGGTCCGTCTGAACACTGGGACCTAGTGTTAAAGTTAACTCTTTGCTCAATGCGCTGAAAAAGCACAGTTTTTCCAGAGCAGCTGATGAGGTCTCAGAGCATCGGCCTTAGCGAGGTCTGTGCCAGCTGTACCCCTTGTGCTGGCAGGTGGCGTTTCTCCTGTGCATTGTTGTACACTATTTTGTTTTGACCAGATTCTTTTATTTGTGCCTCAGCCTCTCTGCCAAGTGGTTTCCTGTGATACCTTACGCTGGAGTCACACTTCCACTGGCGCATACAGCTACGCTTACTTCTACCCCTCTGGTATTTAAATGCCTCTTTCCTATTCCTCATCTCTCCTCCCTTCCACACCTGGTGACCTCCCTCACTGGTGTCTCTTGCCTCTCTTTTCTCTCTTGGAGTAAAGGTCTCAAAGAGGACTGGATAGCAGCAGATACTTGATGGACACGTCACATATCCATACGTTGCCACGGAGTGCCCCACGTTGCTCACTGCCATCAGCAAGGCAGACCATATTTTACAAGGTACATGCACCAGCAGCGGGCGCAGAGGTCTGAGGGGACCACTGACCAGATTATTGCTGTGTTTTTCATTTATAAGAGCGTCCAATAGACCCGTTTACTCCTTTGCACTAGGGTCCACTTGCCACGCCACAGGGACCAAAGGCTGCATTCGAATACAAAAGGAAACACACAGCTTGAAGGCATGCCTCTAAGCACTGCCCGCACGGAAAGCGAGAGCCTGACTCGGGCCGGTGAGGGCTCTTTAATGTCACACTTTACCACTGTGCTTTAAACTGACCCAGCAGCCCCGGTAACAAAAATTATGTTTCCAAAATCTCTTGATTTTGATTCGAGTTACCCCGAAGCTGGAAGCCCCCTGTGTGCCCCTCATGGCAGAAACCCTTTTTAGCCAAATGTACTTGGTATAACACTGCGCCTGGCGGCTAGTTCGATGTCTTGTAGCTCGAGGAAATATGGGGCATATTTACAAGCTGGCGATAAAAAATTATCGCCACTTTTGCGACCATTTTCGGCCAAAAAGCGGCGATAATTTTATTGCCTAATTAGCAAAGCCACGCAAATGCGTGAAATTTTGCTTTAGCATCAGGATTCCTAGCGCCCAGCTTTGCTTCTCTAATGAGATGCAAAGTGGGCCTTCCTGACCTAACATGACAGGAGAAATGTCGCTAAGCGACATTTCTCCTATCAGCAAGCCCCACGCTATGAAGCATGGCGTCAGAAAAAGCAGCGATAACCCCTGTTATAGCTATTTCCCTTACGCCTGCTTCAGGACTGACTTAGCCATGATATCCTATGGAAGGTGGATATCATGGCTAAGTTTGTGAGTCCCTATCATCAAGCTAACGCCACATTGCGTGAGATTATCGCTGGGTTTCCAGCGATAATCTCACGTTAGGCAGTTAGCGTGAGGATTTTTATCGCTATTGAGATAAGCGTTGCTAATAGCACGCTATCTCAGCGATAAAAATCCACGTTACCCGGCGATAATTATCCTAGCGCTAAGTGCGCTTAGCGATAATTATCGCCGGTTGTTGCTGATATGCCCCCAAGTCACTTAAATACCACACCATATGCGTTTTAGGGAAGATCTGCATCCTGAGCCTGCCCTGTGGACGTCGCAGCTGTGGTCTTCGGCCTCAGGGTGGGGCATCAGGTGGGCAGGGCTGATCTGACTGAATTGTCATGCGCAGTCAGTGTAAACTGTACGTGCGGAGGCGGTGGGCCTTAGTCAGACACAGTGACCGAAATGTAATTGCCAGCCTGTGCCAGCCACCAAAGCTGCAAGACAAGTCTCAGGTGAGTCGGTGAGAGAGTGAGATGACGAGACAACTAACTGGTAGTAGTACTCCTAGTCCAGTCACTCACTATATATTGTGTTGAGTTCAGTGGTCAAAGTGGGCGGAATCCGCAGGGCACAGCGTGCGCGTGCCCCTACTTCTTTAATTGAATGCGATCCATGATTCCCCTACTTTTTTATTTTAAAAACTGCATCCCAGGATGCCATAAATAGCCGAGGCACATATATAAGGCTCGGCTTTCATGGCCGTTGGGGACGGACGGGCAGGCAGGAAAGGGAAAACGGGCTCTTTTTTCTTTCCTTCTTGCCCAGAGAAGACAAGGGCAGTCTCCACTTCTTCTTATTCCCTCTATTTCTGTCTCTGTCTCGCTCCTCCTTACTTGCTGAAAATCATGAATTCAACAAACAGCTTTTACCCTCTCTTTTCTCTCCTTTCCTTTATTTGTTCCCCTGTGAAATGGATCCAAAAAAGAAAAGCACTTGCTGGAAATGTCTTTTTCTGACATTTTTCTATACAAAAGTGCAGCCTCAGGATGGAGAGAAAAAGGTTAAAAATACAACAAATAAATAGCTAAATAAAGCAAGGCATAGTAGTTGCAATGTGGCCAGATTGGTTTTATTCACACACACACACTCCAGCGCCACTTTACAAAGTTTACCAGTGAAGCGCTACTTTCGTTTTCTCATCTTTCTTTGAACAGCATTGTTTTCTTAGTTGGGGAAGAGCAGCATTCCTGAAGGGACTGCAATACCTAGTTAATGTGTAGAGTGGAAAATGTTTAATGTGTTCATTATAAGCTGTTTTCATCATTTTAGTTTATCTGCGTCCAGGGGTGTGATCTTTATAAACCAAACTGCTTACGTTTTGTAAGGATATAAGCAATGGACATTAAAACAGTTCACTTCTAGGCCCTGTAGTCATTTCCTTAATTTTCAAGCAAGAACACTCATTGATTTCTGAATAATGAGTGTAAAAGCATTAAGGTAACCACGTTGTTCCTGCTTACATTTCACATGCTTTACTTAATCTTGCATTTCCTGAGTGTTTGCTTTTTCCAGGATGTTGTTACTTCTTATTTTTTCAGGCAGCATATTACTCTTGTCTAGTGAATTATTTAAATTGAGTCGCATCCAGGTGTTTATAGCACGGCACGATTTGGTTGTAGCTGAAGGCAGTGCAAGTTTCTCTCAGTGGAGCAGTCTGGTGTTCAGTGGGGGAGAGGATGTGGCCACAGCTGCCGATTTTTGCACTGGGGAACCAGGTTCAGCCTTCGTGACCAGTCCACCAGATCACTCTCCTGAAGGAGCACATTCCCATGCTAGACCTATGAAGGCACCGCAAGACCTTAGAAGCCCTGGTGTCATAGCACCAGCAGGTCGACCCTGGTGCTGACAAGTGTGCGTTAACTTTGAAGGCCTGTCCCCCACAATCCATAGTTAAGTTCACCTTCAGTCTTGCGGGCAGGCCTATGAAGCAGCACACCCTAGAGCAACAGTGACTCTGTCACTGAGATCACAGGACCCTTGAAATCAGTTAGCCTCACCCATTGGTACCTCCATTGGCCTTGTTACAGTAGTAGTAGTGCAACTCACCAGGGATCGGCAATGCAGGATTTGCACACACACTAAACTAAGGGGCTCATTACGATGGCGGGTAGATTTGATCCGCCAGCCAGCGTAGCGGTAATTGGGTCTGACAGCAGCACCGCTGCGATGTTGAAAGGAGCATGTTGTGAATTTCACTGCACTATGTGGCAGGCACTACACTGTGCCTGCCACTTGGTGCAGTGAAATGTAGGGGGTACCATGGGTACCCCCTCAGTGCACCCACACCTCCCCCAAACACAAGGGGGGCCCACAACGGGCCCTGGAAGACATTCTCCGCCAGCCTTTCAATGGCGGTTCAACCGCCATGGAAAGGCTGGCTTCCGCCGGCATCATAATTGTGCCTGCGGAGCCTGCTAGGCTCCGCTGCCATTGTAAGCATGCTGACCGCTCCGCCGGGCAATCGTGATGATTGATACCAGCAGAAAAGCGGCAGCTGGACTTTCCCTCCGCTACGGTACCCACCGCCATCATAATGTGGCAGGGGGTAAATCTCATGACGATGGCGGAACGATCGCTGGCGCGGCGGTGGCTATTTTTCCACCATCGTAATGAGCCCCTTAGTTAGCAAACTTCACTGTCTCTCTGCTTCATGCACAAGCACTTTTAACATGTGCTGCCTGCTTTGTGGCCACTGGAATTATACAGCTATAGGGGACAAAATTGTGCTGCAGTGTTTACTAAATTATGCAGCACAAAAAATGGCTGCAGCGTAATGCGGTATATTTTCTGATACTTTAATATTTTGACTTTTTACACATACTAACTGTCTTTGCAAATATTTTGCCTCCTTAGTACCAGTGTACATACAAATGAAGCAGTGAGAAAGGTGACCAGTCAACCTTTGCAGAGGGCCCTCCACTTCGCAGCAACACAAGTCACATTTTTAGTAACCTTTGATCCGTTTGAGCTACAAACAATTTATTAGTTATAATCGTCAAATTATGCAGCAGATGATGTATTATGTGACAAATAAGGCAGAACCATAATTATGTGGAATACATTTGAAAACTAGGATATTTCACCATTCATGTTTGAACTGCTCTTGTGGAAAAGGGCAAGAGAAGTTCTGATGACAGAAACTGCAAGGCTCGGAGACAGATAGTTTGTGATTCCACTTTTGAGTATATGTGGGACATTCTGTGATAGGAAATGTATTCCACTTTGTGAATGTATTTTAATGTCAATAACTCATAATAAACCCTTAATAAACATGTGCATCCATTAGTTGAAATAAATATTGTGATCAGCTGTAACTGGTTAGTGAAATGGTAAACAAATACTAGAAATTAGGATGTCCTTCTCTTTCTGGCCACACCTCTGACTCCGCCCACTGATCCAATCCTCAGGTTATCCCCGCCTTCTGATTCTCCGCCCACATTCAGGCACCTGAGCCCCAGATTTGCTTGCATGCCATTTGCGAGACTCTAGCCACCACGAGCCGTACACCCATCATAAAATAAGCCTTACTTTTGCAAAATTTTGCAGATGTTAGCCTGCGGCCCTGCAAGGGTATTTAATTTATTGATGCTTCTTTATTGGAGGGTCCGGTGTCTCCGGTTGTGGAGCGGCACATGAAAAACTTGACAAATGGCTTTTCCAACAGCCATTCTCCATTACAGCCTACTGGGAACTATGATGTCTTCAATCCCATGCTTCCTCTGAAGGAGCAGTGTTCTGTTAATATGGCAATGTTAATTTTTCATTATGCTGAAAATACCCAATCATGCTTCGCATCCACACATTCAGAGTAAATTGTGCATGCCCCTATTTCTTTTTTCTGCAACATTTGTATGTATATTAGGCAATTCTTTAGTGATTATTTTTCTTCAGCAGTGATGTAACATAAGTTCCCGCAGTGTGGGAGTGCAGAGCTCCAGGGGCCCCCTCAGCAAAAGTGGTAAGTGTTGGGGAGGGGGCCCCCACCCTGTACTTCGCAGGGGTGGCCCTCAAGTTTCGTTACACCACTGGTCAGCCGGTTGAGCTCCCACTGCAAGGATATATGTAGGCTGCAGATTAGAGCTTAAATCTCATCAGAATGATACAGTGTGCACAACTGACCTTTGAAATAGTAATATTATGTATGATATAAGTGCCAAGATGCAATTTACTTTGTAGCAAATTATATATTTATGGTAAATATTCGTACACTGGACAAACAAACACCTCTGAGTTTGTCATATTTAGAATCGGCAGGCATACTTCCGCTGTATTGATCCGTTACAAAAATGGTTTATTTGTCTAAGCATGAGCCGCCAACATTCTACAGTCCAAACTTATAACTCCAATCTATGATGTCATACATTCTACAATAAAGATTCCACCCGTGACACAGTAATTCATTACAGAAATTTACTACAGGTCGCCAAACAGCTAAATATGTCCCTAATAGACAAATAGGATCTACAAAGTCAGAAAATAGGGGCCATAAAGCGAAGGAAATAAATGATTCTCTTTTCTCAATCCTGCATCAATCACCGACAATAATTATTCTAGAATGTTGCTTTCTTTGATGACGGCGCCTTGGAGACTTATTGTGACATCATTTGCACCAGGATCTCATTAATGTGGCACCAGAGAGTTCCAGTCTGTAGAAATGCTCTTATTTGGGAAATTACTTATGGTGGTTTTTATCGTAAACTGCCCTGAAATTCATGGCCATACCCCTATATGCATTCCCATCCACATGAGGACTTAACGGCACACACCTCTGTGCTCTCTGGTGGCACGCACCCATCACCATGCCAGCTATGGCCTGTGAGAGTGCATGTGTATGATGCTCCAAATATGCCCTGACAACCCTTTATTCCAAATACAGATTGCCTAGATATAATTGAACACTTGTTCTTAGTCTATAATCCATGCTCCAATGAGCGTGATGTCCAAAAGTGCTTTAGCAATCTTTGGCTCAAAGTTCAGGCCTCCTCAAAAAACAAAACTATTCTATGTTGTAGAAGTAATCATTCAGCTGACCTATGTGCTTGACACCTTCCAATCATTACACCTGCATATGGAGTACATTGGCTGCTAATGGCGCTGTGCTTTACTTCATAAATGTTTACACAAACATGAAAAAAGGCAGCTATAGAGATTGTTACTGTTTGCTGGATGTTTAATAAGTGTAATCATGTTCTTTCCTCTCTCTTTCACCCTCTCCCAGTTTTGCTCTCTTTGTGTTACTGCAGAAGTCACTGGTGTTAACAGAAGTCAAACACTGGGTAAATTCCTGATTTAGGAGAAGACTCTGAAAGAACACTATTTCTATCATCACCTGAGAAAAGGGAGTCTAACAGTGGATCCACACTTCACAAAGCAGCTGGTTAGGGAATTGCAGTTTTCAGACACTTTTTTTGTGGATGATACCTTTCAAATTCAGTAGCATCCAGGATACATTCCTTAGTGAGATCCTCACATGCTTTCGTGTCCCCCCGGCGTTTGTTTTCTAGAGCATATTCGAGAATTCAGTCATTCTTGAATTTGAAAACTTTTATTGGCTATTTTCAAACTGCTGTTGCTACAAAAAAGGAGCATAAGATTTCTATTTCTGGACAATTTATTAATAAGTAGTTTAACAGGCTTAAATATTTACAATTGTACCCTACAGTTGCCCATATATTTGGAGTAAATTATACACACCGAGAGCCTGATTCACAAAGGTAAACTTACTCTTTTGTGTTTGTTTACTATTTTTTGGTATTCACAAACTGTCATTTAATAATAACTTTACGACTGTGGAGGCCTATCTTTTTGTATGGAGTCTCCGCCCCAACTGCAAAGTCTCCTCAGTCATAAAGTTACTATAACTCTACCTAAGTTTACCTTTGTGAATCAGGTCCATGTTATGTACCTTTAAAGTCCAAATCTTCCAAATAAACTTAATTTGGCTTCTACTTCTCTGGTAGATTCAATAAACTTGTACATTGTTGAAGCATTATGATAATATTCTTCAATCTGTGAAAAACTAATACCATTTTTTTGAGTGATAATACTATGTTCAGATAAGGAAAATTTGACTTTATCATGTCAAGGCGCAAGTCAATCAAATAGTTTGTTCAGCTTTAGAATCTCATCTCTCTAAGTCAGTCAAAGCTTGAGATATTATCAAGTTCAGGCTCAATGAAGATATATTTTGGAGGTCAAGCAGTATTTTATGAGCCACTTGTTTTTAACATCTGCCATTCACACTAATTTGAAAAGCATACATTCAGTTTTTAATGTGTTTCTGAAAAAGAGTGAAACACTTTAATAGGTCCAATTGACTTTCTCCAATGATATTTCTCCAAACAAGTCTGTTAATGGTTTTAATGAGGTCTCCTGGTTTGCCAAAGGTAGAATCATGTCAGCTGCATAAAGTAACAGTTTAACTTCTAGATAGCCAGATCCGATTCCTCTACTTTTCTTCTAGGGGCCACAATTCAATGATTTCTATGTTATAGGACTAACAGCTGCATTGGCTTGTCTTGATTGAGTTTGGCCTTGCTCTTTTGACTGCATTTACAGCTAACATTTTTGTTGGTTCACTACATGTCTAGCTCATGTGATTATGCTCCAAGCTAATATTTTGCAGCTCCTTTGTTCTGCATAGGGAACTTCATGCTGAGTTTTTATATAATTTTTATCGAGGACTCTTTCATTTCTTTTGTCAGAAGACCTCAGCCTCCATGGCTATAATTGGGACCTTACCCTTAATAAAGCCAGACACATATTAGTTGTTGTAGACTGCAGCTCTGCAGGTGTCAATTTTAGGCTTACGTCTTCGAAGATCATACTTGTGCAGTGACGGTTGATTTATCAAGTTTATATATAGATTTTATAGGCTCACTCCGTGGCCTAATCTGACCTGAGTGCGTCCATTTTATTCACTGATATGCAGGTGTGGTGAGTTGCAATGGCAGTAACATGATTGGTATTTATATGGGGGTGAGTTGTACATTAGAGGAGTCTTATGTTTTTTGAATGGTGGCATCTTGAAGATTGTAAGAATGAAATTGGTAAGGGATCGCTTATCGGTTTAAAAATAAAAGTGAATGAAATGATAGAAAGGTATTTAGAAGAATTTGTAAGCAAAAATTTCCTTTTGATTATGCACCTTACAGTAAAATCAAATATATGGCATCAAACAGTAGGGCTCGAATCATACTTCTGAGAGCAGGCCAGTAGTGTGTTGTCATGGCTTATAAAAATGTGCAGGCCTTGAAAACGAGTATTATGTCATTTGCTCAAGGAATAGGGTGATGAATTAAATTTTTAGGCAAAATAATGCCTAATGGCAGATCCAGTGTACTCCAGTACTAATGAATTAAATGGACACAGTTCCCGAAATAATGAACCTCACTATCTTGAGTGTTAACGATGCACAGCATTTGAACTTGTTTATTACATTTGAGGAAATTATGTTCACTATTTGGGTCCTGGGATCTAGGAAGATAACCGGGCCCAAAAGGTTGGGAATTGTATTCTGCAAACACCATGCAGCTCTGCTCTTTTGGAAGCCATTACAAGTATCTAAGGAATCACTGGATCATGGGTTGATGCCTTCCTGCATGAGGGTGACAAGGATATCAGACCTACATGCTGCCCTGGTTCATATCAGTCCCTGTCACTCAATAAACAGTGTTAGCAAGATCCTAGCTAATCTTATTGTTAATAGATTGGCACCCTCATAGGCAGGATAGAGGGCATGAAGGACAATGGAGTTTTCAGGTTTAGGCATAGATTAAAAAAAGACTTACTTGTAATGAATTTGAGGTGGGAGAATCTATAGTCATTCGACATCTATGTCTCTTAAGAGCATATAGGAAGTATAACCCCTCTATGAGTGTTTAGTAATGTTGATAAATGTTCCTCCAGCATAATAGCAAGATTTACATCCCCTCGATGTGTGTAAGGATTAAGCACACAATATCTAGCATTTTCAATTTAGGAAGACTATAATCTGTGCACACTTAAAAAAGTGTAGTCATTTCTATTGACACCTGTAACAAATGTGGGCCAAAACTACAGAAACAAACATTGCTAAGCCACCTGACAGCCACTTGGTGATCAATCACTGGATGCACTTTTGTTTTGAATAGGAATTGAAACATTTAGAGCTACTTAGGTGAATCTCCATCATGCTCATGATTACTTGTAAACAATCTACTTCATAACCATGTCAGAAGTTTAAATAATCATTGTCATTATTTATTTCTCACACCCTTCTAAATTACAAAATTGAGAGGGAAACTCCCCTATCTGTTTTAGTACTGGACATCCTTTTCCATATTATTCTGTATAGGTGATTCCTCCATGTTCTTGTCATAGGAATCATAACATGCATCATCATCCAACTTTCCCAAGTTATACTCTTCCAGAGACCAGCATGCAGAGATCAGTCTTCTTCAATCAGACTTATTCACCTTGTTTAAGTTTAAGGCCACTTGAGCATTGAAGAGCTTTTTTAAGTCTAATCCGGGGTACACATTTTATCAGAGGTAGCCGGCACGGCTCGCTGGTGGCGGGGTGGGTGTGGGGGCCCGTGGGCAGGGGATCGCGGGGGTCATGGCAGGGGGGGATATTAAAAAATGTACCTTGCTGCCAAGTCCTGTGTCTCTGCTTCTGCTGTCCTAGTGGAATTCGAGGAACAGGAAGCACAGCAGCCCCCACTGACCAATCATAATGCTGCAATGCAGTTTTGTGATTGGTTTTAAGCGTCCTGGTTCGATGCTCAACCAGGGAATGGAGCCTGGGCATGTTCTCCATGCATCACTGGTTTGGGCGACCAGAGAGGGACGACCAGTCATTGTGCATCTAGGAGTGGGCAAACAACTTCTCTCCTGCCTTGCTCCGATAGCAAAGTAGCTCCAAACCACCAATCCGTCCACAAAGCAGCACTAAGCATAAAATAAGAACGCAAAGTTATTATCATTTTATGTTTCTACTATGTACACACTGCTTAAAAGCAGTGGGCCGATGCTCCTCCACCATAGCGGAGTAGCCACCACTGCATTTATTAGCAACACACCCTCACTGACAAAGCCATTCCTTCGACACAACAAGAAACCTTGTAAATGTAATCCTCAATGCCAGATACTAATGTCTTTGGCATGACTATAGCAAAGTTCATTAATTACTTTAACGATAATTGAATTATGCTGCCATAGAAGTACAAATTGTCAAAAGTTTGATGAAAATATCAATGAACCAAGATGAATTCCTAAAAGAATGGGAATGTCCCCATTGTTTTGAGTTTCTCCAGAGTGTGATCATAAGCCTCAGCATTCTCAATATAAGACTTGCCATTAGTTTCCACCAACATCTTTGAAGAACCCATAACTTCCTTGTTAACACTTTTAGGAATGCACTCATAACTTTCCAGTATAGTGACTCAAACTTCCACTTTATCATGGGCCTTTATTTTATACCTGAATCATACACATACAACTCCAGAACTTGAGACTAGCACTTTTTGCTCATAATAATTATCTATCACCAAGTATTGGGAGCTCTTTAAAAGTGTTTCATTTATCTTTTTCTTTGCGAGTATGACTTAGCTTTTCAGAATTTTGCACATGACTCCATTATTCCTGAATTTAATTTTTTTCAGTTCTTATCTAAGGGAATGTTGTAGGATGCTACCTTCATCAAGTATATTTAATGGGTAAACATCCTTTACAATGACTACGTTACAACGCATGCCGTTACCCTACATTTTTTACTCCGCAAAATCTTTACACAACCAAGACTTTACACCACAAACCATTACAACGCATTCCCCATTACAGTGCCCTGGTGGAGTTAGAATAGTAAATTGCATTGTAATGGACAATGCGTTGTAAAACATTTTGGGGAGTAAAAAATGAGGGTTAATGGCATAGTTGTAAAAGCATGCAAGGTAAAGTGTCATATTCATTTAATGTTGATGATATGCCAATATAGCTTCCCCTTGTTTAGCCAGTGGTAAACAATGAAGGCATAAGGAATAAGCTTACATCTTGGCACTTCCCGACACCTGTAAGTAAAATTGTCTTAAATAGCCAGATCCTTAACAGGTGGGCCTACAATTACATGTTTCATTACTGAGTAGTCAACATTTTGTCTGTGTTCCCATAGAGACTCTCTCATGTGAGCAACAACCTACACTCTTCTGTCCCTGAAAAAAGGTACTAACAATGAAAAGCAATGCACATTTACTTAGTAATTCTTTAGCAGCAAAAATGAGTCATTAGCTGTTACAGAATTCGTTGTTAACACAATGTTTAAATAAAAAAGGAGGGCTGGATTGAAATCAACATATACTACTTTAGTCATAGCAAGCTTGCCAGAAAATGATTAAATGAATCGCAACAATGCTGACATTGGATCAAAGTGTTTCACCCCATCCTGGGAAGTGTTAAACAGAGAACATATTCTGCGGACCACAGTTGATCTACCCAGGCACACCTGTGTGGTAATAACACATATTAGTCTTCATGACACACCCATTCTATGCCAGAGTCTGACTTGACAGACATTGTTAACACTCTGACCCTCAGCCTAATCATAAAAGCTCCCACTCAAGTCAGTCGCAGGGTCTCTCTTTTATGTACTTTTACAATTTCAGGGGCGTAATGTAGTCCTACGGCATCCACAGGGCAGGAGGCATCAACCCTCCAGGGTCCCCCAACCCTCCAGGGGGCCTCATGCAACCTAAGGCCAATGAATATCTGGGAATATGGGAGACTAGGTGCCCCTTCATCCTACTCTGCGGTAGAGGGGGGGCAACATTTTGTGTTACACCACTTTACAATTTATCACCTGTCCGATTAGGACACAGACTCATGTCAACTTGCAACCCCAATAGAAATGGCGAATTTTGCTGAAAATGTTCCAATCGAAGAATTGGGAGATTTCAGAGACAACAGCACTTTTAAGTCTATATTGCCTAAAAAACACAATTTATAGTTGGATTAGGACCTTGAATTTGAGCTTGACTCTGGGCCTCTACAACAGCTTCGGGAACCACTTGCTAACTTGTAGGTCTGCACAAGATATCCACTATGCACCTTCTTCATGTGAGTAAAGATGATAACCAACCCATCCTTCATGTGTAGATGACAAAGTAGTCAGGAATTAGAGGGCAGAGAGTGGAACAGAGCACACAAGATGGCATATAAAACAAAAATAAACTTCTTAAAATACAAATAATTCCTTAAAGAATTAAAAAATATGTCAGGTGTTCAATTAAAGAGTACAATAAGCTGCACAAGCTCTTTTCCCAATGGCCGTTTCAGTGAAGCACACCACTATTATTATGAAGCCACAGGGTAATTACCCCATAATTAATTTTCCTTCTTCAGCCACTGAAATGAAGACTATAATCCTCAGCTTGAAGTAACAAAAGTAGCAGCAGTAGCAGTGATGTCAGCGATAACCATCAATTTTAGAGAGTAATTGGGTACAATAACGGTCAATATTAAATATAGGCGTAGTCGATGGTCTAATCAGACCTCTTAGCTGGACATTTAATACAAGTTTCAATTCATACTTATGATTACCAGATCACATGTACCTGCAAATAAATAACAGAAACTAACACAAGCACACCTGTGAGTAGCAAACACACCCACAAGCTGCAAAGGCTCTATACGTGTGTGATGGCATTCTGGACCTCCATTCCAGGTTCACCACTCACTCTCTGGTTGCTCTTGAGCCACTCCAAAGCCTCTGCTCCGCCAGTCTTCAAGAGCATAACTGTCCCACACAGAACCACAGACTGCAACTGAGAGCCATTCAGCAGCCCATCTGCCCAGTAGCACAGCTTGTGATCATTAAATCATATAAAGTAAACTCAGGGGTATATTTACTAGAAACTGGCAGAACGCAATGTTATGCCAAAATGAGTAATACCGCACTCCGTCAGTTTCAAAACACAGGGATATGCCGTAATCACAAGATTGCGGTGCACCCCTGCGTTTCCCCCAGTGCTGGCACTAAAGAAGCTGCCTAGCACCAGCGCAGGCCCCTTTGTGCCATGTTGCAAATGTGCATGTGCTTCAGGGGTGAAGGACCGCCTTCCTGCACATAAACAATCTTTACAGGTGTACTACGAAAGATATTGCAAAATTGGTATTTTATGCTGTGCTGTTGGCCCGCAGAGAGTTATGTTAATTATGGGTCTTTTCAGCCTCCCCAACAGAGGGTAGCTCAATACAATCGATGAAATGTATTGCAAAGTTGGATATTTCGGATCGGATGTGTAAGAGATATGAATTTTGGACTCCTTTCTTGTCCTGGTGTGGTAAAAGTTGGGGTACTCAGAAAAAAGTCAGTCCAATGATTAAGCCTTCGCCTGCCTCGTCTGGTGATATTTTTCTTCCTGTGTATGCAGGAGGATAAGGGAGTGGGTTTTCGGTTGTTGGTGGAAGAAGGTTGCCCAGTAAAATCCAATGGCGTCTAGTTTTCTCGGGGTTTTTCTCCATGCACATTGTTTCATCCCTTTTTTTTCCCAGCAAAATGAGGTTTGATAACCCAGGTCGGAATCATTAGAAGAAGGGTGGAAACAAGGCAAATGAGGACAAAAAAAATAAAAAAAATCTTTACAGGTGTATTGCTGTTTCTATGTGTCCTGCAGAATGCAGCAACACAGAAAGAGCAAAATATGAGGAGAAATGAAACAATTCTCCTCGTATCTCCTGCCTAAGACCAGGTATTACCTGACGATATTCTTGGCGCTGCCCCATACCTTGTAAATAATGGGCAGCGTCAAAAAGCAATGGATGTTTCGGCGGAACGTCCACTGCAACACCCATTGCACACCCCTTACACGCTAAGTGCTGCGTGAATAGGGGCATAATTCACAAGGCAATGTTAAGTAAATAAGGTGAAGGACTTAACGCCACCAAAACGTCGGAAAAAGTGGCGTTCTGGTGGCGTTACCTCCTTGTAAATATGCCCCTCAGTCTGCGAGGGATGGGCGATGAGAAAAGAGGTAGGAGGGCGAGAGAGCAGTGTGCAAGTCACCGCACCAAGGAGTCCCCAAGAAGATGTGGAATGAGGCATGTGCAGACAGACACATGTACTTTGCCACTGGCTGGAATGGAGGGTGAGAGAATAACATGTCCTCTCCTCACACACTTACAGTGTGCATGTAAGTACCAATGACTGGCCAGAACTCAGTTACCTAATGACACACCATGCTATAAAATGGCAAGGTTCTTCTTTACGCACTTTAATGGGTAAACCTCCACAACTTTCTCAATAGTTAGTAATAATGTTTAATTTCCAGGAGACCTTGTCATTTGTTGGAAATATCTTCTTTCAGGACTTCTATTAATATTATTGCCTAAGATTATGGAGGTGATAGGGTAAGGGGTTACATTTGAAAAAGTATGCGGAGAATATTTTAAGTGCAGAACTGAACTAAGGGGTTGATGAGACCAGTTAGGTGGTTTGCCTACACTTTATTCCGTGTCTTTTTTCTCATTATGTTTTAATTCCCAGTTCATGCTTTCTGCCTATTCATTTTAATTCTTTGTGCTTTTTCATGATGCATATGTTTTGTCTTCCTGTTTTGACACTGATTGGGACACCCTATTTATTTTAAACACTGGCATAACACAACAAATGGGGCCCTGCAGAATGTGACGAGGTGCCATTGAGTAGTCCCATAGCTCACAAATATTCATTGGCCTTGGGCTGAAGTATTGGAGGCTGTGCCACGGGGAGAGGGGAGGGCGAGGTGGTACAGGTGCCTGCAGTACTCCCCTTATTTTAAACTAGCAGGGCATGTCAAAGATGTACTTTCATTGTTTCACGTTTTTCCTTTCCCTTGTTCTATCATTATGACAAATTTAGCACACTAACAACTCATTTTTATCTACTAAAATGAAGTATGACTCTTTAGGCCTTTTGTTTCTTATGCTCTTGGGGATTATGACTACTCAGCAAATGGAAGGCCAGAATGCATAAATTCATTATTTTACCTGTCAGTGATAAATGATAATTTTGTTCTCTAATGGAAAAAAGTCGAAACGAGCAAATGTCAACAACTGTTCTAGTGTTCTTTCTTTCTATAGAAGTACAAACTGCTTGAGTTTTTTTAACCAGTTATAAATGAGAGGGGCCTCCAAGATAGGAGTTTGCATAACTCCATAAATGCCACATGTTAATTAAATGAAATAAGAAAAAATATTGTTGATGTTTTAATTTTGCCACATATAAATTCACGAATAAGCTATTATCTTTGTTCCACTCAAAGGTAATAATTTGGTAAACCCACTAAAACTGTGGAAATAAATGGCATTATGGTAAAGAGTGGGATTATTTGTCTAGCTGTAGAAAATGATGTACATAAAACAAAAACAAAAAATGCTTTTGAGTAATAAAATGTGATTAATCAGATTATCACTTCTATTTAGTGTAAGAAATAGAGTCCACACGGTGCGTGGTGACACAAGCCGTTTATTCCATGTCAGTTCCCTGCTCTCCACAGTACGACTCTGCCAACATTCTAATCTGCCCTCTAGGACGGGCGGAACCAAAGGTAAGTGACAAGGAGGGGAGAGGGAGGGCTATACCAAGAGGAAGGAAGAGAGGATCAGGTAAAGGAGGGAAAATTCCAGAAGATTATTAGAAGTAGTTCCTCTCCAGGACAATATTCTGCCTCCTGAGATTTGAATCTTTTCTGCCAGGTACCTTGGTTCTTTAAAATGTGAGGCTTTCCGTGTGAGGCAAGTAGTTTTCAATTCAGTTTTGGCCTTGAGAGGGAGCCAGTCTAGATACCTAAGTGATGGGGTGATGTGGTCAAAGGGTCTAGTGCTTGTTACCAGTCTCGCTGCTGCTTAGAGTGTTGCTTTGAGTGGAGCTGTTTTTACCTTGGGAAGACCTGAAAGTGTTTCAGATCTGTATTCTAGTGTGGAGACCACTAATGATTGTACTGCTTGTTTGAAGTCTGGAGGTTTCATGAATGGTTTCACTTTCTTCAGTAGTTTGAGTTGGAATGATGCACTGCACGTGGCTGCACTGATATCTGCTAGCATGTTCAGATTCTTGTCCATTGTAATTCCGAGGGATTTAGTGGAATCAATAATGGGAGGTTTGCAGTTGAGAACATCTAGGTGATTGAGCCAATCTTGGATGTGTGTGGAGCTGTTATGAGGAGAAAAAAAGTAGGAATACTGGGCTCGATTCACAAAAGTAATCTGAGACAAAATCGTAACCTTACAACTTTTGGTATTCACAAAGGGCTTAGGAGTAATAAAGATAGGATCTTGTCTCAGTTAAACTTAAGTTTTGGTCTTAAGGGCCTGATTTAGATCTTGATCTTGATCTTGATTAGATGCTGGTGGTTCAACGGACAAAAGGCCCTCGGAATGCAGCTGGCTCTGCCAAGTATGCATCACAGCCAGTGTGTCTGCCGGGCTAATCTTGATGTGCCCTCCTGCCGACATGACTGTGGCGGTTAAACATCTGCACCTGAGTTGGCGAAACTGGAAGGGACATGGGGCAGAAACTCACCCTTTCTCACTTTCGCTATCCCTTTTTAACCATGGACCTGATCTTCCAAGCCCTGCAGGATGACAAACAAAATCAACACCGTTGAGGATGGACTCAACGGTAAGCTCCACTTTGACCTGTTACCATTTGAATTGTCTGTTAACATTTGCACTGAACTCGTATATTATTAAATCTCTCTGACAAGCAACAGCATTCCAATGTGCAATGCATATGTCTGCAATGTTGACGTTTAAGAAAATTAAAGAAACACACCTGTATGATCACATTGTATGTATACATTCGGTACAAGTAGCCTTAAAAAAACTGAACACGTGCACAAAAAAGGATATCAAATAAAAAATTCAAAAGTCACCATACAGGTGTGTTTAAAAACCTTTCGAAAATTGTCACAATAAAAACATATGCAACACATATCATTGGGATAAGGGCACTGTAACATGTTGTAGAAATTGCACTAGACAACGTGTGACTTTTACTTTATAATTTACCAGTAAAATCAATGTCATCAATTTCAATAGTCAACATATTTTATAAGGTGTAATGCATATGTGCTCATATTGATCAGTAATCAAAGTGAAACAAACACATCTGTTGTAACACATCCCCAAAAAAGTTTAAACATCAATTTAGTTGGTGTAAGTGGCCATTCATATGATGAATGCCTGCACCTACATTCAAATGACCATCTCATACTATGTTAACCAGTGTATGCACTTAACAAAGTAGACATTAAAAAAAATCAGTTGTATTGCCTGCCATCATGATAAAGAAAAATAAGTACTTTACATTCTAGTCAGAAACATTGCTATTAATGAAACAATTGCAAAGGAAAATTAACGCCAGGACTAATTTGGTGAAATCAAAAATATAGATTTATTCGAAACAATGAGATAAGTCTCTCAACATTCTTTAAAATAAAATACAAATGGCAGTCCATAAAGTGCCAACAAAGTCCTGTGCACTATTGTGCGGTGGCACCAAACTTGCCTCCTAATATACTGCCAAGGGTAACCCCTTCAGGAAGGGGCACCTAGTGGGCAGAGCAGGCCCCTCAAAGATCTTACTTGAACAGTGAGGTTTGGGAGGGGGTGTTTGTTTTGGGAAGGGGGTTGCATGTGGGAGGGGTACTTTAGGTATTAGTAGGGGTGGTTTCTGTATTGGGAGGGGTGGGTTGGGATGTGTAAAGGGTGTGTTGGGGTGTGAAAGGGGTAGCTTTATGTTTGGTAGGGGTGGTTTGAGCTTTGGAAAAGGTTAATACAAGGGCAAACAACAAACTCTCATGGGAAAGATGGGTAGGATGTTTGGGAGGGAGTTGGGTTTGGGAAATAGAGGGCGTGGGACTGACTGATGTGCATATGTCTGTAGAGGGTGCAGATGCTTTGTGGGTCTGGTGTATGTCGTGCATGTTTGGGTATGTATTGCTTCCTAGGTGCCTGTTGTTTGGCTGAGTGTGGGTGTTTGTGTTTTGTGGGTGAGGATTCTAATGTGTGTGTGTGTGGATGGGTGTGCTGTAGAAGTGCTGGGTGGGGTTGTGCTATAGGTGGGTGTGGTGGTGGATGCAATGTCTGTGGGTGTGCTGGTGGTGGTGCATTTGGGTGTGGTGGGGTTGCAGTGTCTGTGGGTGTGCTGGTGGTGGGTGTGGTGCATAAGTATGTGCTGATGGCTTTGGTGTCTGTGGGTGTGCTGGTGGTGATGGTTGTGCCTGTAGGTGTGGTGGTGGATGCAGTGTCTGTGGGTGTGCTATTGGTGGTGCATGTGGGTGTGGTGTCTAAGTTTGGGTATATGCCTGTGTTTTGGCTGCCTCTGTGTTTATTTGTGTGTGTTGCTTGTGTGTGTTGGAGTGGGTGCATGTAAATGTGTGAGTGTGGTTTGGAGAGTTGCATAGAAGGGGTACTTTAGGTTTTACTAGGGGTGGTTTTTGTATTGGGAGGGGTAGGTTGGGATGTGAAAGGGGTTGTTTGGGGTGTGGAAGGGGTAGGTTTGCGTTTGGGAGGGGTGATTTGGGCTTTGGAAAGGGCTCATGCAAGGGCAAGCAACAAACTCTCATGGGGAAAATAGGTAGGATGCTTGGCAGGGAGTTGGGTTTGGGAGGTAGAGGGAGTGGTAGTGGCTGATGTACATGTGTCTGTAGAGGGTGCAAGTGCCTGTGGGTCTGGTATATGTCATGCATGTTTTGGTGTGTCTTGCTTCCTAGGTGCCTGTTATTTGAGTGAGCATGGGCTTTTATGGTGTTTATGTTTTGTGGGTGTGGATTCTAATGTGTGTGTGTGTTTGTGTGTGTGTGGATGGGTGTGCTGTGGAGGGGCTGGTTATGGTGCATATGGGTGACCCCTGCGTTTTAGGGGGGCAGGGTTGGTCAACTGGGAGGGAGCAAGAGGGAAGATGGAGATGGATATCTGGTTGGCAGACAAGGATGCAGTTGTAACTGGAGCAGTACAGTCTGACACCACTAGGGGCTGATCACTTGGGGAGGCCTCCAAGGAAGATGTCAAGCTAGTCGCCTCCATGCCAGACCCCTCACCCTCTCTGGCACTGTGTCCCTCAGTGTTGGTGGTCTCACCAGGTGAAACACAGTGGCCAGCTGCTCTCTCACCTATGTGGCCAACATCTCCTTCACCTGCTCCGGATGATGCTGAAAAGACATATACAATTGTTTAATTTTAGCTGTGTGAAAAGAACTAACTCTGAGCAGAAATGTGTTCATAGGTATTATATTGCACTTGTTACAAGGCTCACAAACTTTGGTTCTTTACATCATCATCTCATGCATGTAGGGAACACCATCTGAAACCATTTGGTCACATATTTGCAATTCCCCATGATAGCTCCTACATCGTATATGGTCTTGTCTCTTAACCATGTTCATTTCTCTAAGGGAACTGTTGAACACCTCTGAATGGTTGGCCTTTGTTTTCCAGAATAGTGAACTTATGCCACCAAGAAGGATATACACCAAAAATACCTTTGGACATTGTGTGTACAAGGTCAAAAAAGCTGCATTAATGACATACACTAAACGTAAAATTTGAATCAATGTGTGTCAACAAATATTGTAGTGTTGTGGCAATGTTTGTAGAAACTGAAAGTCTGTCTCCTTTGGCCATTTCACAATGGTAATATTATCCCAAGTAACTCAAGTATAGTATAAATGTGCAAGATATTATATGGTTTCAGTACTGAAGTATCTTAAATAATGTATCATGGACTACGTATTTACCTATGCTGTTTGTCAATTAACATGTGAAACTCAAATAAGAACTTACCCCCATAGTTGCTGCAGTTGGTCTCTCAACTGCCCATCAAGGTGGGCATAGGCCACTACAAGAATGCAGGCCGTTAGGGGGTCAGGTTGTGCCATGAATGCTTCCCACGTTGGGTGGACTGCTCAAGCTGGACTTTGGCTGACTTTCTGGTCCAGCGTCGTAGGTCCTCTCACCTCTTCCGGCAATGGAGGCTGTGCCGCTTGTAGACCTTCCCAGGGTCCACACCTTCCTGGCGATGGCCTTACAGATATTTCACTTCTGATAGGCATTGACCTGTAGGGATAAAAGAAAAGGAAGAACAAAAAGAATGGCTTTGTGACTTTCTGTATTGATGTAACACAATTTTACTACATTTATCACAAGCATGGCTCATAGGTTACCATACAATGTGTATTTTCACATGCAGACCAAAACAAATATATTAATACACACTTTCATAGTGACCTGTTGACTACTCTCATTCCTTGTCATGTCCTAGACTCAGTAACGCAGGCCAGTGACATCATCTAACCCAGGGGGCGCCTACATTTTTTGTGATATGAGCTACTTCTGATCAGTGCAAAACATTGTGAACTACTGAAGGTTAAACATCTTGCACATTGTTTCCAGACATCCATACGGCCAGCTTTATTGGCTTTATGCCAAAAGTCCACAGAGCCAGATATTATGGTTTAAATTACATACTATGACGGAGGGCATTATGAAAAGGATGCCATGTGTGTCAATGAGAGCGTGCTCTTTGGGGATGCATGAACATGTGTAAGTATGAATGGGATATAATTGTATGGGTGTGTGGTATGTGGTAGCACAGGACACCCCTTTGGCCATATGTGGCACTGTTACATGGATGACACAAACAGACACTTGTATGTCCATTTGAATTGGGGGAATTTAAAAGTGCTGACAAATATTCTACCAAGCACTTCATATCATGGAACATTTGTCTGCACTTTAAAATTATCCAAGGTAAAAAAGGGCAGTAGCTTGCATAAATACTTATGGCACAGTGAATACAAGCCACTGGGAGTAAGGGGCCTTCAGTTTGGAAATGCAACACTTTGAGATGGGAGTAAAATGAAATGCAGTGTTAACTCAAGAAGTTACGTAACTCTCCATTTCAATTCTCATTCATTTAAAAGCACTCATGAGCATGTATTCTGCAGAAACCTCCAAATTTGAGTTTATGATAGATATACTTCAGTGCTTCAGTGGTTTTTAAGCCCCAGCCTGGCCCATGGTTCTGATTGAGCACTGCTAATCCTCAGGCCCTACTATCTGCAGCCTGATGATCATGATGTCAAATTCAGACAGACTTACCTTAACTTTAATATACTACTCACCTTGAGTCCATCTAATAACTAACCTCAAGGCTGTGTGCTACTCTGAAGGGGTATGGGGGCTACTGTTGGCTCCCAATCAACTGTTTGGAGACCCCTGATCTGGGCTGAGCGATTTGTGGTATGATACACATAGCAACCATCTTTTTAATTTGGTTTGTATGGAAAACATATATATGTACAATTGCAAACACAATGTATTATGTTTTCTAATGTACATGATGTGAGATTCTACATTTCACATGTAATTTAAGCATATACATAGATATATCAGTACATACACACCAAATAGAATCTAGAGCTTTAAACACACAACACATACTAATGTTGTTGCTTTTTAACATTGTAAATTGCTTATAAATCCCCATCATCATTGTCCTATGTAATGAACAAATTATATGATACATCAATCCCTACACTTCACTCAGGAACACAAAGGGACATTGTAGCCTGTGTTAATGGGAAAAAACAGTTATACAGATTCACATGAATATTTCAAACATATATCTGTTCCTCTGGTGAGCCATAGAGCCATGCAGGGACATGACCTCCTGTGCCAGCAACTCCAGCTCCTCTGGCAAGAAGGCAGGGGACCCTCTCACCTGCTCGACCTGGCATTGTTGCTCCCATAGGTCTCAAGCAGCAGCAAAAGTGGAGGCGGTCTTAATGACTGCAGTGTTAGGAGGCAAGTGAGCTTTTTTTTGAACCGCCACATACATTTACACAATGCACGCAATCGTCAGCGAAGATGGACACAGACATTGGCATTTTACACATGTTAACCTATGGCTGTGTCTGTCGTGTAGTTGAACACCCACTACGTGATCAACTTCTGCCACAGACATCTGATTACAAATGTTCTGATGGCAAGTTCAGGCGTCATCACCAGTCAAAATGGTGGCTAGTTTGTGTACATATTCAATGGTCGAAGCACACTCATGTATTTTGTTTACAAACATTCATATCTAGTGCATTCCTGTGATTAAATGCAATATTTCCACGGTGTTGATTAGACCTCTGTTTATGTTATTTTAGTTGAAAATGTTTAGCATATTTAAATAATGTATTAGGAATGTATTATTTACATATTCTTTCATATTTAAAATATTGACAGCTACAAAATCACATTTGTGAAGTAAAAAGGAATAAAACATTTTTTAGATTCAAAATCTTGTAAAACCACATACATTTTTAGTACATTAAATTTGTGTTAATAATCATAATTGATTAATGTGGAACAATTTTAAAACTGTTAACAATTCTTTCAATGCAGATGCTTGAACCCTGGGAGAGTGAGCAGATGACAGCTGGATCCAGATCTTCTGCCTCCCCACAGGAATACCACATCTATTATACCAATTGTCAAACTCATGGCAGTACTTAATTTTGTGGCCACAGGATCATTCCAATACACTGTGGCAGTATCTAGTAGAATGTCACAGCCAACTTTCAGTGGTGTGCTAGAAGAAGTTCTTTCATCAATGATGAGACACATCACCAGCTTCATCCAGTTTCCAGAGCATGAGGATTTTGCGAATGTGAAGGGGCGTTTCCTATGATTGGGGTTGCCTACCGCATGTGGTTAGAGCAATTGACTGCACACATATTGCCTTAGAGACCCCACATGCCAGGCATCAAATCTAACGGAATTGGAAGCACTTCCTTTCAATCAATATGCAAGTTGTCTGCCTAATTGATTTGTACATCACAAGTGTATGTGCACGTTTCCCCGGATAAGCTCATGATTCCTTTCTACTCATCCGATAAGGTGCTGCACAACATAGCCCTATGACGGAACATCCCTTACATTGCGGAGGATTGAGACCATGAAGAGCCACTGGGTGAGGATCCTAAAATGCCAAATGAAAATGATAGTGGTGAGGAGGAAGGAGTTGACTTCTGTCAGGATGTCATTGACACCTACCTCGCATGAGTTTAAGTATCTCTCTGCATGTTATCACATTTACTGTTAAACCAACTATTGATCTAAAGAGAAAAAAGGTATGTGCTGAACATGTTTTTAGAAAGGGAAATCCAGGCCACGGGGCTATGTTGGGCAAAGTTTTAACACATTGACTTTTGTGTTAATTTTTATTGTTTATCTCAGATTGTGTTTTGGAAAATGTGTCTTCAAAAAGATGACTTTGTAATATGTCTATTTTATTATGTTATTCATCTTTTTGTTTTAATCTGTTTTAGGTGTCTTCACCATGCCATCTTAATTTGGACATTTCAATGTTGTGAAGTTTGCAGTTAAATGGTGCTATTTCAAAGTATAAAGCAACTATGGGTTGTTCCTGTGGAAGAAAAACACAGACTTTGTGTGTACACATCTCGTACTGAGGCAACTTGCACAGTGATTACATGGACGTTTTTAAGATTTCATTTGACATGTTTTCTGTTGAATAGTGGCACGAAGCCAATATATGCTGCTTGATTTGATTTGCTCTACCCACATGTGGTATTCAACCAAAAGCATAGTCATCCCCCTTCACATTGGCCAATTGCACATTCTGTGTTAAGTGTATGAATACGTTGCTGTGTCTCATCATTGAAGAATGAAGTTCTGGTAGCATATCACTTAAAGTTTGTTGTGACATTCCCTCAGATACTGCAACAGTGTATTGGACTGCCAGGATGTAGGACTATTGGTGTTATTGTTGTGCAATTCCTATTGTGAAACAGAAGATCTGTCCCCATTTGATGACATAATCTGCTTATTTAATCTGATTCTTTTGATTATGTCCCCTTCTTCCATGGTGGCAAGGTGTGGAACTAGAAATGTAAAAATGGCACTAAGTATTTGTGTTATGTATGGTTTCTTATGTTGAATAAACAATTGTCAGAACACTCTGTTTCAAATTTAAATAAATACTAGTTGATAAGTTTCTGGTATTTGTATTTTGTTGTCATGATAGACATTACTGAGAAACATTACCTACTTGCAAATCATTTATGAAGAAACTATTCTTTGGTTGTTTACATTTTGAAATGTATGATGGAAGGAAAAACATTTGAATGAATTCAGAGAATAGCTACTACACCAGTCTTCGACTTCACTTTTTGTGTTGCTTTTATTAAACAAACCAAAATTAAGTAAAAGTGGATGTAAACCAAAAAAATACAAACTAAGAACAAGTCATTCATAGTGAATGAAACTAAAATTGTTCAGCCAACATTGTTTGAAGTTCAATGTCCACAATACAACTGGCCTTAGAAAGGTAAATGTGACCAGGAAATAGTCCACAGAGTAAATGGTAGTCACACACTGGATGAAATTTGGTTTGGCATCTCTTGGTGGTGGTGGAGTTCTTGTCATTCTCTCCTGGTGGTCCGGTTGAATGTGTGCTCCCTCTGGGGACAGGTGGATCCACAGTTGCAGGGACTGAGGTGGGTGCAGGTGTTGCCTCTTGTGACAGGGTCTCACTTTCTGTGGTTGAGGTAGATGTGGTAGGGCCAGATGTAGTTGGACCACAAAGGGGAAGATGATGCAAGAATAGCCCTGCACAAATAGGTATAACTGTGCTGCAGCACCCCAGTCAGGGAGCCCAAATTGGAGTTCAGATTCTCCATCTGAACATTGTGCTCCCTCTGCCACTCCTTCATATCCTGGAGCTCTGTAAGATTCTGGTCCATCATGTCTTAGGGCTAATGGAGTGCCCCCAAGGCTTGATTGATGGTGGCCGGGTGAAGGTGACCCGAGTGGCTTCACTATGCTGGCCCACAGGATCCCTCCCACGAACCCTAACCCCACTATCCTGTGGCCAGACAGGACTGGGGGGCACAAGTTGGGGGGATACAGAAAGTGGAGGTATCCATCTGCTGAAGTGTTGTAACAGCGGGGGTGGGAAGTGTAGATGTGGGCAGAGGGAGACTTACTACAGCTGTATGTCCAAGCAGACCATATGGACCAGGCCGCTCCTCTTCATCTGGACTTCGAGGAGTGGAGTCCTCTCTGGAGGCTTGATTCTGGGCTGGAGTGGAGGTATCCTGAGACACGGATGTTTGGCCACGTGCTATGCTATGGCTGTTGGACCTATGATGAATGTAACAAAAATAATAATTGCTAAAAGTGAGGATTACACATCCAATGAGTTTCAAGCAAATGTAATGTAGCAACTCAACAGGGAAAAGAAAATTGAATATCATGATTAGACCTTACAGTGGAAATTGTATTAATTACACAAACAGTTTATGTCTCATACAAAAATACCTCAAATAAACAGATAGAAAGATGTCCTGAAATGAAAAAAGATAAATTAATAAGTATACATGAAATGTACCAACCATTAAAAACAACACAGTAGAGAGGTGACATGTGACATTAACCCTTCCAAGACCCAGCAGACTATAAAATAGACATTTCCACAACTTAGAGAGATGTTTAGCATTATTCATCATAGAAACAGTGCAGAGTTCAGTTTTCACACATGCCACTTTTATTCAGCATACAATTATACATGCCTTAATTTTTTAATGTCAACAAATGGTGATTTGTGAAACTAGTTACATCAATTCAATTACATGACAAGAAAATGACAACATACACAAGTCAACAAAAACTATTTTCAAAAGAGAGCATTAAATATAAAATGATCAATAAATGACACTTTTTCAAAAAATTATTTGTTCATACATGTTACAAAGTTACTTTTTTTATATGTTTTAAATATTTTCATATGGAATGATGGCTTGTATGGCAAATGTCATTAAAGAATCATGAACATGGTTTATTAATATTCTCCTAAAAAATATGTGGTTATATTTTTTCAAAGCCAAAGAAAATGACATTTATATTTACGGCACATATTTAAGCGCTTACTACTAAACTTACGTCCGCACTCGGGCCGGAGGCGGAGCTTCCGGACCACAGGTGGAGATTTTGGCCATGGCTAAATCTCCGCCACTGGCCGGAATCCCCACCTTTGGGCTGGAAGCTCCGCCTCTGGCCCGGAAGCCCCGCCTCCGGGCCGGAAGCTCAGCCTCCGGGCCGGAATTTCCGGCCCGAGTGCGGATGTAAGTTTAGTAGTCGTAAATCCATTCTGTGAATAGCAAAAGTAGTAAGTTTATTCTGTGAATCGGAAAAGTAGTAAGTTCATTCTGTAAATACCAGAAGTAGTAAGTGCATTCTGTGAATACCAAAATGGTACTAAGTTTAGGATTTTGTCTTAAGTTTGTTCTGTGAATCGGGCCCTAAGCCATTACAGACACTTAAGTGAGTAACTTGAAAATATAGCCATGACATATGAACTGAAAATGGAATTACCGATAAATGTGATTAGAATTTTGTAATATGAAAGTTTCTGCTTGTTCAAATACTGGAAAGATTCTTGAAGCACTTGTGATTTTACAGTTCTTTGAGTAGGCATATGAGCATGTCAACAATGAAACTTAAACGTTTATCCTACAAACTGAGAGCCTGAGACATTTTCCAAATGACACTCTAAATAAAGCTAAAATGTTTCCTATTTATGCAACTATAGTGCAGTAGTAAAGCTTAATGTAAAAAATATATATTGAAATGTTTGAAACTCAAATACTTCCACTGCTTGTAGAAACTAAACGTGTGTGAAATAAGTCTGAACAGGTCTTAATTGTAGAAGATGCAAAGCATCACCACAATTCAAAGCTCAAGAGGTGACGATTTTCGTAGAATGTGGAATGTGGCAAATCTCAATGGTGCGGGCTCAGTGTAACACGCACAGTTTGCAAGGAAATAAATATGCACTGGTAAATAGCAGTCTCTTGCCTTCTAATTGGAGGGGTTTGCAATGGCCTAGTTATAAGTTAGCATATTTAATGCGCTGTTGCCAAAGCTGAAACTACCTGATTAAAAATACTAAGGAGAACACTGACTGTACTCTGCACAGAAAGACCAGCTCATAAAACTGGAAACAAATATTAACAATAAGTATCATTGCAGCTGTTCCACTAAATATTATTTTAAAATCCAATAATTTAGCCCCTTTTAAACTGCACAAAATGTTGTTAAATACCTTAAATCTGTGGTCCTCATAGTACAGCCCGCCCACCGCCAGCCGCCCGACATAACTTCCTTGGCGGCCCGCGGACCTTGCAGGTACTGTACCCATGGCCCCCCCAGCTCTTGTGAGGAGAGAGAGACAGAGAGTGGAGGGAGAGACTGACTGACTGAGAGAGAGGGAGACTGACTGACTGAGAGACTGACTGACAGAGAGAGAGACTGAGAGAGAGAGACTGACTGACAGAGAGAGAGAGAGAGAGAGACTGAGAGAGAGAGACTGCCTGACTGAGAGAGACTGACTGACTGACAGAGAGAGAGACTGACTGACCGTGAGAGATGGAGAGAGAGAGATTGACTAAGAAGGATAGAGAGACTGACTGACAGAGAAAGACTGACTGACTGACAGAGAGAGATACTGACTGTCAGAGAGAGAGAGACTGACTGAGAGAGAGAGAGAGACTGACTGAGAGAGAGAGAAAGTGACTGACTGACAGAGAGCGAGAGACTGACAGAGAGAGACTGAGAGAGGAAGACTGATTGACTGAGATAGAGAGAGAGACAGACTGACTGACAGAGAGAGATACTGACTGTCAGAGAGAGAGACTGACTTAGAGAGAGAGAGACTGACTGAGAGAGAGAGAAAGTGACTGACTGACAGAGAGAGAGAGAGAGAGAGAGAGACTGATTGGGAGAGACTGACTGACACACAGAGAGAGAAAGACTGACTGGCTGACTGACAGAGAGAAAGAGACTGACTTAGAGAGAGGCAGACTGACTGACAGAGAGAGACTGACTGAGAGCGAGACTTACAGAAAGAGAGACTGACTGACTGACTGAGAGAGAGACTGACTGACAGAGAGAGACTGACTGACAGAGAGAGACAGAGACTGACAGAGCAAGAGAGAGAGACTGACTGACTGAATGAGAGTGACTGACTGAGACTGACTGACAGAGAGAGACAGAGAGACTGACTGCGAGAGAGACTGACAGAGAGAGAGACTGACTGACTGACAGAGAGAGAGAGAGACTGAGGGAGAGACAGACTTGCTGACAGAGAGAGACTGACTAAGAGAGAGAGAGAAAGAGGGAGAGAGAGAAAGAGACTGACTGAGAGAGAGAGAGAGAGAGAGAGAGAGAGAGAGAGAGACTGACTGACAGAGAGAGACTTACTGACTGACTGAGAGAGACTGACTGAGAAAGAGAGAGGGAGTGACTGACTGACAGAGAGAGAGAGAGACTGACTGACTGACTGAGAGAGACAGAGAGAGAGAGA
This sequence comes from Triturus cristatus, assembly GCF_964204655.1. Classification (NCBI taxonomy): domain Eukaryota; kingdom Metazoa; phylum Chordata; class Amphibia; order Caudata; family Salamandridae; genus Triturus; species Triturus cristatus. The sequence goes on along the minus strand of NC_140592.1, from coordinate 176,082,588 downwards.
GAGAGAGAGAGAGAGAGAGAGAGAAATCAGTACTTTGTGAAGTCAGCACTTTATGCCAGAGGGAGGAAACAACAAAATATTACTGTAGGGGAGAAGCGAGGGAAAGAGCATGAGCTAGAAAAGGCCAAAGCTAAATAAGGAGAAAATATAGGGGAAAGAGCAGGACATGCACTTCCCTGGAGTGCTAAACACAAATGGTAAAGAAATAAAAGAAAAGTTGTTCGCTGATATAAGCATTTCAGGGAAACAACTCATTCAGTCAGGGTAAAGCCAAATTCCTCTAGGAGTGGGACCAGCACAAAAATAGAGAGAAAAGACAAAATCAGGATCTGGCAATTGAATGGACAAAAAGCCTTGCAATCATGAGCAGGGGGCTGAACCAAAGCCCACTCTGTGTACTATTGTCTGCAAAGCTGTGAAAGACTTCTGAAGCAGTCTCTAGCGAGCCCATAAAACTGATCAGAACAGTCAGCTACATTGATAGTGCCTATGGGTAGTAGATCCAGGGTGTGTGATGGCAGTGTGGTAGCATGGATATAAAGGTGTCTGCCTTGTAGGAGGAAGGATGAAGTAAACAGTGAAAGAAGGGATGGTCTTCATCACCATGGCAGTTTGTCGCATTTGTATTGCTTAAGCATGGCTGGATCGCCATCCCCCGTCCTTCCAGCAATGGCAAGGGCGTTTCTTAGAGTCTGCACTATAATAGCGTAAAGGGAGAAAGGCCAGGCAGACGGGGAAGAAAATCTGGGGGGCCCGCTCAGACTGGCCTCAGCGGTCATGGAGTTTGCTCCAGGAATAAAAAGTGAACTCTTGGAGTCCTCTTGACTTTCTTCAGTTTTTGTTCCTTGCCTTTCTGCCAATCTGTTTGCAAGACATTGCAGGCTATTATGGGGTTAAGGTTGGCCAAAAGTAACCTCTGATGGAATTGGGCTTGAAGCTGTGCAATGCCTCTCAAGATTGGTATTGTCTGCTAATAAAAATGTAAGAAATTCCAACCAGGGGCACATACATATTTTGCATGGTATCAGCATGGAATCCCTCAGCAGCTGTGAAAAGAATGTAAAATATATTCCACGCCAACCCGAGTAATAATCCATGGGTTGAATCCCAAATTAAAATGGCCATCCTAAACTTGTCACTTTGAGAAGCACACTCACGGATTCTGACCAGCTCATGGGGTACTTCTGGGTACTTGCAGTACTGCACTCATCACCCTCTTGCAGGACAGTGTCAGCACAGGCAGACAGAGGACTTATGGGGTTTGAATTACTATTTTAGAGGCAATAACTACAGCTGTTTCAATAAATATTTAAAATGTGTATGCTTCGTAACAATCACTCTTCATATTGTCTCCCTATCACTACCTAAAATTGCAACAAATTAATTTTGATTCTGCATGTCAGGTTTATGTCTACAATTAGCAGTATGGATTTGATCACTGCCTGTGACAATATTCTGAATATGTCATAGGCAGTGCAAGTGGAGAACATAGACAGTAAAGCAAATGTTTATTTTCCAAACATCACACATAGAAGGTGCAACAAAGAATTCTGGGCCCAATTCACAAAAGTAATCTGAGATAAAATCCTAAACTTACTACTCTTGGTATTCACAAAAGGCATTTAGTAGTAGTAAAGTTAGGAATCCTAACTTTACTACTACTAAATGCCTTCTGTTAATACCAAAAGTAGTATATTTAGCATTTTGTCTCAGATTAGTTCTGTGAATCGGCCCCTCTGTTACTAGTTTATTATTTAAATTGAATTTTGATGGCTTACAGCTTGTAATTACATTTCATTTATGATTGAATCACAGTAAAAATGTGTTTCGCCTAGTACCTGCAACAATGGGGAGTTTTAAGGCTGTTACCCTACATTCATACAAAAATATTTATTCAGTAATACAGAACAAAATCTAAACTATACTATTACTTGCACATGTCGATGAGAGCACTGGTCCTTCGAATCACATGAGTATCAACGTAACAGGAGCACTCTTGAATTTTCTTCTATATAAATATCACAAGGCATGATTACAGTACAAAATAGGCTCTTATGTGATGGTAAATAGGTTTCAAGCTTCTCAAAAGGGGAGCAGAAATATAACAATCTCCGAAAAATGACATACAATATAAATACCTACTCGTGCCCTGAGTACATTCCATCTGTGAAGAAAAGACCAGTGGCAGCTACTCCGCTAAGGCGGAGGAGCATTGCCCCACCGCTATTAGAGCAGTACAATAAGAAAAATAAAATGATAATAACAAGACGTTATTATCGTTTTATTTTCTGTGCTAGACTGGAGCCAGGTCGGATAGGGTGGGGCTGAGAACAGTGTAAAGTGGTTTGCACTCCATAAGTGCGCATAAATGTTTGGCCCACCCCTTTGGCCGGCAAAACAACACATGCACTTACCATGTTCTCCACCTGGCTGTGTTGCACAGCCCGATGGAGAACATGCCGAGACTCCCAGGCACTGTCTGAGTGGCCAAACAGGCCGCTCAGACCAATCACAATGCTGTTTATGATGGGAGAGTCTGCTTCCAGTGCTGCCAGTGCAGACGAAGAGGATGGAGGAGAGGCGTGCAGCAGCAAATGAAAGTTAAGGTTTTTTTTTTTATCCATTCCTCCCTTGCGCACCACACCCATTCCAAGGCAGCCGCCAATGGATAAGACAGCAATCAATGGGAATTAAATTCAAATTTTAATTTGGGAATGTCTTCACAAGGACCATTTAATTGTCACCCTGTGGAAAGTTTACCTTGATCCTTAGAGCTAAATATTTGAAACTCTTATGCAATAATCCTGGAAAGTGTGGATTAAAGATGAAGTAGGAATAAGAACACAGTAATATCAGTCTCCATAACTGAGTGTAATAGAAAAAGGTGGTGCCTGGATATGGCCAATGTCTTCTTCAGGATTTTTAGGGCCCCAGGCCAAACTTATTATGCGCCCACTGTCCAACGCGAGTCATTACATCGCGTGCCATCACAACGCGGTCGTTACAACAACCGATTTGTTACCGCGCAAAGCCATTACTGCACAAGGCATTACATCGACTTGCAGTAGATGGCGCGCTGGCAAATGTATAATTTACTATCCAACTCCAGCCTATGTAACAGTAGGGAAGGTGTTTGAATAGTAAACTTTACTATTCCTAATGTTAGCGTGCCACCTACTGCAAGTCGATGTAATGACTTGCGTAGTAATGGCCTTGCGTGGTAACAATGTGGTCGTTGTAATGACCGCGTTGTAATGGCATCGTGGTGTGATGACCGCGATGTAAAAGTCATCTCCCTAAATATGCTACTAGGCAGAGAGAAAAAGACTCAGAGGTAAAGTTAGGCATAGAGGTTGACATAAGAAAATAGATGTGTGATAGATGAATGAATCAATCAATTGCGGGACTTGTAGAGCACATGGCTACTCCCAGTAGTGTCCCGGTGCTAGAGAACAAGCATGAGCACAAGAAAAAGGGAACAATCAAAGTGTAAAAGGCCAAGCCTTCAGCTGTTTTTTAAAAGACCGCTTACTCACTACTAAGCCCGGGCAGAGCTGTCATAGTGCCACTACGGAGAGTTTCCACAGAGTTGGAAAACAACTCAGCTCCGTTCCACTCTGCTCCCCTCCACCCTCGATAACTTAATTGTTAAAAAATAAAAAGGCACTTACCTGCTGTGGCTTCTCCGGGCTGCCTCCTCCTCACCATTGTCTCTCTCTCCTCCATGTCCTCGCCGTCCTCATCCACAGAACCCTTACATAGTACATCTTACGTTCGCGCATGCGCACGCACAAGACTTACAATGTAGGGGTTTCCGTGGATGAGGACAGCAAGGACGAGGAGGAGAGAGATAGACTAATGGCAAGGAGGAGGCAGCCCGGAGACGCCATAGCATGTAAGTGCCTTTTTTAATAAATAAATTAGGGAGGGTAGAGGGCTGGCTAACTCCGCTCCGCCCGGGGTTACTCACTACTAACCGTAGCTTGGCAGGAAAGTTATTCCAAGCTTGCCGGCCCAAGAGAGCAAATGATCTGCCTCCTGTTTTTGCTTGGCTAACCCTGGGGACCTTAGCAAGATGACCAGTAGCTGAAAGTAGAGTTCTAAAGAGAGAATAAAATTGAACCCCATTCTGGCCCAGACTGATGGAGAGCTTTGTGCATCAGTGTCAAGGTTTTAAACAGGATCCTTTTACTAATAGGTAACCAGTGTAAATTGATCAGATGGGTCATCATCGATACACGTCTGGGAAGATGGAGTACCAGATGGGCCGCTGTATTCTAGACCATCTGCACCAGATATTGAGGGAGGCCTGCATACAGAGCATTGGCAGAATCCAATCTGGACACTACCAGCCCAAGAAGCACAGTGTTTCTGACTGGTAAAGAGAGGAATTGTAAGAATTTGTGGGCCATGTTCATCAGGTCAAAGCATGTGCCAACAACGGTGTTAATCTGAGCTAGTAAGGTTAGCAGTTTGTCAATCTTGACACCCATGGTCTTAACTACTTCAGCTTGGACCTTAGGTGGAGGGTTCTCATACAGCCAGCACGCTTGTAGATTCAAGGTAAAATTATACCCAAAGCTAAGAACCTCGGTCTTATCAGGGTTGCACTTAAGTTGATTAAGACTCATCCACTGAAAGACCGCAGATAGGCAGAGCTTGATAGCCTCTTGATCAACAGAAATTTTACTTTTCTGGGGCTCCTTGAACGGTGGAGGCCTTGGACAATTGGCCTCTTTGCCCATACCTAAAAGCGTATCTGGGTGTGGCTGTCGTGAGGTTCATGGGTATGTGTCACACTTCAGAATGCAGTCTGGAAAAATAGCTCACAATTCCGTTGTGGTTTATAAATGTTTAGTGCGTGAGTCTCAAATAATGTTATTATTAGGTTGGAGAGGTGTGAGAGGACGTTCCCAGGAGATGTGAGAGCAGAATTAAAGATAGCAACACAGAAAAGAGAAAAAATGTGCAGCAGAAAGCATGAACAAATGTTTTCTGATTTGGAACTGGAGATCCAGGAATGTTTTTTACACAATGACAAGTTGAGAGGGCAGCAATTCCTAGCCATGCAAAAGTCGAGAATACAATTATGGTAGTCAATGCAAGAAAAAATAAAGGCAGTTGGAGTGACTTATCATAGTACTGAAGAGATCAGTAAGTGATTGTTCCATCTGAATGTGCGTACAAAGAAGGGAGCCACCAGCCTTAATTAAGCAGCTGGCAAAGGAAGAAGCCCATCACCTGCATGACTACAAGCACTGATTGCAGAGCTTCTGGAATCTACACTCACACCACACCATAAGGTCAGAACTATTGATACACAGGCAATTGCCATGTTCCCCAATTCCTGTGCTACTCCTTTTGGAAATAGGCTTCCATTCTCACAGCAGGACCATGTACAGTGTACAGGTCTGACACAGTCATCTTGCCCACAGACTACATATAATCTAGCCCAGCTTCAAATGACACAGGTAAAATCAATATGGTAGTAGCAGTAGGACTTCACGTATGGAAAATGAAGTGCACTCAGTACCTAGTCAATGTGTAGGCAGCACCCACTCCAATAATAATTACATACGCATCCCAGTCCTTCCATTGTACCTGTATGTTGAAGGCAGAAAGAAAGTGCTAAGTCATGTTACTCACACTGAGTAATGTCTTTTTCCACAGATGAAGGGACATATCAGGAGGAAGGGGAGGGACTCATGAGGCACAAGGGTGAGGTAGCTTAGGTGGGGGAGACAGGAACTTTCCTAACCATGTCCATAACACCAGAGAGGCACCTATCAACCCCCACAAAAAACTGCCACACAGACCCTGTGAAAAGCTGGCACTAGTCAGTCTCCAACTGCAAAAAGACCAGCAGCAGCTGTGGTGTCACATCTGCAGAGCACAGGAAAGACAAGGCAGCGTAGGTCAACAAGGGGGAATTCAAGACACTAACTGAATGCCAGAAAGGCTTGGCTTTAGAAATACAGGAATAAGGTGTATGTGAATAGGAGATGCAAGCAGAGACATATTCTAGGCCAACTAGGGACTGGTGGGCAAGTGCCACTTGAGGTTTGTCCCACCAGCTATAAAACTCCAGGTCGAAATGGACTTCAGTGGTGATGAGGAGAGAGATTTCAGGTCAGGGCACAAGTGCACTTGGGGTCCTACTACCTACTCAGACCAGCACCAGGGAGAAGGCACAGCTATCAGAGGTTGGGGAGGCCACCAGCCTCAGCAGCTTGTCTGGGGCATAAACATTTTGCATGCTATACCCACACAGCATTAGAATGGAGTGAAAAGGAGGTGGTGGAATCAGTGCATCTGAAATGGGCAATCAAGGCAGAGCAAAGCAGAGACACAGGGAGTAACACTAAATCATATCTTGGCATTCCCTTTAAATCATATTTATTTTTATAGGATGTATTCTTAGAAAATTCATCAATAAGTACCAGGCAAGCTTAGCAGTTTTTTTTTTTACTTCAATGTGCGAAAAAACAGATATTTGTATTAGTACTCAATACCGCCTACATGTCATTCTTATGTAGACCTGCCAACTCCCATTGTGCTACCTTGTGTCACACAATTTTGTCTCTTTTCACGTGGTCACCCAGTGAGAAGCCAAAATCACAGGATGGCAGGAAAGGCAAACTAAAAATATCAACATAGAGTGGTTTTCCAGCTCGTTCTTGGAGGCTCTGGGCCACTTATATCCATTAGGGGGTGTGAAAATACCCCAGGATATTGGCAGCACACTCAGCAAGCTGTTGTCTTTCTTTTTATTTTGGGAGAAAGATAAGTGCAAGAAGGGAGCTGTTCTCTGCACAAGGCCCTGCCTCCTCCTAAGCCACGCCCCCTCTCACATGGTAAAATATTTTTTTAAGTTAGCAGGCCTGTTTGTGTGTGTATGATGTGTACTGAAGGTGCTTGTTGATGGGCTGGAGATCTTTATCATTGGAGTCATCGTTATCTGGGTCAATGGAGATGCCTTTCCATATCTCTGTGTTGCACATCACATCATATGCAATAAGCATGTCTCAGATGCATACTGCAAGACTCCCCTACTTTTGTGTAGGCACATTAGTCTACCTCTCTGCAGCCCAAATGTATGAACCACCACTAAGCATATTCTCTGTGGGTGACACTGCACTACCTTTACTGTGGAGTTTGTGGATGCAGGCATGGTATCATGAGCCATGGTGTCATGAGCCATTGACTAAAGGCACAAACACTGTCACCTACAAGAATTGTCATGCCATTAGCATATGTGGGGATTCCTTTTGTCCAGTGGGTACTATGTTAATAATTACGTAGAAGGCAATATTCCAAACTTTCCTCTTGCCAGACATTTATACCAGATAAAATTACAGAACATAAAAGAATCATGGGTACTACCAGGATATCATGCAATGAGGTGTGTGATTAGCCAGTATTGATTACACACCACCTATATGTTCAGTGAATGTTGTATTTTTATTTTGCAGTATAAATACTCTTTGGCTGATGGGATACATTGTGCTACATGAATATTGGGTCTTGCAACTCATGCATGTTTTCCTACATCACGATATCCAGTTTTGAATTGGCTACCCAGTTTCTAACAAATAACTAGCTTTGTACATTGGGCTGTTAATCATTATTTCCACTGTGTCAATTCGACACAGGAAACAAGGGATAAGTTAAAATAGGAACATATGTGACAAACAGAATACAGTGATGAAGTAGACTATGGAATTACTGAAAACAAGGGGCTTGGTTAATCCAAGAAACATGCTTGCAGACTACACCAGCGCAACACAGTAACAATGATGCTACTTCGATGGTTTCAAACATCTTCTTCATTAAAATAAGATCTTATACATTATGTTATGTTCTGCTAATAAATTTGCAAAGTGCTCGAATACCCGTGGGTGTCTTGGCGCTGATAGGTTTAGCAGTTTGGTAAGGAAGAGAGAGGACTAGATGTTGAAGAGGCAAGTTTTAAGCAGCCTCCTAAAAGTCAATAAGGTGGGAGCTCTTCTAATGCTTATAGGCAGACCGTTCCAAAGTGCGGGGGCTTTTGAAGAGATGCGGCTGCCCTCCCCACCCCCATTTGAGTCTCTAAAAACTGGGGCCGGAGATCTTCATAGTGTTTTAGATCATAATTCTTTGCTGGGTAAGTACCAGGTTAGAGACTGTTTGAGATGACAAGCAACTGAGTCATGCAAAGCCTTAAATGGTAAGGCACAACACCTTAAATGTAATTTGGTTACTAACTGAAAGCCAGTGGAGTCCCCTGATGGAGGCAGAAACAGGTTGGAACTTGGGGAGATCAAGAATAAGTCTTGCCGCCACATTCTGCACGCTCTGTAACTTTTTCAAGTATTGTTTTTGAAGCTTGACATAAAGTCCATTGCAATAATCCAGTTCTGTGAGAATAAGTAATTAAATGACTGTTTTTCTTGGGTTAAGCGGAAGAACTGGAAGGACCTTCCTGATAATTCTCAAGGTATTAAAACTAGAAGAGATAACTGAGCTGATATGTTTAATAAAATTCAACTTATCATCTAGAAGTATTCCTACATTTTTCACTTTTTGAACCGGAATGGGGAGTGTTCCTAGGTCGGATGGCCACAAGGTGGACTCCAGAAATGTGGTCTATTACCGAAGAGTATGACCTTGGTTTTATCAGAGTTCAGTTTAAGGCAATGTTTGCCCAGCCAATGGCTAACAGCTATCATACAGTCATGAAACTGGGAAATAGTGACATCTATATTGTTAGAGGCCGACACAACAATCTGCGTGTCATCAGGATAAGAGGTGGGGGAGACCCAAAGGATCTGATCAGGGAGGCCAGTTTGTTGACATAAATATTGAAGAGCAATGGGCTCAGTGAAGATCCCTGAGGGGCCCAACAAGGAAGAGAAAAGGACCCAGATGAGAATTTCTCCAGCACGACTGCATTAACAACAAAGCTCTTGCCTTGCTTCAGTCGTTTTTAACAGGCAGAGATGACTCAGAGTATTTTAAGACGATCAATAAGAGCGACATGATCAACCCTGTCGAAGGCCGCCAACAGGACGAGAAGAATGAGAGCTGCAGAGTCTCTGCTGTCCAGGATGGTTCTTAACTCAACTGTAATCTTTATTAGTGCCGTCTCTGTGCTATGCTTGGCCCTAAAGCCGAATTGTGTGGGGTCCAGTAATTGATTTACCTGAATGAACTGTGTCAGTTGTGTATTTATTATTTTCTCCACTATTTTGGCTGGAAATGATACCCTGGAAATGGGACGATAATTTGCTGGATTATCTGGGTCTCGATTAGGCTTCTTAAGGAGTAGAAGAATAGAGGCCTTTTTCCACATATCGGGAAAGGTCCCAGTACAAAACATTGTGTTGAAGATGTTGGTTAGACATGAGGCAAACCTGATATGGAGAAATTAATCATGTTGAGAACTTCTGATACCATGGTAAGCGAGAATTGACTGAATGTAGGTAGGGAGCTGCTAACACAAAGATTGGAGTCATTAGTAGACGATTAAGCTATGAGAGGGCTAGCACTAGAATCAACAGTTCTGAAAGAAGTGAAATGATTAAATATTTTTCCAACTTTGTCACAAAAGTAAGAGGCTATTTTTTCACAGAAATATTGACTATTGTTGAATCCTTTGGTTTCTAGGGCTTTAGTAAATGTATTTATGACCTGGAAGGGTTCTCTAGTAGAATGTTTGGAGGCTTCAATTTGTAGTGTGAAAAAGATAGATTTTTCATTTATGATGACTGCCTTATACTTGGCAAGAGAGAGTTTATATATTTCTTTGGCAGAAGAGTTGTAGTCTGTTCTCTATTTCCTTTCAAGTCTTCTACACTTTTGCATGGCTAAGTATCTATTGGAATATTTACACTACGGTGCCCATGATAAACTGAGTCTATCCTTTGTGTTCATGACCCTAGGAGCAATGTCATGGTGACGCTTCCAATATGCACCTCCCTCCAGTACACGCCCGCGTGATGACGTATGCACGTGCACGTGCGATGACCTACAATACACACCACTCAATTTAATCTTACCGGGTGTACGACCAGTCTCCCGATTCATTTAGGAGAGAGGCAGCGTTGTTGCGGTAAGAGTTGCTATAGAGAGTTTTTTTCTTTGGCGTTTCAGTAGCTGTTTGGATCAGACCCCTGATGCTCTATGATATTTAGCAACCGGCTGTTATGTGTACCTTTGCAGGTCCGGTGCGAACTAAATTAATGATTAACAAGACGAACTTCTGACCACCGAGGAGCGGTGAGTCTGTTTGTCAGTAACTATCATTTCTCAGTAGTGGGTAACGCGGCATTGTTTTACATATGGCTATTTATCTTCTTTCGCAGATTAAGTGCCCTCGTGGGACACGCTTACACTTTCAGCAAGTTATTGGTAAATTGAGACTTCCTTGACTATAAACAAGGTAATTCTTTGGTCGGTATGCAGCTATTTTTATTTTGCCTTTGGGCTCCGTGCAATTCTGTGGGTTGTATTTGCACTTTCGTCTTTTAGTAGTGTAAGACTTAACATTGGCCACAGCTGATGGTCACGGCTGCTTTTGATTTTATTTGGCTGGATAGGTTATCCTCAGATCTTTCTCGGACTTAGTGCTAATATATTTATGCCACTACTATATCGCTTAATTATTTGTGTAACTGCATATGTCCAATTTATTGGGAATTTTGCTTTTTACATCTGTTTATGTATTTTGTGTAACTATGTTAGTTTGTTTTCAACGTTTGTCAATGTAATTATTCCTTTTTAATACCTGGCTAGGTATGTTATCAACCTCTTACCTTGAACTTAGACTTATGCAACCAATACATCTCACCCCTGCAGATGCAGTTATCATGCTCTCCTTCCAATGAGCCCCAGTGCCTACTTTCGCTTTGACTTGGCCTCTCAGGTTAATTTTAAGGATTTTGTCTTTCACAATATGTTTAGACCTCTTTGTCTCTCCTGAGACAATTATCCCTAATACTTCTTCAATTATACCTTAGGTGCCCTTCTTCCCCGCACACAGTCCTGAGGAAGACCCCATGTCAGGTGGACAGTTACCTACATAGTCCTGGGGTCGAAACGTCGACACTTTATCTCATGCCAGCTTCAAACAACGGATAATTTTGTACCGTGTTTTTCTCAAACTGCATGGCTATGTGTTAATTATATGACTATTCATGTAATGGTGGCTAAGTAAACTAGCTCGTTTTTTGTATATCAAACTTTAATTTTTGGAATTGCACCAATTCTTTTGTCCTCCCCTTATACACCATTTCCGCACAATTCACTTTGATCTCCTTTACCTTACCTAACTCCTTCCTTCCGGGCACATCGCTTATAATAATTGATGTAATTTTTGATGACATTTGCTGGAAATGAGGGTGTGATTAAATAACACTTCTCAGTTCAATTTTCGTTTGTATTATTTTCCTTGTACCATTTTTTGTAATAATTGTATGTTAGTTAGTACTTACTGGGACCCTTTCCTATTGTAACGGATGAACAGGCAGCACTAGAAAGAGCAAAGCTGGTAACATTTGTAGCCAGACAAGGCTCCACTCGAGCAAATAAGGTAAATTGGATGTTGGCAACCCAACTGATGGTCAAGACCAGGACTCAGATTTCCCACTGATGACTGCAGAATTCCTTGCCTGAAAACATTCCCATGTTTGACAGCGCTCATTAGATGTTACATTCACTGAGCATATCTGGACAGAGGCAAGTTGTCTGCCACTAGCAAGCCCTAGGGAACTGAGGCGGGTCTGGGGGGCCTCTAGCTTGCTCCCTCAATCTTTGAGTTCACAGCATGGTGCAGATTCCTCACATTGTCCGGACAAGGACACATGTGATTGTTATGTTGCTATATTGTGGATTTGGTTGGGCAGTTATACAAAAACCAACTGGGAACTTCTGGGGCTGTTTGTTCTTTGCACATGCATGGTAATTTAATGGAAGGCAAACAGGCCCAATATGAAATTAATTTAGTTCTGCTCAAGCACCATCACATAAAGTTACAGGAAGGATTACTCAGTCAAGTTGCCTAGATTCTGGCAGTCCTGACTGCCAGTTGTGGTTACTTTCACCAACCTGTCCTGGCTACGTTAAAGTTTAACATTGTATTGCTAACATAAGGGGTGTGCGAAGGTGCATTTCACATTTCTCCAACAAACATACCTTACTAAGCTAGAACTTGAGAAACTGAAGAAAAGATGGAGGGGACAAATATTTGGGACAAATTACTCGCCAGTTGCCAGGAGAACCTTGGTATGAATCACCCACAGGGTCCCATTTGTCATTGACTCTGTCCATCTGGAGGAGGAAGGGATCTGCACAGTGGTGGAGGTATGGACTGAGTATTTATTTGTGTACATGACTCTAACACCAGCCAGGTCTCCTAAGATACGTTAACTTCATCGCCGCTTAAAAAATAGGACTCTCCAACTATATGGGGTGGGGTCTACAATACAATAATAGATGTTGGAATCCATTGCTATGAGCACTTGAGAGACTGACCACACAGAGAGTGAACACATGGACTAGCAGATTACATTTAACAGAGGTATGGCGTGAAGTTCACACAGACAGAAGGAAATATTTGTTTTCCTCATTGGTACATAATATCAGTACTTGGCTTGAAATG